>NC_060120.1:706553965-707178056 GCF_021461395.2 Schistocerca americana | reverse complement strand
GCATTTTAATGAAGTTTTACTAAATATTGTTCCTACGTTTTTCTGTAAATGTTCATTTAGGCCCCACAATAGATTCATAGATTTTCAAGAGATAACTCGGCCCTACTCTGTAAGCACACTGCAAAAATATGAAGGATTGAACTGCATGTACCGGAAATAAATCACTGCGTGGCAAATTGCATTATCTTACTTTATTTTACCTATCAGGCCGCATGAGCAAACTGAACTTCTGTTCTCTTTCAAAAAATATGCTTCGCTGTCCATACAATAGTGCAAGGCGTGACAGTGCAGATTTGGCCAACTCTATCTTTCATCTTATAGTGGGGATAATCTTCGTGAAACATTTATAAATGACAAAAGGAAAGTATTCTTCAATGATATTGAATCCTTTTAATGAAACAAAAATGACTCAAACTAAAATTAACAGTGACACTTTTTTAACATTATCATACATAATAAAAATTTATTTTCAATCGTAATGGTTAACCTACATAAAATTTATACTTTTCTTTCATGCTGTTGTTGTTGTGTTCTTCAGTCCAGAGACTGGTTTGAAGCAGCTCTCCACGCTACTCTATCCTGTGCAAGCTTCTTCATCTCCCAGTACCCACTGCAATATACAGGGCTATTACAAATGATTGAAGCGATTTCATAAATTCACTGTAGCTCCATTCATTGACATATGGTCACAACACACTACAAATAAGTAGAAAAACTCATAAAGTTTTGTTCGGCTGAAGCCGCACTTCAGGTTTCTGCCGCCAGAGCGCTCGAGAGCGTAGTGAGACAAAATGGCGACAGGAGCCGAGAAAACGTATGTCGTGCTTGAAATGCACTCACATCAGTCAGTCATAACAGTGCAACGACCCTTCAGGACGAAGTTCAACAAAGATCTACCAACTGCTAACTCCATTCAGCGATGGTATGCGCAGTTTAAAGCTTCTGGATGCCTCTGTAAGGGGAAATCAACGGGTCGGCCTGCAGTGAGCGAAGAAACGGTTGAACGCGTGCGGGCAAGTTTCACGCGTAGCCCGTGGAAGTCGACGAATAAAGCAAGCAGGGAGCTAAACGTACAACAGCCAACGGTTTGGAAAATCTTACGGAAAAGGCCAAAGCAGAAGCCTTACCGTTTACAATTGCCACAAGCCCTGACACCCGATGACAAAGTCAAACGCTTTGAATTTTCGGCGCGGTTGCAACAGCTTATGGAAGAGGATGCGTTCAGTGCGAAACTGGTTTTCAGTGATGAAGCAACATTTTTTCTTAATGGTGAAGTGAACAGACACAATGTGCGAATCTGGGCGGTAGAGAATCCTCACACATTCATGCAGCAAATTCGCAATTCACCAAAAGTTAACGTGTTTTGTGCAATCTCACGGTTTAAAGTTTACGGCCCCTTTTTCTTCTGCGAAAAAAACGTTACAGGACACGTGTATCTGGACATGCTGGAAAATTGGCTCATGCCACAACTGGAGACCGACAGCGCCGACTTCATCTTTCAACAGGATGGTTCTCCACCGCACTTCCAACATGATGTTCGGCATTTCTTAAACAGGAGATTGGAAAACCGATGGATCGGTCGTGGTGGAGATCATGATCAGCAATTCATGTCATGGCCTCCACACTCTCCCGACTTAACCACATGTTATTTCTTTCTGTGGGGTTATGTGAAAGATTCAGTGTTTAAACCTCTTCTACCAAGAAACGTGCCAGAACTGCGAGCTCGCATCAACGATGGTTTCGAACTCATTGATGGGGACATGCTGTGCCAAGTGTGGGAGGAACTTGATTATCGGCTTGATGTCTGCTGAATCACTAAAGGGGCGCATATCGAACATTTGTGAATGCCTAAAAAAACTTTTTGAGTTTTTGTATGTGTGTGCAAAGCATTGTGAAAATATCTCAAATAATAAAGTTATTGTAGAGCTGTGAAATCGCTTCAGTCATTTGTAATAACCCTGTATTTGTGCATTTTGTCAAATGCTTGTCATCATTTTTTTTTTTTTTCAAACTGTACAACGGCACACATATCGTGGAAGAACATTGTATGCATTGAATTAGTGCGTTCTGTAAACAACAAATGATAATCTTAAAAAATATTTTACTGTACTGTTCTTTAACACACTGCATTTTAATCAGAATACATGTTTTAGTTTCGCCTACAAGCATTCTCATTCATTACACATTTCACTCCAATATATTAATTAAAAAAACAGTTTCAAAGATTGAAACTAATTAAGATTTTACACTTGTTATCAGGAAACTGTGTGTGTCAGAAACTCTCGCTAGTAACGTGAAAGCAAGTTCTTTTAAGTACACAAAGGTTAACTGTTATATAGTGAAGGTGGACTTTGTTAGAAAAAACGCATCTTCTGAATTTATATGAAGTTTTACTAAATGAATATTGTTTGTTTGTCAGTCTGTTGGCCGTAATATTATGAGACAATGAACATCCTGTGCAGCCTGAAATGCCATGGAGACACCAGCCGCGGAAGCAAATCTCTTGAGAATAGCAATTCCAGCTGCAATTTCAGCATGGGGTATTGGTTCATGTCTTCACGTTTCCCCTCAGAAGAAGACAGAAATATTACTGTATCATTGTCTTCTGCATTATCAGCAGAATTGATGACTGGTTCTTCAGTAGCACAGGTGTTGTCTTCTGACTAGGACCCTTCTTACATATTGACAGTACAAGACCGCACCAACCAGGTGTAAGCATGTAGAATAGCAGCATCAGAATCCAAAGTTGTATCTGCATTATGAATAAGTTCAGATGTTGGATAAACAGTTTCCTCTTTAGTTTCAGCAGCGTTCTGAGATGCTGTCCAGGCCTTCTTAAAAAGTTAATAGTAGTGTGTGTTGCAACTTCATCCCAAAAAGGTATTCGCTTTATGAGTAAGGTCAGATGGTGGATCATCAGTTTTCTCTTTAGTTTCAGCGGCGTCCTCAGGTGCTGTCCAGGCCTTCTTTAAAAAGTTAGCAATGGTGTCTGTTGCATGTTAATCGCAAGCAGCAGATACCTTACAGTACATTCCAATATCGAACTGTTTCTTGTAGTTCGACTGTACAGATCGGCGTCTGTAATAACGCTTCATTGAGACGATTATTCCCTTATCCAGTGACTGCAGACGCTAGGTGGTGTTAGCTGGTGAGAAGGCAACTCCTGTGTTCGGAAGTTCCAGGTCATCGAACGATGTGCCGAGCAGTGATACGAAGTAAGCAAAATATTTTTTTCCCCGTAGCCACTTTGTTGTTGAACCTTCAAGAATGAGCTACGGAAGAGAGATCTGGTCATCCAACTTTTATTGTTACTCTCGTAGCGGCATGGCAGTTTGACAGATTGAATAGGTTGACAACGTGGACTTTTATATTTTACAATCACCAACGTTTGAGCTTCTCAGAAACATTGGGCTTAACATCAGAAGACCACCGTCAGTCTGTTCTTGTTGCGTTTTCCTCCTTGGCACTTTTCGCCCTTGACATGTAGTGCTTTTTCAGGCGTCAGGTTAAATGAACCGCTGGCGTCATCCAAATTAAACATATCTCTTGGGCAATAGTTGTATTAGAGCTTGGACTGAAATTCTCGCGCCGACTCATTGGCATCTTCCTGTTTCACTCTGTCTCTCATGACAGACATCGACGGCACAGATTTTATGGCTCTTCTGAAACGAGGATAATCATCCTCAGAACGCGCAAACCCAGAAAATTCACTTTTTCTGGTCGATTTCACGAATCTTTTCTTGGACCATGGAGCCAGGCAGCGGAATTTGCTGTGAGGGCATGTGCTGGAACCATTCAAACAGCGAATACTCAACTTCTTCATGTTTGGCTGCCCTCATGCGGTTGCCATTACAGCTAAACAAACAGCTTACCAGACTTGTCTCTATTTCCTGCCTCGAACTTATTATCCTGTGTTTTTTTCCTCTCTCCACTGTAGAATTTACTGTGTTTGTTTTAGTTTCAGAGCATTACGAGCTCGTTTTTGTTTCGGCGGCTTATTGCGGGTGATGAAGCGAAAGAAAAAAAAAACACTTTAACTGCACACTAACAGAGACCGAGAGGTCTGCGTGTCCCTCGTTGTGCGCGGTCTATAGCCAACACCTCTCTTTCCCCACCCCTGCGTCTTGCGCTGTGGAAGTGATCAGGCCATTGTTGCAAAATTACAGTACAGCACATTATTGAGAAAATGTGTGTAAAATGCATTATTAATAACAAATACCCACACCCTGATCCCTAACAAACCTGAACCTTGGTCTATGATGCACAAATCTCAAATGAAGAGACCTTTGCAGTTGCTCTGATTATAAATGATGAGGGAGGGGGTTGAACCTTCTTGGTTTGTGGGGGAGGGATGCATGGGCGGGATAGTGATTCCCTGGGGGTGGGGAGGAGGGGGAATTGGGGCTAAACTTGAATATAACTCATATAATTGTCTCATGAACGTGGTGACTCTTTGTGGGGGAATGGAGCGTGAAGTGGGAAGTTGCCTTGTATATAACTAGTCCATTTTCTCAGTATTCAACCTGACACCAGATGTGTCACTTGATACGCAAGTTCAAGGTCTTCTCATACATACACTGCTATCTTCTACTTACCAGTTACAGCATTATCTTACTAGTGCTCCTCTCTTGAGTATTGTTGGTGTGTTTGTGTATCCAGAACATACACTACATGTCTACCCTAATCTGCTCTCCCTTTCACCAGAAACTTCAGAAATGACAGCGGACCAACTTTCTCCAGTTCTATGGTGGACTTTATATCTGGGTGACATGAGTTAAGATGATCTAAAAGTTCCATAGGCCTTTCCCTACCATAATGCCAGATCGCAAAGGTATCATCCAACTATCTGAAGAAACATGTGGATATCTTTCTAGCTGTCTCTAATGCTTCCTCCTCAAATTTCTCTATGAATTGATTGGCAACCATTGGAGTCATGGGGCTTCCTATAGCTACTCTTTCTGTCTGCTCATAGTATTGGACCACCGTACAGAACACATATTGAAGTCAATATACACCTGAACGTGTTCATCAGACCACCATCAAATTTCTGTGCAGTCAGTTCTAGTTAGTCTTTTTATAGTACATTGGTAAACAGGGAGACCACATCAAAACTGATCATGATGTGTAGTTGCTTGAGACGTTGTATCAAGTCCTCCAAGTTGCAGATGTGGTGGATAAGCTTCTCCACAAGTGGGAACAGCAGTTCCTTCAAATACTTAGCAGCTTGGTATGTTGATGTGCAAATGTTGTTGATAATGGGGGTGGTGGCACACCCTTTTTGTCTATATTAAGTAGTCGATACAGCCTAGGTGGAACTGGCACTCTTGATAATAGTTGTTTGATGAGCTTTTCAGGCATGCCTGTTGAGTTCAAGGGAGCTCTGGTCTTCTTGTGCACTTTCCAGGTGTCTGTATGCTGGGTCCATTGGAAGTTGACGAGCATTCTCATCATAATCAGTCTGATGCATGATGACTTGGGAAGTCCCTTTATTTGCTGACAAAACCACGCTGCTGCTGTCTTTCTGAAGCTTCTTGAGTGCCAGCCTCTCGTCACTGAAATTATCCGATTTTAGACGTTTCGTCTTGGTGAACCCTGTAGGTCTCGCGGCGGTTTTTTTTTAAACACATTTTTTGGAATAGTGTTGGCTACTTGCTCCACTGGACTGATGAAACTTAAAATAGGCACATTTCTAGGAGTAGTTGTGAAATTGAGGCTCCAATAAGTACCTTCAAGGTGGTGTGATCAGCTGTTTGCCACATGAGTTAATCACCGTGTGAGTATCTTCCATCTACTGTGCTTTCTTACGCACACAGTCAAACTTCACAGACTGTTAATCTGAGGCATTCCACTTAGCACATTCTGTTAGGGACTAAGAAGCACTGTTTACCCAGTCCCAATCTTTGCATGGCATGTAGGTTGTCATGTAGAAGTGAATGTGTAAAAGCTCCCTGGTCACCACATCTAACCTGTAGAGCGTTTCTCGAATCCTTTCTATCACACATGCTATGCTCGCCCGACATTTTATTTTGCTTGCTATTCTGCAGTTGATGTGATGCTTGATCCTAGCAAAAACTATTACTATGTCTCCATCTGGACATCTCAGCAGGAAGCTGAGAGAACTCTGCATCCTCCCTTTCCTTTGTCAAGTATGTCCAACTTCTTGATATTCCAGTACATGTCTTCCCTGAAGAATCTCTTGAAGTAATTTGTCAGGCTTTACCGGTGATCTGAGGTGGCTGGTTTTCTGTCAGATATCATTGTCGTCCATGCATAGTATTTCAACAACGTGGCTCAGTGTCTTCATCAGGTGCTATGTGAGACTGGTAAACGACTGGAACAGGCCCAGTACTTACATCTGCTGCCTTCCCCCCACCTTGTCAGTTCTAGTCGCTCCATCTGCTGTCCGTTCCCATTAAAATCGCCGTCTTCGGTCCAATGCGCCTGGCAACGAGCTGATGTTCCATTTTCAGTCTGATGCGCCTGACAGCCATAAGGCCTTCTGTTCTTGGCACAGCTACCTCGTCGTCTGCCTGGGGTTCGTTTCCCATGCTCACACGCTTAGTTCTTCTTTTTGTTGAGTTCTGCTGCTGCAATCATTGCGTTTTACTAACTCCAGTGCAGGATCCCATGCTGTGCTCAGTTGGTACCCAGTGTCACGATTCATGAGACTTCCTGATGCCTTTATCTTTATTGACTCTCTTATAATATTCTCCCAGTACCTGGAGGGCCTGTGCAAGAGCCTACGTTTTTTTCATTGATCACAGTATGATTAATTTCCTGATATTTATCGCAACACCGGATCGAAAACGAACTATCAACTCACTGCCAGGTGCACTGGACCAAAAACAGAGCTTCTCAGGTCAATTATAGTGGGACTGGGCTGCAGGCAGAGGAACTAGAACCAATCAGGGAAAGAGAAGCCAGTAAGTATAAGTACTGAACTCGTTCCAGTTCAGTAGGACTATTCCACTTGTGCAACTGTGGCGAGCAGGTTGCTGCTGCTGAGCGCTCTGTTACTGCTGTTAGATGACTGAGTGGACTAGCTTGTGGAGTGAGCATGCGTGGCAAAATTGCCATGTTTGCTAATTTAACAGCAATAGACCAATCTATCATGTCAGCGTGTGTGCGCCATGGGTAAGATGCTGTGAAAAAGGGAGAATATCTCAGTCGGTGGTCTGCCCCATGGCAACGATGCGTTATGAGTCAACCAAGCAACTGACTGATGATATGACTGACGATCGTCTGACCAATGTCCGAAGAAACTCGAAAAACGAGTTTGGCAGCTCAGCTGAGGATGATTTTTCCATGGAAAGTGATGCCTCCTGCCACATCCATAATGGAGAGAAACTAAGGCTGACAAATGATACTAGGATCACAGCTCACAACTATCACGACCCAAGAATGCCAGCTCCGAATTTCTACATCCAATACCTGGGTGGAGGTTAGATGGAGTTCCTTGGCATGCTCAAGAGCGCTGTGCTGCGTGTGATCAGCTTCAAGCGCCTGGACGACAATACTCAGTTGTAGGCATGAGTAGAGTATTTGTCTGACTAGGAAACTCTCAAGGCTCTACTCAGCAAGTACGTTGTCTCGGCAGAAGTGTGCTGAAAAACACATCACTCAAACTTGTACACTGAAAAAAAAAAAAAAAAAGGATGAACTGACGTGAACCCATAGCAGTGGGTTGTATGTCGCAAATCGTGGCGTCTACATGACCTTGTCAATCTGCAGAAACGTTAACAAGATGAAGTGGAAGAAGAAGACAGACCAGGCATGCTCAGCAGGTGCTGTGGTAGCCAAGAAAAAGAAACTGAGAAGAAGAAAGCGCGGCAAGGACATGGCTTCGCTGGCGGAGCTGGACAGAAACGAGTGAGCAGCGGCTCCCCCTCACATGCAGCCAACTGTCTCTATCAGTGAGAGTGATGGAGGAGGCAGCACATGCGGCACAGACTGGTAGCAGACAGCAGCAGTGCTGTGTGAAGAGCAGGTTGATGTTGTGGTAGAAGGTGTCGCACAAAACAACAGTAAGGTAGCAAGGCCAGTACAAGCCCAGGTAACGATATTATTTCAAGGTCAACCCCACGCTTCTTGGGAAGCCCCCCGCCACCCCTCCCTGCCCTTGTATTTTGGTCAACTGGTCAAAACGTAACCTGATACCCAACCCACAGCTGTAGTGCACTTTGCGTGGCTTCATTCACGATCAGGTTGTAACCTGAAGCCTCACACAAACCTGCAGGCCAATTGTGTCACCTAAAAAATTAAGTTCGTTCATCCAGTATGTCGATTGTGGTGCAGTTAATGATCTAAGACAAGGTCATCAGTCAGGCAGAGTGGCCGAGCGGTTCTAGGCGCTACAATTTGGAACCGCGCGACCGCTATGGTCGCAGATTCGAATCCTGCCTCGGGCATGGGTGTATGTGATGTCCTTAGGTTAGTTAGGTTTAAGTAGTTCTAAGTTCTAGGGGACTGATGACCTCAGAAGTTAAGTCTCATAGTGCTCAAAGCCATTTGAACCATTTTGAGGTCATCCTCTCCCTTCACCCACTGATATAGGCCAAGAATGGCTTAAAAAGGTGGGAAACCCTCCACCTCCTCCCTTTTTCTCTCTCTACCAATAGGAACACATTAAAATAGTGGGAAACCTCTTCCCCTACCATTTTTCTGTCTATAGCAGTTGCCTGAGCATTGTCATTTGTACTCTGTTCACCATACGGTAAGGGTCAGTTTTGTTTGGGATAAAGGTGTTAGTATCTGTTGTAAGTAATAACAATGATGTAGCAAATTAATTTCTAATGTAAACAATATGTTTTCAAAGTTGGGAAGCGACAACTGAGGTTCCTTTGCTACTGTGAGGCAATATGCAAATGGTCTATTTACTGAACTCGGAATGCTACTATAAATTCCCCCTATGTGATTCTTATGTGGTTAATGACATCTGACTACACAATCCCAGCCTCTGTTGAAGAATTGTATTGGGTGAGGTCGCTCGCCTCATAGAAAGTATTTATGCATGTAAATTATTAATGCCATGTTAACCCCACCAGAATCGTGACTTGGTTTTGGGAAAAAGGTTGGTGCGCCAATATGTGTGTACTCTGAAATATCAGGAAAGATAATCAGATTTATTCCATTTGACAATTACATACACTAACAAGTTGACTTAATGAGGTGATGTGTGTTGAGTGTGGACCGATTAATATCTTAATAAAGAGAAAGGAGTATAACACAAATGTGTAACTATAAAATCTAGCAATGCGGATTGATACTTTCCCTCAAGTGAATGAGACCACAAGATTCTAGGTCACCTTCTTTCCCTCAGTGTCTAATCACAGAAATAATGCATGTATGTCCTGCGATGCTCAATGGGTCATTGGTCACCTGTTTAATTTCTATGAACTGCAAGGCTGATCGTGCTATGGAAGGAGCCGCATATATCACCTATTCTACTCCATTACAGGGTCCCGAGCTGGCTGTTCTCGTTGTGGTTTTATGGTGATCAGAAGTGATGTCCTTGCAGCCACAGCAGCGCACGAATACGATACAATTCCACAAAATTAGGCGGAATTCCGTATAAGTTATACAGCTCCTCCACTGAAATGCTAGTGTCAATGCTACCATAATCTAGTGGGGTGTGCCTCTCTACTGTTGTGGCTGTCCAATCACAACATTTTAACAAATTTTTGCCATTGAGTGCTACTCCTGCTTGACTGTGAGTGAGCAAGAAACACTGCTTATGTCACATCAATCTGGCCAATCATGGTCGCCTGTGGGAGTCATCGCTCGTCCAAAAAGCTTTCCAGACACTTCCTTACCGCCAGCTTCTAAACGGACGCATTTCACTCCTCTGTCCCACGAACAAAAACTATGGAGTGGGGGATTCGTGTAGGTACATTCCTTGCTTGTAATGTCACCCGCGATGCTTTTGTGAGCCCCGGGTGACACGACCAAGGGTGAAATAGTGTCTCTCTGCGTTATTCACTTTGGGGAGATATTCTGCATGCCTCACAGTGTTCGGCCAGAAATGCAGCCAGGTCCTCAGGTGGCATCAAAGCCCTCCCACTGGAGACTGCCCTGGTGGGGCAGCACCACCTGGGGCACTGGAGGTGGTAAAATTCGACCTTTGGGCTAATGCCTTTCTGGCTTCACACCACCTGCTCCCTAAGTAAAATACTGCACGAAACTATATTCACAAAAATTATTTGCACATAACACAATGCAGAACAGTCTCATTGCTCATCCCTTAGCCACCTCTGTTAGCAAAGAGCAATGAATCGCAAATTTGTTCACATCTATGTTGCTACTTGTCATTACTACCCTAATTAATTATTCAAAAATGCAAAGTGGCGATTGGTGTGGGTGTTGCACTCCCAGCGCAGAGTCCATATAGGTTGCCACCCTGAAAAGTTTTTATAATTGTTCCAATATATGGTTTAGTAACAATTTTTTCATAGTTATTTTTAGAATAATTTTTTGTTCTTTCAGTACGTGGTTTCACTTTGGGGAGATATTCTGCATGCCTCACAGTGATTGACCAGAAATGCTGCCTGGTCCTCAGATGGCATCAAAGCCCTCCCACTGGAGACCACGCTTGTTGGATCAGCACTACTGTTTCTGCTCACAAAAATTAGGGCGCGGAGGCAACTGTGGTGAACCATGAGCCATAGATGGCAAGAGTGAACAAAAGCTGCGATGTGAATGGGCAAATAGACATGCACCTGTCGAGCAACTGACTGTGCAGATCAACCAAGGGGCTACCAACAGTCTCTCTTCAATGACCATTTAGTGAACATTGCTGTGCATGGGGCTCCACAGCAAGCACCTGGTCCATGCATCCATACTGACTGCTGTTCATCAGCGATGTAGGCTGGACTTTTCATGCTAATACCGCAACGGGACATCCACTGAGTGGCAAAAGGTGACCCTTTCAGACGAATCATGTTTTATGCTCTATGGAACAGAGACCTGTCGGGGTGTATAGCATGAAACATCTGAAAGCAAACATTCTGCAACCAAGAGAGAGTGTTACAGTCCAGGGAATGTTTTTGTTGTTTTCCTTGGGTGATCTCATCATTCTGGAAGGCACAACCGATCAACACAAGTATGCATCTATCCTTGGGTACCATGTCCACACTTACATGCAGTTTGTTTTTCGTTGGAATGATCAGATTTACCAGCGGACAAGTCACATAGGTCACAGTGTACGTGTGCAGTTTGGAGAGCGCTGGGATGAGTTTACCATACTGCCCCTCTACAGTTGTCATCATTCCCCACAAACTCATGGTGGAGAAAGACATCATGATTTGGTATGGGTCATTCAATTTGATCTTCGCAGCTGAAGGTGGACTGAGCATTGTGATAATTTCAATCATAGGCTGCAGAGTGGATATACTCTGGGAGTGTACAGTCACAGGGCTGGACTGTTCTCCATCCATCCCAACTGCCACAATTTCTTTGAAAAATTCTACAAGAAAAATAGCATTGCATTAAAGAACCACATTGTAATTCTTCATACACACACATACAGAGAAAGAGAGAAAGTGTATTAAAATAAGCTTATACTTATGATCACAAAACTCGCCTGTTGAAGTTTATGATTCGTCGTCCGCTGCCATTCCTGAAAACATTCTAGGGGGTGTTTTCCAAGAGGATAAAACTCACCCATATACCCCTGTTGTAACCCAACATGCTCTACAGTGTCGACATGTTGCCTTGGCCCTCTCGATCACCAGATATATCTCCAGTTGAGCATATAAGGGACATCACTGGACAGTAACTCCAGCTTCAACCACAAACAGAATCAACTGCCCCTATATTGACCGAGATCAAGTGCAGCAGGTGTTAACTCCATCACACAAACTGACATCTGGCACCTGTACAATATATTGCATGCTTGCATTTAACTTCTGGCATTTGTTAACGTACGAGCAATTCACATTTGCAGTGACTTTTCTCACGTTTATAGTAACCGGTGATTTTGCTATATTAATCACTTACATATATCACTTAGACACATGTATTTGTATTCCCGAAATTTCATTACTCTACATTAATTAATTTTTGCTCTAGTGATTTTTTTTTTGTCAGAGTGTTTCAATCACATCTGATGAGCCTGTGTGTGGGTGGAGCTTCGTCACTAATGCATTAGTAACTGCTGGTAATTTCAGTTTCTTTTGAGTAGCTCTGTGTGTGAACCGATTAAACCTCAGCAAATCACTAGCACTGTTATTACGCATTTGTCTTTAAATATACGTAACTATTAGGCGTCATCTTAAGCAGGAAAAAGAATAAATACTCATCCGTAGCAGTTTTAGTGACTAAACACAAGTTTGCTTATTTTCCCGCCAACTGTAGTATACCTATGCGATCTGCATTACAAAGCTGTTTATCGCGTTGAGATAATGTAATAATACAGGGGCTGGACAGAAAAGTGGAAACACTTCGAGAAATGCTTGCTTGAACTTAAAATTCAAATGCTGGACAAGCCTGCAGGTTGTGCTGTCATATCTGACCGCAAATGGCACTTATGCACTATCATCAACGCGCTGACAGTGCCAGTCATGTTCAAAACTGTTCTTCGTAAAGTCCGCGTCATGTTGGAGGGCGGCCCAATTTAAAGTCGTTCTGCGCATCCCACTCCATTAGCCACTGACAGCCAATAATATTCATTCTCTTTCCCAATGGCTAGCAGCGAGTTACAGCTAGACAACGAGAACCTCGCTCCTACATGCTGTGCTGTTGCTGTACTTCGCAACAACCAAAGTATTCATTCAATTGTCAGTTTTTTTTTCTCTTTTAGTTCCTTGTAACAGTATAGTTGTTAATGTACGTCTGCAAATGTTTAAGTGCGATTTTTTTTTTAAAAAAAAAAAAAAAAAGAAACACCAAGTGACGGCAATAAATGTGAAATGCTTCACAAGCAGACAAGGGGGACTATTTACCACATTTATAACTTTTTCAAACTTGAATTTGAAAGCAGGTCTCCTACTGTTCACATTTGAAGGCACAAGTAAGGACTCCAGAACCATGTGGTGCACGCAAAATAATGGTAAAGAGAATAGTAAATGAAAGCATCAGAGCTGTAGGAACCGCAGAAAAAGTTGGTTTCGTGTCACCTGTAAAGCATCGAAATCGCAAGGAACCTGTAATACAAATGGACTGTTTTAACAATGTTGTTTTAAATTTCTCCATATGAATGAGGAATGCCTGACATCACAAAATGTTTTACAGTTATGCAAGATAAAATTAGCTTCAATGTTAAGCACTTCGTCAATGTAAAGAATTTCAAAAGATGTTGGTTCCAGATACGTTAAGAAGAGAGCTTTTAGTTCAAAGAAGTGGTATAGGTGCAGCGCAAACTACATCCCATATAAATTCACAATCAAAAGAGGAAGAGGTAGTTCAGTAGTGTATTACCTTGATGAAAAATGTGTCGATTAGAATCATTCCAGGGAGATTTGCTGGAAAATGAGTGATGGTACTGGCGGTTTTAAAGTTTTCACAGGAATAGGTTCTGTGCAGCTCCTGCAGCTCGTTAATGTATACAAGTGCACAAACTTGGCTTCTTTGATGTAAATGAGGTCACACAGTTTTGCGTTTACTCCCGTGTCACTGTCAGTGTAGCCCCATGAAATTAATTTGGGCAAAGTGTTAAGGCTATGTGGGGGGGGGGGGGGGGGACCATTCAAGATAACATTCGCTGAATCGCTTGTGGAGAGAGAATAGGCAACATCCCACCAATAGCATGGGCACAGTCTGTATGGTATGCTGAAAAGCTTCAGAAAGAATAATTTGACAAGGAAGTGATGATGGATTTTAGCCTTGAACCTGTCATCGTAAATTTACAATCACATTGTTTGGAAACACTCAAATAGGTGACGATGTTATCATGATATAGACTTTGGAACAAAGTGATAATATTTCTTAGTTTTAAAGCCTTGTGGTTTAAAAAATGTATTTGTCAACATATCAGATGCATACATAATAATGAAAACTTCCTACCCTTTTTGATTAGGACTTAGTATTCTTTGAATCATGCAGACTATAATGTTCAACATATTGCCCAAGCAGAAGTTAAGCTTCTCCCACCACGTTGTGTGCTCTAATGAGACTCAAGTATGCAGCTGGATACATTTGTCAAATGTTCGATATTTCCACATGTAAACCCGTGCCATTTCCAAGGCACAAATGAGATAAGGCCCTCTAAAATGAAAGTAACTTGTTTATCGAGACATCAGTGGTTTTCGATGTTATTGGTCAAGCTTTCTGTGGAGTTATTCGCAGATGATTGTTAGTTGTCACTCATAATGCCTGTTGACAGCGAAAAATGACAACTTGCTAACCATTTCTACGATAGACTTTTACATTAGTCTTTTCTACCACTAATTCTTTTTTACGGGCTGTGATTAAACGTAACTATAGCCAAACACATCTACACGCACACCTTACACACATTTTTTTAAAAATTCTATCGAGTAGAAACAGTTGTCAAGCAAATATAATAATTTTGGTTGTGCTTGAAGTTAATTTTGTTGCGTATTAAATTTTTACTTACAGTACAGTTAAAATTGCAATAGATGATACTTATTGCAAGCAGTTTTGATGATCTTGTCGTTAGACAATTGTAATTTTGAGAATAACTGTACTTTATGTGTTCACAGACGTGCCAGATGTTCCCACTCTCTGTTGCCTACTATACAGTCCGACAACCAGGAGTGATGGTCTGGGGTGCCATACTATTTCATAGAAGGATCCCTTCGGTTGTCACTCGCAGCACCCTTACAGCACAGCAGTACATTGGTGATATTCTACACCCCTTTCAGTTGTCGTTCATGACAAGCCTTCCTAGGCTTACACTACAGCAAGATAATACCTAACCACATATGGCGAGTTTCTACCGCTTCTCTTTGTGGTTGCCAAATGCTACCTCGACCAGCAAGGTCGCAGGACCTCTCTTCAATGGAGAACCATAGGAGCATTATGGGCAAGGCCCTCCAACTAGCTTGGGATTTTGACTATGTAATGCATCAGCTGGGCAGAATTTGGCAAAATACCCCTCAGAAGGCCATCCAACAACTCTTATCATTGCTAAGCCAAATAACTGCTTGCATAAGAGTCAGAGGTGGACTAATGCATTATAAACCCGTCAATTTATGGAGCTCTTTTTCTTGAATAACAATCCAAATTTTCTTAAATTGTAATCATTTGTTTGGGTGTATATGTGCAACACATTTAGCAATTTTTGTCCCATTCGGATAATTCCTTTGTGGTGCAATGTTTGTTTGTTTTTGCGTTAGATCATGTATCATCACATATTTTGTAGAACAAATTCTTTAGTTAAAAATAAATAAAGTAAGGCATTTGTTTTGTTCTTCCAGAACTTTGTAGTGACAGAAGCAGTTGTTCCAGTTGGTTGATATTTGTTACAACTGATTTGTCTACATCAAAAGACGAAAAGTAGTTCCTTGTACACCAGCTGCAAAAATTTAGTGCAACAGTCTCCTCCCCTTCATCATCACTGTCATCACCACACTGTTCCTTCGCAAGCACCTCACTTAAATTAGCTTGGGTGTGGAAGTCAGAACATCTTCACCACAAGAAACAAATTCCTGGAATGTCCCATTTTCAGGAACCTCTACAATTACACTCTGATCTTCTGGAAGAATGTCATCTTCAAAAGTGGCTGATGTAGCACAAACAACCTTTGTGAAACAATTTAACACTAACTGTTGTATAACATAATTCCAGGCTATAACAAACATGTGGCCCATAGAATGTTAAGTCATCACTTCCTTCTTCTCAAGGAATGGAATTGACTTATGGACAACTGTAACTCTGTGTTTGGTTTTAACAGGCTATATTCTATCTAGGTTCAGAGGCGCAGATGCTTTTGGTAGTCTGATGGAAATAACACAACATTTTCATTCCTGGAAAATTATGTTTGCTTGGAAGGTACAGGGCTTAAGTCAGCAATGAGTATTATTTTCCTGTCTGCTGCATCTATCATGGCACCTTAAGGCCTGAGAAATCTAGCAGAGGTTTCTGACGTCAAGCAGGCATTGCTGTTGTATGTGTAAGTACTAGGTAGCATTTTTATATTTTGAAATACTTGGGAATTCAAAATTTTCTATCACAGTGGAGGCTACTTTTCACACCCATCACTATTTACCCACAATAGTGCAGTCATCCTTTCTTTACTTTTTTACCTCCATGGTATTTTTGTCTCTTAACAGCATGCATTTTTGGGGGAATTGTAAAAGACGCCAGTTTTATTTGCACTGAGACATCTCTCGGTTCACAAACCTATATTACTAGTGACATTCTAATGTTCTCTCAGGGTTTACACATTCTACATCCACAGCCTCACTTTCTCCACGTACACACTGAAGTGAGCGATTGTGACGTTTTTTGAAACTATCTAACATGCCATTTGACACACTGCAATTTTCAACACACAATGTTCAGGGTGATTTTACGAGCCTTCTCTTGCAGTATGTTCTGCTTATAAGAATGCTGCCACTCCCCATTTCTTGGAAGCATTTTAAAAGATTATTTTCCACATCACAGAACAGTGACATGCAAATATCCTTCCTTTTGCATCCAGAGGAACCACTAGAGCCAGTTTTTAAGAATGTTTCCTTGTTCCTGAATGTCACACAATGAGAATGGTGCCGTATGATACTTCTTCATCAAAGTGAAAATTTTTATGTCAAAATTGTCTTTAACGTTATGGGTAATCATTAGCTTTTGCTGAATTACATGCTTACTTTGTTTTTGGAGCATAGCTCCACAAAAGTATAACTAATAAATTCAACAATTACAAATACTATAATTCATAGCTCATTCTCCATTAATACTTTGATCGGATTGCATAACCAGAATCAAACAGTAGGCAGAGCGGAGATAGCTTTCCAATTTATTCAGTGCAATTTTCCTGTATCACTACAAGGGAATTTGAGCTATTGATCAAAAACCTATGATCCAGGTATGTGTCAACTGAAAAAATACATTACCATATACTGCCGTCACATGACCTGCATGAAACTGAAAGCAACTGGAAACTAATGTGGACATCTTAGGAATTGTGTAAAAATTGGATTTTAATTTGCATCATGTTCCACGTTCACTCCTCGGAAACTGACTTTTTCATAAGGTGGGGAGGAATAACACTGTTCTTATGGGAGTTTCAATGACACCGGCTGAAATATTTGTTAAAAGCGAGATTTACTTAAAAGTGGCTTTGTTAATTCTAAGTTCTAATGAAGTTTCTTATTTGAGTGTCTGCATTCCTTAGTAAGCTCCTCTGAAACATTGCTTTCCTTAGCCCAGTGCCCTCACGCTAACCCCCTTTCCTTATCAACATGCTGACCATGTCACAACAGTACCATCCAGTGGTACAGAAAGGTCAATTAACAGGCAAAAATTGATGTACCAAAGAGTTCAATAGTAGAGATGCTAATACATATTACACTAGTAATGTTTTATATACTGCTTAAAAATGAACATGAACAGTCAAAACAGCAAGAAACTACTTCTTATGAGGTTACCCGTTTCGGGCCATTTTCGACCATCTTCAGACCTATCACCATGATGGTAGGCAGTGGTGGTGAATGGAGCAGACATTACAATTCCATGAATGCTGACTGCAAAAAAGGGATCTCCTCCAAGAGAATATGTTCTCAAAAATTACTTTTTCTGATCGACATTTGATCTGAGTAGGTACAACTGCTTATGAATTTGGCCTTTGTCAAAATCATCCCCCCACAGAATACAGCAGCAGCAACCCTGCTGATAAATAAAATAACTTCAGTCTAGACAAATAAAGATTTAATAGTAGCATTTAATTTCAACTATACATTTCTTTTACATGTTTTGGATGAATAAAGAATACTGTCACAATGTGCAAAGAAACATCACTGTTATTCAAACAATGGCGCAGAAAATATGCTGTTTATAGCACTGCAAGAACGCAGCAGACAGCTATGGAAAAAAAATGTTAAAATAATATTAAGTAGTAATGTGGTACTGAAAAATCCATGAAGTTCTTAAGGAGTGACAAAATTTTAAGAAAATCATATTACAGCAAAAAGCTTATTAAAACTGAGGATTGTCCACTGAGTGCAATTTTCTTGCCTAAATACTAACATGAAAAATATATGCCATTAATATTCAGGTACATTGCAGATACCAGGACATGAAAAATGAATCTTAGTCACATTTGAAGCTAACACACATTCAGGAAAGCACAGGTAATTTGTTAAAAAAGCATTTTCTTCTCTCCAAAAGGAACACTAAGTAAGACAATAAATTCAGAAACTTTCACAAAATGCATGTTAACATTCAAACAAATACTGTCTTACATGCTTTTCAGCACTCCTTTTCAAAACTCTAAAATAGTTACAAATGAGGTTCTTTGTGTTTAAAACCAATGTATAACAACAAATACATTTACAAAACTTGAATATATAAGTACTTCTACAGACAATCTCAAGATCAGACTGCATTTCCTTGATAAATAAATAAATAAATAACAGCTGTAGGTATATTTGTGTGAGCACCATAAATTTTCTTGGAAAATGCTTGTACTATCACATTACAGAGGACATTTAAGTAAGTACTGCTTTCAAATGCTGGTTCTGAGCTGCACTGATATAACCATCAAGGTCATTCATCATCTGTTTAAAAGATACCTAAAAAAATATCTGATGTAAAATCAAAATCGGACTCCAATGTAATACTGTACGTAGGTACACTCTTCTATAGTACCCTATACAAAGGCTAAGCGTGCAGGCATTCTGCATAACACACAGAATTGTGTAGATTCAAGTAGCTCACTTCAGTATGAACGAATTGCAGGTGGAACAGTAGCACATTCTCGTTCATCCAGTGTCTTGTCAATCACTGGCCTATACTTGATCTCAACCTGGAACAAAAAATTTGACATGTTATACATGCTACTACTAAATCTGTCAACACCACCATATTTGTCATCAATTCACTTTTCCTAAAGAAATCAAATTGAAATAGACTGGCTATGAACAGATGGGACAAGAGATGAAACTGACTATTTTATCAAACAGTAAATTGACAGGGTTTGACTCTCAAAGCACATCAGTACTTCAAACAATGGAAAATCCTAATTAGAACAGGTTGTGGTATCACAGTACTCAGAGACAAGTTGCCATGTTTGCTTGCATGGCACAGCAAGTGTGTGTGTGTGTGTGTGTGTGTGTGTGTGTGTGTGTGTGTGTGTGTGTGTGTGGGGGGGGGGGGGGGTGCCCAACAGTGATTGGAACTCAATGCTTCCTCTGTGTTGTGAATAACATTAGTATTTCAAGCAGTCATAGCTTCAGAGTAAAAACAGATACAGAGCTGGAAGAAACCACTAACAAAAAACTGAAAATGCGGATTATGAACATTTGTTTAATCATGGGGAGACATACAAAACTAAGCACGAAGAAGACAAAAGAAAAAATGTCAAGTGAAACAAGGCAGCTACTACATGGAATGTGAAAGATTTAGCAAAAACAACACCAACCTAACAGAGTGCACAGAATTAAACATAAAACAATTCTGAAATATTTTTGAGGATGTGAGAAAATGTAATAAAAATTGTTAAGAGAAACAACTGAAAGTAATGATTATGAAGAAATATGTTAGGAAGAGAACATATTACTTTGTTAAGATGTCAATGTAAGTAATGCACAGCCATTTGAAAGTTTCTTTAAAGTACTCTTAGAAATGAATCATAATCACACAGACATTGGAAAAGATCTGGGTTAGGTACATAACGCCATTCGAACATGAAAAAGGGAAAAGTGCCTGCAGATAATGCTGTAGCAACTGAAATAGTTAATGCCTTATTTGCTAGAGAACAATGCACAATTCAGAAGTCATGAACTAATTTATAGGATGGAGGTGTATGACTTACAACTTCAATTTTATACATAGCTTGATGATGATAAGGATGCAGCTGTAATTGAACCATGTAGCAGAACATTTTGGTCCAACCACATTTATGTTTATCAGTTGTAAGAGTCGAGGGACATGAAAGGGAAGCAGTGGTTGGGAAGGGAGTAAGACAGGGTTGTAGCCTCTCCCCGATGTTATTCAATCTGTATATTGAGCAAGCAGTAAAGGAAACAAAAGAAAAATTTGGAGTAGGTATTAAAATCCATGGAGAAGAAATAAAAACTTTGAGGTTCGCCGATGACATTGTAATTCTGTCAGAGACAGCAAAGGACTTGGAAGAGCAGTTGAACGGAATGGATGGTGTCTTGAAGGGAGGATATAAGATGAACATCAACAAAGGCAAAACGAGGATAATGGAATGTAGTCGAATTAAGTCGGGTGATGTTGAGGGTATTAGATTAGGAAATGAGACACTTAAAGTAGTAAAGGAGTTTTGCTATTTGGGGAGTAAAATAACTGATGATGGTCGAAGTAGAGAGGATAGAAAATGTAGACTGGCAATGGCAAGGAAAGCGTTTCTGAAGAAGAGAAATTTGTTAACATCGAGTATAGATTTAAGTGTGAGGAAGTCATTTCTGAAAGTATTTGTATGGAGTGTAGCCATGTATGGAAGTGAAACATGGACAGTAAATAGTTTGGACAAGAAGCGAATAGAAGCTTTCGAAATGTGGTGCTACAGAAGAATGACGAAGATTAGATGGGTAGATCACATAACTAATGAGGAGGTACTGAATAGGATTGGGGAGAAGAGAAGTTTGTGGCACAACTTAACCAGAAGAAGGGATCGGTTGGTAGGACATGTTCTGAGGCATCAAGGGATCACCAATTTAGTATTGGAGGGCAGCGTGGAGGGTAAAAATCGTAGGGGGAGACCAAGAGATGAATACACTAAGCAGATTCAGAAGGATGTAGGTTGCAGTAGATACTGGGAGATGAAGAAGCTTGCACAGGATAGAATAGCATGGAGAGCTGCATCAAACCAGTCTCAGGACTGAAGACCACAACAACAACAACAACAACAACAACCTCAAAATCAGGTTACATTAAAAATGATGCACTACAGAAGAGCAGGTTTTCATCTTCAGACATACATTATGGCAAGTGATACTCGGGATGAATACAAGTGACAAATACGTCCATAATTAATTTTAAAAAAAAAAAAAAAAAAAAAAAAAAAAAAAAAAAAAAAAAAAAAAAAAAAAAAAAAAAGAAGATTTTGTTTGTTTTCCTTGGCAGCGAGTGCTCTTGTGACATCAAGTCGAGTAATACTATTTAGCAAGGGCACACATGTCTACCAATTACTGCATATTGCCACAATGAGGATGGTGGCTAGTAACAGGTCTGTCAAGGGAAATTAATGGAGACAATGAAGCTGAAAAAAAAAACTTTGTAAATTTACAAACCAATTTATAGCTTTATTTGACGAGTTAGCTTGATAGTTTGCATCTTCTAACGTAAGCTTACTCTTTCACAATAAGTCAGTTTTAATGTGCTCATATTGTAAGGTGATTAGCATGATTATTATTATTATTAATGTGACTGAGCCCAAATATTCCCTTTCATCGAGTTAAATTTTTGCTTAGAAATTTTAGATTTAGAGCACACTTCGGTGTGAGTTTCAAATAAATCAGCACAGACAGTTCTTCAGAAAGTGGGCATAGATTCAAACCAGGAGCACCAACTTGAGGGATGGGGAGTGGGCGATATACTTCCCCCCCCCCCCCCCCCCCCCCAATTTTTAGTAGTAGAGCATCCCCCCCCCCCTCTCAATGTTCGAACATGTATTTCTCACAACAGCCCCCCCCCCCCCCCCCCCCAATTATTAGTAAACCTGATAAACTTGTATGTACAATATTGCACAAGAGCATACAATGATTAGGTATGAGGAAAGGTGCAAGAACAATTCCAATTTGATGAACTATTGAGAGTTCATCTCTTATACAGCTCTAACCCTTCTGCACCTGAAGAGCTATCTTGACAGGGTTTCTCCTGGATCTGTATTAATCACACAATTTTGCTTGGTTCCTGTAAGGAGGCATGCTTGGAGCAGGAGCTTATGATTTGCTCATAATGTACTATTTGCTTAGACAAGCCCACCTCCTCCTCCTCCTCCTCCTCCTCCTCCCAGGACAGCCTGCTTACATCTTATAAAAGTAACAAACATGTAATAGATCACATAAGTGACAGAAAAGTTGGTAAGTTGCTAGAAGGACCACAGATACCAGTAAAGCCTCTTCACTCATTTTTGCAAATAATATTCATAATCACCAGGCACAACACCACACACAAATGAACACCACTCACACAATCATAACCTATTGTTATGGTGCGCAATTCCCTTTACTTAGCTAATACTAGCAGTGACCATAAACATTCTGTGGCAGCCCAAAGTTGGCCTACTTTCATAAGTGAAAGAGCAGCCAAATAAAAGTGTGCGATTAGTGTCTGTCAACTTCTTATGGTATGAAGCGTGTGCACTAATATGACACACAGTGGATAGTGTCAGTGGTCAGTTTTACTGTGACTGTGACTAGGTTGAATTATTAATCAGCCTTCTGTCCCTTATAGGTCAGCTTAAAATGGACAAGTTTATAATTAGAAAAGTGCTAATGCCCCAAATGTCAGTGATGGTGAACCTACAGTTAGTGTCAGTTCTGCTGTGTGTGAAAAAGACAAAGGGGGCGAAAGTGTGGTGGTAACAGAAAACACTGTTCCACAGGTGGAAGTGAGGGGAACATCAAACATCACAGTTATCAGCCCTCTTGGAGCCAGCAATTTGCATGGACTGTTTACAATAAGATAAAAGATGTTATTTACAACACTGGCAAACAATATTTGAAGATCATCATTTTCAGTTCTCACAAAATGGAAACTGGTTTTTTGAACTGGAAGAAAGAGGTAGAAAAGCTGAAAGTGCATTAAACAACACGCTGCCACAGAGAAGCTGTACTGAAATTCAAATCCTTAAAAATCAAATGTCAATGTATTTCGCCAGATTTCAAAAGAAAAACCGACAAATAAAACAAAACCTAGCTTGTGTACTTTTTCTCTGTTACTGAGTGTTGCAATACGAGGGCAAATTGATAAAACAGTAACTAAACAATTTATTACGGCTTTGATGTGAAGTTAACCAGCAACTTTCAATGTGGCTACAGCACAGAACTTATAAATGGACATCCCACGATTTTAAGTCATAAACTTCTTAGAAAATTATTGAATGATATCAGACGAGCAGAGTATTTTGCAATCATGCCAGACAAAACAACAGACGTGGACATCAAAAAGCAATTTAATGTCTGTATATAATTTTTTGATGCTGTGTTAAGAGTTAGAAGAATATTTTTTAGGGCTATACTCTACACAAAGTACCACAACTAAGGCTCTGATATTATTAGCAATATTTTAAGGCAATCTGATTTGCTGTTCTATGAGGTGGGCCATAAGGTACATGACAATGTCTTCAGTTTTGTCTGACTATACAGAGCTTCAAAATATTCTTTTCTAAATATTTAAAAAAAAATAAAATAAAATAACAATTCTGACACAGGGGTCAAAGCAAATGGCTTTTTAATTAATAAGCACACTTTTTATTTCTTTTTCCTGTTATCTGTTTTGGTAAAACTGTTTGGTCATACTGATAGGGTAAAAATATGAATAGCACTACAGAGGAAGTGCCTGAATGTCGAGAAGGCCCACGACTTGATGTCCACCCTTGTAACATCACTTAAATTTATCAGAAACAATTCTGAATCCTTCTGCCCATTATTCCTCTTCAGTCACAGACCTACTTTATTCCAACAAGATATCTGACATCATTACACTTCTGCACTGAAAGACTGATAGTTTCTGTTCTTTTGGACATGGCTTGTGCTCACATTGTGTACGGAAGTGTGGATGTACTTACACCACCAATATGTATTTGGATCAGATTGCTAGGAACTATGTTCCAGAATGTAATGACTTAACACTGCAGAGAGGGATTTTGGTGTCCCACAACACTTGAAAGTGATGTATATCAAAATTGCAATTGCAATAAGTATTTTCAACAGGTATATGTAGAATGACTACACTCAATAATTATATAAAGGCTGTGGACCAAGCCTTCATAAAAAATTTAGTATATCTGCCATCACACTTGTTTAAATAATGCATGTATCCACAAAAATGTGAGTACTTAACTCAGCGAATGAAGGAACTCAATTCTTCATCCGAAATTTCTACAAGAGCTGTCCAGAAGTAATCACTTTAAAACAATAAAGGCATGATGTGCTTTTCAGTGAACTGTTGAATGTCCAATCCTCTGTAGAAAAATTATTTAAAAATGAGTCCATGGGCAAAAGCACACAATAAAGATTATAATTAATTGAAGACAGAAAATGGTTGTGAACAAATTAAACCATGATTTGTCACTAAAATCACAGCTGCATGGATCACGAAATGAAAGAATCACTGGAACAGGCCTAAATCAGAGATAAAACATGATGAAGGAAGCAGATTAGGATCATATCAACTACGAGGTTGTCAAGTGAAACAACATGAACACTTTGAGGATTGGGAAGCTAGGGTGCGTCTCTCAACTGTCCGATACTGTGCTTTTGCACAGTTTTTTGGAATTTTGTGTGGGGGCAGGTTCTACTGCCTAAAATTAAATCAGTTTATTGAACTTTAAAGGGAGATCTTTTGTCTATGACAAAGAACCTAGACAGTTTTTTAGGCCGAAATGAAAATTGTTGCTTTATCTACACTGGAAAAAAAAACTTTTCATCTTTTGTTTCCACATGGACATAGGATTAGAAATTGTTGGTACTAAAATGTAAATTGTACAAAAAAGTAGTTTCTTACTGAAAATTATTTAGTTGTCTTAGCATGAAGTTTTTGGGGAATATGGGAAACGAAGTCTCACATTATATTTTTAACCATAGTACCCGATATGTTTTCCTTCCACTTTCCCAGATCTAGCCTAGTTTCGTTCCGCACAAACTTTGTATTGCATCTAAGACCATTTGGATATTATCGGCTTCCTCTAAAAGAGATAGTAGTAAATTAGTGGTTTCTGTAGTTCATGTTGTATGCATTCTTGTGCGGTTTGTCATCAAAAGAAATATGTTCCTAGCATCTTTCCATTTCACAATAAGCAAATAGCCTCATTTGCAAAATGAAAGTTGTTTTTAGCAAAATGTATGTGAATGCTGAAAAACAAGTAACACACAATGTTGTCTGTATTTGTTTTCTGGCAAAATGAAAAACAAGTGCTGCCCCCTCTTTTTTTGTGGCAGTTCCAGCATTATAATAGCACCTTTACACAGACGACATACGTAAGACAAACACTGTAATACATTCACAAAGCAGCGAAATGGCTGACTCAGGTCTACATTGCCAATTTTTGGACGTAGCTGGAATCAATAGGATGACTTAGGAGCTATGCTGCTCATCTTCAAAGTGTTAATAATCACTGTCAAGTTTACAATGATACACTGGTCATCTGATGTTTAAAATATGCACGAGTTCCTTGGTATAACTTGACAACAGATAGTTTCATATCAGGAGAGACGAAGATCTGACAGGCTTTCCTGTTCACTATTACTGAACTTTTTCCACAAAGTTAACTGAAATGCTTTATAATTAAGAATTCTGAATCTCTTGTGAAATATTCATCCTGATACAAAATCCTCTAAAACATATGTTTTAAAATGTATACTTTGTATCATATTCTAATGCTGCAACATGGATTTTACTAACAATCACAATGATGATTCTGAGTATTATGCCCAAAGTTTTTGTTTTACCACTTCTGCCAGATTTGCATAACTTTTTTTCTGTTTAAATAATTATTCAGGAAAAGCAATTCACTCCAAACTTTTGTTGCTTGCTACAGAATTTCCTGTATATGTATATGTGATGATAATCCCTGGCGAAAAATACATAGCATAAGTGTGTGTGTGTGTGTGTGGGGGGGGGGGGGGGGGGGGGGGGGGGGGGAAGGGAACTTTTACGTCTTGTGGAGCCCTTAGACAACTGGTAACCTCATGCAAGATGTAGACATTAACATGGACCATCTTGACATTAATAATTTAACTATGCTATTAAACATCACAAACACAGTACACAAACAATCTGATTTTCAAGTGAGGTCACAAGTAAACAGATGGCATGTAAATTCAACAGATGAGTGGAAACATATTAAACATCCTTGACCCTGTCATCTAAGATGAATACGCTTTTAATATACAGCATGTGACTGACAGCTCATCACAAGTGGAACATTATCAACATTTTGACACTATCTCTTGGTCTCACAATTCAAAAATGGTTCAAATGGCTCCGAGCACTATGGGACTTAACATCTGTGGTCATCAGTCCCTAGAACTTAAAACTACTTAAACCTAACTAACCTAAGGACATCACACACATCCATGCCCGAGGCAGGATTCGAACCTGCGACCGTAGCAGTCACGCGGTTCCAGACTGATGTGCCTAGAACCGCACGGCCACACCGGCCGGCTGGCCTCACAATTAAAATTAGTTTTCAGTCTCATGTAGCAATGAAACACTGACAAATCAGAGTGAAGGAAAGTATTAAGTGGTAAATTCATGGGAAAAAAAACACCACATGGAATGTGAAAAATAATTATTCCACTGATTCCACATAGAACATGTTGCAGAGATCTTTTGAAGCACTTACAATTCTCATATTAACACACCAGTATACTAGGTGGCAAATATTGAAAGTCAATTTCAGATGCATGTGTGATATACGAGACCATTGTACCAAAGGTAAAAAATTTCAGTTGGTTTCTTGATCCCTGCATATGAAAAAACTGTTGTTCTTTCTGCTGAACTTTTTAAAATTACTTTTCTCACCAATATGAAAGAAGAATGCTGTAATATCATGTCACACATTATACTATTCAATGCCACTGATGTGAAGTTGCACAGACAGGAATCTGCTATCGTCATCTCTACGCTGAAACATTTTCAAATTGGTTTGCATTTCTCTGTCCTACACTCACACTCTTTTCTTATGTGCAATACTTCTCAATAAATGCAAGTAGTGTGACAACAGATGTTTGTTATAAAACAAAAACTGGAAACTTACAAGATATGAACTGTTTTATACTAAAATAAGTAGCTGTTAACATGTTAAGCCAAACAGATGATTTATAGAACCTAACCTTTCCACTGTGTTCATCAATTGTTGTCAATGTATGCTTCCTCCAGTGCTGTTCCATTGGCTTCGGTGTCTGGCCCTCTAGAGGCTTGGAATAATCATATTCATCCACACGTACCTGTGAAGAGAGCATGTAAGTTTTATGATACATGCAAACTATATCCTTATTGTGCGCAAATTAATGCTGGGAGACAGGTATGGATTATTAGCATTACAACTACATGAATCACATGTAAAATTATTAAACTCAATCAATCACATCACTTAACCGATTTAACTTTGGATGAGACTAACCTTAAAATCTTCCCTAGCGTGGGCTCCCCTTGATTCCTTACGGTTTTCTGCACCCACAATTGTCTGCACAGCGTTGATCATGAGGTTTTGCAGTTCCAATGTCTCCACCAGGTCTGTGTTCCATATCAAGCTTCTATCAAGCAACTAGATTGGTAGAAAGGAACCTTACAATGTATTATTTTTTTATTTAAAGTGTTAAAGCATCAGTAATGAAATCTGTAGTCATATACAAGTCTTAGTCAAAGTGGGCTACCAAAGTTGGAAATGGGAAGTTCCCTCGAAATTGATACTGATAACTCTGCAGTAAGTTAATTTAAAAACTTACATAGCCTTTTAGAATGTTATGCTGACAATACTCAATACTCTTTTTTATGACGTTTTCTATACTTAGTATGTTTTTCATATAACAGTACAGGAAGCAGTTTTTGCACCAGGCATGACCAAAACAGGAAAACATATTTATCACTGTTTCAATGTAAGAGCAGAATTATATGTACATGCAAGAATCCATTCTTTTACTCTACCTTTCAAATTTTTGTAATTTAGAATGTTGGTATATTTAACACCGCGTATGTCTGACGTGGCATATCAGGAAACAATACACAACTCGTCTTTATCATTTTTAATGTTATATATAAGAGTGTCTTTGCTTACACTCCAGTGAAGTGTAGAAAAAAAGCAAAACCAAATGGATATACAGATTTTAATCAATAACCAAACATGATTATATTTCTAAATCAAATAGCCAGTGATATGAATTTGAGGCACATAATAATTGGTATGAAGCAATAAAGAGAGAAAATACTTCTAGTTTTTATGATGGGTGCACTCATTTACACACACACACACACACACACACACACACACACTGCTGGACAATTTTCCCAGTCACTGCAATGTGAATTTCCTTAAATAGAAAAACTTGATACAAAAGCCATTCTTACAAATCAGAAAGCCCTACCATATTGTATTTCCTTATAAAACCAAATCTTCAACAGTCAGTCTGGTTACCAATTTTACAACATTTTTGAAAAGTCACACTTGACTGACTTTTCAGCAAGACTTTTCTTGCACTCTACCACTTTATGACTTGCTCTGGTCAATAATCAACTTATTGAAAAGAAAATGGCACACATTAAGGAAAAAGTTATAGACTAATTGAAAAGTTTTTGTGTACTGAGCAACGAAGACAACTATTGGGTGGAAAAAAATTACAGTAGAGTTAAAGTGGCCTGGAGAGCTATTGGTAGACTAGGTAAGGTTTTCACAACTAAACCTGTGATGTGTCTGAAAAAGATAAGCTTACAATTAGTGTATATTACTAGTTTTCACTTACGGCACCAACACACGGATTTTTAATGTAAAATTCATTAGAAAAAAATTCACACTGCTCAGTAAATAACAGAGAGAAACATGATGAGAATAACTAGAAGGGACAGCAAAGCAAACAAATTGATCGGGGTAACAGACAACACTGAAGGACAGACATGTGACTAATGAAAATTGAATAGGGACCTGCTGGGATATGGTAAATAAATCAATATTCTTTGCTGGCCTCCAAGTAATAAGTAAATACCTAACACAAGAAAGACAGGATACATTAGAAAAAAATTTAGGAGCAGCACTGATTGGTATGGCTGAATGCTGTAATGTGAGAAGCAGCCTGGAGGAGAGAATCAGTAGTGAATATATCAAATGGTTGATGATAATGCATAAGCATACTGACAAGCAGACTGTCAGTGTTCTACTTAGATGTTTTTGTTGTGGTCTTCAGTCGAAAAAACTGGTTTGATGCAGCTCTCCAAGCTAGTCACTCCTGTGCAAGCCTCTTTAACCTCTGAGTAACCACTGCAACATAGATCTATTTGAACCTGCTTACTGTATTCACACCTGGGCTTTTCTCTACAACTTTGCTGCCCCCCCCCCCCCCCCCCCCCTCAAAAAATCACCAGACTGAATATTCCTTGATACCTCCAATCAACCAATCCCTTCTTTTAGTTGATTTGTGCCATGAATTTCTTTTTTCCCTAATCCAAGTCAATACCTCCTCATTAGTTATTCAATCCACCCATCTGATCTTTGGCATTCTTCTGCAGCACCACATCTGTTTAACTGAAAATTCTGGGAAGGACACATAAAAACCAGAGTCCTAAACAGCCAGGTGAAAGGTTTTTTGAGCTAACAATTTAAGCATACAAGTGGAACTGGTCCATAAAAGGTACCCAGGTGTTTTTTTTAATTGTTTCTAGGCTTGATGCAAACAATACTGTATCTTTGCAGCTTATTTCTGCCAAGCACAGTAAACCACCAATTCTTTAAAGTTTAAATGTCTGATCATAAAAGTTTTTGTACAATCAAATTTGCAAAACTAAAACTTTTAATGATAATATCAACTGACTAGGCCAAAAACATTTACATTCTTATCACAAATGTTATGTAGAATCAAATACATCAGTTCTTAATTGCAAAAACCACAAAATTTAATTTTGTCAATTACAGCATCATCTCCCATTTAAAAAATAAATAAATAAATAAATAAATAAATAAAGGTGGCTTCAGATAGCACTAGGTATTTTCTGGTGTAGGATATGAATCTGCAAAGGAGATATATATATGTGTGTGTGTGTGTGTGTGTGTGTGTGTGTGTGTGCGTGGGGGGGGGGGGGGGGGCGGTTCCATTCCAAAATATGGTGGGTAAATGCACCACTGAAATTGCATCTCGATGATAGTACGGTCTTGCAAATACGTGAGGTAACATTGCCGGCCACATGAAATGCAGCTACGTGTTTAGAAACATTGCTGCTGCCAGCAATATGTTTCTGGGCCGGAAACATATTGCTGGCAACAGTAATGTTTCCAGAAGTGTTTACATGGGCTGCACTGGTCCCAAAAATAGATGAAAGTGAGTGTGGCTTTGCTGCTTTTGCATCTCACAAGTGAAAAAGTTAGCAAGAAAATGAGAAACCAGGTTTTGCAGAAATGTTCTCTCTTATGCAAGTGAACTGCTTCTGAAACTTTGATTTGTGAACTAATGCTAGATGTTTATCTTTTCCAGAGTGTCCCTACCGTGTCAAATAACGATTTGGACTGTATTTTAAAATTATCTAGCCTCAGATTGGTAAGAACAATACTAACAGAAAAGACTGCATACCAGTTTCAACCAGAATGGTGATTGCTCCTCAGTTTTTGGATGTTGGTGTTTCATACAGAACTTCGATGCAAATATGATGGTAGATGAGAAAATGTCCTTTTCAGAGTGAGATCTCTGATTTTTTACATTCCATGGCTTTGCTTATAGATGTACCACCATTATGAAGTTCATGGTTCTCTTGTTTGTCCACTCTCATATTCCCACAGCCTGAGTGCCTCTATGTATGAGTGTCAACTTTCAAACTGAAGCAAACTATTGTTTCACCACTCACATGTGACGTGACACCACAGACCTTCAGTGAGAGAAAGAGGATGCAAGGAGGTGAGTGAAAGGGAAGCAGAAGCAAACATGGCCAGCCATATGAAATATTCTCTCATTCCTGATGGACAACACCAATTATCTGTAACCACATACTCCATCAGCAACACTGTCAGGCCATTGAGAAATATCGTCGTTTATTGAAGCCATATTGCATTGATATTGATGGCAATACTATCACAGCCACACATTGCTGTAAAATGGTCTATGTAAATGCACCTCTACGTAAAAGCCAATGTGTAGATGATACGGATATCAGAGTGAGGCAAATTTTGAAAAAGGGAAATGTTTGTCATTTGTTAGTAATATAATGATTTCTGAATCACAAATGGCAACTATTACATTGCTTTTGGTGTGAAATTTTTTAGACAGTCAAAAGGAATAATTTGCTCCATGAACATCATTGCCTCTTGGTCACAAGGTGCACAATAATGCAGAAAAAAATCTCCTTGTTTAAGTGTTGTTGAAGCACTTTCAAGTCAGTGTCATCATGACAGCAAACATTGATTTAATACATATAATGACAGCTACACATGTCAGCAAACACTAATTTCTTGCAAATAAAGGCAGGCAAATTTGCGTCTGTTGACTTTTTTAACACATTCAAACATAAGTTATATAACTTGGTTCAAGAAATTATAAGACTGAATAATAACAAAAATAGTAGGAGAGAGAGAGGGAGATGGTTGACCATGGGACAGAATTTTAATTAATACATTCCACTGAGGCCAATTAAGAAGAAACTGCAACTGCAACATTAATCTTGCGCCATTTCATTCTTGTTTCGTCTGCAGCCCTTATAATGTTAGCATATGACCCATAAATATAGTCAATAACAGATGAATGCGTGACTGCGTGTAAAAGAAACCAGTTTAACAACTCCCTTATCACAAACAGATTCTGAAAACACAAAATATTAAGCTACTCTAGGATTGACACAAACCTTAAGATCATCCATCTGCTTATACAACTCTGCCATCTTCTGGCAGCCTTCTTGTAATGTCTCAGCAGTACGGAAGACAGCAGCATGTGTCTGCATAGTCTTCTGCATCTGTAACCTGAGGGTTGCTGTCCTAGTTCCACCATCCATGTGGCGCAAACGATCAAGATTTGCAACAGATGCCTCACCAGCATCCTGAAAGAGAGCATTTCAGTTAGTTATTATGAAATACTATGCACACCCTCATATGTAGTACATACAATAAGAAAATCAGTTAAGCTGAACTTAAGTCTATTTAGCCCCAGCACTTGATTGAAAATTTACTTCAGCTGAAATTCTCCAATATGAAAAGCTAATGAACAGTTGTACTCATCAAATATGAAACTCCTCAACTGTCTGTCAGAAGCAGTTTAAATGAATGAACTTTAATCTTTTGCAATAGTAAAATTTTTCTTCCCCTAGTGGACAGGAGGTGTCAGGTTAGAGTGTGTTTCAAGACACTGATTGTGGTCACAAAGTGCTAAAACAAATACATCAACACTTGCTAGAAGTCATCGAATTTTGTTTTAGCACCAAGTCATCAATATAAATGCTCTGATACAAGCTGCAAAGAAAGCTACATCCACAGAATGTAGAGAGCCAACTATGGAAAACCCAATGTAGGCAACCATCAAAAGTGGCTCTGGACTAAGTCGACAGAGTAAATGTACAAATTTCTGGGTACATTCTTCCCACAGTGACAATGATGATGATATTTACATTCCGATTTCCATAAATAATTCTGGATAACTGTTATAGTCACAGACAACAAATTTCTGGGATGAGGGTATACCAGAATTGATAGATGTAGCAACACTGAAAGTAATCATAAGAAGAAGAGTGACGAAAAGTACATGCTACTAACTTTAAATTACGAGACAGAATTGCTACTTAACATTCGTAAGACTTAGTATTGCCAATAGGCACACATAAAAGCAGAAGAGGTAACTAATACTTTCCCTTCGGAGAGGGGAAGTAGGTACATTGTGTATGGTTAAAAAGGAATGACAGGTCACTCACCCCAGGTTGAGAGAGGCCCACCTGTGGTGAGGACGAGGGCACACAAAGATCAAAGGACAGCTACTGCAGTCATGACATGAGGAGTTCTCCCTCAAGTCCTTCTAAATTATTGTTACTTAGCCCTCATATACACCAGCATAGCTTACAGAGTAGAATTGCAACATACTACTGAAAATGTGACAATATTTCTGCTTCCAGACTTTTACAAATGAATTTCTTCACATACATCTTAAGTACTACAGCTATTTGATTCAACCTCCAGTCTTGTCCGAATTTCATTCAGCGTGTGTCGTTATTTGTGTGCTCAAGGTAATGGTAAGTATAAAAGTGTGCAAAATACTATTAAGGCCAGCTATTGTGTGTTGTTGTCTCTCAAATGTTGCTGTAATGTCAGAGTGTTCTGTCTGTCTTTGTGTCAGTATAAACAGCACACTGAAAGTTTCTGGAAGGGTCTCCACTGTTGCGCTTCACAAGGTCACTGTCAGTTGCAAGTATTAATCGGGAACATTTCCGAACAATTACAACTTCAAAGAGGGTCAAATGTGGATGAGTGCTCTGAGTAAATGATTTTACAGCACATTCAGGATATTTTTGTGATTAAACTGTCAATCATATCTTATATCCAATACAACAATATTTACTTCAGTCAATTTTACTGTCAAAGGACACCACACCTAGTGAAAAAAGGCTCAGCATTTTGAATTGCGTCAACATATGCTTCAAATGTTTAATTTCAGCACTGATATGCCATGCCATATCATAAATGGAAATTAAATGTGGATGGAGAAAATTGATTCCAAGATAACGCTGCTGTTTAGCATCTGTATCTTACCCAACAGTGCTAGTTCAATAAAAGTGAAAGCACACAGTACATGGGAATTAATTCTGTGTACTTTCTTTGGTATATGCTGACATTGAAGACAATGAATTTTTACAATTTTTCTGTAATGGATCGTTATGACTGTGTTTTACAATTTTTCTGTAATGGATCGCTATGACTGTGTTTTACAATTTTTCTGTAATGGATCGTTATGACTGTGTTTTACATTAATGGCTAAGCAGTTACAGTGATCTGTCACTGTGTTGTCAAATGTACTTTATTGCTCTCACTTGTAAAAGACATGAAAACAATGTTTGGTATGTATTATCTCCATATTATGGTAGCCACACTTACGAAAAAGAATAATAAAATTCAAGTATTGAGACTTGTGTTTAAATCCCCACCATCTTGCCCTCAGAATTTCAGTGGTTTCCATAAAGTCATTTCATCAAAATATCAGAATGATTCCTGAATGATGATTGTGACCAATTACATCTTCCTTCATATCTAACTGAGATGAGAACAATTCAAGAAACGTTTTTGCATATGGCTGTACCACCACCAGTGATTTTACGTAAGTAGTAAAGCAATTACAGACAGATTTGCTGAATTACATCTTCTCTTTCACACAGAAAGTAAACATATCAATGTTCTTTCTTATATCTATCACACCAAGGAATTGCACCCAGGGAAAGCTCATTCTCTTCCTGTATACAAAATGAACCATCATCAGGCGTTACTTTGAGTTATCAGAGGTGGATATGTTTGCTACAATGCATCACTGAGCAATGTTAGCACAGAGGTAATTCTTGACCTTTCCGCCAAGTGGTTTGAGGTGCTTGAAGGATATACTTAGAGGAGATTTGGAGGTAATAGCTATTTTCTGGTATCCCTCTCGTTGACTATCAGTGCATTCAGCATCTGTTATAAACGGCAGTTACAACCGGTCAGTATGTGATAGTTATGTTACAGGCCTTGCCAATGATGTCACTATGACGTGGCTAGCACAGCAGTGCCCCTCTCACCGACGGAGGCTTGGGATGCATTTCGCCTCATGTTTGTCCTGAGATATCTCTAAGGTTTCTTCATAATCTGTGCTACATGTCCAATATATCCTTTAATCAAGTGAGACGTCAGCACGGCAACCTGTCAGCTCTCAACCTGCCAAAAGTTATTGCCACCAACATGATGATGAAGATTCACTCTAACAGTGGTAGAGCTCTACGTCCCTGCCACTACCAGACACCAGACATCTGTGCGCAATGTCCTAAACCACATCAATATTTCTATAAGTCATTGCCACTCTTTTCACTGACCATGCACTGAACAGGTGTTGCTCCCTTTACACAGACCATTCTGACCTACACCACCACAGTGTATTTTGCCACCATTTTCCTCATACAGGGACATCACATCTTGTGCACCCTGTTTATGCTGCCCATGAACTTAAGTTACTTTCTTGGTTCGAAGGTGTGAGTGGGTTTCAATGGGCCTCTTTAGATCCAGAGTATTGTTTAGATAATTGTAATTTTATGTTTGTTCAATGATAATTACAGTTTAAAATCACCATGACAAGATATTGTTACAATATTGTAAAATGAATTTCCATGAACTCGTAGCCTGTTATACAAGTATTTAATAGTGAAGGGCTAACTGATTTCCATGACACTCAGTTCAAGATTAAATGGATTAAATCGTCACATTATTATGGCACAGCAGGTCTCCTCACTGATGCCATCACTATCTTTTTATGTTTCATTAATTCTTTTGTTTATACATTTTCTAATCATCATTCTGTAAACCATGTACTGACTCGTTACTCGTTCACATGCTGTGAACTGCATGGTTCTCCAAAACTTGATACATAAACACGCAAAATAAATAATTTCTGTAAATGAAGATATAATAACAGCATCAGGAGCGTAATGAGCTCTTCAAACAGTGGGAGCTTAACACCATATGTCTTGCAGGCTCCCCCGGATTTTAAGTCAGCAAGATGAATGGGCAATGTAATGTAAAAGATTCAACCAAAATGTCCAGAAGTGTTAAGTAACTGACATCCACTTAATCATTATCACAAGTATGTTAGCAATTGCAAAAAATGTTTTCTTGAAGACAGTAAATCATTAGACTAAAGGACAAAGGTTTCTCAGTGTTTGGAGCAATGGGTCTATGCTGATGTTTCAAACCATATGAGGAAAGATTTCTACAGGCACTGAGTAGCTGATTTGCAAGTCAACCAGAGTGTGGTATATTGTACACAGATACCATGATTAGAAGAATTAATACACAAATATAGATCGATGACTTACAGGCAGTAACACAAGAAGCCACTTACAACACATGGTCAAATGACTAGTTCAAATTAAAAACCCCTATCAATATAACCTAATGCTGTATTTGCCTCAGAAGATTTTAAAATTAAGGAAAGAATTCTGCAGAAATTGCTTTAACTCAAACAAAAGATGACTGGTAATTTCTATATTAAAAGCATGTATCCCACAAAGAACAGTAATCACATAAATGTGCGAAGATCAATGGTAGTCAATATATCAGGGCATGCATTCTATCCAGAAACCACATGATGTACACATGTTTATCACATTATATGTCCAAAGCTACAGAATTAAGGTTCAAGTAAGTAGCAAAGCGGCAGTAACCCACATCTATTTAAAGACTTACACCACAGTATACCACTTGTGTCTAAGGCCACAATGCACATCCCCGATGTCTTATGGCATACTTGACCTCCACTTTAAAGGAATGTCCAGTATATAACTGGAACAAATATTACAGAATGTATTCAAAATAATAGCATTCGAAGTTTTTAGATTGTCTATGTGCAATGGAAGAAGTGTGCTACCAGTAACTATTCTACACAACAAAATTTGGACATTCTACATCAAAATTATTCTGAATTGTTTGTTTACCATATTGTGTACACTGTACATAACATCAAGGGCCAATAGGCTATTTTGATGGGCATGTTAGATAAATCAAATGGACACTCCCACATTTACGCAGATTTCCAAAAGTATGATCAATGCACAGTATAAAATGGATACAAACCCCATACCTTTAACTGAGGAATTAGTTCCAAACTTATCAGGAGGACAACATTATTTGAAAAGAAGAATTGTCAGAGGTATACTGTTTTTTTTTTTTTTTTTTTTTTTTTTTTTTTTTTTAGGGCGCAAAACTTCTATGGTCATTAGCGCCCAGCCCGTGACTTAGGAAACAGTAAAAAACCGAAATTTAAAACCAGCAGCAATGGGAACAAAGTCATAAAATTGGAGAAACTAAAAGCAGAAGGAATGCTTAAAAATCCACTACAGAAAGGGGTTGGTTGTCCCAAAAAAAGCTTCAAATGACTGACGTCATTTCACTGTCACTAATAAACTGGAGAACGCGGTCGGCTGAGCGCGTGTCATCTGCTAAATTCGACGATAGATCAGGCGATAGCTGTAGACGGGAGCGTAACGGATTAAAATAGGGGCATTCAATTAAAAGGTGTCTTACCGTCCACAGCTGAGAGCAGTGGGGACAGAGTGGGGGAGGATCGCCGCTTAAAAGATGTCGATGGCTAAAAAGACAGTGCCCTATCCGGAGTCTAGCTAAAATTACCTCCTCCCGACGACGCGTTCGGGAGGAAGAGTCCAAGCGCAAGGAAGGGCTTTCACTTCCTGCAATTTATTATGGGGAAGTGTTGACCAATGCGCATACCATAATTGAGCAACTTTGCGACATAAACCGTTCCGTAGATCGGTGAAGGGAAGCGACTGAATAGCTGGCCGAGGAAGAGAGACTGCAGCCTTCACCGCTATATCGGCCGCCTCATTCCCACAGATACCAGCGTGTCCCGGGAGCCAGAGGAACGCCACCGAGACGCCCCCCAGGTGGAGCAAGCGCAGACAGTCCTGAATCCGGTGGACCAGAGGGTGCACAGGGTAAAGAGCTTGGAGACTGAGGAGAGAGCTGAGAGAATCTGACCAGATTACGTACTGTATCCGCTGATGGCAGCGGATGTAGTGGACAGCCTGGAGAACAGCGTAAAGCTCCGCAGTATAAACCGAACACTGGTCGGGAAGCCGAAAGTGATTTGGGGTGTAGCCAACAATATAGGCACTACCTACACCTAACGATGTTTTCGAGCCATCAGTGTAAATAAATGTGGCGTCCGTCAATTGTGCACATAGAGCAGCAAATGCCCGACGATAAACAAGTGTAGGGGTACCATCCTTGGGAAATTGACAAAGGTCACGGAGCAAGTAGATCCGGGGACGGAGCCAAGGCGGTGCTGTACCCCAAGTTGTCAAGAAGGTTTTAGGAAAGCGGAAGGAAAGAGAATGGAGCAGTTGACGGAAGCGGACTCCCGGGGGTAGTAGGGAGGAGGAGCGGCCTGCATACCCTACATCAAAGGAGGCGTCGAAAAAAAGGTCATGGGCTGGATTAGCAGGCATGGAAGACAGATGGCTAGCATAACGACTCAGAAGGACTGCTCGCCGATTGGACAGCGGAGGTTCAGCAGTCTCAGCATAAAGGCTTTCCACACAGAGGTATACTAATGGGTGCCTTGGAAGAGGAAGGAGTGAAAGTGGTACTTAGTTATTAAGACGTCTTTCAGTTTGTATCAGTGTCTCTAACATCTAGCTCTGAAAATATTTTAAATCTATCTCAAACTGATTACAAGACATATTCAACCATGCATGAACTAACTGCATTACGCTAGTCATGAGGTCTTCGAAACAACCACACAAACTTCTTGCCATTTGATCTGAAGCTTTATGAGCAAACCTCTTATAACAGATGTTTACCACCCTATAACTCATTGTAGATTTATAAGTACATAATTACATTAGATGGGTAGATCACATAACTAATGAGGAGGTATTGAATAGAATTGGGGAAAAGAGAAATTTGTGGCACAACTTGTCCAGAAGAAGGGATTGGTTGGTAGGACATATCCTGAGGCATCAAGTGATCACCAGTTTAGTATTGGAGGACAGCGTGGAGGGTAAAAATCATAGAGGGAGACCAAGAGATGAATACACTAAACAGATTCAGAAGGATGTAGGTTGCAGTAGGTATTGGGAGATGAAGAAGCTTGCACAGGATAAAGTAGCATGGAGAGCTAGATCGAACCAGTCTCTGGACTGAAGACCACAACAACAACAACAACAACAACATCAACAAGAACAACAACAACAACTACATAATAAATTGAGCAGTATTATTGATTACTATTCCCAAGGAGTACATACTGGCATCTATTTCAGAGTTATGTTGGCTTGATCATTTTTTCATTCACTCAAAGGATTAACCATTGCAGCCTGGCCCAAGGCATGTCACAACAAATGGAACAGCAGCTTCAGAGAGGAGCACTAGTACTTAGCAGCTATCATTATCAACTCTTATATAGACCAATATTGCATCACTATAGCGTTGCACGCATTCAACATTCCTGTTACCCCTGAATCTGGAGGGAGACTTTGACAAGAATAAGGACTCAGTGTTAGAAGTGGACACAATAAGCATATACACACTCCAAGGGTTCCCAGCAGATGCAGCCAGAATCACTCATAAAACATATTCTGAAGCAGCTCTGCAAGCAGATTATACAATCTGGACAAGATCTATATATGACAGTAACACCACCACCAATATATACGTTTTTCAACCTAAACATCAGCTAATATTAAACAGAAGTGCCATTATTCATTTGCTGTTGCATATTCTGAACAAAGTAACTGACTCACTGCTGCCCACAGACATTGTGTAACATCTTAGACTACTGAACCTTTTCAAGAAAAGTAATTTTTTGAACTGCTGCAGTGAGGAGCGGCACTGTTTGATGTTATTTTACTTATGCTTGACACCTTATATACCTCTTAATATGACCATATGAAATGCTGAAAATGCTTAGACAGTAGCATATACTTACCTCTGTGTCCAGGAGTAAACATCCTGAGGCTATACTAACCATATAAAGGAACTCGACAAGCTTATTAAATCTTTAACATCCACCAGAAATGCATGCAACTGACCATATTGCAGCTATTTATAGTTTTGATCAAAATAAGAAATCATAACATTGGCCTCACAATAATTTTCGTTCCTATCTGTGTTCATGAATTACCTGTTTCAGTTCTGGAAGTTTTTCTCCTGGCTTGTCCTCTGCAGCAATGGTCTTCGCACAAGCACGGCCAAACACGACCAAATCCAAAAGTGAATTTGCGCCCAATCGGTTGGCACCATGAACTGAAGAGCAGGAAGCTTCTCCACAGGAGTACAGTCCAGGTATAATCTTGTCTCCATCACCCCTTCAGATGGAAACAGAAGTCATTGAAATGCACTTGTGGTATTTCACAGCTAGATAAATATTAACATTTCACATATTTACTGTCCAAAAGAATTTAATCTTATATAAAAACAATTTCAAGCCATCTGACATCAAATTTATTCCAGCCTTGTACCAAGCATCTTTTCTTTGGGGAACGACTCATTTTACATTCATATTACACATTCATTTGTAAAAATGGCTATATGCTGATCATATACAAGGTCACTTACGTACAGATTACAAAAAGAGAAATTCTTCAACAGAATAGAAAGAGCTGTTGAGAAGAATTTTTTCAGTTTTTATTCAAAATTTTACTTTGCTGACTGTCATACATTTGATATCATTGGCTACGTCATCCAAAATTTTGGTTGCAGCATTGCTGCACCTCTTTTTGTGCTCAAGACAACCTTACTGTGGAGTAATCAAAGTATTTTTTTCTTCTGGTATTGTAATTAGGTACAGCATTGTTCCTTTTGAACTGCACTGTACTGTACTATTTACAACGAACTTATTGGGGGAATAAATATACTGTGAAGCAGTTTTCAAAATACCTAATGCCTTAATCAGATCTCTACAAGAGATTGTGGGGGAAGAGTGCAACTTTCTGAATTCTCTTTGTCAGATATGACATTATCCACTGGTTGATTATACCATCAATTCCATAAAACCTCAGAGTATCTAATGGAATATTGTGGTAAACACAATCAAATGCACTGGATGTCACAAAAGTCCAACAGGTGCTATTTTGTTATGTAATGCTTTTAACATTTGGTGAATGAAGATGTAAATGGAATTTTCAGTACACTAACTCTTCTGAAATTTGAACTGTGATTCACTGATGATATTACTGTTGCTCAGTGGGGATACTGTTCTAGAGCACATCACATTCTCAAAAATTTTGGAAAATGAAGTCAACAGCAGAATGGGTCTGTAGTTATTGACGTCTCTCCTACCACTTCCCCTATAGTGATTTTTAACAATGGTTTATTTCAGTACATCTGTTTTGATGTATTACATATTTCAGAAAATTATGACAGCACTTATTGGATGGGAACAAGTCTTTAGTACTGTGTTGGAAATGCCATCAAATCAAGATGAGCTTTCAGAGAATCTCTTATTTCCTTAATTTCAAAATAAGATGGTGAAATGTTCAAAAGACAGTTTTGTACAAGTTGTTGTTTCAATGCCCTTCTTTGCTTTTTTTCTTGAACAGCTGGTTCCTATATTCTCTACCACATTGAAGAAATGATTATTAACATTTCTGCTGCCTGTCACTGATCATTTGTAGCTTTTCCATTTAATTCAGTAGTGATGTTATCCTGTTCTGTGGCCTGTTGTACGGTTTCTCATTTTACTACATTCCAGACAGATGTAGGTCTCTCATAGTAATTTTGATTTCTAACATGCTGTACATATTCCTCTGTTTTCTAATAAATTTTGTGACAAGGGGAGAGTGCGCGATGGGGCTCATCGATTTTGCCCAAAATGGTATGTGCCCCTCCCAGGTTCCTGGAATCTCTCACCTGAGTGGGCCATAGGAAAAGAGAAAATGCTCTATTAAGATTGTTGAGTACAGCACGAGGGATTTTTTGAGCAACAAGGATCAAGTACATGAGGTAGCAAACATCAATTTGCTGGCTCGGTTTCAATTCCTGTCGCCACCACAATTTTTTTCTCAATTCCTCGCAATGTCATAGCCCGTTGCTGTGAAGTTCTCATTGTCACTTAATCACAACAGCCTTGTGCGTCTTGAAATCTTTCCAATATTTCAGAGTTGATGAACGCAATTTGGATTGTATATGGCTATTTAGTTGATCAATGAGTGGTACATAATATAATTCCTGAGGTTGCCTATCTTGTGAATTAATTATGATTCGGACCTTCTAATCAGTTCCGAATAACTGCGCTCCAGTTGTTCTTAGCGGACTTCTTTTCCTTTGCAGTGCCTTTAACACTAAAGGCTGAAAGGGAGCTGGAATCCTCCTCAAATCTACGTACTGACCAAGAAAATTCCTTCTTTTAATGCCAATATATTAAAGCTTCTTTAAACATTGACAGATAACTCCCATCAAATATGTATAGCACAATCTATTACAATTGCCTGATTGATTACAGATGCATTGCCTTATTATATAGTACAATGTGAATACCTTTTGAAAGATCAAACATCAGAGAATGAATGTCAGAATGACAGTTTAAAAAAACTTCTTTCATTTTGCTTCTATGTCGTCACTATTGCTACTGTGATTTCCATTTTTCCATGACTGCAACATCCCCCAACATCTAAGCAGCAGCATCCCACAGCACATGGAGATGCTAAACTATTTATCCAATCATACCTACATACCTCATATTAGTTGCACTTAACAATAGACCATTTCTCCCTGAATATGCTGTCTGACAATTATTATTAAAAGAAATTAATAAATATTACAATCATCTTTCATTGTTTAGAAAGGCTAAGAGTGTAACCCATCAGTATCCCTAAAATGATGCGTTACACCTCAAACTTTGTTATTTCCTTCCTCCAACTTTCAAGATTTTTTTTTCCTCTTGAAACTGGGAATCATGATTTTAATGCTGGAACTTCCATTTTGGATAAGCATCATCACAATCGATGACTTTCTTCTTATCAGTCGAGGACACCACAGAAAAAGATGAATATTTGTTAGTATCATATTCATCACTGTTCACATCTGTACTTTAAGAGTTAATCTATTACGAATAAAAAATGACTGCATACAATAAAAGCGTGCATGAGCCAAAGGAGAGAAAGACAAAGCATAATGTTTGCAGTGGTGAAATTAAAAAAAAAAAAAAAATCTTTAAAAGTTATGTTTCAATGTATTCACTTATCACTTCACTGGCAGAAATTTTTTGTTCATTTTCCAATAAAATAATAAGTTTCTATGGAAAATCACCACAGGCATGTGGCGAGATGCTGTTCACAACTATAGTGCATATTACAAACTACCAGGAAATGGGGACAGTAAAGAGCGACTATATGGGTTTTGAAACATCTACCAGTGACATGTGCTCTGAACACGACAGAGAACAAAGACGAGGGGTGGGGGTGGGGGAAGAGAGAGAGAGAGAGAGAGAGAGAGAGAGAGAGAGAGAGAGAGAGAGAGATCATCATAACAGAAAGTTGTGATTGACGGACAGTTGAAATCACAAACTGTTAGAAATGTATAAATTAAATTTAAGTAATCATAACTAATTGAATATATTAATTTTATGTATACAAATTGATCTGATAAATATATTTAAATTTTATAATTAATAGCTTAATGTTGTGCTGAAAAAATTACAGTAGCAGTTGAAATAAATCCAGATCCGGAGAATTTACAGTCATTGTTTTAGAGCACTGCACTATGGCACTTTATCATCACGGCCGAAAAATGCCCTCTGTGTTTCCTCTTTTCCATGCCCATGCAGAAGAGAGATTCTAGGCACTTGAAAGGGGTACCTACCTGACAGTTTGAACCAAACTGGTGAGACCCATCTTGCGCACTCTCCTTGTTAGTAATTTTTAGTAGTTCTTGTGGTGTGCAACTGCAGGATCTTACTTGTTCTTGTCAACAGGTATATTTCCAGAATGAAATTTTCACTCTGCAGCAGTGTGTACACTGATATGAAACTTCCTGGCAGATTAAAACAGTGTGCTGGATTGAGACTAACTCAGGACTTTTGCTTCATGGGCAAGTGCTCTACCATCTGAGGTACCCAAGCACGACTCGTGCCCCATTCTCACAGCCTTACTTCCGCCAGTACCTGGTCTCCTACCTTCCAAACCTCACAGAAGCTCTCCTGCAATGCTGCAGAATTAGCAATCCTGGAAGAAAGTATATTGAGGAGACACGGCTTGCCACAGCCTGGAGGATGTTCCCAGAATGAAATTTTCAAAACTGTGTGCCGGACCAAGACTCAAACTTGGGACCTTTGCCTTTCGTGGGCAAGTGCTCTACCACCGCAGGAGAGCTTCTGTGAAGTTTGGAATATGGGAGACGAGGTACTGGTAGAAGTAAGGCTGTGAGGATGGTGTGAGAGTCACGCCTGGGTAGCTCGGATGGTAGAGTGCTTGATGAAAAAGGCAAAGGTCCCGAGTTCGAGTCTCGGTCCAGCAAACAGTTTTAATCTGCCAGGAGGTTTCAGATATATTTCCCTTTTCCTTTCACAAGATACTTCAATCCTTCTATTGATCCATGATTTGTTACATGGTTGTTTGATGTTCTTTCTGATTAGCTTAGGCAGAAAGTTATTTTTGAATAATGATATTTTTTAGGGTTCTGTAGCTCAGTCGATAAAAATGGAACCCTTACAGGATCACACTGTTGTCGGTCTGCATGTCTGTCAAGACACTTTTTTCTCAGGAACTGGTAGACATATTGACTTGAAATTTATGTCAAATATTAAGGTCTATGGTCCCTTTGCAGTGTAAAACATTCAAGGATGGAAGTCAATGCAATCAAGAGATAGCCATTTATGTCACATACTATTTTGATATCTTGCCAACATCAATATCAGGCAAAAATCGTTTAAATTCCTGGGATGTATGAACTATCTATACACATAATTAAGTTGGTATGGAACCCTCAGTCCACGAGTCCTACTCACACTTATACTCTGACCCCTCCCCTCCAGAATAGATTTAATTTCAAGGCAACATGTGGTTAATTACAAATTTTGTTCCGGATCATCTCTTGTAAACATTTGTCCAGCAGTCACTAATTATTCTACCTCATTTCCTCTGAGGAGTACCGTCAAATGGGGTGATTTTGGACACCGGGGCGAATTTGGACAGTATGGCTTATTTGCTCTTTGTTACTGCATAGAAACAAAGAGTTACTTATTTTAACATCCGTGCGCCAGTTATTTTAAGTGCAAGATTGCATTTATCGCTTTCCATAACTTTTATTTTGTGTCAGTTGTTTCCCTAGGTGAATAACTGACGAACAGTCTTAGTGTTAAAAATCCATGCATTATCGTAAAATGGAAACTTTCTATTGCTGCGCCGAGCGGGAAGTTATTGTAGCCATAATTGTAGACACGCTCAGTAGCCAACAGCATTGAGACAATTTCTGTACGTTTGTAGAGTTTCTCGTGCAAGGTTATAAAATAACGACGGTTTTTGTAAAACTGTGTCCTATGTGGGGTGATTTTGGACAATGCCAAGAACGTATAAGAGCAGGAGAGGTGCTACAGTATGGTGTAATTATGACCCAGAACTTTTAGATAAAGCTGTTTGTGATATTCAGAGTGGTAAATTATTATACAGAAAAGCATGTGATTTGTATGGTATACCTAAATCAATCCTACAAAATAAAGTGCAGGAAGGACATCCGAAAAAAATGGGAGGACGGTCAGTGCTAAATAAAGAAGAAGAAGAAGAAGAAGAAATGTTGAAGCAAGGTATTTTGAGGGCTACACATTGGGGATTTCCGTTCACTAAATTGGAAATTAGATATTTAGTTAAAGGCTACCTTGATAAATCTAGCCGAAAAGAGAAGAAATTTTGTAATAATTTGCCAGGAGAAGAATGGATGCATTTATTCCTCAAACGGCAGTCAGAAGATCTTTCTGTTTGCTTAAGTGAAAATATTAAATGAGCTCATGCAGAAGTGAACAAAGAGATTGTTTATTTAAATTCTTGCAAAATAAAAACTTATCTGTAATATATGAAATTCATTATATCACTCTATATCACTTATTCGTAATAAATGTGTAAAATGTCACCAAAATCAAATAAATAGCATGTAGAATTTTTAGAAAAGGGTAGTAACTGTCCGAATTCGCCCTCTATATACTGTAACTTCGCACAGAGATTTAAGAAACGCGTGTCCGAAATAACCCCAATCCATGGGATGACTTCGGACACTTTATTTAACTGCCTCAGATAAATATACCTACACATACACTTTCTGGTTCTGGTATATTTTATTTGCTACACTTACACCCTACCACTTCCATATCAATCAATTTAATCTAACAATATATACGAAAGTTACAATCAAAATAATGACAAAACCATCTGAAATCACCTCTTTTGACGGTACCTAAACTATAATGCGCTACTTTATTTATCGTAATTAACTGTGCCTCATGATCAGAGAGCATTTGTTACTTGGTATACAGTTATTTTCTTGCTTTGAGGTTCATCAAAGAAAACATTATCAAACAGGGTCCCACTGTCTTTATCCACTCCTGTTTAAAAATGAATTCAAAATTTTAGGACCCAAATAAGGTTTCCAGTCTGTGTTCCCTACCAGAATCCTTTGGAAAATCTACACAGCAATCATTGAAAACTTAATTGCTTGCTGCTGTCTGACAGATAGCACAGTGTACTACAAAATCTAACTGTTTCAACATGTTTGAACTTTTGTTCTGTCTTAATACACCTAACAACTTCTATATGCTTACTAGTTACATTATTTGCACATATATTTTAAAAGATACTATTGTATGTGAACAGTTTGTGAGTGGTTTTCTGAAGCAACTTCCAAACAATCATTAGTCATAGCAAACATAATACCAAACCATAGACTTTCAACCATTTCATGTCAGAATATAATGTAATGTGCAATGAGAGCAATTAAATAGCAGTGGAACTGAGTTAAAAGATCTTATTCTAGAATGTGAGATTTTTGATTTCTGTAGTTTGGCTTGGACCTTCACTAGAATAATGCGGTGATGGTCATGAATATACTATTTAAAACCTATTTCCAATTTCAGACATTGTTTAATTGACTGGTGTGAAATGGAGTGGCTGGAGATGGGACATTACTAAGGGCAATGAGAATGAAGCAAAAGTGACAGCTGCTGTAGTATTTGCTGTGTGCTATAAGGCAGCAGAAAGATACAGGTGTCAGTCATTCAAGATTCTGAGAATCTCCATGAAGCCATAATTTTCTCTTATCATTGCCTATCTTTCGGAAGCATACATCTTGCTGAAATCCACGTATATTTTCTGAGTGTTCCACAGAGATATGTCCTGCAGCAAATCTAATAAATTCCATGGTCACTTAAGTGTGAAGGCTAATATTTAATGAGCTGACACCAATAATGTGTGATAAGGAACAGCACAAGATAACACTTACAAAATTGAAAAGGACATAAACCATTAACATGGGTTATGTGGATACATGACTATGAAATTGACTGGGCAGATTTCAACAATCTCAATGCTGGAAGACAATTGACAGAACCAAGCACACTGGCAGTGGGTCAGTTGTTAAGGACTGCAAATGATAACAGGATACACTTACATTAATTAGCTTGCTCCACATAGCACAAATAATCCATAGTACACAGATGAACTTCCAGTTTTATGAGCATGAGTGAGAGATCTTGCTCTTGCAAAGGTTTAAGATGGCTGGACAGATTTCTTGGAAGTATGTCAGACAGGATCTTATACAGAAACTCAGTACTGTCATCTTTTACTGGAAGCACATTCACCTATCTCTCTCTCTCTCTCTCTCTCTCTCTCTCTCTCTCTCTCTGCCTGCCTGCCTGCCTCAACCTTGGACATATTATTATGGAAGCTCATTTGACTATTATTATGTCCTATGTAACATTCTGTGTAAACCCATAACCATCCAAAAGTGCAGAAGGCTAGAGGAATGGCAGCATCAAAAACACTAAAGATGGCCACACATGTAACTGCATGCCTAACAAGCACACATGCACCAGAGTTTTACGCAAACATACTTGAGAGCGTGTAGGATAAATCTGTGCAAGCCTCAACACTATACAAGCTACTTGATACTCAACTGGGTTTCAATTATGCAAGCTTGTGCAAGCATTCGTGTGCATGCTTGAGCATTTCTGCTAAGATAGGGAGGCTTGTTGCAGCTGTTAAGGTTGTATGGGAATGTGCATGCAGTGGGGATGACACAATAAAATACAATCTCTCTCATCAACTCACAGAAAATCAAAGTTATAAACTGTTTAAGTTCTATATCAGCTCAGATCCCCCACGTTATACAGCATGAAAAGATTTACCCACACATTACAGAATACAGGCACTTATTACAGAATACAGGCACTTCAAAGGGCCTCCATATAAGCGGTTGGATTTACAAGTTTGGCTATGTTTCATATATGGGGCACCAACTCACATTAGTTGCAATTTACTTCGTGTTCCACAAAAGTACTCAATATAAATCCAGGCAGGATTTGCTATGCAAAAAGCACGCACGCACATGCGCACGCACATGCGCACACGCACACGCACGGACTGACTTTGTAAAGTTTCACAAATTCAAGTTTATTTCCAATAAGAACACAGAACATCTGAAAGTCACTGTTCATGATAAATTAATTTCAGAGCCTGACTGTATTTCTTAAAATCTTGCAGGTGGTTGAATAATTGATGGTTAATTGCATACGCTATCTTTAAAAAACCACTTAAGTTCCACAATATCTCAAACTGCGAATTCAACAATGGCTACACACTGAAACCTTCCAAGCACAGCTGGTATCACGCAGCCTGAATTATAATAAGACCATCAGATGTCAAAGAACTTCTATGTCCAACAGTAGGAACTCTGAATAACACACATGCAAACTAACCACTGTTTCACCGCTTTCTTAAGCTGATTAACGCAGCCCAAGAGCCTCCAATGGTGTCTGAACACAGACTTCCACTAATGTGCCGCTGTTCGCCCAGGAAATCTCATTCAACTACCACTGAAGTCAGTTAACTACTGAACATGAAAATGGCTAAAATTCTTAATTTTAACCTCTCAGACACATATACATCAACTCGCACAGAAATTCTCAGAAATACAATGCAGTTTTCTTTTATCTGCTATAGTTTATTTATAAACAACAATTTCTATGGTTTTCTCGGTTTTTGGATTTATAAGAGTAACTATTAACAAACAGTTTAAATTATTCATTAAATAATTTCCTATGTATATCTCAAGTTTACAGTACTGCTGCTACTTTTAATGTTTCTCTGTTTATTTAATAAGAAAAGCTTTTTTTAACTGCGCGAAATCCACATTTTGGCCTGTCATTTAAATATGTGAATAATTTCAATCAATCTATTATCACAGTCTAATGCAGTTCTACGATTTATATAGACATGCTTCAAATGAGCCTACTAGCTTTTCCGTGACACACAAGGTTCAATAATTATTGATGTTGGGGTAAGCTTTAATTTTGTACTGGACACGAAAAGTGGCCATGAGCAGCCATTGTACTGTCCAAAGGATGGTTTGTCTCGGTCACGCGGTCACCTTAGCGTCTGGTGCAAGTCCAGAAACGACCCTATCTGTGGAGCACAGTGTGAAACTGGTCATCCACAAGCTCCTGTCAAGCTGATTTCAGCTGTCAACATGAATATGACCCAATCTTAGCCACCACCTGTGTATCTGCGGTGATGTTTTTATGACTGAATAAAGTGTCTCTTCCCATTACAATAGGCTGTTGTGTTACAGTGTGCATGCAATGTTACTTGTGAGCCAGTTTCAGAATTAATTTACTGGCCGTGAATTTCTTGACAGCATCATTAAGTATAGATTTACTACCCAGTAGTGACATATGCAAATCTGTGCCGGACTGCGACTTGAATCAGATTTTCTGCTTATTGCAAGCAATTGCCTTAACCACTATTGGCTATCCATTCACACTTCCAAACTGATCCTAATTTTCACATTTCATACTTTCTACGTCCTTTTGTGTCACTACTGGGTAGAAGGTGTATACCTAATATAGCTGATGTCATGGAATTCACAGTCAGCGAATTCATTTTGAAAATATTTTATACAGCTGTGGATCTTCAATACTGTCTGTTCTTTCAGACATGCATGTACGTACTTGTGAGACAGTTTCTGCGCTGTATTTACTGCAATCAATTTCCGCAGCCATCATGTCAAGAGACGTGAAAACGTTTCCAGCAAATTATTTGACGTAATGCCAGAATTAATTACGCCGTAGTCTAGGTCCTCACAATCTAGAGAATCATACTGAGCATACTTTTGACCCATAATGATCAGTAAATAATTATGTAAAGCAAACGCTGTTTCTGATACTTTATCATTACAGCCTACTTCCCAATCTATAGATTTGTGAGAAATCCTGAAGAGTGCTGTCAAAAATCCCAAAATCATGCTAAATAATGTAGCCTCTGCATAATGGGTAGTTGTAATTTTCTTTTTCTATGGAATTCAAGTCACTCTGAACAGTTTTAGCATATAAATCGCTAAGGAAAAGCATCGCCACCTATGAATACATATGACATTTTTGGGCACTGTTTGTGACTTTTCTCTCTCAAATGTTCAATGACTTTTACAAGTCTCCTAAAAATTATGTATTCTGGAGAGCAGCTCCATCCAATATTTTGCTGTTTGTGCCAAAATCAAACACAATGAATCTATAGCTTGCACTTGCTGTGAAAAGTAGAACCATATGAGGGCATGTTTGTAATTTAAATACTATGAGCCACTTGCAGCTGGAGGAACTCCCTCTCCAGTTTTTCTATCAGAACAGTCAGCACAATGTGGAAAATTTCATCTCTCTTCAAAATCATTTGCTACCTTTGAACCAGTCAGGCGAGTGCATTGTCGTTTGTGGTCGACATATTTCAGGTACCAACTGACTTCAGGTATGAACTGACACTTGTACAAGCATGTTTGAGCCATGCAGAAGTGTCATTGTATCTCTCTCTCTCTCTCTCTCTCTCTCTCTCTCTCTCTCTCTCTCTCTCTGTGTGTGTGTGTGTGTGTGTGTGTGTGTGTGTGTGTGTGTGTGTGTGTGTGTGTGTGTGTGTAGGAGGAGGGGTAGTACAGAAAGATGGGAACTATTATTCCCATTTCGCTTTTGACAGTTTCTCAAAATAAATGAGAAATGTGATGTTTAAGCTTCAGATCAAAAGCTTTCTACAGCTTACCGCAGTTACCCTCTCAGGGTTTATATGTGCACAAAAAAACCTTCCTGGATTTTCCCTATTTCCCAGTTAAAAATACACTTTCTCAGGTGAAAATACACTGTGCCATAGTGAAAGCTTTTTATTTATTTTATTATTATTTTTTCATGTTAAATGGCAATATACTTTCTACTGGAGTTGTAAAACTCGCCAGCCAATGACAGCAGACATTCATGGCATAGGATGTGTGATTTAGTCAGCCAATAGCATCATCACTGTTAAGTAGTGCGAACACATGAACAGAAAAAATTAATGGTTTCAATTTATATGCATGCAGTATAGCAACAGCACATAATATAATATTGGTCACCATTTCTTTTTGAGGGTGTGGTTAGGCATGATCCTAAGTGCACAGCTTAAATTGCAGCAGTTGTATATTTCTGACAAGCATGATTCTAAATTTTGTGGGTTTCCTGGCTGAATGCATGTTCCATTGAGCACTTCAGCTTTCCGAGAGAGGAGCCCATTATGTGTGAAATTGTTCAAAAACTAATTTCGCACTTTTTTTGAAGGCTAATTATTCTTTTCACCTTGGATGTTGGATAGTTTGCAATTTATAAAAGAACTAAAATACTATGAAAAACTAATCTTGAAACAGGTCTTTTTTAGTGGGTGTTACTCTTGAAGGTACATCAAACACATATGTGCCAATATGATTGTAAGTAATGGCATAAGTGGCTGGTCTTCTGGGCCAGAAAATTTTCTAAGTGGCTGGTCTTCACTGTTATGTTTTGAATGAGAATTCAATCTGCATGATTTAAGAAATTCCTCTCACATTCTCACACATAGCACCACTCATTTTGCATAAAAGGAAAGTAACTTTGAAAGTAATGCTTCACAAATCACAACTAGCAATTTTTCTTGCGATCTCTTGGAAATGTAAACAGTTTTGACATCACGCTCATTGAAACGAAGCCCACGAGAAAGAAGCATTGTAAGCAGTTTCTTTTTGTGAAGTACTGCATAGTCTTTGGCACATTTTGCTGTCAGCATACGCTTGTGTGTGCACTATGTTTTGTTATTGTAAATCATGTTTTCTTTGCAACTAAGGTTTTATTTTTGTGTTATTTTCTCATTTATGTTTTATTACTAGAGTACTGTTCTGCAGCAGCAGGCTACAGTAAAATTCTTTTTTGGAATATCTGTTCTCACCACTCAAAATTACAAAAATTTAACTGAAAACTAAAACAAACAAAATTCCCAGATATCTCCAAATGAAAAAATTCCACAATTTTTCAAGGATGTGTACACCCTGTCTTTACATTAATTTATGACATTAGTTCACAATGTTATGAAAAGGCTGGATTGCTACTCACCATGAAGATGATACGCTGAGTTGTAGACAGGCATGACGAAGACAATGTTATACAGAGAGGCGGCCCTCTGTTCTGTCAGCTCCTTACAATTCACTTCCCCACTCAACATTCTTTTCCTCCTCTCTGCTCCCTGGTGTCCCTCCACCTAGCCTCCCGATGCTGTGCCTGGCAGCCCTCTTCTCCCACCTTCAGTACCTGTACACTTCCTCACTTGTAAACCACCCCTTTCCCCCTTCCCTGCCCCACCCCGGACTTTTACTCCTGTTTCAGTTGCATTCTGGCTGGAGTGGCCAGAGATAGATGTTATGTTTATGTGAGGTGTCCTTGCTTTTGTGTGTGTGTGTGTGTGTGTGTGTGTGTGTGTGTGTGTGTGTGTGTTTTATTCTTTTCTGAAGAAGGCTCTGGCTGAAAGTTTATACGTAATAGTCTTTTTGTCGTGCCTGTCTCCAAGGCATGCAGCAATCGACCCTTTTCATAATATCGTTGATATTCCATGCTGGACTTTCCACTGCTTGATATTAGTTTACATTTCATTATGCTAAAATTCCATTCTTGCATTTTGTTATTTTAAATTTTGTATACTATGTCTGTAAATTTAGCGATGTGTTCTATGACCAAGAAAATTTTACTTCGACAATATCCTAGAATCTGAGAAATAAAATGAACTGCCCCCCCCCCCCCCCCCCCCGCCCCCCACCACACACACACACACACACACACACACACACACACACACAAAAAGATAAAAAAAAATTCTAAGCACAGATGATGAGTTGACATCAAATAACATTTAGCTTAAAAATCAAGTATACTGGTTGCAAATGAGAAATAATTATTAAGTACTAAAAAAGAATGGCAGGGCACACTTTTACGTTAATTAGCTAGTTCCAGTTAAAACAGATAGTCAATACAATATACAAAAAATATACTGTACTGCAGCTAACTGACCACCACTGTGAGTAATTCAGCCCTGTTAGAGATTTACAACCAGAAATGTTAATTACCTCTTGATACATAACAGAAACTATTACAACGCTACATTTAGTTCAGTCTATTTATTACCAGTTGTTCAGGCACAAGAAATATTATCTTCCACTTCTTTAATATGCAACGGATTATCTAATCATAATCTATGAACAGATGTACAAACCTTCCCCCTCTCTTTGATACAATAGTAACTGATGGGAAAGTGAATATAGTCTCCTATAATTTATTCCTAAAGGTAGTTCATTTGTCGTTTTATAAAAGACTAATAGAACATTTGCACAAGGTGGTCTCAGCGACTGCTTTTAGATGGTTTTCCACATCGACTAAGGTAACTAAGGCGCTGGTTCCCACATCCTACCTGAGATACATGAAGTGCACACAATTTGGCTGTGTGATTACACTAGATGCAGACAGAACAGGTACATGAATCCCTCCCATAGAGAGCGTGGGGATGGTGACAGTAGCTTTGAAATACCTTTGAAAGTGGCAACCCCTTCATAGTAAAAGCCTACATTCAGTACAGTTTGCTCTCTGCAAAAATTGAAGATGTACCGTACCTGTCCCAACCTGGCATTGGCTGGATAAACTGAACCTAAAAGGAAGGAAGGAAGGAGGGAGGGAGGGAAGGAAAGACTAACAGGAATTCATTTTAAATCTTAGCATGATAAACAGTAAATATACTGCAAACATTTCATATCAAAGGCATCTAAATATCACAGATCACAAAATTCTGTCATTCAGAGTATATCCCACTTTGAACAATCACAAGAATAAATGTAAGTAAATGTCAAAGAACTTACCTGTTCACAATGACTTGACCTTTGTAATTTGTTGGTACACCTCCCATGTTGTAATGCACTGTGGGCAAAACGGGTATAGGTTCTCGAGTGACATCAACACCAGCAAATATCATGGCTGTCTCTGAAATGCCAGGCAGTCTTGTAGCAAGTTGCTCAGGTGGCAGGTGATGAAGCTGCAGCAGTACATGGTCCTTCTCTGGGCCACAACCTCTGCAGCAACAAACACAGAAAATTAAAATCTCCTACCAATCGAGTAATGGACAGGAGTACTTGAGGACAAAGCACTGTGCATCAGTGACAAGGGAACAACTGAAAACTGAAAAAGCAGACTGGACAGACTAGATCAAACACAGAATGGTCTCTTTCTTGTATTTCTTATACATTTGTCCTTCACTTCTTGTATTTCTTATACATCTATTGTATGATACAATTGCAAGCTTCACTACTGCATATTTATGATGGAAATAACATATTCCTTAAAGGCATCGGGCTGGTTGCTCAATGGTCAAGCACGCCAGAAGCACTTTATAGTATGAAAGAACTACTACATTTGTGGCAAAATTATTAAGTAAGCACTGTTAAAAGAACTTACAAAATTTGATTTAAACTGGGAAGGCAATTATAAAGGGTGTTATCCTACCTCCCTTCTCGAATCTCCATTGTCATAGATCGACTGACAACATCACGTGATGCTAAGTCTTTAGCAACTGGTGCATAACGTTCCATGAATCGCTCTCCTTCACTGTTGATTAGATAGCCACCTTCACCACGGCATCCCTCTGTCATGAGGCAACCAGCACCATATATGCCTGGATACAAGATAAACCAATTAGTAAGTGCATGCACCTACTCCTGTGGAGACACACACACACACACACACACACACACACACACACAGAGAGAGAGAATATTTTGATTGATAAAAAGAAAAGGTTACACAACAGGACCACAGACACAAACTATGTATGATATTATACTGACAAAAATAAAAATTAATAATAACAAAAATGGTATGAAGTGAGCAGTAGCATTTCTAAGCACAATAAGGAACAACTTCAACACCTTCTGAAGTGCAGAATGGAAGCCTCATTTCTGTACCTTTCAAATTTACAACAGTAAATATCCCACAAAGCCATGTTTCAAATTCACTGTGCTGATGATGATGATGAATAATACTTATTTTCTTTTACTGTCTGAAAGCATACACCAAGCATAACACTCAGCAAACACGATGATTAGTTTAATTTGAGAGCACAATGTTATAGTGAATATAACGGTACTACATATAACTATTTTTGAGCACAGACTGTTTTAAATTTGTAACTTGCTTAAAAATTTATATGACGGTTCATGAGAATTATATGAACAATAAGTTAAACTAAATATAAAAGGTTTGTGAAATCTTATGGGACTTAACTGCTAAGGTCATCAGTCCCTAAGCTTACACACTACTTAACCTAAAGGACAACACACACACCCATGCCTGAGGGAGGACTCCAACCTCCGCCGGGATCAGCCGCACAGTCCATGACTGCAGCGCCTTAGACCGCTTGGCTAATCTCGTGCGGCAACCTAAATATAACCTCAAAATTTCATTTTAGATGCGAATATTTTTAGGTTAGGCTTTACTGTAAATAAATGTGGCAGTATACATTTGATGTGTTACAACAGCAAAAGGAACCTGTGACCACTGGAGGCAGTGCCACAAGTTCCTCCAAAATCGTAACACAACACAACACAACACAACACAACACAACACACACACACACACATGCGTAATACTAACTAATGTAAATCCACCTGATGATGGAGGTTTAAACCTTCGAAACGCGTCGTGGAAAAAATAAGAATAAAACGGTGACTGGTAACAGTAAACTTTTTGTTTCATTTAATTAAAATTTCATGCTTATACTGTCACAGTAAAGTTTAAAAACAAACTCTGAGTCACAATCCAGTGAAGTAAATTCTCATTGCTTGTAATATTACACATAATAGGAGAGGAACATGAAGAGTACATGCCAACAACACCTGGCACTTTTAGCAAAAAATTTGTAGGGTTCAAGTAAAAAAAAGTTGCATATGTTACGAGGGTGGTTTGAAAGTTCTTGGAATCACCACGAGAGGTCAGTGCTAGCACAACGAGTTTTTCACGTGATATTCATTGGACTGTTTGTTGCTTATAAACACATGCCACGTCAGTGGTCTTGGAAGAGAGCTATGGCAGCGACGTGGCTCTGTTGTTCCCACGTAGTGATTTGCAAAGTTGGAAAAAAAAAAAAAATAAATAAAAAATAAACAAAAATAACAAATAAAAAAAAAATCGAGATTCACAAGGAAAGATGTGAACCAAAGGATATTCATGCCGATTTCCAGAATACATTAGGGGACTCTGTTCCTTCATATTCAACAGTTGCATGAGGACAAATGAATTTAAATTTAACTGGGAGAGCTTAGATGATGATCCGTGCTGTGGTCACCCAAGATGAGTCACTACAACGTAAATCATTGCAAAAGTTAATAAAATGGTCATTGAGGATCGCTGATTGAAAGCGCATGAAATTGCTCACACTTGCCAGATGTCATCTGAAAGGGTGTATCACATTTTAACTGAAGAATTAGAAATGAAAAAATCATCTGCAAGATGGATGCCATGACTTTCGATGCTGGATCAAAAACGCATGTAAATGGACATTTCGCAACAATGTTTGACCCATTTTAGGAGAAACGAACAAGATTTTTTGCATCGGTTTGTGACAACAGACAAGACTTGGGTGCACTACTATACCCCAAAGACAAAACAACAGTCAAAGCAGTGGAAACATGCTGATTCTCTGTCACCAAAGAAAGCAAAGACAATTCCTTTGGCGGGAAAGGTCATGGCATCAGTGTTCTGGGATGCGAAGGGGATTCTGTTTGTAGATTATCTCCCCACTGGGTAAACAATTACTGGAGAATATTATGCTAACCTTTGGGACAAACTGCAAAAACAGATACGCGAAAAAAGGCCATGTTTACCAAGGAAGAAAATCATCTTCCATCATGACAACACGTGCCGGCACACATGTGCCATCGCCATGGTAAAATTACACGAACGAATGTAGAAATTGTTGCCACACCCGCCTTATTCACATGACATGGCTCTGTCAGACTTCCATCTCTTCCCAAAGCTTAAAAGTTTTCTTGATGGATGAAGATTCACTTCAAACGAAGAACTGATGGCCAAAGTTTACAACTATTTTGCAGGCCTGGAAGAAAGTCATTTTCAAGATAGGATCAAGACACTGGAATATCGTTGCACCAAGTGCATTAATCAACAAGGAAACTACATTGAAAAATAAAAGTGTTTCAGCGATGTAAGTACTTTTTTTCTATTCCATTCCGAGAACTTTTCAAACCACCCCCCACTTCACTTCATACCACAGAGCAGCCACCTGGAAAAAAACATTACAACATAAGTCCTTTTTTGTGGCACAGGGGAAGTTGGAAGAGAGGTGTTCACTGTGGACTGGGTTGGAGATCATACAATGAAATAATGATAATAATAAAAAAAAATAAAAAAAAAAAAAACAAGGAGAAGATAAAGGACAGGTACCAGTAAAAGACTAGGAGGGTGGCAATAAAGGTATGAATGTATATGAGAAGGTAGTGTGTAATGTTAATTCAAATATGTGAATTTGCTCATTCTTCTTGATAAATACTCTATTACAAACAGAAAAGTAATACCACTCACAATCAAAATGCAGTTATAAATGACACAGAAATTCTGATGTAGCAGTCATTTCAGTTATCCAGAGCATCAACTTGATTGTGAACTGAACCATGAACTAACACTCTTGACTGTATATTTTCTTCCATTAGTGACCTTCATATCTAAGCGTTCACCTACATATCCTATTCATCTCAGTGTCAGTACAGTATCACATAGTTGAATTAATAACTGATAGTGAATATCTTTTCAAAGACACCTGACAATACTGTTTGTGTAGGCTTTCCACTTAAGAATAATTTATACTGTTTTTAACGGTAAAATAGGATGGAAATAATAAAACCTATTAAGGTGTCCAATAAATACTGGTATAAGTTGCTAGCCGCCCATGCCAGCTGGATGCCGCGTTTTTTCTATGCTCGTCTCTACTTGGGTTTGGGCACTGCTTTCCACATTTTGACTGACATGGCGAGTTCTTTTCCCTCTTACAGAGTCCTGTTCCCTGGCTATTAATGAACCACCATCAGTCTGAAGTATTCGCACTAATTGTGAGAAGTGGCATTGTCATGCCCGTGTAGATACTAAGTGGCAATGAAAGACGTACTTACACATGTCAGACTCCTACATTTACTTTCCCTTTCCCTATTGTTCTTTTGGGCAGTGTGGTCCCAGTATTTCTACAATGCTGGCAAGAACAGTTCAGCCAACCAAAGGGCAGGCAGATGCAGGCAATGAATACCAGAATGCAGAATTGTTTTGAGGGGGTGAAGGGGGCGTGGGCAGGTGCCCGCTGTTCCATTTTCTGTGCCAGTCCTTGCTGCATTGCCAGATCGTTGAACCAGTTGATAAGGCTGCCTTATTGTAGTCCAAAATTTGAAGCCCTACACTGAGCCTGAGGCACTTCCATCTGATGAGCTTTGTTGGTTGGTATGCAGTACTGTGGGTATCAAACCCATTTGGTGGCAGTGCAGTTGCAGTTTAGCCAGCATCACATGTGCTCTGGGCAGTTATATGCATCCTGGATTGTCGGTATGCAGGGCCTCTCGTGGAAGTGTCATTTTGAGTGTCCTAAATCTACATCTACATTTATACTCCACAAGCCACCCAACGGTGTGTGGAGGAGGGCACTTTACGTACCAATGTCATTACTCCCTTTCCTGTTCCAGCCACGTATGGTTCGCGGGAAGAACGACTGCCAGAAAGCCTCCATGCGTGCTCAAATATCTCTAATTTTATATTCGTGATCTCCTTGAGAGGTATAAGTAGAGGGAAGCAATATATTCAATACCTCATCCAGAAACGCACCCTCTCGAAACCTGGACAGCAAGCTACACCGTGATGCAGAGCACCTCTCTTGCAGAGTCTGCCACTTGAGTTTGCTAAACATCTCCGTAACACTATCACACTTACCAAATAACCCCGTGACGAAACGCGTCGCTCTTCTTTGGATCTTCTCTATCTCCTCTGTGAACCCGACCTGGTACGGATCCCACACTGATGAGTAATACTCAAGTATAGGTTGAACAAGTGTTTTGTAAGCCACCACCTTTGTTGATGGACTACATTTTCTAAGGACTCTCCCAATGAATCTCAACCTGGCACTTGCCTTACCAACAATTAATTTTATATGATCATTCCACTTCAAATCTTACCGTATGCATACTCCCAGATATTTTACAGAAGTAACTGCTGCCAGTATTTGTTCCGCTATCACATAATCATACAATAAAGGATATATTGTGCAGACTTGCTGACTGGAATGTTATTTTTAGTTAGCTCCTGACTGCAAAGTTCAGACTAGGTTATTGACATTATCCAACCCTTCTTCAGCTGAAGCTGCCCAAATTACAGAATTGCATGAACTTATGGCAGTGGCAAGGGGCATCCTTTCTGATAATTGGCAGGTAGCTCAATTGGGTGTGCAATGGTAGACAGTCCCAGTGACTCCAGGGATGTCCCCAGTGGCTTCGCTTCCCATCGAGTTGCCGAGTGTTCCTGCAGTTGACGATTCCAATGTGATGGCATTGCGAAGCTGCCCTTCCCTGAATGCCGAGATTGACAGGTTCATGCCACTCAGTGTCAATTCTTGCCAGGGGTGTCATTCTCCTTCCACTCACTGGGCAAACCAATGATCCTGTCACAACTGCCATTTGTTGCATGTACCCAATACACAGGGAGGCTGTGTGTTGGCTACACCAGCAGTTAAGTCATTTGTCAACTGTGACAGTCGACGGCAATGAGTCAGTCATCGGATGATCTGATGTTTTCAATGGACTCTGGGGTTGTCTCTGATGTCCTGCACATGAAGCCCTAGCGTATTTTATTGATGCTGGTAGTGGATGGGTGGCTGGTCAAATTTCAGGTAGGCATGGGAGCAACAGTCAGCCTACTTAATTATAAAAACTAATTATAGGCTCTCTGAGTGCCTGGGATTGCAATATCCGCTCCATCAGGTTGTGCCTTAATGTAAACAGTGTATTACCTTGCAGGAGCAATTGTCCACCTCTGCGTGTTATAAGAACGTGAAACAACAACTTACCTTGTTAATGGTCAATTCACTACTGGCACAAAATATCTTTGGGCTCGATGCATTTTCTCTTTCTGGCTTCCAGACCATTGACAAAGTGCATTTAAGTGTCTCAATCTGTTCCGATTCATAATTTGAACTCCTTACTGCAGTCCTACAGCCCTCTCTTTAATACCCTGGGGAGTGTAGAAAATTTTGAGGCACATTTCTCTCAAGCTGTCAGTGGTACCCAAATTTTATCATCCCTGCCCCATTCCCTTTACCATGACCAACAAGGTAAATGTTGACTTGTAGCTTTAGCAAATCGTGGCATCATTTCTCATACTTCAAGTCAGATGGCCACCCCTTTGGTAGTGATTCAGGAAGTCCAATGGGGCCATGCACCTTTGTGGTGATTTTGAACAGTTGGTCAATGCACAATGTGTTGCGGATTCGTATCAGATTCTACAGTGAGTGGAGTTGTTGGTGCCGTTGTCGCAAGAGGGGGATTATTTTTCACATATCGTTTTGCGTGATGCCTACCTGCAGCTGTCGTTGCAAGTTGTCTCTCAGATATTCCCCGTCATCAACAGCTCATCTGGGCTTTATCACTTTTGTTTGCCTTTAGGAATCTTGTCTGAGCTGCGAATTTACCAATGGTATTTGGAGTGGTTGATTCAGCACATTCCCTGTTGCAGCAATCCCTTTGATAAATTCTGGGTAGTGGGCCATTCTCCAGAGGAGCATTTACGAATCTTTCAGTCAGTTTTCCATAGCCTCCTGGAAAATAGCCCTTGTTGCAAGTTGGAAAAGCACAGTTTTTTTCTCCCCCGAAGGTGCATTTTTTTGGGTCATGTGCTTAGAAAAGATGGTCTCATCCTCTTGGCCAACCTCACCAAGGCCATTGTCAATCTATCGGTGTCCAAGAACCTGAAGGCATTTCTGTTATTCTTAGGTAAGATTTCATATTATGCTCAATTCATTCCCCCCCCGGCCACCCACATCTGCCGCACGGTTAACCAACTTCACCAGAAAGGCATTAAGTTTGTCTGGTCTAAGGATTATCAATGGCCTTTGCTGTCTCTCAAAGCGGCATTTGTGCTCTGTCTGGCTTCTTTTACACCAGGGAAACCCTTAACCTTGGTCTGTGGCATGTCCCAGTATGGCATTGGTGCCATCCTGTCCCATCGAAACCAGACAGCATCGAACAGCCAATCGCCCAAGCATCGAAGGATGCTTCCTGCTGTTCACTGTAAATATTCACAGATGGGAAAGGAGGTGCTAACTATTATTTTTGCGGTTAAGGAATCTAAGTCTTTCTTTATGGGGAAAGGTGGCTCCTCCTGACTGACAGCAAGCCATTGGTTTCCTCACTTGCCCTCATTCCAAGTTGTCGGATATGACTGCCAACCATTTGCAGCAGTGGAACCTCTTTCTCAATAACTATGGTTATTGCATTCATTACTACCCCACTGCCCAACATGCAATGCTGATGTACTATTGCGGCTATTGGTGGGACTCCATCTGGATTTTTATTGTCCAGAGGTTTTTGAGTTCATTTAGATGAGGCCTTGCAGAAAACTGTCTCAGAATTTCTGCTGATGGGATTCGAATTCATGACTGCCATGGCCACTGACGTGCTTTTCTGCAATTTTGTCTTGATGGTTCTGTTGGGTTGGCCAGAGCACATCTCTTCTGGTGCAGATCTGGTGTGTCACGTGTTTTTCCTATTACATGGTCAGCTCAATGTAGTTCAGTGGGGTTCTCAAGCTCGCCACACAAGAGCAATGTTGTTTTTTGGTCATTCCCCCAGTGTTGCGTCCTTGCATACTCCAGTTGTTACATGCGTCATTCTGGGGTATGACTCATGTGAAGGCATTGGTGCAACATCACATCTACTGGTCGGTAATTGACTGCGACATCAAACATCTAGTGAGTTCTTGCAGGGTTTGTGCACAGAACCTGGCAGCACTGCTGCACCAGTTCTCTCCTTGGCCAGTCCCAGAGCACCCATGGGACATGGTACACTCTGATTTTGCAGCACCCTTTTTGGGTAGCATGCAGTGGTTGATGGTTGATGCATTGTCTAGTTTTGTGTATGTAGCCAAGCTATCCTCTATGTTGTCAACTACCACGGTTCATGCAGTCTCGGTTATTTTTGCCCCTGAGATATCCCCCTGCACCCAACAACAGTTGGCACTTTGTGTCACGGGATTTGAGGACTTTAGCATTCACAACAGTATCCAGCATCTGACTACTGCACCATTTCACCCAAAGTCTAATTTAGAGGTGGAGAGCTTTGTGCACATATTTAAGACCCAAATGAAGAAGTTCGTGTCTATTGCTTCCCATGATGATGCATTGTCGAGCTTCCAGGCAACATACTATGTGATGGCAGTCAACAGTTGCTGTCCAGTGGAACATTTACATAGGCCCCATCCACTGGGTCTCCTTGATATGCTGCACCCCGAGACACATGCCATGGTCGACCATGGACCACTGTGTTTTCCTCCAGGGGATGTCATCTGGACCTGGTCCTTCAACCAGAGGCAGAGGTATCTGGTGGGTGTCATGGTGAGTCACAAAGGTCAGCAGTGATGCACCTGCACCTCTGATGAGGAACCCATGAAGTTATTTCCATCCTCCAGCCCCTCCCCCCATGCCAATGGAGGTGGCATCACCTCTACTTGCTGCAGCTTCCATGCCCTCTCAGCAGAGCTAGTGCCATCAGTTTTGGCTCCAATGGTGGTTGGTCCACTGTCATGTCTTCCAGAGGCCTCTCCAGTTCTGTGCTAGAGATCACAGCCCATGCCTGGTAAGTCTCGGCCCTAATAGATTTTTCAGGGGGGAGGGATTGAGTATCTCTGGCAGCAGACATCATGATGGATACAGATGAGCTTGAGTGGAAACCTTCCATAGAGGGTACACAGGACACACAGTACTGTACTTACCCAATTATTTTTTTTTTTTTTTTTTTTTTTTTCCAAATTCGTCATTCAGAAAATACAGGATATTCTTATATTCACAGATTAAAATATTGCTGTTGAGGTTGACATTTTTACATTGTATAACAGAGTACACAGGCGTCATCTCCTTTACAGATGAGGCGTTGGATATTGAGGTCACATGCAGATTCATTTTGAAGAATTCTGAAGTACATATCTGGGTAAATGATACTTATGTTTGAAGAGGTTCAAAATTTCTTGATACGCCAAAACACTCAATACCGTATCAACATTGCTTGAACTACTGTGCGACATTTGATTCGTGCAGCACGAATTCAAGGGATGTGTGAGAAACTATGAACTGGCCACTAACAACATTCAATTGCTCTGGTTAAAAATTTGACAATTTTGTGAAACACAGAAGGAAATAGCACTACATTCTATCATCTAGCAATGTGTTGTTATATTTGAACAGGTTCGCAATTAAAGTTCTAAGTAAAGGTAACCCTCACAGTGGAAATGTTGTCCTTCAAAAAACATTACCTTATTATGAACTTAGACCAATATTTTATTTGATTATGGGAGACTGTAAAGATTTACTAAGAACGTTGCAACTGAAAAGTTCAGTCACTGCTCACCTATTAGAATTCTGAGTAAAAAATGTTACCAGCTTTTAATTAGTTTCAGAACATGATAGTGACATTCATGTAGAACAAGAAAGAAGATTAATCGAGAATGAAATGTCTAATAAATGAAATCATTCATATCAAACTGACTATTTAAATATGTCTGCTTGTGTCTGTATATGTGTGGATGGATATGTGTGTGTGTGTGTGAGTGTATACCCGTCCTTTTTTCCCCCTAAGGTAAGTCTTTCCGCTCCCGGGATTGGAATGACCCCTTACCCTCTCCCTTAAAACCCACTTCCTTTCGTCTTTCCCTCTCCTTCCCTCTTTCCTGATGAGGCAACAGTTTGTTGCGAAAGCTTGAATTTTGTGTGTATGTTTGTGTTTGTTTGTGTGTCTGTCGACCTGCCAGCACTTTCATTTGGTAAGTCACATCATCTTTGTTTTTAGATATATATTTCCTACGTGGAATGTTTCCCTCTATTATGACTATAATTGCTGTGAGATTAACTTATGGCGGCAAGGTCCATCATGCAGACCGTACCAACAGACATCAGTAGATCATGAAACAAGCAAAAGTCGAAGAATCAGACTGAGTTGTAATTGTGATCTTTTATTTATGTATTAGTTGCTGTTCTTGCATATGACTTCACCATAGAAGATATTGCAGTCCACATTCTACAGTTGCTCAAGCACAGGAGTACAGAAGGGTTGGAGAGGGGGGGGGGGGGGGCGGAACACTGATACCAACTTGGTTGAGAACTAGAGGAGTGCGGGAAAGTATGTAGTGAGCGGGCAGAATATTACATCATGCATCTTGTTGCCAAACACGTGAATCTATATCACGTACTTTGGCTTTTTAGGAACAGCTACCACATTCAACTGCAGTTTGCCTGAATTCATTCATAGTCGGAACTGAACTGACTAAAATTGTACAAATTCTCAACAACAGCATTTTGGCAAGAGACAGTAAAAGTCTAGATGGGGGCTAATGGTATACCTAAGTTTCTCGCCATAATGTTGTGGACACTCACGGTGACGTATGACGGGAACGAATGATGGCATGTAAGTTGCTATTTCTATGCAATGAGAGAGCAGCAAGCCTACGATATGTCTAGAAGCAAGTGACATTTTAACATTCTCATGTCAGTACAGAAGAGAAATCTGATACGTATTCAGACAAATGCAGCTGTGTTCACAGGTCCCACAGCAACCACAACTTCACAAATGTTAACATGTTCAGGAGAAACAGCCAAATATTTGTGACAACAAAGATGTAAATTTGATAGCTGTGCCACTAGGATTATTATTATTATTATTATTTTATTATTATTATTAAAATACTGTATGAGCAGACCTACTGACAGAAGTGTTTAGCTGGGGGTTGCAGTAGGCCAGGCTAGCCAGTGCCTACTTGGAGTTTGACCACAACACACCTCACCCTGTGTATTGTGCCATGTATTGTGCCAAGTGCTTAGACGTTAACTATCTGCACCAGCTGCGTGATGAGTTCTACCTGTGCTTGTCTTTACACGAGTTTGGATTCTTTGCTAGATCAACTTGCACAGTGAGTTCATTTCCCTCTCACATAGCTCTGATATCTGGCTATTATCGAGCCACCGTCAGTCAAGGAATTATTCGCGATGACCATACAGTGAAGTTGCATTATCACACCTGTGTAGATACTAAACTTATAAACCCAAATTCTGAGCGCATTTCCCACCCATTCCAGAGGTCAGACCCTGTATTCGCACTCTTCCTTCCCTCATTCCTTGTTTATGTTGAAGTCCTCCTACACCCTCCTGCTCCATTCCTTACTGTTTTTCTTCCCTTTCTTTTAGATTACACTTTTACAAGCGAGTTTGGGCATGTTTTCCTACGTTTTTAATAGAAGCTAGTATTTGGCAAAATTCTAAAGGTGGGAAATACTATAACATTTTTTAGTGTAGTGGGTGCACACTGGCTGTAAAGAAATTTGCAGCACAGAATAACAAACAAATTTTATTACACTAAATGTCTGTTGGTGGGATATCAGGAATTATTTACATGAGAATTCTTTTCCTTGAGGTTTAAGTTCCTGGAGATAATTCTTTTATCAATGAGTATCAATGGACCACTTCAGTTCCAGTATGATGAAACATACCTGTGGGATGGAACTGTACAAACTCCAAGTCTTGATTCTGCAACCCAGCACGGGACACCATAGCTGTACCATCCCCCGTGCATGTGTGTGCTGATGTGCATGAAAAATATGCACGTCCATATCCTCCAGTTGCAAGTATCTAAAACAGAATTTGAAAATGAACTCATAAATCTACAAATATATGTTTATTTTCTTTAAAATTATGATATTTTGGGGAAACCTGATACACCTAATTGTAATCAAACAAAAAGAACAAAATGGAGGCAGGGAGTGGGGGTGGGGGCGGAGGAGGAGGAGGAGGAGGAGGAGGAGGAGGAGGAGGAGTAGTGAGAGATAGACTGTTTGTTGTGCTCAAAACATGAGTTGTCAAAATGTTATTTTCTAAAATGTACAGTCATTTGAATGATGGAAGTATTTTAGTTCAACTTAAAAAAGGTTGCCTTTGCACATTTCATGGTGCTCAAACACAATTTTCAATGCTAGTTGCTGTTATATAAATTTAATGTACAAAATTGTTAAAATTAGTTGTGAAAATTTTACATGGAATTAACTTACTACACTATACAACATTCATTCCATTTCATACCATAAACACACCAGAGATTATCAGAAAAGAAATTCTGAATGTGTAGAAACCAGGTTGATTTGGAGTGGTACGTACTTTTTGGAGGCAAACTGCTGACTTTACCTTTCTTCTTACATTTAGGCGAAATGTTCATTATTTCAAACGATCACAAATGAAATTAATGGTCATTTACCACATAATTTTATATACTCAGTGTATGTCTGCCTGCAGCAGTGGTTAATACCACTAGTCACAGATGTGCGACAACTATGCTTCATTCTTAACAATCTCAGAATTTTTTAAGACACGACAGTCTTTTAAAAGTCCATTCATCTTTAAGAGGTCAACTGATTTACATATATAATAGAGGGAAACATTCCACGTGGGAAAAATATGTCTAAAAACAAAGATGATGAGACTTACCAAACAATAGCGCTGGCAGGTCGATAGACACACAAACAAACACAAACATAAAGGACAGGTATACACTCGCACACACACCCATATCCAACCGCACATACACAGACACAAGCAGACATTTGTAAAGGCAAAGAGTTTGGCCAGAGATGTCAGTCGAGGTGGAAGTACAGAGGCAAAGATGTTGTTGAAAGACAGGTGAGGTATGAGTGGCGGCAACTTGAAATTAGCGGAGGTTGAGGCCTGGCGGATAACGAGAAGAGAGGATATACTGAAGGGCAAGTTCCCATCTCCGGAGTTCTGACAGGTTGGTGTTAGTGGAAAATATCCAGATAACCCGGACGGTGTAACACTGTGCCAAGATGTGCTGGCTGTGCACCAAGGCACGTTTAGCCACAGGGTGATCCTCATTACCAACAAACACTGTCTGCCTGTGTCCATTCATGCAAATGGACAGTTTGTTGCTGGTCATTACCACATAGAACCTTGGTAAATCACGTGGGTGCTTTCACATGTTGCTCTGCCTTTGATTGTGTACACCTTCCGGGTTACAGGACTGGAGTAGGTGGTGGTGGGAGGGTGCATGGGACAGGTTTTACACCGGGGGCGGTTACAAGGGTAGGAGCCAAAGGGTAGGGAAGGTGGTTTGGGGATTTCATAAGGATGAACTAAGAGGTTACGAAGGTTAGGTGGATGGTGGAAAGACACTCTTGGTGGAGTGGGGAGGATTTCATGAAGGATGGATCCATTTCAGGGCAGGATGTGAAGAAGTCGTATCCCTGCTGGAGAGCCACATTCAGAGTCTGATCCAGTCCCGGAAAGTATCCTGTCACAAGTGGGGCACTTTTGTGGTTCTTCTGTGGGAGGTTCTGGGTTTGAGGGGATGAGGAAGTGGCTCTGGTTATTTGCTTCTGTACCAGTTCGGGAGGGTAGTTGCGGGGTGCGAAAGCTGTTTTCAGGTTGTTGGTGTAATGGTTCAGGGATTCCGGATTGGAGCAGATTCGTTTGCCACGAAGACCTAGGCTGTAGGGAAGGGACCGTTTGATGTGGAATGGGTGGCAGCTGTCATAATGGAGGTACTGTTGCTTGTTGGTGGGTTTGGTGTGGACGGACGTGTGAAGCTGGCCATTGGACAGATGGAGGTCAACGTCAAGGAAAGTGGCATGGGATTTGGAGTAGGACCAGGTTAATCTGATGGAACCAAAGGAGTTGAGGTTGGAGAGGAAATTCTGGAGTTGTTCTTCACTGTGAGTCCAGATCATGAAGAATGACGATGGATCGGTCAGCCTTCAGATCACGGATAGCCTGGGCTTCAGCAGTTGTGATGTTGGGAGTAGGATTAAGGTTTTTTAAGAAGGATTGAGAGGCAAGGCTGGAAGTCAGAAATTCCTGGAAGGTTTGGAGAGGGTGATTTTGAGGAAGAGGAGGTGGGTTCCGCTGTGACGGAGGATGGAACTGTTCCAGGCAGGGTTCTAATTGGATAGTGTCTTGGGGAGTTGGATCATTTGGAGTAGGATTAGGGTCATTTTTCTTCGTGGCAAAGTGATATTTCCAGCAGAGAGTACGAGTGTAGCACAGTAAATCTTTGACGAGGGCTGTTTGGTTGAATCTGGGAGTGGGGCTGAAGGTGAGGCCTTTGGATAGGACAGAGGTTTCGGAACGGGAGAGAGGTTTGGAGGAAAGGTTAACTACTGAATTAGGGTGTTGTGGTTCCAGATTGTGTTGAATGGAATTTTGAGGTTTTGGGGGGAGTGGAGCTGGAAGTGGGAGATTGAATAGATGGGAGAGACTGGGTCTGTGTGCAATGAGAGGAGGTTGAGGTTTGCTGGAAAGGTTGTGAACGGTGAGTGAGTTGCCTTTCCGGAGGTGGGAAACCAGGAGATTGGATAGTTTTTTGAGGTGGAGGGTGGCATGCTGTTTTAATTTGCAGTTGGCCTGTAGGAGGAGGCTCTGAACAGCCGGTGTGGATGTGCGAGAGGAAAGACTGAGGACTTTTATTAAGGATAGAAGTTGACGGATGTGTTCATTGCCTGAGTTGATGTGTAGGTGAAGGATTAGGTGGGTGAGGGCAATGGATTGTTCAGTTTGGTATTGGTATAGGGACTGATGGAAAGAAGGGTTACAGCCAGAGATGGGAACTTTAAGTGTGAGGCCTTTGGGGGTAATGCCAAATGTCAGACAAGCCTGAGAAAATAAAATATGGGAGTGTAATCTGGCTAGGGCAAAGGTATGTTTGCGGAGGGAATGTAAATAAAACTTATTGGGGTTGTTGTGAGGGTGACATGGTATTAGAAGCTGGAAAGTGTAACATGAATGAAAATGAAAATAAAAATATATGGGGAGAGATAAAGGGGAACTAGAAAGCAACTGGAGATCTGGTGTGAAAAAAGGCGAAAAGTGTTGGTTAAAGCTGGGCTATGTGGATCCTATGGTGAACTTGGGTTGGTAGACAACGATGTGCACAAAGGTTAGGTGGTTGTGTTGCCACCAAAACATGTTAAAGGATGGAGAAATTCGGGAAAATTTCGAAAAAACTGCGTGTAAATTTATTAAAAGGAGTGGTTTTGTGGTGGCAGATTATGAAAATGAGGCTAACATTTGTCTGATGAAGAAATAATGACATTAAAACCTGTGGGAAGCGGCTAAAAATGATCAGTGATGTGGGAAAAACGGAAATGGAAATAAAGCGAAAGTTATTAGAACTAGCCGAAATGGTTGTTTAATAGGTGAAAGGAACCATTTGTGAACTGGAAACGGTGGATTTTATAGCAGCGATAGTGTTGACAGCCGGGGAAAAAAAATTCTTTTTGTTTATGGTTTGGAAGTAGGTTACGTATTATTGAGTATATATAGGCGGGATAATATTGTATGGTAGATTACGGTAAAAAGGAGAAGGTGAATATAAAGTGAAATTACTTGCAAAAACAGAAAGAGAAAATAAGATGACAGAAAAAATTCGAAATGCAACAGTGACAATAACAAACGTAATTGTTGGGTTCAAATTAATGATATGAATATAATAGAGGGAAACATTCCACGTGGGAAAAATATATCTAAAAACAAAGATGATGTGACTTACCGAACGAAAGCACTGGTAGGTTGATAGACACACAAACAGTCATACTAACACTTTCTTGATGCCTTGAGATGTGTCCAATCAGTTGACTACTCCTTTTAGTCAGGTTGTGCCATAAATTTCTTTCTCCCAATTATATTTATTAGTACTTCATTAGTTATTCCACCTATCCATTTAATCTTCACTATTTTTTCTGCAATGCCACAACTCAAAAGTTTTTTTTTTTTATTATTCTGTTCTTAACTGACTGACTATAGTGCATGTTTCATTTCTGTATAAGGTTACAGTCCATACAAATATCTTAAAGAGGTCTTCTAGCAATTAAATTAATATCCGTTGTTAAAAAAATTTCTATTTTCCAAAAACATTTTCCTTGCTCTTGCTACTATGCATTTTATATTCACTCTACTTCTACCATCATCAGTTATCTTTCTACCCAAATAGCAACATGTCTGCTACTTTTAGGGTTTTATTTCATAATCCAATTCCATCAGCATCACCTGATTTAATTCAACAACATTCCATTTACCTTCATTTTACTTTTGTTGATATTCATCTTATAATATGTTTTTGAGACACTATTCAACCCATTCAATAGATCTTCCCACTCTTTTGCCATTTCTCACAGAATTACTGTGTCATCATCTTCTATTTCTTCTGTCTGACAATTTTCTTCCCACCTTCAATCTTTGTTTCCTCCACAGCCTGCTCATTGTACAGATTGAATAATATTGGGGATAGGCCAGAATCCTGTCTTACTACCAACTTAACAACTGCTTGCCTTTCTTTTTCCTCATCCTAAGTCATAGGGTCAGTATTACTCCTGTATTCTTACATTTTACTGGACATCTGAAGAAAATTTGAGACAGTTTTTTGTAAACTGATAATAAGGTAATATTTACATGTCAGCACCTACTGTTTTTGGAATGGGAATTAGCGCATATTTCTTCTGAGGGCATTTTTCCTGTCTCGTATCTTTCACACAGGCGGAGTTTTCTCGTGACTGACTGTTCCAACAATCTTGAGGGTTCTATGACTGTCATCTTCCCAACACCACAGTTTTGACTCAAAACCTGGGCCATTTCCTATGTTAGTTAAGAATTTAGAAAAAACATAATGTACATCTATTCCTTCATGATACATTGGATACAATGAGAGCAAAAGTGCAAGTTAAGTTCTAGAACATAGCATCCAACTTATGGGTGACAGAATGGTAGAAGAGGGCCTACACCTACTGCCAAGAGAGCAATGTGTAACCTCTTGTGCAATATGTGGCATACAGCCATATGTTTTACAAATAACAGTAAGAATACACATACAATGTCATATCATGTTACAGGCCACACTGACAGAAGCATGCCAGCACACTGATGTATTCACATTACCTTTCGCGCGCGTGTGTGTGTGTGTGTGTGTGTGTGTGTGTGTGTGTGTGTGTAAAATGAAAGAACATAAATTTTGTTAACCTTAAAAACTGACTACAGTACAAGCAAGTGAAACAATTCAAACAGAATTCACAACAAAAATTAATTTTCACAATGGTACAAAGGGGTTAAGTAAGCAGCCCAAATTGTTCGTTCCATGTATGTAAAACACACAAACTATAATCAGCCTGTTCCTTGTACATTATGGATCCTCCCAGAAACAGAACAGTACCATGTGTTTATGTGGGTTGCTGTCTCAGGTTTTGTGTAAGCAGTATTTCAATGTATGTAGCAAACCTAGTCGTAAAAGATGTTCAAAATTTGATGATAAAAGAATTAAATTAAGGAATGTCATAAGATACATGATGCATTGGTGAACACTGTCCAGCCATTTCATGTGAAGTTGAAAGATATGTATCTAAGCATGCACTGATTGCTTCAGTTCAGATATTGCATGTTACACAGGACTTGCTATCAACAAGTAACATTTTCACTAACCGTATTCTTTGCTCTGAAACGATGTATTGATCCATCCTCTAAGCAGAGAGCAATAACCCCCACACAAGCATCACCATCCATCAAAAGGTCCAGAGCAAAATACTCAACAAAATAATTGCAATCATATTTAAGAGACTGGCCATAAAGTGTATGCAACAAGGAGTGCCCTGTGCGGTCTGCAACACAGCAACATCGATGAGCTTGTCCTCCTTTTCCAAATTTGAGAGACTGGCCTCCAAATGCTCGCTGATAAATGCGGCCTTCAGCTGTCCTACTGAATGGCATACCTGTAAAGTATGAACAAATATCATCACCATCCATCATCCACCATCACCGCATGTAACACACATTGGTGCAATTGCATTTCAGGTTCCAATTGTTGATGACATACTGTTCTACAAAGAAAATTCAGTAGGTCAGGAGTGTTGTCACAATAGCAAGGCAATTCGTTGTGTTTAATAATATCATATAAATGAAGGTCAATATTAACGTTTTCTTATCCAAAGAGGTGTTATAAACACTGCTGTACCCCATCCTATTTATTCCTTTTCAAAATATGCTGTCTACTGTGGAACAAATAACTACCACTGCTGTATGGGTTGTACTTGTTTAAATTTTATCATTCACCAGTACAATCATACATGTATGTATGAATTCTGAGCAAAGAAATGTTAATTAAAATTCACTTTCATGTTAAAAAAATATTTATTGCAAGTGGGACATTATATTTTTGCTTCTCAGATGCCAAATGGTAAACGTCTTGTCCAAAAGTGAAAGACTTTATTAATGAACATGATCCGATGGCTTAGAATTTTAATGTACTGGCAGAAAGGATTTAATCTCTCAGTAATATGCAACATTATGCCTTAACAGATTTATTCCCTTGAAAAGAAAGACTCACTTTATAGATACTAACATAGTGAATAAAGAAGTAAAAATAAATGAATTACAGAGGGTTCAACTAATTATCAACACTGTTAGAAATGTTTATATCAATCTTCCCATAAATTTCAAATCTGGTTCCATCAATGAACAGGTGATTCCTTTTTCCCAGCACAGTATAACTTTAAAAAATGTATCTAAAATAAACCTACACCAGTAGATTTGAAAAAAAATTGTGATTACAGCAACTTGTGGCTCTGAAATGTACCTAGGTGCTTCAACAAACCTGGATGATTCTTCAGCTATCATAGGCTTTAGCTGAAGCTTTACTGGCAACTTCCACATAGGAAAGACCTGAGGTGCATGAACCTGAGGGTGAAACTGATCCTGAGGTGTGTAAAAATCCCAATACTGCAATCTTATCCCTATTATTTCCAATGACAGAATAAAAGATGGTTATGATCATTTCTCAGACACTGATGATCCAACTTTCCTGCAAATGCGGAGGTTATGCCAAGTAATAGCAGAACCAAAACTTTTTACAAAAATGGCAGTGTATATTTATGTCTCTTGAAGTGCAAAAGTTGTTTCAAACAATTTCACACAAAGATATATGCTCTTAGTCTGCCAGATTATTGCTAGTGATTTTTCAATTTTCCAATGATTGTACTAATTATTCAAATTTATATCCTAGTTTAAACATGAATAAATAAAATGTTTGAAGCAAATTCACACACACAACTAATATTACCTTGTTGCTGTGGTCTTCAGTCTGAAGACTGATTTGATGCTCCATGCTACTCTATCCTGTGTAATCCTTGTCTCGGAATGACTAGTGCAACAACCTACATCCTTCGGAATCTGTTTACTATATTCCTCTTTTATGTCTCCCTCCATGATCTCCCCCCCCCCCCCCCCCCCCCGCACACACACAAACAAACTTCCCTCCAATACTAAATTGGTCATCTCTTGATATCTCAGAATGTGTGCTATCAGGCAATGCCTGCTTCTAGCCAGGTTGTTTCACAAATTTCTAATCTCCCCATTTCTTTTCAGTACCTCCTAATTTGTTACATGATCTGCCAATCTAATTTTCAGCATTATTCTATAGCACTCCATTTTGAAAGCTTCCTATTCTATTTTTGTCTTAACTGTTTATCATCCATGTTTCACTTCCATACATAGCAATACTCCATACAAATACCTTCAGAAAATACTTCATAACACTTAAATCATATTCAATGTTAACAATTTTCTCTTCTTAAGAAATGCTTTTCTTGCCATTGCCAGTCTACATTTTATACCCTCTCTGCTTTGGCCATCATCAGTTATTTTGCTGCCCAAGTAGCAAAACTCACCTACTATGTATTTTATTAAGCGTCCCATTTCCTAATCTAATTCCCTAGCATCCTCTGATTTAATTCAGCTATATTCCTTAGCCTTGTTTTGCTTCATTGACATTCATCTTGTGCCTACCTTTCAAGACACTATCCATGTTGTTCATCTGCTCTTCCAAGTCATTTGCTGTCTCTTGACAGAATTACAATGTCATCAGCAAAGCTCAATTTTTTTTCTTTCTTCTCCTTGAATTTCAATTCCTACTCCAATTTTTTCTTTGGCTCCTTTTACTGCTTGTTCAATGTACAGATGGAATAACATCGGAGATAGTCTGCAACCCTGTCTCATCCCCTTCTCAACCACTGCTTCCCTTTGACGCCCCCTCGACTCTTATAAATACCATCTGATTTCTGTTCAAGTTGTAAACAGCCTTTAGCTCCCTTCAGTATTTCAAAGAGATTATCCCAGTCAATACTGTCAAAAGCTTTATCTAAGTCTACACATGCTACAAATGTAGGTTTGTCAATCCTTAACATACCTTCTCAGAAAAGTCATAGCGTCAGTATTGCCTTGTGTGTTCCTACATTTCTCTGGAACCCCCATGTCAGCTTCTACCAGTTTTTACATTCTTCTGTAAAGAATGTGTGTTAGTATTTCATAACCAAGACTTATTAAACTGATAGTTTAGTAATTTTCGCATCAGTCAGCAACTGCTTTCTTTGGAATTCTTCTTAAAGTCAGAGGGTATTTTGCCTGTCTCATACATCTTGCATACCAGATGGAAGAGTTTTGTCATGGCTGGCTCCCCGAAGACTACCCTAGTTCTGACGGAAGGTCATCTGCTCCTGGAGCTTTGTTGCAACTTAGGTCTTTTACTGCTCTGTCGAATGTTCCCTGCAGTTTCACATCGCCCATCTCGTCTTCATCTACATCCTCTTCCATTTCTATAATATTACCTTCAAGTACATCTCCTTCATACAGACCCTCTATATACTCCTTCCACCTTTAACTTCTTTGCTTAGGACTGGTTTTCTGTCTGAGCTGTTGACCTTCATACAGCTGTTTCTCTTTTCTCCAAGAGCCTCTTTAATTTTCCTGTAGGTGGTATCCACCTCTCCCCTAGTGAAGAATGTTTCTAAATCCGTAAGTCTCTCTCTCTCTAGCATTCCTGCCTAGCCAGTTTGCACTTCCTGCTAATTCCATTTTTTAAATATTTGTATTCCTTTTTGCCAGCTTCATCTGCTGCATTTTAATATTTTCTCCTTTCATCAATTAAATTCAATATCTCCTGTGTTATCTGCGGACTTCTACTAGGCTTTGTCCTTTTACCTATTTGATCCTCCGCTGCCTTCACAATTTCATCTCTCATAGCTATCCATTCATCATCTACTGTATTCCTTTCCCCCCGTTTTAGCAAACCATTGCCTAATGCTCCCTAAAACACTCAACAATCTCTGGTTCTTTCAATTCATCTAGGGCCCGTCTCTCTAATTCCCTACCCGTTTTGCAATTTCAACAGTTTTAATGTTCAGTTCATAACCAATAAATTGTTGCCAGAGACCACAACTTACAATTTAAAATCTGGTTACAAAATCTTTATCTTACCATTATATAATCAAACTTTCGATGTCTTCAGCTCTACCACATATAATACCTACTTTCGTGATTCTTACCCTGTTAAATTATTACTAATGGTTTATTAATGAATAGAAATTGTAACTTTAACTAATTATTTAAATTTTTATTCTAGTATACACAAAAAATGAGAAATAAATCATGTAATTATATTTGGATGAGATAAATATGCACTTTATCTGTCAATCACAGTCCTATGTACTTGTGAAGCATATTGCACATACTTTAAAAATAAACCCCGACCTACACCATCACTTGGGTCCTTATTTATAACATTAATGAAAAACGATCTTTTAGGATTTTTCTTGACCTAACTGTAGGCCATAAATCAAATTAAAACTAGAAGTTCATGGAAAAAAAATTCAACACAGCTGAAAGCGGGGTAAGGATAACAATTCCTTTGTAGATAATTAATTGTGTCTGGCACCCAATATCAGAAAACAACCAAATCATAACAATGAACCATAAATGGCATTTCATAACTAACACATTCCAAGATAATGTAGAGTACGACCACTTGTGATGGAGTTGCTGGGATTCCACATGCTCTACTATGCTCTACTACCTATAAGGATGACATATGTATCAGAGTTGAAGAATTTGTCACATGTAGTTCTTTGGGCAATTTAATAGTGTAGGTAAATGTGATCGTTTTGTGAAAAGATGTTTCCTTAGAAATCAAAAGTGATGTAGTATGTTATTAACTTAGTCTTTTCATTGAAGACAGAAATCAAATTAATCACTGAAAACTTCTCAATTTACACATCAGCATGATAGTCAAGTAAGAACTTGAGGGAAATAACTGCCTTTGCTCGGTAGCCCACAAAGACAGCTAATTTCTTGAGCACCTACCCAATTAATTAATTCTGTTCATACGACACTTATCGAAAGACCTTGTCACATTTCATCAAAATACAATCAAAAACATCTTTGATGTTGAGCAACAGTCATACAACATTTTTTTAAAGGACTACACTGCCATTTGACTGTTTCATTGTTTATTTGTACAACCAAGGTTTTGGCTTTTTAGTCATTTTCAGGAATGTGATTTTATGGCTTTAACATATATTGCAGGACACTTATGTTGTCAGGCTCAAAAAAATATTGGCTCCCCATGAAATGCCACGTGCAAAACCACCATCTTGTAAAAGATCAGTCAATAATTGTAAGAGCATGTCATATTTTGTAAAAACAGGGTTATGCTTGTAAATATTAAAAGATAAGCACATGTCCTTAAAACGTAATGAGTAATAGCAATTACGAAAACATCTTGCATAACAAAAAGTGAGAGTCACAATTATTTCAGTGTAGTTTTTAAAATCCATATGCAATTTATAGAAATTATGATGTTGGTGTCATGTGTTCATAATCACAAACTGACTAGTCATATTAAAAACTTTATATCTGTGCACTGCCGTACACTCTTCCAGTGTTACAAGTGCCTATTCTATCATGTACAGTTGTTAGACTAGAATGAAGGAGAAAACAAATAGTTTACTAAAAATAAAACAGAAGGCACTGCTTGTTTTTGATGTCACTGTTTATGAAAATTCTAGAGCAGTATTTAGAATGTTTAGTCAAAGGACAAAATTTCATTGTGCTGTATAAAAGATGAAAAACTGCTGAAAAAAGAAGCAAAACAGTAAGGAAACGGGCCAGTCAACTAAAATTACAAGGAAATACTTAAATACCAATTGGAAACAAATATTAGGGACAGTAATCATTGGTGGCTGACTGATGTGTGTTTGGTATAAGAATGTAACAGAGCTGTGACTAGCTTTCAAGCTGCTTGTCTTTGTCTAGTTTAAGTGTAATGATTAATGGAAAATCTCATATAAAGATGTGAAACAAATACCAACAAAGAGAGAGAGGGGCTGGCCAGTACTTACCTCAGCTCAGTACAGCCGATAGATACACAAAAAACAGAACTGAAAATTTACTAGCTTTCTGAACAAATGTTCCTTCATCAGAGAGGAGAGAGGGGAAAGAAAGGGAAGAAGAGAATGTAGATTCAGTTACTCACAACCCAAGTTATGAAGCAACAGGGAAAGGAAAACAGGGAGGGTAGCAAGGATGGAGGCATGGTTGTCAGAGAGAAGCGAAAGATATTCTACTATAAGTACTGTGCCAGCTTCAAACCAAAGAGGATGCATACAGAAGTAAAGAGGTATATAGTATAAAGACAAACACAATTATGTAGGATGAAAAGATGTGTGAATGGCTAAAGAGGAAATGGAAAGAGGAGAAGTCTGAAGAGTAAATGGGAGTGAGGTTGTTTAACGTAGGTTCAGTCCAGGGGGATGGCGAGATGAAAGGATGTGTTGGAGTGCAAGTTCCCATCTCCGCAGTTCAGAGGGACTGGTGTTGGGTGGGAGAAGCCAAATGGCCCATACGGTGTAGCAGGTTCCTAGGTCCCTAGAATTATGCTGCAGGGCATGCTCCACTACTGCGTATTGGACATCTCCTAGGCGGACAGTTCGTCTGTATCCGTTCATGCGCTCAGCCAGTTTAGTTGTTGTCATACTGATGTAAAAGGCTGTGCAGTGGCAGGCATGTCAGTTGATAAATGACATGTGTAGTTTCACACGTGACCCTGCCTTGAATTGTGTGTGTTTTACCAGTAGCGGGGCTGGAGTAGGTGGTTGTGGGGGGATGCATGGGGCAGGTTTTGCAGCGGGGTCGGTTACAGGGGTAGGAACCGCTGGGTAGAGAAGGTAGTCTGGGAATATTGTAGAGTTTAACAAGGATGTTACAGAGGTTAGGTGGGCGATGAAAGGCAACTCTGGGTGGTGTGGGGAGAATTTTGTCAAGGGATGATCTCAATTCAGGGGTTGACTTGAGAAAGTCATATCCCTGGCGGAGTAATTTGTTGATGTTTTCAAGGCCAGGATAATATTGGGTGGCAAGGGGGATGCTTCTGTATGGTCTGGGGGTAGGAACATTGTCGTTGGACGGGGAGGAATGTATTGCTCGGGAGATCTGTTTGTGGACAAGGTCTGCAGGATAGTTGCGGGAGAGGAAAGCACTGGTCAGGTTATTGGTGTAATTGTTGAGGGATTCGTCACTGGAGCAGATACGTTTGCCACGAATACCTAGGCTGTAGGGAAGGGAGCGTTTGATGTGGAATGGATGAAAGCTATCAAAGTGAAGGTACTGTTGTTTGTTTGTGGGTTTGATATGGACAGAGGTGTGGATGTGAGCTTCAACAAGATGAAGGTCAACATCCAGGAAGGTGGCTTGGGTTTTGGAGAAGGACCAGGTGAAATTCAGATTCAAAAAGGAGTTGTGGTTATGGAGGAAATTAAGGAGTGTTTCTTCACCATGAGTCCAGACCACAAAGATGTCATCTATAAACCTATACCAGGCCAGGGGAAGCAGCTGTTGGGTCTTCAGGAAAGCCTCCTCCATGCGGCCCATGAAGAGGTTGGCATAGTACAGAGCTATCCTGATTCCCATGGCCGTTCCCCTGATTTGTTTGTGGGTCTGGCCTTCAAAAGTGAAGTAATTATGAGTGAGAATGAAGTTGGTAAGTGTGATAAGGAACGAGGTTTTTGGAAGATCTTCGGGTGGCTGTTGGGAGAGGTAGTGCTCAAGGGCAGAGAGACCATGGGTATGTGGGATGTTTGTGTAAAGGGATGTAGCATGTTGCTGGCGATATTTTTGTGCCATTGGCTATCTTTCTCTGCCACAGAAATTTTTTTTACGCGTGACCTCTTTTGCGGCACGCGCGATCTGTGTTTTTGAGCAACGTGTGTTCTTTTCCTCTGATCTGGACATACTTGCTTGGTCTGGTCAACTTTTTCCGTATTTTTCTTATATAGTGGTCTTCCCTTGGTATTGAACATTACCATCACAATTTCTTTCTCTCTCTTCCTTCCCTCCGTGTTTTATTCCTTCTTATGGTTAATATTTTAACTTTAGTTATTTAATTTCCCTACCCACCACTTACCCACTATGTACCCTAATCCTATACCACATTATTTACATTCATTCCGGAAACATGTATTCACTGTAGTCAAACTGCAATCCCACATACTTTTCCTTCGGTCCTGCTTAACCTTTGGAATTACCCCTAAAGGGCTTACCTTAAAAGTTCCCATCTCTGGGTGCAATTCCTCCTTCCACCAGTCACTCCTGGACTTCCAGAACCTTCAATCCTTAGCCCTTACCCAACTTGTCCAGAATCTCTACGCTACTTCATGTAACCACCACTCCCAACAGCTCCTCTCTCTCTTCAAAGTCCTCCACCTCTCAAACCCTTGCTTGGAGAACACACTCAGGATCATCATCCTAGAAGCCAGCTGCAAACTTGAGTTCCATGCCACACACCACCTGAAAAAACTATCCACAGTGCTAGTGCAACACCTAAGAAGTGGGGTCCCTCTCCTTATCCCTCACAAACACCAACCACAACAGAACCTTCAACAAACCCCCCTCATAGCCAACAAACCTAGCCTAGCCACCCTACTCAACCTCCCCATCCCAGCACATACCCCACACAGACCAAATCTCAACTATAACCACAGTCAAATGCCACATATCACCAGTCCCAATTCAGTTCTAAACCTTTCATCCAGATCCCTCTCTCCTCCAGAGACATCTGTTCTATCAAAAGGCAGAACCTTTAGCCCCACGCCTAAATTCAACCACACTGCCCTGGTTAAAGATCTCCTCTCATTCACCCGGAACCTCAACTGGAAATCTCTCTTCACTTCCCAAACACAGCCTCCAAATACTAGACCCAGTGTTGAACCCTGTCTAGAACAGTTCCGACCGCCTTCTAAAAGGGATCCTCCTCCCCTCCCCCAAAACCATCCCTTGCAGACATTTCAGGAATTCCTCACATCCAGTGTTGCCTCCCAGTCCTTCTTGAAGAACATCCCGACAACCCCCAACATCACCCCAGCTGAATCCCGTGCCATTAAGAAGCTGATAATAGACCTCTCTATTGTCATCCTCCCGGTGGATAAAGGCTCCACAACTGTCGTACTTGACCGTATGGAGTATGTGGCAGAAGGACTGCATCAACTCTCCGACACATCAACCTGCAAAGCTGTTACCCAGGATCCCATTCCCTCCATCCAGACTGATCTGCAGAAAATCCTAAAAATCCAAGGTCCCTCACAAGGCCTCACAACGGCTTCCATAGACTTACTCACTCCACCTGAGCCACGTACCCCTACCTTCTACTTATTACCCAAAATCCACAAAGAGAACCATCCTGGCCGTCTAATTGTAGCAGGCTTCAAAGCCCCAACAGAACGTATCTCAGCTCTGGTAGACCAACACCTCCAACCTATCACCCGCAGACTCCCATCGTACATCAAAGACACAAACCACTTCCTAGAACGCCTCAAATCCATTCCCACTCCTCTCCCACCTGAAACCTTTCTTGTCACCATAGATGCTACATCCCTTTACACAAACATCCCACATACCCATGGTCTCTCTGCCCTTGAGTACTACCTCTCCCAACGCCCACCCGAAGATCTTCCAAAAACCTCGTTCCTTATCACACTTACCAACTTCATCCTCACCCATAATTACTTCACTTTTGAAGGCCAGACCTACAAACAAATCAGGGGAACGTCCATGGGAACCAGGATGGCTCCGTCCTATGCCAACCTCTTCATGGGCCGCATGGAGGAGGCTTTCCTGAAGACCCAACAGCTGCTTCCCCTGGCCTGGTATAGGTTTATAGATGACATCTTTGTGGTCTGGACTCATGGTGAAGAAACACTCCTTAATTTCCTCCATAACCACAACTCCTTTTTGAATCTGAATTTCACCTGGACCTTCTCCAAAACCCAAGCCACCTTCCTGGATGTTGACCTTCATCTTGTTGAAGCTCACATCCACACCTCTGTCCATATCAAACCCACAAACAAACAACAGTACCTTCACTTTGATAGCTGCCATCCATTCCACATCAAACGCTCCCTTCCCTACAGCCTACGTATTCGTGGCAAATGTATCTGCTCCAGGGACGAATCCCTCAACAATTACACCAATAACCTGACCAGTGCTTTCCTCTCCCGCAACTATCCTGCAGACCTTGTCCACAAATAGATCTCCCGAGCAATACATTCCTCCCCGTCCAACGACAATGTTCCTACCCCCAGACCACACAGAAGCATCCCCCTTGCCACCCAATATTATCCTGGCCTTGAAAACATCAACAAATTACTCCGCCAGGGATATGACTTTCTCAAGTCAACCCCTGAATTGAGATCATCCCTTGACAAAATTCTCCCCACACCACCCAGAGTTGCCATTCGTCGCCCACCTAACCTCTGCAACATCCTTGTTAAAGTCTACAATATTCCCAGACTACCTTCTCTACCCAGCGGTTCCTACCCCTGTAACCGACCCCGCTGCAAAACCTGCCCCATGCATCCCCCCACAACCACCTACTCCAGCCCCGCTACTAGTAAAACATACACAATTCAAGGCAGGATCACGTGTGAAACTACACATGTCATTTATCAACTGACATGCCTGCCACTGCACAGCCTTTTACATCAGTATGACAACAACTAAACTGGCTGAGCGCATGAACGGATACAGACGAACTGTCCGCCTAGGAGATGTCCAATACGCAGTAGTGGAGCATGCCCTCCAGCATAATTCTAGGGACCCAGGAACCTGCTACACCGTATGTGCCATTTGGCTTCTCCCACCCAACACCAGGCCCTCTGAACGGCGGAGATGGGAACTTTCACTCCAAAACATCCTTTCATCCCGCCATCCCCCTGGACTGAACCTACGTTAAACAACCTCACTTCCATTTACTCTTCAGACTTCTCCTCTTTCCCTTTCCTCTTTAGCCATTCACACATCTTTTCATCCTACATAATTGTGTTTGTCTTTATACTATATACCTCTTTACTTCTGTATGCATCCTCTTTGGTTTGAAGCTGGCACAGTACTTACAGTAGAATATCTTTGGCTTCCCTCTGACAACCATGCCTCCATCCTTGCTACCCTCCCTGTTTTCCTTTCCTTGTTGCTTCATGACCTGGGTTGTGAGTAACTGAATATACATTCTCTTCTTCCCTTTCTTTCCCCTCTCTCCTCCCTGATGAAGGAACATTTGTTCCGAAAGTTAGTAAATTTTCAGTTCTGTTTTTTGTGTATCTATCGGCTGTACTGAGCTGAGGTAAGTACTGACCAGCCCCTCTATCTCTTTGTTAGTATTTGTTTCTAGTATAAGTGTGTAAGTTTGAAGTCTCCTTTTTGCATAATTTCTGTGATTGTCAACAATCTCTCTCATGAGATAATGGACTGAGAATATGTCATTAATGGTTGTAATAAAAGTTATTGTTCTACACAGACAATGTATATAAAAACAGTCTGTTAGATTTATCATTGTGAGCTACGGAAGTCTTTCTCCTATCCATGCCCTTGTCATTTCACTACATATTACTCAAATTAGGGGCTAAATTTCTGTTATTGCTGTATATGTAAATTTTAATCTAAACATAAGTATCAGTCACTTAAGAAAAAAAAACTGCATGAAGGAAACAAAAACACTTTCAGTTCACAATAATGCATGTAACTGTATCATTTTCGTATACACTACTTCACAATTGCAAAGGAACAACGATATTGTTGGACGGGTATAACCAGAAGTGTGTGTGGATGGCTTGAAACACAGTACACATGTTAATAGAGATGGAGTGGGATAACAAAAAATGGTACAGATTTCACTACAGGGGAAAGCAGGATAACAGACACAAATAACATTCATATTTGACATAGGTCAGACTGCTAACATAAAGGTCGATACCAGACTCTCAAGTCAGTAAGGAATATTCTCTCCTCAGGCATTAATGCATACGTTGCACCTGTTATTCATGATGGCTACTGAAGTGTAAAGGAGTCGTTGGGGGGATATTGTCCCACTTCTCTCTCAAATTGGTTTTCAGTTCTTGCATGATTCATGGAGTGTTCATGAGAAACATGTCTGCCAAGAGCATCCCAGTGACGTTCTATAGGGTTTAGATCTGGGGAGTATGCAGCCCATTCCACATGTTCAATATCTTCACTTTTAAGTGTGTCTGGCACATCAGTGGTCCTGAGTGGGCAGGCACTGTCATCCATAAACAGAAAGTCAGGACCTTCTGCAACCCTAAACAGATGCACATCATCTGGAATTATCTCCCTGGAACACCACTGTATTGTAGCGGTACCTAGTGCAGGGATATGTGAAAGCATTCGGCCACTATGTATAATGCATGTCCACACCATAACACCTAGGCCATACCAATGACGTTCATGAACATTCTGTGGTGTGTAATATGTTTCACCCTCTCTCCACACTACCAAGTGGCCAGAATCACTTGCCACATGTTCCCTACACCAATGAACTCTTCCTCAATGATGGTGTGGTTGAAGTGGGATGCAGTTAATAGACTTCCGAGCACACAAACCAGCCTCATTTAACTGAAATGACATGGTTCTGGCAGAGATACTTGTACCGGTAGTGGCTGCAATGTCTGCAGCGATCTGCCTTTGAGCAAGATATCTGTTCCTTTATGCCACTAGCGCTATGTATCAATTCTCCTGTGCTGTGAGGATCCATCTACAACAACTGGCATTCCTCTGCATAGCAGTTCCACCTTCACCAACCTTCTTTCAATTGAATGACGACATTTTTGGAGACACCCATTACTGAGGCCACAGTAGTGACACTTTGACCAGCTTCGAGCGACCCCCCTTGCCCACAATTGTAATCAAGCAAATGATGTCTTGCAGACATGCTGCTTTACCACATGTAATGTTGCAGTAATTGGCTCCACAACAACCTTCGTCAAACACCGTACTGCATCAACTGTTGAATGTATCCAAAGTATTCATGCACAGGCTTTGCTGCAGTTAACGCATCCCACCTTCAACATTTTCTTTTCTATCACTAGTCAGGCATTTCGTAGCAGTTGCTGGTTGTTCCACAGCAAATGGCAGTTATTCCTTAGTAAATGTCAGCTGTTCAGTGCAATGTTCTGTGTTGCGTGTACCAGTTAACTACGCAAAGATATTTTCAGTTGCTGTTGTTTATTAAAATTTTTACATTTTTATGTGCTGCAGTCTGCTGACAGAATGACCATGAAATTGTTTTGTAGAGCAGACTCCGTTATCAGTGTCTTCTGTGCTGACTGAGACGTCATTCTACAAAAACCAAGTCATATGAAACGACATCCACTTCCTCTCCTTAACAGCTGTACATACTGTGTCTTGTATTTACAATTCAGAACACTTCAGTTACAGATCATTTACAGGATTTTGTGTATAATCCAACAACACTTTTTCAAGTCTAGCTAATGAATGCCGACTTTCCTGTATCGTTGTGTCAACAGTATTGTTACGATCTTCTTAAGTCCATAGCCTGTAGTAATTGACCAGCTAGCAGTTGCCGCAACATGCACACTGCATCAAACCAGAATCAGGCACATGCACAAAGAAAACAAATTTTGCGCAAAATATGTGGGTTGAAACTAATTACTTATGCAAAGAGAAAATACTTGCCAAGGTCATGGCCCTCATATGTTGATCAGAGGAAGACACAGAGCAACACATTGCTGCCCCAAAGTGATATGTTACAATATAGCAGAAAAATATTGTAGGAGAGGCAATACTGAAATGGACATAGGAACTGCAGAAAACTGTGCAAAATGCATCCCCATGAAGTCTGAACATTAGGATTAGCAAGAATTAAAATACCTGTAGACTGAAAATTAATACTGAAATGTTCTGACAAAATACTAGTCTCTTAATTACATCAATTTTCAGCTTTATGTTAATTAAGCTATTGGTTTGATTCATCTGTAACTTACCACCAAATATGAATTTTACTAGGATGTTATTACATTTTCCCTACATAAATGAGTAAATTTTGATGGAGTCAAAATATTTTTCTCCTTCTAAATGAGAATCATGAATGATGTACAACTTCATTTATCAGAAAGGAAAAGCAGGCTAGTCTCTTTTTCACACTTTCTATGCACAGTAAATATAATTTGCAGGGACATGTCAATTTTCTTTACTACTATCAACACACATAGAATCGCAAATACAAGCACATATTTAACCAGATTAGTACATCATTAATTATAAAAGGTTAAACATTTGTAACTAACCATAGTTCTCAAGCTCAATGACAGCCTTTGGTGCTTCTCTTGTCATGTAGTGAATGGCATCCTGGTCACCCAGCCAGTCAGACCCTTTTACTGTATCATACCTACAACATATACCACCACCATCACTGATTAAACAGTTGCAAAGCAACTAATGTCAGATTTTATTTGGAGCCTTCAAACCACTTCAGTTCTATAAAGATAGCTCCACTATATAAGGACCATCAATAGTTCTAAAGGCACAATAAAATACCGATTTCTGTGTGAAATCTACTTTTCCTTCATCAAGCACTAATGTTACTTTATAACTAGTGTACACACTGACTTCCTTAAAATTTGTATTTTATATTATCCAATCCATTTGACATACCATTATTGCCAACAAATAGATTCTAACATGTATAATAAATACCTCAAGTTCAATATTATTCTACATTTTTAAAACTGTACATTAAATTCCCAATGATATACCATTACATATGAATTCTGTGATAATGCAGTCTAATACTTCTCACATCATCCTAAAGAAATAAAACAATGTTCTATCTTGAGAGATGCAAATGGCATTGATGAGTAAAATGCATTGTTTGAGAATAAAACAGAAAAGGGAACTGGCACTACTCTTGGATGAATGACTGCAGGAAAATCTCTACAAATCATGCACCACCTTGTAACTACATTAAAGGCTTTCAGAATCCACACTGCTCTATTACAAGGTACATGTACCAAGCAAGTGGGGTAGTACGTGAACAGTATCAGCTAAAATGCAATAACAGTTGCAAATACTTAGGAAAAATACCATACTTGGAAAGAACAAGTTAGAAAAACTAACCAAACTAAACATCTCAAAATTACATGTTTGTAGTAAACAACTTTAAACTGGATCAGGTACACTTTAGCCAACATCATTACGTGTAATTGTGGGAGCAACACATGTCAATGCCTTGCTGCCAAGTTGGCTAGTGCCAGGAGTACAGCAGTTGTCAATCACTTAGTTTTCTACTTTTATATGACTTGTGAAGGCATCCCACTGCCTGTGGTAAAAATAAGTTCTTCAGCATACCCAGATACGGGATCAGTTCGCAGACACCTTAGTGAATTTTCATTGTTATTACACTTACAATATCAGATGTCAAGGAGGTACCATACACATGTATAGCTGTGATGAAAGAGTTACTGGGGAGAAACACGACAGATGGGCACAAATTGGCACTGACTAAAGATCGTATTAACACTTGTAACAAGTAATTGACTAAACAAAAACTCGGCCTCAGTGAGGTAATAGAAGCACAGATGTACTAAGTGAATTACTCACATGAATGAAAAGAAAATTCGGAAGGCAACACTGGACTGCCAACTAAGAAAATATGCAACCCACAGGTGATAAGATCATATTTGCATGGAATTCTGTTGCATAATACAATAGGCTGAAGATTGCAGTGATATACAGTAGATACTAACCCCTATCGCCATTGCCATTTTTTCTTGTTTGTATTTTGGTCTGCTTTCACTGTTAGCTAGTGGTTGTAAACTTACAAAGCGGCCTCTCTTTAGCATGGACTAGGGGAGGCCATGAAGTTGGGATCATCGATTTACTTCAAACTTTGTACACCTTTAGTAGGCCACTAAAATAACAATGTGCATGTAGTAAAATGCACTGAAATGGAAATGAGCATTTGGCGTCATTGGTCGGAAGGCCCCTTACGGGGCACGTCCGGCCACCTTGGTGCAGGTCTTATTACATTTGACGGCACATTGGGCGACTGTGCACCAGATGGGAATGAAATGATGATGAAAACACCACCACCCAGTCCCAGAGCGGAGAAAATCCCAGACCCAGCAGGGAATTGAACCCAGGCCCCTTAGGACAGCAGTCCATCACACTTACCATTCAGCTATTGGACCGGACAGTAAAATGCACTACTCTGGCAATACTGAGAAAATTGCAAGAGAAGTTTTACAGATCTATTGTGCTACTGATGCATCTGCCCATACGTGCCAGATGTTTAGAGTTCATAGTGGCCAAGGGGTTAGCATTCGAGCTTCGTCAGACGAACATGTACGGGGTGACAGTTTGACTCCTGCTTAAAACTTCATTTTTGTAGCTCAGGTGTAAACCCTGTGAGATTCAAAAAAAATCTGCATCTCCACTATTTGTTCTTGCTACATTAGCAGTGTCTCGCTACTATGCAGGTTAACTGCCAAATAGGGCCTTCCTCTGTCTGCATCTCAAAGCGTCAAGGTGTAAATTAGTTACGGGTACCTTACCAGACTGCACATTTAGGGAATTTCGCAAATCACAACAGGCATACATTTTCGGGAAAACTCTTTGCATTTCTTCATTTACCTGTTGATAGTTTTAAATATGTTTCTTCTAATAATCAAATTTGATTAAAAACTGTAAATAGTCAAATAACATGCAATTCACTGAAACTTCATGCAAATACAAGTGGTTTTTTTAAAAAATTATATTATCTCTCAAATATTAAATAAAATAATAATATGACTAGTGATGAAAAAATATACATTAAAAATTAGTTCTAAGCAGGAGTCGAACTGTTGCCTCATACATGTTTGTCTTATGCAGCTCGCACACTAACCACTTGACTACCATGAACTAACATCCAGCACCTACCCACAAATACATCAGTTACATAATAGATGAGTAAAACTTCTCTTGCAATTTTCGCGGAATTGCCAGGACACCTTACCACTAGCACATTATGTTGTTTTAATGGCCTATTAAATGTGCACAAACTTTGAAGTAAATCTGTGATCCCAATGTTAAGACAAGATAAACTAATCAAAAATTCTGTGATACCTTCATGCAAAGGAATGGACTGAACACTAGCCAATCAGATATTGGATTTCAGCACATTCTGGAAATGAGGGGTTGAGGTACTTACCTACACCCACACTCTACAAGCCACCATACAGTGTATTTCTAAACACCACTGTCCCCCCTTAGGCAATGTTTGCACCTACTAAATTCCCATCTGAGTTCAATAAACACCTCTGTAGTACTTGCGTACTAATTGAACCCACTAGTACCAAATCTATCAGCATGCCTCTGAAATGCTTTGGTGTCTTTCTTTAATTAGTATTGGCAAGGATACCAAACACTCGAGAATGGATCTCTCAGTGTTCTGTAAACCAATCTCCTTTTAGGTGAGCTATACTTTACTATAATTCTTGCAATAAACTGAATTCAATCATTTGCCTTCTCTACTATCTTTCTTACATGCTTGTTCTATTTCATAGATATTTAATTGGCATGACTGTCAACCAGTACACCACAAATAATGTATTCAAATGTTGCAGGAACTTTTTCCTACTTAGCTACATTAACATGCACTTCTCAACATTTAAAGCATGCTGCCATTCATCAGATCAAATAGAAACCTTGTCTACATTGTTCTGTATTCTTCTACAGTCACTCAATGACAATCTTTCCTATACATTACAGCATCGTCTGCAGTCACAAGACTGCTGCTCATGCTAATCTATTAGATCAGTTATGTATATAGAGAACAATAGTGGCTCTATCACATTTCCCTGGGGCACTCCTGACGATACCCTTTCATCTCTGATTAACACCCATGGTGAACAACTTACCAGGCTGTATTACTTTGTTAATAATCCGCAGTGGGGCAGTGCGTCAAATGCGTACCAGAAACCTAAGAATATGGAATCTGCCTGTTGCCCTTCATCCAATATCTACCTTAATGCTGACTACAGGTAATTAAATAACTGACAGTAGGTAAGTAAATGATGAGTGCTTGGATTAATTACTAATGAGTTCTGAAGAACTGGGAGGTGGAGAGACATGAAAAAGGAAAAGGAAGAGGAAGAGATGGAACTGCACTCCTGGGAGAAATAGCAACAGTCTGCATTTTGCATGAACAACAAGTAGCCAACTGAGCGCTTTCTTGTCATATGAATTAGCAGTGCATATGCATCTAAATTAAAGCACTTAAAGGAAATGCTGATCAAACTGTGTGAACTGAGAAGTATTTATAAACAGAAAAATTATCTGCTGTTGGATGCTCACATATGCCACTGCCAGTTGTCTTCCTCCATGTTCCCCAAGGCAGCATTGATACCACCTTGGGCAGCTACAGTATGTGAACGGGTGGGAAACAGTTTTGTAATGACAGCTGTTTTAAATCCTTCTGCAACCAGTCCAAATGCTGCCCTGAGACCGGCACCTCCTGCTCCGACAACCACGGCATCATAAGTGTGGTCTACAACAGGGTATGATCCTGAAATCTGTAAAATACAGAACAGCATATGGACTTGGCATGAGTAACAATTAGTATGGTGAATAACAATATACCCACTGTATGATACAAAATGTAAAATACACTTGCTGCCAGTACTAAAGATATATGCATAACACCTACTGGTATCTTTGTTTCTTGAGTTTTGTACAGGTATTTTTATCAGTTGTTAGATGACATAAGAGAGGACTCAAATGAGAAGTATTTTTTGTTGTTATCAAAAGTGTTATCTAATGTACAATTTCTCATATGTGAAATGTTTTTAAGCTGCATGCTTTTAATCACGAACTATAAAACTACTACCAAAACACTGGTGTCACTCATGTTCACTCTGATGCAGTTACTGAATCTGTTATATGCTAGAGTTGACAACCTAACTTAATTTTTCAGGGCAGTCAGGATGAAATAGCATAAACCTACACACACACACACACACACACACACACACACACACACACACACACACACACACAAAAAAAACCACTGCTTCCCAGTCAGTATTGTTTCTAATAAATTATTCGGTGAGCACCCAAGTAACCGTAAGTCTTAAAATAGCTGGTATATTAACACAGAACACAAAGCAATACAAGGTGCGTCCAAGTTAACACACCTCCAAATTTTCTTCTCATACACCAGTCACATGAAAATTTGAAACTTCCGTCATTTCTCCATGTAATCTCCCTGTGGCCGTACACATCTTTCACAATATTGACGCCATGATTCCAGAGCCACTGCGAACACTTTTAGGATTCTGGTTTACCCACAGGAAAATTGCTGATGCAATAGCGGCACAGCCAGTGAGTGTGTGACCATGGAGTGTCTCTTCCATAATTGGGAACAGCCAGAAGTCATTGGGAGCTGGTCATGTGTGTAGAGAGGATGAGAAATCACTTCAAAGTTGTCACGAAGAAGTTGGAGTGTCACATTAGCCTGGTGCACTGATTTGATGAAAAGGGCATGTATGCAGCCTTCTCCATACTTTTTTCATGCCATGCTGGAAGGAGCTTGTTCTTAAAAACATCTTGGTAGGTTGCACCAGTCACTGTAGTGCCCTTTGTAAGGTGATGTGTAAGGATTACTGCTCCAGAACTTGGCCACCATCATTTTTTCAGCACTGGTGTTAACCTGAAAATTTCTGGGACCATGAGTATGACTGCTTCCATTGGACTGACTGGTGCTTCATTTCAGGATTGAAAAATGTCCAATTCATTTCCACAATCAATGAAAAGAAAGTACATCTACATCTAGAAACTTACTCACCAACCCACCGTACGGTGTGTGATGGAGGGTACCTTGTGCCACTACTGTTTCCTTTCCTGTTCAACTCACAAATCGAGCGAGGGAATAAACAACCATCTATAGGTGTCCATATGAGCTCTAATTTCTTGTATCTTATCTTTGTGGTCCATAGGCAAAGTATATGTTAGGGCAGTATAATCATTCTGTAGTCAGCTTCGAATGCTCGTTTTCTAAATTTTCTCAAGTGTTTCTCGAGAAGAAGTTGTCTTTCCTCCAGGGATTCCCATTTGGGATCCTGAAGCATCTCCATAACACTTGCGTATCATTCGAACATACTGGTAACAAATCTAGCAGTCTGCCGCTGAATTGCTTCAGCATTTTCCTTTAAGCTGACCTGGTATGGGTCCTAAACACTCTAGCAGTACTCAAGAATAAATCACATTGGCGTTTGCATGTGGTCTACTTAACAGATGAACCTCTCTTTACCAAAATGTTCCCAATAAACCTAATTCAACAATTAGTCTTCCATTCCACAATCCTCACACGATCATTCCATTTCATATTGCTCTGCAATGTTATGCCTACCTATTTAAATGTCCTGACTGTGTCAAGCAGGACACTACTAATGCTGTATCTGCCCATTACAGGTTTCTTTTCCCTGCTCGTCTCCATTAACTTACATTTTTCTTCATTTAAAGCTAGGTGCCATTCATCACACAAATTAGAATTTTGTCTAAATCATCTTCTATCCTCCCACAGTCATTCAACTTTGACACCATTCCATACATACATCATTAGCAAACTATCACAGATTGCTGCCCACCCTGTCCACCAGATCATATATGTATTCAGAAAATAATAGTGGTCCAATCACACTTCCCTGGGGCACTCATGATGATAGCCTTGACTCTGATTAATACTCACTATCGAAGATAACATAATGGGTTCTAATGCTTAATAAGTCTTTGAACAACTCACATATCCGGGAACCTACTCCATACACTTGTACCTCGTATGGAGCCCCTTAGGGATATGGCAACTAAGGACGGAAGAAAGCCGAAGGGCACTCCATGTGCATACCGGGGGGCACTCATCCAAGATATGGAAAGGGTCCTTCCGGATGCCATGAAGGGTACAGGGTGCAGCCAACTGCAGGTTGTGGCTCATGTTGGCACTAATGACATGTGTCGCTATGGATTGGAACAGATTCTCTCTGGTTTCCGGCGCCTATCTGAGTTGGTCAAGACTGCCAGTCTTACTAGTGAGATGAAGGCAGAGCTCACCATCTGCAGCATCGTCGACAGGACCGACTGCGGACCTTTGGTACATAGCCGAGTGGAGAGTCTGAATCAGAAGCTCAGACGGTTCTGTGACTGTGTAGCCTGCAGATCCCTCGACTTGCGCCATAGGATGGTGGGGTTTCGGGTTCCGCTAAATAGGTCAGGTGTTCACTACACACAGGAGGTGGCTACATGGGTAGCACGGGCTGCGTGGCATCAACTGGGCGGTTTTTTAGGTTAGACAGTCTCAGGAAAGATAGAAAAGGGCTCCAGTCTCAAAGGATACAGGGCAAAGAAACAACAAGAATCGACCAAGCAACAGTCGGTATTGTAGTTGTAAATTTTCGTATCTGTGTTGGAAAAGTACCAGGGGTTCAAGTGCTGAGAGACAGAAAGTACTGAAGCTGAAATCATTATAGGAACAGAAAGCTGGCTAAAGCTGGAGATAAATTCTGCCGAAATTTTTACAGAGGCAGAAACCGTGTTCAGAAAGGACAGATTAAGTAAAGTAGGTGGTGGTGTGTTTGTGTCTGTTGGTAGTAGTTTATCTTGTAGAGCAGTTGAAATAGATAGTTCCTGGGAATTACTATGGGTAGAGGTTATACTCAACAGCCGTACCAAAATAATAATTGGCTCCTACCGAACCCACGACTCAGATGATATAACAGCTGAACAGCTCAAAGAAAACTGGAATCTCATTACAAATAAGTACCCCACTCACACAGTTCTGATTGCTGGAGACTCCAATCTAGCCTTGATTTGTTGGCGAAAATACATGTTCAAAGCCGGTGGTGGACAGAAAACATCTTCCAAAATTGTACTAAATGCTTTCTCTGAGAATTACTTTGAACAATTAGTTCATGAGCCTACATGAATTGTTAATTCGACCTCTTAGCCACAAATAATCCTGATCTAATAGAGAGAGTCTTGACGGATACAGTTATTAGTGAACACAAGGTCATTGTAGTGAGGCTCAAAACCATATCGACCGAAACCACTAAAAATATACACAAAATAAATCTATTTAAAACAGCAGATAAAAATTTGCTTGCTGCCTTCCTAAGAGAGAGTCTCCATTCCTTCCAAGCTAATTATGAAAGTGTAGACCAGATATGGCTCAAATTCAAACATACAGTATCGACAGCAGTAGATAGATTCATACCGCATAATTTAATAAGAGACAGGGCTGATCCACTATGGTACACAAAACATGTCACAACACTGTAGCAGAAGCAACGCAAAAAGCATGACAAATTCAGAAGAATGCAAAATCCTCAATACTGGCTAAGTTTCAAGGAAGCTCCATATTTATTGCAGACGTCAATGCAAGATGCTTTTAATAGTTTCCACAATGAAACATTGTCTCAAAATATGGTAGAAAACCCCAAAGAGATTCTGGTCGTATGTAAAATACAGCAGTGGTAAAAAACAGTAAATACCGTCACTGCACGATAGTGATGGAAATGTTATCGATGATGGTGCCACTAAAGCGGAGTTACTAAATACAGTTTTCCGTGATTCCTTCACGAAAGAAGATAAAGTAAATATTCCAGAATTCGAAACCAGAACAGCAGTTAGTATGAGTGACATAAAAGTAGATATCTTAGGTGTTGCAAAACAACTCAAATCGCTTAAAAAAGGCAAGTCTTCGAGACCAGATGGTATACCAATCAGGTTCCTTTCAGAGTATGCAGACACAATAGCACCTTTCTTAGCAATCATATACAAACACTCACTTGACGAAAGGTCTGTTCCTAAAGACTGGAAAGTAGTACAGGTCACGCCAATATTCAAGAAAGGAAATAGAAGTAATTCACTGAATTACAGACCCATATGACTGACCTCAATTTGCAGTAGGATTTTGGAGCATATACTGTACTCGAAAATTGTGAATCACCTTGAAGAAAATGACTTACTGACACACAACACACACAGATTCAGGAAATATCGTAATGAGTGCTGTTGACAAGGGATCTCAGAGCGATCCCATATACCTAGATTTCCAGAAGGCTTTTGATATCGTTCTTCACAAGCGACTATTAATAAAATTGCGTGCATATGGAGTATCGTCTCAGTTGTGTGACTTTTTTTCTTCCTTTTTCTGTGGGGTTTTACAGTGCAAAACATCTAATTTCAGAAGTCCCCAGTATAGGACCATAGAATGCTGGAAACACGAGGGTAAAAAACCGTTGCGAGGTCCAATACAAAAAGGAAGAAAAACAAATCTAAAACATCAAGACGTTACAGAAGAGTATCTAAAAGACGTCAACAAGACACCAGAGTCACCAGGTAGAAATCAAGTCTCTTTTGTCATTTTACCGCTTTTTTAAAAACTTACGTGAGCCAGAGCTCGCACATAATCTGCTAAAATGTCCGGCAAAAGGGGGAGGCAGTCCGACCCTGAGATGTAAGTGGCTAAAATAGGGGCAAAGTATCAGGAAATGTCTGTCTGTTAATGGCTGGCTACAGAAAGGACATCTGGGTGCAGGGTCACCACTCAACAAGTGGCAGTGACTAAAGCAGCAGTGTTCTATTTGCAACCAAGCTAACATTACTTCGTCATGGCGAGACGGCCGGGAGGAAGTCTAGCAGGCTGTTGGGAGAGATTTGACTTCTCTGAGTTTGTTCCCATGAAGGGAACACCAATGGTCATGCCAAAGTGACGTGATACACCGATAGAGAAAAGTACAAATGTCTTCCAAGGAAACAGAGTAAGAGGTGGGCCGACCGAGATGGACTCTGGCCTTGGCTGTAGCATCAGCAGCGTCATTCCCAAGCACTCCAACATGGCCAAGAACTCACATGAACATCACTTGGGCTCCCCCATATGGGAACAAATGGAGGCAGTGCTGGATTGGTCGAACGATAGGGTGGACTGGATTGGGATCATCTAGACTCTGAAGGGCACTGAGGGAGTCAGAGCAGATCACACAGCGAGTGAGCTGGTGCCTCCGGTCGTTGTGAACAGCCCGATAGAGGGCAAAAAGCTCTGCAGTAAAAATTGTGCACTGCTCGAGAAGCCGGTATTGAAACGTATCAGCCCCGACGACAAAAGCACAAGCCAACACCTTGGGCGGACTTGGAACCATTAGAGTACAAAAATATGCTATCGGCAAGTTGTGAGCGAAATTTGAGAAATTCACAGCGACAGGTCAGCTCAGGAGTTGAATCCTTCGAGAATGAGCTGAAGTCAAAACGAACACAAACCTGTGTCTGAAGTCAAGGTGGTGAAGGGCACTCACCCATTCGAAAAGTGGCAAGAAGTGTGAACTGCAGCTGTTGAAACAGGTGACGAAAGCAGATGCCGGAAGGCCGCAGAGAAGAAACGTACATCTCATACTGGCGGTCAAGAATGTCATCAAAAAAAGGATCAAAGGTTGGGTGGCCTGGCATGGAAGAAAGGCGACACGCATATCTACTGAGTAGGATGTTGTGTTGGTATGACAGTGGGGCAGCTTCTGTGTAGAGGTTCTCAACAGGGCTAGTACAGAAGGCACCAGTGGCGAAACAGATCCCCAAATGATGTATTGTATTTAGAAGGCGTAAGATAGACATACGTGCAGAGGAGTAGACAATGCATCCAAAATCCAACTTGGAATGGACAAGAGATCAATAGAGGCAGAGGACAGTCTGCTCAGCTCCCCAAGAAGTACCACTCAATACATGAAGGACATTTAGGGACCGGGTGCAGCGTGCAGCCAGGTAGGACCAACTAAGTTTCCTATCGAACGTAAGCCCTAAGAACTTCGTTGCATCCACAAATGGGAGAGCATTTTGGCCCAGTCGCGAGAATGGTGGCAGAAACCATTTGTGACACTCCAAGAACAAAGACGGTCCAGACAACGCTGAAGACACAGTTGCAGAAGACATGTCCACTGGGAGCTGCAATAAATAGCTAAGAGCCAGAAACGCCAGCTGGAAGGCAGTCCATAATGGGGTTGATGGCTATGGCGAAGAGGATGACACTCAGTACGGAGCCCTGAGGCACCCTGTTCTCCCGAGGAAAGGTGTGGGATAAAGAGGAACCCACATGTACTCGGAAAACTCGGTCTGCTAAAAATACCCGGATGAAAGTGGGAAGACGACTGCGAAGGCCCCATGTGTGCGTAGTATGTAGAATGCCCGTCCGCCAACAGCTATCATAAACTAATGCTGCTGGTAAGGGAAACTGGACAATAGCTGGAAGGAAGAGATTTATCTTTACCAGGCTTAGGTCGGGGAACAATAATAGCTTCACGCCAAAGCATGGGAAATACACCGTCAGTCCCAATACGGTCGTAGATATCGAGGAGAAAGCATTTTTCGGCAGGAGGAAGATTCTGCAGCATGAGGATGTGGATTGTATCAGGCCCAGGAGCAGAAGACCTGGATGAGGAGAGCACGTTCAAGCTCCCTCATCATAAAAGGAGTATTGTAGCATTTTCGATTCAAAGAGAGAAAAGAGATTGCATGAGACTCCTCCACCTGTTTCTGAGGAAGGAAGGCAGGATGGTAGTGGGTGGGGCTTGAAACCTTCACAAAGTACTGGCCCAAAGCGTTGGAAACATCCACAGTGTCGACTATGATGTTTCCCGCCACAGTCAGACTAGGGATTGGGGAGTGGGCGGAAGTTCCAGAAAGCCGGCGCAGGCCACCCCAAACGAGAGAGGACGGAGTGAAACTGTTGAACGAGCTAGTGATGGGAACCCAGCATGCTTTCTTGCTTTCCTTAATAGTGTGATGGCACTGCACATGTAGTTAACGGCTGCGAAATTGAGGTAAGCAAGAAATCTTCCCGGGAGTAACCCATTTTGAAATGATGGTTCGTTGGCTGCGTTGCAATTTTGTTCGCTGGTGAGGGCGAAGAACGGGTAGCAGAATCTACTGCCCGGGAAGTGGGAGACAGAGTTTCTGCTTGAAGGCGAGGCGACTTTGCCACCACTGAACTAAACTGTAAGTCACAAGTTTGTGTAGCCATGTTTTTTGTGGGACGGGGAGAGGTTAACATGGTGCTGTAGCTTCCAGACGAAGGGATATTCGGTTTACAGCTCACCAACAGTTTCCGGGCAACAGGAAATCCGTATCTCCTGAACAGCCCGCTCGTCTTGATAGAAGGGACAAGAACGAGAAGAAGCAGCACGTTCTCCATGACAATTAATGCAGCGGGGAGAAAGAGGAGGGCAGGCACCCTTGTGTGCATCCCTGCTACAAGTGACACATCTGGCCACGTTTTTACATGACATGCTGGTATGATTGAACTGGTGGCATTTGTAACACCTCAACAGATTGGGAATGTAAGGGCGCACAGAGATGACTTCATAGCCTGCCTTGATCTTGGTAGGAAGCGTGAACCGATCGAAAGACAGGAATAATGTGCGAGTGGGCACCTTCTTCATAGCTCGAACAGCAGTAATGCCCTGATCCGAGAGATAATTAGTTAATTTGTCCTCCGCCAAGCCATCCAACAGCCGGGTGTAGATAGCACCACAGGACGAGTTAAGCATCCAGTAAGCCTCCACTTTTATAGGATATTTGTGGAGGGTTTGAGCCTTGAGTAGTTTCTGGGCCTGGAGAGGACTATTAATTTCCAAAAGCAGCATTCCATTGTGGAGCCAAGAGCATGACTTTACAGGGCCGGTGATGCCATCCACGCCTGTCTGTATAACAAAGGGGTTTACAGAAGCAAAAGTCTTGTTTTCATCTAAACGTGAGACTGCTAGATATCGAGGCACAACAGGAAGAGACATTGAGGCAGGAGCCTCATTCCACTTTCTTTTATGTGAAACACTCAGAGAAAGAGGAGGAAAATCAGTCATTGGGAAGAAGTCCCCGATGATTGCCAGTGTCCCTGATGGCGTGCTCCTTCCTGCAGGAGCCCTCCAAAGGGGAGCCTCCCGCCTTAGATGATTGTCCACATCTTAGGTCACACCTCTTGAACGACAGACCGAGGGACCATTCGGCAGAGGAGGAAGGTAAAAGCTCAGGCAATCACCACTCCCTGGGCCTGGCATGTACCAGGGGGTACGTGAGGGGCCTGCATGCCAACCTGGGGCTGGGAATTACCCATTACCCAGTCTCCTGTTATGCGTCAAATGCATGGGTGGCCGTCAGGCACACACAAGGAGGAGAAGAAAAGATAAGAAGGAAAGGAAGAAAGGAAGGATGGCCTCAAACACCACAGCGGAGGAAAAGGAGAGCAGAACAAAGAACAGGCAAAGAGGAAACAGGGAAAGAGCAAAACGAGGAAAGGGTGATACAGGGAAAGAACAGTACAGTACAGGGAAAGAACAGTACAGTACAGGGAAAGAACAGTACAGTACAGGGAAAGAACAGTACAGTACAGTACAGCACAGCACAGGGAAAGAACAGTACAGTACAGCACAGCACAGGGAAAGAACCATGAGAGAAGAGACCTACAAGTAAACCAACAAAAATGAGCTTTAAGAGCCCATGGAAGCACGAGACATCTCCCCAAGAGAGGGGAAAAAGGACAGAAGAAGAGGAGACAATCAGCACTGAAAGAGAAGTGGTGCTACAAGGGCTGGGGCCCCGTGGTCGCCAAGCACTTACTCACCAAAGAGCGGTGAGCCCCCTGGTGGTGATGGTGGTGGTGGTGGGGGGAGTTGCGTTACTGGAGTCATGATTTCCTCTCAGACGGGTCACAGTTCGTAGTGATAGATGGTAAATTATCGAGTAGAACAGAAGTGATATCTGGCGTTCCACAAGGTAGTGTCATAGGCCCTCTGCTGTTCCTGATTTCCATAAATGATCTAGGGGATAATCTGAGCAGCCCCCTTAGATTGTTTGCAGATGATGCTGTAGTTTGCTGTCTAGTAAAATCAGACGGCCAATTCCAATTACAAAATGATCTAGAGAGAATTTCTGTATGGTGCAAAAAGTGGCAATTGGCACTAAACAAAGAAAAGAGCAAGGTCATCCACATGGGTACTAAAAGAAATCTGATAAATTGCACAAATCTAAGGGCTGTCAATTCGACTAAATGCCTAGGAATTACAATTATGAGCAACTTAAATTGGAAAGGACACACAGATAATATTGTGGGGAAGGCGAAACAAAGACTGCGCTTTGTTGGCAGAACACTTAGAAGATGTGACAAACCCACTAAAGAGACAGCCTACATTACACCTGTCTGTCCTCAGCTGGAATATTGCTGCATGGCGTGGGATCCTTACCAGATAGGATTAACAAAAAAGTGCAAAGAAGGGCAACCTGTTTCATGTTACTGCACAATAGGGGTGAGAGTGCCACTGATATGCTACACGAGTTGAGGTGGCAGTCACTGAAACAAAGGCAGTTTTCTTTGCGGTGAGATCTATTTACGAAATTTCAATCACCAGCTTTCTCTTCCGAATGCGAAAATATTTTGTTGACACCCACCTGCGTAGGGAGAAATGATCATCATAATAAAATAAGAGAAATCAGAGCTCGAACAGAAAGATTTAGGTGTTCCTTTTTCCCATGCGCCATTCGAGAGTGGAATGGAAGAGAAGCAGTATAAAAATGGTTCAATGTACCCTCTGCCAGGCACTTAAGTGTGAATTGCATGTCAACAGTTGGCAGTGAGTCACTGTGTCAAATATTTTCCAGAAATATAGAAATATGGAATCTGATTGTCCCTTTTATCCATAGTTCGCAGTATATCATGTGAGAAAAGAGCGCGCGCACACACACACACACACACACACACACACACACACACACACCCTTGTGATCATATGTCAGCATCGAGGCACCCACCTGCATTTTCAGGTCTTCATGCAGGATTGTATGCACAGATGCCATGGAAATGCCAACTTTGGTGGTAGTGTGTTTGACACTAATTTGGCAATCCTCCAAAACACCTTTCTCCACTTACTGGGTCATATCTTTAGCCATACTGAGGCAGGCCCAAGATTGTCTTGGTTTGTTTCAAATGAAGTTCTGCTTTCTTTGAACTGTCACACCCATGAATGCACATTAGACACACCCAAGACACTATCACCACACCTCACTCTACTTCTAATGAATTTCAATCAGTTTCACGCCATACAAATGGAGAACGTGAATGATTACATGCTGTTCTTGTAATGGAAACTTCGCTATTTTAAGTATCAAAAACACTCCTCACTCTTGCTGCTGTCAGAGTTCTCTGTGCTGTACAGAGCTGCCATCTCTGTCACACATTCACAACAGCATGTGTCCTTTAAAACAAACCACACTCTTGAAGAAAATATATCAGAGATGTCATAACTTGAATGCACCTCTTAATTTGGTATTATCTTATTGTAGCCGATGCAAGTGTAGCAAAATAACTGAATACAATATTGGAAGTCATGGCACTACTGTATATGCACAGAAATTTTATTAAAATGTGCAAAATTTCATAGATAATATTCCCCCAGTTAATTTGAGTAAGGGCTGATGCGAACCTATTTCAACGAATCCTTATTGATCTCCTCAGTTTGGTAGATATACCCTCAATCCATTACTCATCACATGCATGAGGCACTGAGTTGCAGACATGCACAATGAAAAGACTGCTAAACACACACACAGCTACGATATGCATGCAAGTTGTGTGTGTGTGTGTGTGTGTGTGAGGGGGGGGAGGGGGGGGGGGGAGGTGGGTTGAGGGCCACTTGCATGCACCAGGAAGATGGACTTATTTGTTTGAAAGCTTAAATGTTTAGCTGTCTTTCATTGCACCTGTCGGCAACACCACCACCTCTACATGATGAGTAGTAATCAATCCTTTTCATATTATTGTTATTTCATCCTGGACTTTCCAATGTTTTATTTCCCCTCCATCTGTGCAATTTCTGATTAAGTCTCTGAAGTATCCTGGGGTCCATTTTCACCCTGGTTCTATTGCTGGTTCAGAAAGCAGGTGCGTTAAGTGCCATTCAGCTTCAGTTCTGTGGTGCCGACTATTGTTCAAGATGCTGCATTTTCTGAGTTGGTTTTGATGGCTTTTGACAGTTCCATAAGGCATATTCCTCAGCTGCTTGCTTGTACTGCTAATGATCCATGGTGAGCTGCTTGACAAATCATTTGAGAAATTTTTGCATTCTTTGGCTTTGCTGCCTCTTGACGGAAGGATCAGTGACAGTGTGACGCTTGGCTGACACCCTTGAAATAGTGCAGCAAGTGATTTTCCAGTTACTGGATTTGGCATTGTGTGATAACTAATCAACATTTTCTGCAGAGCTTCTTTCTTGTTTTGTCGTCCATAGTTAGTCTTTTTTCACCCCTTCCTTGCACGTCTTGAAAAATCATCCTGCTTTAAAATTTGAAGTAGGATAAAGCTGACCTGCAGTTCAGTTATCCAAGCCATTATTGCCACAGGAATCTTAATTCATTTCATACAAATTTATATCACTGCCAGAAACTATGGCCTTATGAAATCATTCTATGGCAAATACACTCCTGGAAATTGAAATAAGAACACCATGAATTCATTGTCCCAGGAAGGGGAAACTTTATTGACACATTCCTGGGGTCAGATACATCACATGATCACACTGACAGAACCACAGGCACATAGACACAGGCAACAGAGCACGCACAATGTCGGCACTAGTACAGTGTATATCCACCTTTCGCAGCAATGCAGGCTGCTATTCTCCCATGGAGACGATCATAGAGATGCTGGATGTAGTCCTGTGGAACGGCTTGCCATGCCATTTCCACCTGGCGCCTCAGTTGGACCAGTGTTCGTGCTGGACGTGCAGACCGCGTGAGACGACGCTTCATCCAGTCCCAAACATGCTCAATGGGGGACAGATCCGGAGATCTTGCTGGCCAGGGTAGTTGACTTACACCTTCTAGAGCACGTTGGGTGGCACGGGATACATGCGGACGTGCATTGTCCTGTTGGAACAGCAAGTTCCCTTGCCGGTCTAGGAATGGTAGAACGATGGGTTCGATGATGGTTTGGATGTACCGTGCACTATTCAGTGTCCCCTCGACGATCACCAGTGGTGTACGGCCAGTGTAGGAGATCGCTCCCCACACCATGATGCCGGGTGTTGGCCCTGTGTGCCTCGGTCGTATGCAGTCCTGATTGTGGCGCTCACCTGCACGGCGCCAAACACGCATACGACCATCATTGGCACCAAGGCAGAAGCGACTCATCGCTGAAGACAACACGTCTCCATTCGTCCCTCCATTCACGCCTGTCGCGACACCACTGGAGGCGGGCTGCACGATGTTGGGGCGTGAGCGGAAGACGGCCTAACGGTGTGCGGGACCGTAGCCCAGGTTCATGGAGACGGTTGCGAATGGTCCTCGCCGATACCCCAGGAGCAACAGTGTCCCTAATTTGCTGGGAAATGGCGGTGCGGTCCCCTACGGCACTGCGTAGGATCCTACGGTCTTGGCGTGCATCCGTGCGTCGCTGTGGTCCGGTCCCAGGTCGGCGGGCACGTGCACCTTCCGCCGACCACTGGCGACAACATCGATGTACTGTGGAGACCTCACGCCCCACGTGTTGAGCAATTCGGCGGTACGTCCACCCGGCCTCCCGCGTGCCCACTATACGCCCTCGCTCAAAGTCCGTCAACTGCACATACGGTTCACGTCCACACTGTCGCGGCATTCTACCAGTGTTAAAGACTGCGGTGGAGCTCCGTATGCCACGGCAAACTGGCTGACACTGACGGCGGCGGTGCACAAATGCTGCGCAGCTAGCGCCATTCGACGGCCAACACCGCGGTTCCTGGTGTGTCCGCTGTGCCGTGCGTGTGATCATTGCTTGTACAGCCCTCTCGCAGTGTCCGGAGCAAGTATGGTGGGTCTGACACACCGGTGTCAATGTGTTCTTTTTTCGATTTCCAGGAGTGTATTTTCTCCGAGTGCCTTTATTGTGATTTCTGAAGTAGCTGACAACGTGTCAAGTACCTAAGGGAACTGCGACTAGACAGCCACAAATATTAAACAGGATGATTTTCAAAATAATCCAACACAATCAATGTGAATTCTTTCACAGGTTTTTGTTGCTTTGGGCAAGTTTTGAAAATCCTTTTTTGAATTATATTGTGCCACTTGATAAAGTTCATGTTGTGAAACCATTTATTTACTTGCTTTGTCTATTTTTGGTCATCAACACTATATTCTTGCCATTTGTTTTGTTCTGACAAAGCCCCAGAGTTCACCATGAAGTGTCTTCAAAATTTTGGCACTTTTGGGGAATGATGATCCTTGCAAACTCTGTATCAAGAAGTAACAAGCCATGCCTGGTGTTGATGGCAATCCTTTTGCTAAAATATGGCTGCCAAAGTTTTTGTCCTTTGGCAGATAGTCTGACCATCAGTTATTAAATAATGCAGAATCATTTTTAGTGCTGCACTCTTGCTCGTGGTTTCTCAATTCTTTCTGTGATCAACTGGAAATAGCTATCTGTTTATCAATTTCTTTGTCAAGTTGCAAGCAAGATTCTTTAGACATACCCATTTTTCATCCAGATTTGCAGGTAGCTTTGATAAGGCATCAGCATAGCAAAGTTTCTCTGTGGACCTATATCCAATTTCATAGTTATGTCTCATATTTGTAGTCTCTGTCATTACTGGCAGCTGTTTCCTTGGATGGAATACTGAAATTGATGCTTGTGCTCTGTGATTAATTCAAATCTTGTAAATCTTCTTCCACAAAAGTATTGCTGAAATTTCTTGACCCAATAAGTTATAGATAGTGCTTCTTTTAAATCTGTCTGTATCTGGCCTGATTTTTACTTAAAGTCTTGGGAGCAATGGCGAAGTCTCCACCTGTATACTAGAGACAATACTGCTCTGATTCCATACGAAGATGCATCAGTGGTTAATAATGCAGTTTGAGTTGGGTAAAAATGCACCAATTTAATTTCCTTCTCAAGCTTCTAAACTGCTGCTTCTTGCTTGATCCATTTGGGCTGAGAATTTTTCTTTCAAAGTTGGTTCAGTGGTCCTTCAGCTTCAGCAAATCCCTTGATGAATTTGTTGTAGTAATTTACTATTCCAATGAAAGATTATGATTCCTGGATATTCTTTGAATGGGGACAGCTTTTTTATTGCTTCCATACTAGCTTCACATGGTTGGATTCTACCGGCATCATCAGTGATGCAGCATAAGTATCCTTCTTTGTTTCTGAAGATTTCACATTTCTTTCTAACTGAATCTGAGGCCATTTCCTTCCAGTTGTGTGAAAAGCATGTCCAAATTCTTCATGTGCTCATCCATATTCGTGCCTGTGAAAGTTATGTCATCCAAGTAATTGGCACACACAGGTATGGTACTTGTGATTTGTTCCACAAATATCTGATATAGTGCAGGAGTATTTGTATACCAAACAGTAATCTCTGGTATTCGAACAGACCAAGTGCAGAGTTGACGATAGTCACCATCTTGGATTCCCCATTCCAGTTCCAACTGGAAATATGCATTCGGTAAATTATTTTTGTAAACCATTTTCCACTTCTGATTTTCTGAAAGAACTCCCCAGGCACTGGGATCAGATACTGATCTATTTCCACCTGTAGCTCTACAGTCACTCTGATATCTTCAGAGATTTTTATTGATCCTTTTTGTTTTGGAACAGCCTATTAAGTGATTCACTTACTTCCAGATTCTTTCTTTGGCCAGTCTTAATTTCTTCTTTAACATTATTCATCATAGCAAATGGTAATGGTCTGTGTCTGAAACATTACCTTGAAAAAAATTTGGGTGGCTCCTGTCTTCAATTTTAGGACTGCTTTGTAGATTCTGCATATGCCTAAGTCGGGCTGGACAAGTGATTCATGATCATAGCATATTTTCTTCTTGGCTTCTTTAAAGCTATTTTTATCCCCCAATCAGTGACTTATTTTAGTTAATATTTAAACTGAAGGCATTGAGCTATTTCAAGACAAAGTGATTGTTTTTCACGAGTTGACAATTGTTAATGAAAGCTTTTTGTTTGTGCCTTTGTATCTGACTGCTGCCATCATTTTTCCCTTTAAATTGATATGGGCTCCATCGAAAGTTACCATTGCCGAATTTGGGCTGCAGCACTCTGGTGATCCCAGTGCAGCCATCGATTTCCTTTGGTATTTAGATTCTTCCTGAACCTTCACTACCAAAGATTTCATCACCGCCGACAGTTGAAGAGGGTTGTGATGTGTAATAGACAAGACATCTATCCAGACCATCACAAAGGAATTCCGAACTGCATCAGGATTCAATTCAAGTATTTTGACAGTTAGGCAAGAATTGAGAGAACTTTGATATCATAGTCAAGCGCCTGCTTATGAGCCACACATCATGCTGGAAAACGCCAAATGATGCTTTGCTTGGTGTAAGGAGTGTAAACATTCGACGATTGAGCAGTGGAAAAACGCTGTGTGGAGTGACGAATCACAGTACACAATGAGGCGATCAGATGGCAGGATGTGGGTATGGCGAATGCCCAGTGAATGTCATCAGCCAGCATGTGTGGTGCCAACAGTAAAATTCGGAGGCAGTGGTGTTATGGTGTGGTTGTGTTTTTCATGGAGGGGGCTTGCACCCCTTGTTGTTTTGCGTGGCACTATCACAACACAGACATACATTGATGTTTTAAGCACCTTCTTGGTTCCCCCTGTTGGAGAGCAGTTCGGGAATGGCAATTACATCTTTCAACACAATCGAGCACCTGTTCATAATGCACGGCCTGTGGCGGATGGTTACACAAGAATAACATCCCTACAATGGACTGGCCTGCACAGAGTCCTGATCAGAATCCTATAGAACAGCTTTGGAATGTTTTGGAACACCGGCTTCGTGTCAGGCCTCACCGACCACTAAGTGCTGCACTCCATGAAGAATGGGCTGCCATTCCTGAAGAAACGTCCCAGCACCTGATTGAACGTATGCCTGTGAGAGTGGAAGCTGTCATGAAGGCTAAGGGTGGGCCAACACCATACTGAATTCCAGCATTACCAATGGAGGGCACCACGAACTTTTAAGTCAATTCCAGCCAGGTGTCCAGATACTTTGAATCACATACTGTATCTGATTTGTTCACAAAAGCAATCTCTTGGCAGTCATGTTCACATATGCAATTGCAGTCCCTTGCAACACATGTAAAATCAGTCACCCATTCTGCATATGTTTGTCCAGGCTTCTTTTTTGTGCCGAGGAATGAGTAAGTGGCCATCAGCAAATATTTTTGCTTTAAAATGGACTGACAGTTGCAGTTGTAATTGATTTTGGTCCAAAAAACCCATTTTTTAAAATATTATTTTCTTTATCTACACAGTTTAATCTATGTTGGGTGTGAATTTTATTGTGATAGCAGCTTTAGAAATGCCTTTAAACTGTTTAACTGATTAACTCTGCACTGGCAGTCACTCCCACCTTTTTCAACATTTGAGAAACTGCTTGCTTTAGCAGAATTTTTGTCAGCGTGAAGGCTATTTTCTTTCAATATCCTTGGCTGACATCTGTATCTTCAGCTGAAAACTTTCTTGCACGTGGTTTATTTACATTTTGATAATACCAACAAATATTAGTAAGTGGAAGGTTAAATTCGCAAACCTTTATGTGGAAGTCAAGATTTATGCATAACAGGCAGTGGAAAAACTGTGTTTAGGAAACAGAGGTTTCATGGGTATTGGTTTACCAACAAAAAAGAGGAAGCAGCTCGAAATGAAGAACATAAGCTCTCAGCTTCAGGACTGAAACTTGGGACAGAAGAATTGTACAGGTGCAAGAATGATTTTGATATGGATTCCACTGGATTCAAACTTATTGATTTATATCTTCTCTGCCAGGCTGCAAAGATTTCATGATTTCATGTTCTAACTGTAAAAATATGGAATGCATGATTGTTGCTGAAGAAAGAAGAGTAGGAATAGCTTGTGATTGATTTTAAATTAATTTGTAATTCGCGTGGCTATGAATTTTCACTTTCCTCATACACACACACACACACACACACACACACACCCCTGACGCTGGTACCTATCCTGGTATGTTTCTACCTTTTGAGCATCACTCTTTCAGAAACAGCAATAACGGCCTACACAGATGAAATGATTAGAAACCTAGGCAAAACCAACAGTGCTGTTTGAGTTAATTTAAATCTTTCTAAAGCACTTTTAGGTTAGCATAAGCTCTGAGACGCCTTGGACAGGGCAGGGGAGGAGCTAATTTATTGTGTGGTTTTCTGATGCTGTTTCTATGCCAAAGTTTCTACGAAGGAAGCAGTGGAGGAATTGGCGGAAATAAATGAAAAAGAAATAGATCCTGGAGTAGATATTCATGACAGTGAATCTCCTACATATGTTACTGACTTGATTGTGTGTGTAGATGGGACCTTGATAAAAATGGGTCTCTCATCTCTGTATGGAGTTGCATCTGTTATTGGTATTGATTCAGGTGAAGTTTTAGATGTAGAAATTATCTCTAAATACTGTCACCAATGTGCAACAAGGAAAATGTCCCACAATGAAGACAGTGAGAAACTGTGGCAAGAAAAGCTTGCAGTAGCATGTTCTAAAAATTATAGTGGCTCAAGTGGGAGCATGGAGGCTACTGCAGTTGTGAGGATGTTCTCCAGATCTGAGGACCAGTATGTTGTTAGATATATTAAATAACTTGGTGATGAGCACTCCTCTTTGTTCAAAGCTGTAACGGAAAAATCCATACAATACAACAATTGAAAAGTTGGAATGTGTTGGCCACATCCCAAAGAAGCTTCGTGGTAGGCTTTGTCACTTGCTGAAAGAGAAGAGAGGAAGTACTTGAGGATGGAAAAACACTGAGGAAAAGGAGATCTTATTCTGAAAGAAACTGATTCTCTTCAGTTATTTTATGGGAGAGCTATCAGAAAACCACACTAATTTAGAGGCAATGAGGGGTGCTGTTTGGGCAATTTTTTTTTCCCCACAAACTATCCACTGACCAAACATCAATGCATAATCTGTTTCCTGAAAGACAATTGGTGTAAGTTAAACAACAGAAATGAGCCATATTCACATGAACACTCATTGCCAGAACATGTTATGAATGCAATTAAGCCCACATTCAGGTTTCTTCCAAACCATGATTTATTGAGGAAGCGTATTCATGGAAAAGACACAAAATGAAAATGAAAGCCTCAATAATTTAATTTGGATTAGATGCTCAAAAACGACATTCTGTGGACTTTAAGTACTTAAAACAAGGTGTCTATGATGCAGTTTTATGTTACAATAATGGCAATAATAGCAGAATTGAAGTGCTGAAGAGAGGTGGTATAGATCCTGGTGTGTTTACAACGAAAGCATTTTAGACCATCACTGAGAGCTGGGTTAAGAAAGCTAAAGAGATCAGTGTCTTACCTGAAAATGAAGGCCAGGAAGATTCTAAGAGGAGAGAAGAGGAACCTGGAGGGTTAGGAGTATTAGTATGAAGGATTTTTAAAATTGAGGTAAGCTTATTACACGTAGAAGTATGAGAAGAAAATCTTTGAACCTCTGTTTTACATTTTTACATTATCAGAAGCCTTTTCTCAAAATATATATGTGCTAATGCTATGAAATTTTCAGGAATTGTTCGCAACGTGTTGCTGTCTCCCTGGAACAAAAAAAAAAATACGAAATCCTGCAATTACATTCCGATTTTTAGATGATAGTATGTAGAAAGTTAATTTTCGATGTGCAAAATTAAAAACTCTGTTAATGGTAGAATTTCTACCAGTGGTCTGTTCAGCAACTACTTCTACCTATATTCATAGGAATTCTTAAATTTACCATATTTAACTACAATACAATTCATAGTAGAACTGCAGTGTCAATTTCATTTGCTTTCTATTGGATGTACGGAGTGTGATTCACCTAATGTAAAGCAAACTGAGCTGCTGTGCACATACTTATTTAAAAAAAAAAAAAAAAGACAAGACATTTATTTTCCTCTGGTACTGAACTGTATGAATTAGTCCAAACAGCAGCTGCAGTGTTTCGTAACAACCATCCTCAATATATCTGCATAGCAAGGTCAATGGGCCCAAGTCAAGGTATTAGGAAATAGTTTACCTGTGTTTGGAATCACCTACAGTAGCTTGCTGACAACCAGGAATGACTAGTCCATCTAAATTCAACGATGACCTTGAAAAACTTTTATCATGACTCATCTGGTTAATCCGCATGTCTCAAATAATTTATGATCAATAAACAATTTCACAATCCTGGTATGTTTGTACCTCTTGAGCATCAGTCTTTCAGAAACAGCAATAACGACTTACACAGATGAAATGATTAGAAGCCTAGGCAAAACCAATAGTGCTGTTTGAGTTAATTTAAATCTTTCTAAAGCTTTGGTTACAATTAGTCACGAAATTCTATTAGGTAATTGGGAAGCAATTGGGATACATGGGGTATAAAACAAGGGGTTTCAATCATCTCTGCAAAACAAAAGGTTATGGAACCCAATTCAGCTCATTCTAATCTTAAGTATTTGGCTAATAGAAAGTCACAAAAATAGGTACAGGAGGTAGTGTGGTAGGCTTCTTTCTGTTCTGTATTTACACAAATGACATACAGACCCTTGTAACTGCAGCTAAGATCATTTTGTTTGCTAACTATTACACTAGTTCTGCAATGTTAAGGAATCACTGTCTGCAACAACTAAGTACTCAAGACCTTGCATTCATGGTCCAATATCAACAGGCTGACCCTTCATGCAAAATGAAAAAAATTACGTTCAACTTGGAAAAATGACTCAAAATCAAGATCTTCAACTGGTAATGGGTGAAAATGAGTTAGAAATAGCACAATGCACAAAACTTTTAGGGATGTATGTTGATTGAGACAAACTAAAAAGAACATGTAACAAAACTCTCCCAGACACACAGTTCAACATGTTTTGCTCTGAGAACCATTTCTAAAGAATGTTCTTCAGAACATGCTAGAATGTTTTGCTTTGGTCACTTCCAGTGCCTTTAAGCTTATGGAATGATTCTGGAGAATAAGTAGTAGTTCCATCAGATAAAACTTTTACACTGCAGAAAATGGTTACTCGAATCTTGTCACACAGATCCACAACAGCTCACTGCAATCTGCTATTTAAAAATTTGTACATGCTTACAGGATCCTCCCCTTATTTATACAAATGTGCGCTGATAAAGAGCCAGTCTTGGAAACCTACACACTAATAGTGAATACCATAGGTATAACACTCACAACTGTTTGCCCCTCCATGTGGAGCAAGCAGAAACAACCCTTACTTTAAGATATATGAGGCATTTTGGTGTCAACTGACCCTCAACATAAGCAAATGTAGCATATCATGAACACATTAATACATGATTACATAAAAGAAAAACAATTACTGAATGCAGTTACTCCCATAAAATATCTAGAAGTATGCGTATGGGGCAATTTAAAGAGGAATGCCCTCATAAAATTAATCACAAGTAAAGCAGATGCCAGATTAAGGTTCACTGGAATAATCCTCGGGAAATGTAATCCATCAATAAAGGAAGTAACTTACAGAAGTTTCATTTGACCAGTACTTTAATATTGTTTGTCAATCTGGCATCCATATCAGATAGGAATGATAGAGGAAATAGAGAAGATCCATTTTGTTACAGGTTCATTCAGTAAACGTGAAAGCACCAGTGGTAGATAGTGCAACAGAGGTATTCTGCATCATCATGGTGCTTACTGTTAAAGGTTCCAAGAGTGTGCATTGCTAGAAGAGTCAAGCAATATATTGCTTCCTCCTATGTATATCTCGTAAAAAGGCCATGAAGATAAAATCAGAGAGATTCAAGCCTACACAAAGGTTTACCAGCAACTGTTTTTCCTGTGAACCTTTTGGGACTGGAACAGCAAATGGAGGAAGTAACAGGACACACAGTACCCCCTGCAACACGTTGTAAGATGGCTTGTGGAGTAAAAATGTAAATTCTTCGTAATGTATTACCATCATACAGAAAGAGATTGGGAAAAGTAATGACTTTCCGTGCGCAGTTAAAATCATTTCTTGCTGAGGTGTGTTTCTATATAGTAAATGATTATGTTAGATTATAGAAATACTAAGCCCTCATTTATTGTAGAGTTCACAATGTGTGTGTCTTTGCGCAAGAATGTCTGTGCTGTTTGTTTCCAGTTTTCTCTGTTTCAAATGGAAGGCCGTACATCTCTACAGAGGAAGGATAGGTCAGAAGATTAGTTTTGGTAGATATACTGTTAGCTGGTGTTTGTGTAATTTACTTTTCAGCAGTGTTAAAAAAGTCTACATAAGGTCCAGTGGCATACTTACGTGTTTTGTGCAGCAATGTTGGCAGCACTCACCAATGGTCCTGATCTAGACTACAGCCAATAATGTGTTGTGTTTACATTTTTTTTCAGAAGTGCAATATAACAAACTTTCATGTTCTAAATATATCACTGTTCATATTTATTGTGCATGTTGTAATCTCCTTGCAGACTATGGATATGTGGTTTTCTTTCCTAATCATGTACTGAGTGACGTGGCTAAGTCAATGTTAATGCACTGTAACAGTTTTGTGGGTGGAGAAGGGTTCTACCCCATCTAGCCATCCTAACATTGGTTTTCCATTTTCCCATGGTTTTCCCAAGTTGCTAAGGTGAATGCTGTGATGGTTCCATTGACAAGGCCATAGCTGACTTCTTACCCAGTACTGCCTAACCTTATCCTACATTGTGTATGTTTTATACCATAGTAAAAAATAATCAAGCCACATGCGAAGTTTAAGAAAGTTTTATTTAAACTGATTATACACATATACAAGACAGTGTCATCTTATGATACAATTGTTTGTTACAATTGTGGTTCTCTTCCTTAAAAGATGAATTCTATGCGACTATTCTTCCTGGCAAATTGGTTAATCACATCGTCAATAGGACAATCAATGTCAGGGTGAGTATTCAACAGAGCTAAGCCATTAAGCTGATGATCCTCCTCCATTGTCGACCTCAGCCATGTCTTTGTACGCCGCAATGTTGAAAAACTTCTTTCTACTTTAGCAATACATGCGACTTTTCTTGTAGGTACGTTTTAGCTAGCTATGTGCCACACAGAAATGCACAAAATACGATGATGCGGATGCGCATGCTACATAGGCAAATACAATAACTCGATTCAGTTGAGTCAAGCGATTAAAGAAACTAATGAATAGCATGTGAGCTGACTGGCAGGGTTGGCAATGTGCGCGGTTCAGCAGGGAGTGGGGGAGGGGGGCACCCCCCATATGTATCTGCCACTGCTCTGAAACAAGTCCTACTTCAAAAGTTAAATTACTTTATTCAACTTTGTGTATAGATACCTATCAACTGTTTAATATCTCCAATACACAGTGTGTGATTGTCTATAATTATTCTATAATCCATATTACACTTATAACTTTTGGTATAGGTTACAAACTTCTTAACTGAACTTACACTAAGGACTTCTCTCTCTCTCTCTCTCTCTCTCTCTCTCTCTCTCTCTCTCTCTCTCTCTCTCTCTCACACACACACACACACACACACACACACACACACACACACACACACACACACAAAAGGGAGGACTCGAACCTCCAATAGGGGAAGCCGTGCAAATGATGGCAAGGCACCTCAGACCACATAGCTACTCTATGCGGCTTCCTTGTCAACATTACATACAAATGGTAAACAAATTTCCTCATGAAACTCTAAAACAATGAAATTTTCCAGTGCTGTGTAAGTGCTCACCTAGTTGTTTGGAAGAGTTCTGGACAACTATTACTACAATAATACATTTCAACTACAGGAATTCAGTTTTTTCCATAAAAATGGGTGGTAATCAAACTACATGACACAACAAAATTAAGCAGGACATGCACACTAAATTATAAATTTATTGACTAACTTCTGCACGAGGTAATACTGGCAGTCTCATTTGCTTTACCTAACCATTGAGTAAAAACAAAATATTAGCTAGAGTAAAATATTAAGCTGATTTATCTTATTCAAGAGAATGGTGACTGAGCTTCATGGTCATAGCTTAAATTACTTAAGAATGTATAACAACGCACTTTCCGAGGCCAAGATATTTTTTGGCTTTTTGCCATTTAATTATTTTTACATAGATATGTATTTAGCAACTACACGAGCACATTGACTACATTTTGAATGCTCCAGCTGTCTGCTATTCAGATTACAGCAGTTCCCCGTACCAGAATTATGTACATTCTCACATGCATCTTGATGAACGTTGCACCTACAACTGTATATCAGCTTGTGTTAAGGTGTATATTATTAAAAAAAATGTGTGACTGTATTAAGCCAATAGCAGATAAAAGCTAGAAACGCTTCATGGAATAATAATACTAATAATAGTAAATTCAAGAAAGAGGTTGCTGCTCATTATACAGTGGAGATGCTGAGTCGCAGATAGGCAGAACACAAAAGCTGTCACAAAGTAAGCTTTTGGCCAATAAGGTCATCAGAAGTAGACCGCACATGAGCGCGCGCACACGCGCACGCACACACACACACACACACAGTCTGGTCTCAGCAGCCAGAAAATGTGGTTGTGTGTGTGTAGAATTGTGGCAGAGTTGCATTTGGAAAAATCTTTCTTCCTGACAGTCTTTTTGTTGAGCCTGTCTGCAACTCAGCATCTCCACTATATGGTGAGTAGCAACTATACTTTTCATAATACTGTCACATTCCATCTTGGATTTTCCATTGTTCAAGAAAGTGGTTAGTTCGTGACTTTCTTTAAATATGTGAATTAAAATAATTTCACATGACTAATTGAGTATTACACACAATAATCAGCTGTCATAAATGAGATAAAGCTTATCCTGGTACTCTGTACAAAGTGGTGAGATATTACTGAAAGTAACAGCTTTAAATTTTTATGTTGATAAACCATTCTCATGGGAGAAACATGCGAAAGCTACCAGCATTGTACAGGCTTATATCCCAGATTACATTTCACTAGAAACTTCTCCACAAGGCAAACAAAGTTCCAGCCTTATAGTGCTCCGAAGTTCACTGTTCCATTACTACTGAAATTTGATTGTTTCAACAAATTTCAGAATTATTCATATAAAGGCTTTCACAAATAATAAATTCAATGTTCAGTAACTTTTCACTGTCACTCGTTCAATAATGAGCACATTGGTGTATAAATGTCTAAAGCCTAGAACACCAATACAGAGTTTGCACAATACGACGAAGTTCTTATACAGAATATGGCCAGAGATATTATACAGACTTCTCTCAAACCTTTACAACATACAGTCTATTGGAGGCCTATAGCTATCCATAGTCCAAAACATTACACATCAGTTATCTACAGGGCATTATTTGCTACTGTCAGGATTACTGCATTTTCACTTAGTTATTACTAAAAAAAATCTGAGTAACAAAAATTTCCGAAATGCTACCTGTGAAGTAAGTTTGATATTTATGAGCTGATTTTTTAAAAATCAAAATCAGGTTGTAAAAAGGAAGAAACAGTATCATTTTTCTACTCTATATCTCACATCAGAGCAATTTGCTGTGTTTCAGGCAGGGATTCATGTTTGCATCTGCTCACAATTCAATTTTACTTTTGAGAAGCTTAAGAAAGTAATATACACACATGAGCAGTTACCATAGAACAGCTGCCTACCACACGCTGAACAAATAGTGACATATCTATCAACTCACCTGTTCTGATTTTTTGGCTTCACTCTGTTTTACACTGCCACCAAAATGCAGCTTCCTTGAGGCCACACTTGAGAGAGCAAAGTTTTTCTGAAAATAAGGATTTTGATCATACTTCAGTAACCATTACGTCATGTCGAACAAAAATTTAAATTCTTCCCCCCCACAGTGTTTAGTGGAATTAATATGGGCAGAGCCATGAAAGAGGTGGAGGTCAACACCCAGGAAGGTGTCATATTGGGTTGAGGACGATCAGGTGAAGCAGATGGGGTTGGGGTATAGGAATGAGGATAAGGTGTCTTGGCCGAGTCCAGATCATGAAAACATCATCAATGAACCTGAACCTGACGAGAGGTTGGGGAGACTAGGAAGGTTCCCTCAGATTGCCCACATAGGAGAGTGCCACATATGTTTATACACCTTCCCCTCAAAGGAGACAACATTATGCTCATGATATAGTTGGTAAGGTGTATGAGGAATGAAGTAGTGGGTTTGGATCTGAAGGTCTGTCACCTACCTCAACTAATCATGTAATGAGATTTTGTAAACATCTCTATGGCAATGTCTCACAGTTGTCACAATTTTTTTTTTTTCTCTGCAACAGTTTGCACTTCATGGTTGAAAGCTGGCAACAGTGTTGTGTTTTCCTTATGCCGAGTCGACTCTGAGGTGTGAGGCTTTATTTCGAGCAATCGGTTGGAGGAGTTTGTCAACAAGAGTGAAAATTCTTTCATTAGGACCACAACAACCAGTTCTAATAGAGTGTCCCGGGTGGTTAGCTCTGTGAGTTTTAGGGAGCATGCAGGAGGTTGGTGCGCAAGGTTTTGTTGGGGTAAGGAGGGAGATGCATTCATGGGAGAGTTTCTGGGAGGGGCCTAAGGATTTCAGTAGGGACTGGAGGTTATGCTGGATTTTTGGGATGACATCAGTGACAGGTCTTGTAAGGGGGAGGAATCAGATGCTTGGCAGAGACTTTCAGTCAAGTAGTAGAGTTGAGGAGTGTTTGCCAGCAGGGAGGATGATTTGGTCATGATCTGTTTTGAGACAATTGTAATAAGATTGTTTCCCTTAAAAATCTTAACCATCCTCATATCTACATGGGAGAGTCTAGAAGAATTACACTGCTTAGGACTTTATTAATTTTCTGTGTTGTCTCAGATTTGTACCGATGCAACTATAACCAAAAACTGTATAGTCATCATTCTTGACCAGATCCCTCTCATACACACACACACACACACACACACACACACACACACACACACACACACACACACACTCCCCCTCCCTCTGTATAATGTACAACTAATGTTACCAACAAAACATAAAATTAATGTTCAATACACAATTTGTTGGTGTCCACGTAGCTGAGAAGGTATAACCATGTTTTTCAATATTAATGATTCATTGAATCATTATGTCTTAGTCTACAAATCCAGAAGTTCTCGGTCAGACCTAGAATTTCTTTGTGCACTTAACTAAGCTGCACTGGGGCTCAAATTCTATGTTAAGTTATACATATCACTGTAACTGGATGGGTGTTAGTTTGAAGGTCAGAGGAAGGTAAGGACAGACTATCTCCAATAGGAGCATATCTAGCAAAAGACTATAGCCTGATTTTCAAACTTCTAGGTTGGTGACAGCTTTAGTTTCTTTATTCATGTAATCTCACTAATAAATACACCTTGTTTCAACTACACAGTGAGTAACCTATACTCCTTCCATTACTTACATTTCAGTGTCAGACGAGCACAGATGAAAGACATCTATGAAAACTACAATGTTTCCACTCTCTCTCTTTTTGCGAATGATGTCACTTTGAAATGGTTTCCTTCCAGTCCCATATAGTCTCCTTGTTTGTTAAGACTCATCACATTATTCTAGAAACTTTTAATGCTTATTTCCAGTTAGGTCACTAACCACCACCTTGGTCTTTAGCTGATATGCACCCTACCTGAAATATGATTTAATAGCACTAACCCCAGTTCACTCCTATTTACAAATGAGTCTTTTCCCAACTTTATTCACAGCAGGTTTTGTTTGCCCACCAAACAGTATATCAATGACAGCACATCAACTCAGTAATTTTTTGCCATAGTTATCTTTTGAGCATGCATGTTCTGCATTTCTTTCACCATGTAATGTTCAGCAAACGTGGCAATGCAACAGGAAAAGTATTAACCAATAACCGGAAACGTTGCAGGATGAGGACGATGACTATTCTAATATTATGAAATATAAACATAAGCCCTCAAAAATCTAGGCTAATCAAAATTGGTGACAGTCGTGGGAGGACCTTATTTAAATTTAGGCCATTTGGCATAGAATGATCCAAATACAAGAATTCTTAAGAAACATGAGAATAATGCAGATTAAAGTAGTTTGTAAGACCGATACGTAGTATACTAACAGGGCATCAATGAAACTAAAAATTTGTCCAATATTTACTTTACGCATACCAGTATAGTCTACGTAGAACAACGAAGAGTGTCTGGTGTTTCCTGGAGTATCTACTATACGTGAAGCTTTATAGTTCTGCTGATTTTGCGTACCGGTGAAATTATTTAACTACGGTGTTACACAGAGAAAGTGACATCAGCAGCTCATAGCAAAAAGAGAAAAATAAAGTGCACTAACATATACAGTCACTTCGCATTAAATATTGCAAATGCACGACATTTATTAGAATAACTGACTTCTTAGGAATACTCAGTAACCGGCTACTGCGCCTACACCTCCGCCTGTTCTCTAGCTAAGCATTGGACCTGCATTACGTAACGTTCTTCATTCATCCATTATTTTAAACAATATTATTTGATTAAATTGTAGCAATGGTTACTGGACAATTGTTTTCCGCATGTGAATTTCGTCACAACATTTTGAAATTTGGATCATAATAACCAGTATGCGATCAATAGCAAAAGAACGCATTGAACTAAGATATGTCCTGATTTTACATTGCTGTTGCAAGTAGGCCTATTGTTCATTGACTTTGAATGGAGACAGAACGATTAAACGTCGGCAGCATACGATTAAACGGTAACAATACACATTAATAATACACTTTCTCTGCACATCGAAAACCTGTTACATAATCATTGCCAGAAATATATATACACACGCAAAACTGCTCCGTTTTTTTAAAAGGTTAATTTACGTGTCAACAGTATGTAAACAAAAAATTCTTACCAGCGGTGACGCTGTAACTTTCTTCGCTAATATTGACGGTAGTTGCACTATAGGGCTCATCTCGCGAAATATGCAGACCGCACAGGCAATTCTCCTAGACCTAGGCCAGCAACTGCGCTACTGTATAAGTTTCCCTTTGTAAAATCGATAGTAGATTCGACCTCAGCAGACGGTGTCACATGCGTCGACAGTCAAACAAACTTCTGTGGAAAAATAATCAACCAATCATTGATTAGGCTAGGTCGTTTCGAGTGGCAGCTACGAGACGGATTAAAGAAACGTAGGTCGTGCTCCATGTAACACATAAGCAGGAAAGTCAACGCGTAAACAACGTCACTTGATACATGTCTAGTTTGTCCATAAAGAGAAATGTTTTTGAGCGGATTTTATCTCTGAGAAATACATCCTACAACGGCCAACATAGCTCTGTTAAAAGTGCTACTATCGAATACTATTTTTGGAACTTTATTTCTCTTTCCTAACTCAGATGGAAATCATCTATCAGTTTCATGAGCGATTAAGTATAAAATTGCAAGTGAAATCTGCTCGCCAGAGTGAAGACATAAAGATAAAATTTGTTATTGACGCGAAGGTTAGTTTGAACACCATAGTGCCTTGCAAGGTGTGGGCGTGATTGAGGTAGTAAGCTATGTTCTTTTATTCATCAGATCTAACTTAGCCAGACAGTGACAAGTGGGCCTAAAGTTTAAGATGGATTCCGAACAAAGGCGCAGCTTGGCCGTTTTCACATTAACAAACAATTCCAGGGTTAAAAGAAGTGATAAGTGACATAGAATAGTCCTAGGACTGCCCGCCGGAGTGGCCGTGCGGTTCTAGGCGCTACAGTCTGGAACCGAGCGACCGCTACGTTCGCAGGTTCGAATCCTGCCTCGGGCATGGATGTGTGTGATGTCCTTAGGTTAGTTAGGTTTAATTAGTTATAAGTTCTAGGCGACTGATGACCACAGAAGTTAAGTCGCATAGTGCTCAGAGCCATTTGAACCAAGTCCTAGGACTGAGCAGGAAATGAACTCTAGCAGGCATTTATATCCATAATCCGGCTATTAACCATTAAGCCATCGAGCAACACTAGTACACATATGATGAAAACAAGGACCTGCTTAATTAAAACCATTAAAAATAGTATTACACTAATAACGAAATGCTATTCACGTATCCCGAAAGTAGATAAATGTTAAACATTTACTGGCATTTTAACAGATTAGCATTTTGTAGTTCCTTGCAAACACCCAGACTCTTTTCATGGCATCTAAATGGCACTACAGGTTGTTGTGCTGCATTTCTCAGTCTCCTCTCCCCTCTTCCCCTGCCATGACTGCCTTGTTGGAGTTGTTGATAACACCCATAACCGAAAAAAATCTGCGGTATGCATTCGGGCACACAATGCAAGAAGATTTCTTTGGAGGAACTGTTGCAACATTTTCCTGCACACAGCACTAAATGAGTGAGTTGCTGTAATTCCACAGCATCTCAGTTTTCTGAAGAATAACAGAACAACAGACTTTTTTTCGCCACCATTCATTGGACAAAGAGAACTGCATCCTTAAAAAAGTTTTGGAACAGGCGTGAGAAGACGATTTCAATTGAGCACTTAAAGCCAGCTCATTTTACAGAGGAGACGATCAACACGGATTCAGCTGGGGGCCAGCCTACATTTACGGGAACTTCCACCTGTTATCACTTCATCTCATACAATGAATTCAGCTGGCATGATTGTCGACGGAGAAATGAGGAACAGTGGCTGCTATAATAACCTACACAAGGGCGTCCACTAAGAGTTACGAGGGCAGGACAGCAGGTCAAACACCAGTTCTCTGACATTGCCTGTGTTTGGATATATATATATATAAAAAAAAAAAAAAAAAAAAAAAAAAAAAAAAAAAAAAGAGGGCGCTAGTACAGCGATCTGAAGATTGACCAGGAAATTACAAGCAACAATTGACTGTCAAAGTAAGATACATTTTGTCTTTGTAAGCTCTTTGCATTCTATTTGGTGCATTCTCTTGTAACCTAGATATATTGTACTGTTTAAACTTTGAGTGTTCTAAAAGTGTTAATTAACAAATTGTTTGTGCAACAATTCTGGATCAGTGCATCCCTCACAAAATCTTACACTATCATCTCTCAGAATATGGAAAGCAAAGAGCTCTCAGCAGAAGACATTTGTTTCACAAGGTGGAGAAGTGCTCATAGCTCTTATGGTAAACATTTTAGACCCATGTTTACGAGACATTTTTGTTTCGAGTGATAGCTTCTGTCATATCCCTGAATATGACAACCTGTATACAAGGTGGCCCATGCAAATTGTCCTCAGTAGTTTAATGTTTCCTGCATGCGTTAATGCAAGAAGAGCTGCCTCGTCACTGCTGTCCAAAAGGGGAGAGCATGTACAAGCGAATCCCCACTGAGCTGTGCCGCCATCTGCGCGCATTTTTCTCCTGCTTCGACTCTGGTAAGGTCGCATGGCAGTCGGTAGTTCGAATCAGATCTTACAGTGAAACAGGTAACAACTGCTATGTTCTCCAACAAAGACTACACTGATTTGACACTGATCTATGGGGAGACACACTGCAGTTGAGGCCCGAAGGCTGTTTTCACAATGTTTTCCAACGCAATGTCTACCTTTCTGGCATACAGAGGTGCGTTTAAGAACTAGAGCTTTCCAGTTACAACATGTCATGGAAAGACCAATCCACAGCACACCCAATGTTGCCCGGAATGTTACTGAGTATTTTGGAGCACATCCCACACATGATAAGCATAGTTTAAATGAAAATAGTGCGTACATACAAGGTGGTATAAACGAAATTTAGTCCTATTGAATTTAGGTTGCAGTATTATTTACACCTTTAATAATTATTGCAGTATTATTTGCACCTATAATGTTGTTGTTGTTGTGGGCTTCAGTCCTGAGACTGGTTTGGTGCAGCTCTCCATGCTACTCTATCCTGTGCAAGCTTCTTCATCTCTGAGTAACTACTGCAACCTACATCCTTCTGAATCTGCTTACTTGATTCATCTCTTGGTCTCCCTCTACGATTTTTACCCTCCACACTGCCCTCCAATACTAAATTGGTGATCCTGTGATGCCTCAGAATATGTCATACCAACTGATCCCTTCTTCTAGTCACGTTGTGCCACAAACTCCTCTTCTCTCCCCAATCCTATTCAATACCTCCTCATTAGTTATGTGATCTACCCATCTAATCTTCAGCATTCTTCTGTAGCACCACATTTCGAAAGCTTCTATTCTCTTCTTGTCCAAACTATTTAGCGTGCATGTTTCTTTTCCATACATGGCTACACTCCAAACAAATACTTTCATACTTTCAGAAACGACTTCCTGACACTTAAATCTATACTCGATGTTAACAAATTTCTCTTCTTCAGAAACGGTTTCCTTGCCATTGCCAGTCTACATTTTATATCCTCTCTACTTCGACCATCATTAGTTATTGTGCTCCCCAAATAGCAAAACTCCTTTCAAGACACTGTCCATTCCGTTCAACTGCTCTTCCAGGTCCTTTGGTGTCTCTGACAGAATTACAATGTCATTGGCGAACCTCAAAGTTTTTATTTCTTCTCCATGGATTTTAATACCTACTCCGAATTTTTCTTTTGTTTCCTTTACTGCTTGCTCAATATACAGATTGAATAACATCAGGGATAGGCTACAACCCTGTCTCACTCCCTTCCCAACCACTGCTTCCCTCTCATGTCCCTCGACTCTTATAACTGCCATCTGGTTTCTGTACAAATTGTAAGTAGCCTTTTGCTCCCTGTATTTTATCCCTGCCACCTTCAGAAATTGAAAGAGAGTATTCCAGTGAACACTGTCAAAAGCTTTCTCTAAGTCTACAAATGCTAGAAAGGTAGGTTTGCCTTTCCTTAATCTAGCTTCTAAGATAAGTCGTAGGGTCAGTATTGCCTCACGTGTTCCAACATTTCTATGGAATTCAAACTGATCTTCCACAAGGTCAGCTTCTACCAGTTTTTCCATTCGTCTGTAAAGAATTCATGTTAGCATTTTGCAGCTGTGACTTACTAAACTGATAGTTCGGTAATTTTCACATCTGTCAACACCTGCTTTCTTTGGGATTGGAATTATTATATTCTTCTTAAAGTCTGAGGGAATTTCGCCTGTCTCATACATCTTGCTCACCAGATGGCACAGTTTTGTCAGGACTGGCTCTTCCAAGGCTGTCAGTAGATCTAATGGAATGTTGTCTACTCCCGGGGCCTTGTTTCGACTTAGGTCTTTCAGTGCTCTGTCAAACTCTTCACACAGTATCATATCTCCCATTTCATCTTCATCTACATCCTCTTCCATTTCCATAATATTATCCTCAAGTACATCACCCTTGTATAGACCCTCTATATACTCCTTCCACCTTTCTGCTTTCCCTTCTTTGCTTAGAATTGGGTTTCCATCTGAGCTCTTGATATTCTTACAAGTGATTCTCTTTATTCCAAAGGGCTCTTAATTTTCCTGTGGGTAGTATCTATCTTATCCCAAGTGAGATAAGCCTCTACATCCTTACATTTGTCCTCTAGCCATCCCTACTTAGCCATTTCGCACTTCCTGTCGATCTCATTTTTGAGACATTTGTATTCCTTTTTGCCTGCTTCATTTACTGCATTTTTTTATATTTTCTCCTTTCATCAATTAAATTCAATATTTCTTCTGTTACCCAAGGATTTCTACTAGCCCTCATCTTTTTACCTACTTGATCTTCTGCTGCCTTCACTACTTCATCCCTCAAATCTACCCATTCTTCTTCTACTGTATTTCTTTCCCCCATTGTCAATTGTTCCCTTATGCTCTGCCTGAAACTCTGTACAACCTCTGGTTCTTTCAGTTAATCCAGGTCCCATCTCTTTAAATTCCCACCTTTTTGCAGTTTCTTCAGTTTTAATCTACAGGTCATAACCAATAGATTGTGGTCAGAGTCCACATCTGCCCCTAGAAATGTCTTATAATTTAAAACCTGGTTCCTAAATCTCTGTCTTACCATTATACAATCTATCTGAAACCTGTCAGTATCTCCAGGCTTCTTCCCTGTATACAAACTTCTTTTATGATTCTTGAACCAAGTGTTAGCTGTGATTAAGTTATGCTCTGTGCAAAATTCTACTAGGCGGCTTCATCTTTCGTGTCTACTACGTTTCATTCTCTTCCTTTTCCTACTATCGAGTTCCAGTCACCCACGACTATTAAATTTTCGTCTCCCTTCACTATCTGAATAATTTCTTTTATCTCATCATACATTTCTTCTATTTCTTCGTCATCTACAGAGCTAGTTGGCATATAAACTTGTACTACTGCAGTAGGTGTGGGGTTCGTGTCTATCTTGGCCACAATAATGTGTTCACTATGCTGTTTATAGTAGCTTACCCGCACTTCTATTTTTTTATTCATTATTAAACCTTCTCCTGCATTACCCCTATTTGATTTGATATTTATAACCCTGTATTCACCTGACCAAATGTCTTGTTCTTCCTGCCACCTAACTTCGCTAATTCCCACTATATCTAACTTTAACCTATCCATTTCCCTTTTTAAATTTTCTAACTGTGGTGTGCGTACTGTAAGACCTTCGGTACACACACCATCAAATTATTTGACTTGTCGCTCTAACGAAGTAGGCGAGTGTCATCAATATGTCTCTTGGTCTTATCGTGGCGTGTTTATCTTCTGCTGTTAGGTCAGACGATAGAAATGCCACTTGCATGCTTAGAGTAGCAGATTGACGGTGACCAACTTTAAACAGAACCTGATTAATTTTCACACACATTTATTAAAATAATAACAAGCATAAAAATAGCTTAACTTGGTTCTGGATGCTATTTACAATTGACAATCTGAAGTTCCTTCGTTCTTGGTACGTTAATCTTATTCTCACATATCTCTGATACTTGACAAAGTGTCTATACATTTCTCTTCATGGCTATGTACAGGAATATGATAATCTTATTTGGCACAGACTGAAACCTGACTACAGACTAATGCAGGCTAATGCAGACTAACGCAGACTGGTGCAGACAAATGCAGACTGACTAATTGGAGGTCTGTACACTTGTTATAATACCTCGAGCGTTCAGGTATCACTGCGCAAGTGTGATCCACAAGGAGAAAAGGTTCTACATTAGCAGCAATCTCATTGGCTGCGTTACATATTAATATGCGGATTAGCGGTATCAGAATTTGGTCCGTCTCTAAGACAGTGCCATCACGTAGTGCGGAGATGGACGAGCGCTGCACCTGCGCTGTTGTGCTTAGCGGGGCTACGCGCTGACTATGCGGAACTATGTACACAACACTATCCTACCTGCCCGATTAAGGGATCTGACATTTCATGCTCCGATCCGTAGAACGCCAGTTTTCTTTCTCCTGAATATGACGTCCTCCTCAGTAGTCCCCGGAGATCCGAATGGGGGACTATTTTACTTCCGGAATATTTTACCCAAGAGGATGCCATCATCATTTAACCATACAGTATAGCTGCATGCCCTCGGGAAAATTTACGGCTGTAGTTTCCCCTTGCTTTCAGCTGTTCGCAGTACCAGCACAGCAAGGCCGTTTTAGTTAGTGTTACAACGCCAGATCAGTCAATCATCCAGACTGTTGCCCCTGCAACTACGGAAAAGGCTGATGCCCCTCTTCAGGAACCACACATTTGTCTGGCCTCTCAACAGATACCCCTCCGTTGTGGTTGCACCTATGGTACGGCTATCTGTATCACTGAGGCACGCAAGCCTCCCCACCAACGTCAAGGTCCATGGTTCATGGTCCATGGGGGGAGGGCATCTATAATAATAATAATAATAATAATAATAATTATTATTATTATTATTATAGGTACAAATAATACTGCAACCTAAATGCAATAGGACGATAACACTTTCGTTTATATCAGCTTGTATTATATTATTATTCCGTTATGGTCATTATTATCAGGATTATGAATGTCATTACATCTCGTCCAGTAATACCTATTTCTCATCGTAATTAGGACAAAGAAGAGCTGCAGCGGACCAGAGAATGCTGAGGTCTTCGGTACAAAGGATGCTGGAGGAACGAAAATGGCATCCCTTTAAGCTGCACCAACGCCAACAGCTATATGGAAACGATTTCCAAAATCGGGTATAGTTCTGCAGACGTCTCATACATAAAGTAGCTGTAAATATGGATTTCATCAGGCAGATTTTATGGTGAAATGAATGCTATTTCGCCAATGACACCAATACCAAACGACGCAGTCTGCATTACTGGGCTACTGCAAATCCTCACAGGTTACAACCACATCCCATGCAACTGCCCTGGGGTGCTAATGTATGGTGCAGCATTCTAGGAGACTACACCATTGGACCAGTTTATTTGGCTCCCCAACTAACTGGTCGGCTGTATTTGCAATTCCTACAGAATGAGCTGAATCTTGGGCATCTCCTAGAAGTCATCCCACTTCAGATTGCTGTGAGGCACTCGTTTCAGCACGATGGGGCACCACCCCATTAACGTAGAGGGTATAGGGAATATCTAAATAATGTGTACCCCTAACAGTGGATAGGTCGTGGTGGTCACATACGATGGCCAGCAAGATCGCCTGATTTAAAGCCCTTGAATTTTTTCTTACGGTGTTGTATCAAAGCCATGGTTTACGAAACGGAACCAGAAAATGTAGATATGTTAAAAGAACAAATATGTCATGCTTGCACTTCAATCTCTGCAGAAATGTTAAGAGGTGTCCATGCTAATATCGAGAGACACTTGCATCAATGCATCCAACAAGGGGGACATGCATTTGAACATTTGTATTATGAATAATGGAATTATAAAGATCTGTCAGTCTATGATATTTAAAGGAACATCATTATATTCATCGTTCTATTGCAGTCAAAGGTATAACAGCGTTTCGTAATACTGCCAGTTGTGAAGCACGAATTGGTGTTAATAAATTAGCTGTCATATGTTGCTATGCCTTAAAAAAGATAATTAATACTCTTTGGCCCTTGTGAATATTATTTTTTTTGGTCAGAGTCAATCATTCTTCTATACAAACACCTTTCTCAAGCTCAGGAATCGAACCCGGCACGCTTCTTACAGAAAGCGAGGTTTCTAGAGACAAGCTATAGGACTAGTTACAGCTGTAAAGTGTTTATTTTCAAGCGCTGGTCTTAGGTTTAGCAGGGTCTCATCTCTGTTGGTATAGAGTCTGTTTTACTGTTCTGGTTAGGCAGTCCTTTTGGCGTCTGTTGTATCCAGGATTAACTAATGTCACCAGAGGACTGCGTGCGTGGATCACCTGCATACATACGCAAATGTGGACATGTGTGACATGTGCTATGAATTCAAGTGCTGTTAACCAGAATAATAAATATTATATCGCAAATTGTGACCTTCCTTTTTTTCCATAAAATTGTAGTGGGAAATTAAAAAGTGGTGGCACATCACTCAGCATTATTTATTTTCTGACACTAAAGTCTTTAGCATCAAAACATTGAGATAAAAAATATTTGTTGCATACCTATATATACCTTAAAAATTATTCCCTTTTGAGGTAAGGATCTAAACATTTCTTCGCATCTCTGTCTCCAGTATAGGTAATAATAATAATTTCGTGTGGATCATCGTCTCAGTGAAGCCTCTCAATTGGACACAACTTTGATAACTTGCTTGTCACTAACATACCCATGTTATCCTACTGGAGAAGGGGACCTACAGTTTTATGTGGAATCCAAACCACATCTCACTTCTGGCGACTCTTCACATGATTGAGAGGTGAGTGTTAGGTTAAAGTGCAGACTGAAAAGTCCTAGGTCCATCCAGTATTTGATCCCAAAACCTCTTGGTTTCCAGTCAAGCGTGTTACCACTAGATCACCAGGTCGACTGCCAGTATAGATGATTGTGTAAAATGAAGACAATGTAATTAATGTGCAGTACATTTCCATATTTACTTTTATAAGGAGATATACAGGGTGAGTCACCTAACGTTACCGCTGGATATATTTCGTAAACCACATCAAATACTGACGAATCGATTCCACAGACCGAACGTGAGGAGAGGGGCTAGTGTAATTGGTTAATACAAACCATACAAAAACGCACGGAAGTATGTTTTTTAACACAAACCTACGTTTTTTTAAATGGAACCCCGTTAGTTTTGTTAGCACATCTGAACATATAAACAAATACGTAATCAGTGCCGTTTGTTGCATTGTAAAATGTTAATTACATCCGGAAATATTGTAACCTAAAGTTGACGCTTGAGTACCACTCCTCCGCTGTTCGATCGTGTGTATCGGAAGCACCGAATTACGTAGGGATCCAAAGGGGACGGTGATGGTCCTTAGGTACAGAAGAGACTGGAACAGCACATTACGTCCACATGCTAACACCTTTTTATTGGTCTTTTTCACTGACGCACATGTAGATTACCATGAGGGGTGAGGTACACGTACACACGTGGTTTCCGTTTTCAATTACGGCGTGGAATAGAGTGTGTCCCGACATGTCGGGCCAAAAGATGTTCAATGTGGTGACCATCATTTGCTGCAGACAATTGCAACCTCTGGCGTAATGAATGTCGTACAGGCCCAGTACATCTGGTGTAATGTCGCCGAAGGCTGGCACAATACGTTGTTTCATATCCTCTGGGGTTGTAGGCACATCACGGCACACATTCTCCCTTAACGTACCCCACAGAAAGAAGTCCAGAGGTGTAATATCAGGAGAACGGGTTGGCCAATTTATGCGTCCTCCACGTCCTATGAAACGCCCGTCCAACATCCTGTCAAGGGTCAGCCTAGTGTTAATTGCGGAATGTGCAGGTGCACCATCATGCTGATACCCACACACGTCGACGCGTTTTCAGTGGGACACTTTCGAGCAACGTTGGCAGATTATTCTGTAGAAACGCGATGTATGTTGCAGCTGTTTGCGCCCCTGCAATGAAGTGAGGACCAATGAGGTGGTCGCCAATGATTCCGCACCATACATTTACAGTCCACGGTCGCTGTCGCTCTACCTGTCTGAGCCAGCGAGGATTGTCCAGGAACAGTAATGCATGTTCCGTAGATTCACTGCCCCGTGGTTTGTGAAACCCGCTTCATCGGTAAACAGGTAGAACTGCAACGCATTCTCTGTTAATTCCCATTGACAGAATTGCACTCGATGAGTAAAGTCATCACCATGTAATTGCTGATGTAGCGACACATGAAACGGGTGAAAGCGGTGACGATCCACTACTTTGACTCAGTCCACCGGCTCTCGCAATGTCCCGTGTACTCATGTGTGGGTTCATGGCAACAGCAGCTAACACACCAACTGCACCCGCTTCTCCTGTGACGGGCCTGGTACGGATCCGTTTGCGTGCTACGACCATACCTGATGCAAACAGTTGGCGGTAGATGTTTTGCAATGTGCGGCACGTTGGATGCTCTCTGTCCGGGTACCGTTCTGCATACACCCTGCAGGCTTCAGCTGCATTTCGTCGACACTCGCCATAGATGAGTATCATCTCCGCCTTTTCAGAGTTCGAATACACCATGGTCACATTTCCTACAGCACTACGCTATCACAGACGTCTGGTAACACGGTGCACTACAGTTGGTCTGCGTGCGGAGACGAATGCAGAATAACAATAGCAGCAACCGCTACATGCGGACACTGCGACAGCTAGACCAAACCACAACAGTGCACTACAGTCACACTCGTAAACACGGTCGTCATCGTAAACATGTCCCTGCAGATGCTGCTCGCCGACCGTGGCCCTTATTTTTTTGCAACGCGCAACTGAACGTCGGAGGTTTCAAGCGTCAACTTTAGGTTACAATATCTCCGGATGTAATTAACATTTTACAATGCAACAAACGGCACTGATTACGTATTTGCTTATACGTTCAGATGTGCTAACAAAACTAACGTGGTTCCATTTTAAAAAAACGTAGGTTTGTGTTAAAAAACATACTTCCGTGCATTTTTGTATGGTTTGTATTAACCAATTACACTAGCCCCTCTCCTCACGTTCGGTCTGTGGAATCGGTTCGTCAGTATTTGATGTGGTTTACGAAACATATCCAGCGGTAACGTTAGGTGACTCACCCTGTATATGTATATAAATTAAAAACTATGACAACTGATTAAGGTGTTACCAATTGCAATAGGGAGCAAACATGAAGAATGGACCTGAGAAGAAATGATTAATGTGTTCTGCAAATAATTATATGAATGTTAAATGGAACTGAGCTAAACTGGTGAAATACGAAAAGAAGCTAGGTGATACCATTATCCTGTCATTCACATGCACACATCCATTTTGATGTAAGGGTCGCAACAGAGTAACCCTACAGTAAATGCCGGTCTCTGCCAGTTAGTTATTCTTCATTTAAGCAGCTGGAAATAATATTGATTGCTGTCAAACACTTGGAAGCTGCTGTGGATGGGTGTGTTGAGTGGGCTACCAAAGAGCCACATATTGGAGATAACTAAAGTATCTCAAGTACTGCCCTCTCCTTTGGATTATGTCTCCTCTCCAGGAAATGTAGGACCTATTACCACCCATCGGCTTCATTATGAGAGTCATGTAACTGGTAGGTCGAGGGAGTAGAAACCAGAGAGAGCTCATCCCTCTGACCAACAAGTCTGAATTACTGTCTACACCTGAAAATGAAACTGAGCTAGTGTGACACATTTCACCTATTGGGAACCCTGCTGTGTCTTGGGTACCAGCAAAGAAAACTTAAAAGAGAAGGGATCTGTTAATCATGGATGAATGGTTCCCATTAGCGAAATGGCAAAGTATAAGAAGTATCACACTTTGCGCTCAATGTATCCGCCTGAAAGCCTTATTCGGCATGTTGAAGAAACTATTCTGGCAGTGATTGAGGAACAGGGTGCAACCAGCTGCAGTTGTGGTTCACGTCAGAACAAACAAAGCCTATCACTTGAGCTCTGAGGTCTAACTTGGATGATTGCAGCGACTAGCAGAGAAGGCTGAGAAGGCCAGTTTTGTTCACACAAGTTCGTCAAAGTACATTATCTGCTGCACTATCACCAGAACCAATAGTGGCTCTCTGGTTCTGAGTAGAGTGGAAAACTTGAACCAGCGTCTTCTAAGGTTCTGGACAATTTTGTAGATGTCCCCAAGGTATTACTATAAGACCAAAATAAGCACTCCCGCAACCTCATAGATAAGATTGGGAAAATCTTAGTACACAACTGCTGAAGGTTTCACAATGAAGTGCCAAGTGCTTGAATTGCTAAAAAGCATTGGAGTTCACATCTTATCAGTTACAGAAAGTTGGCTAAAACCTGAAATTGATGCCAGTGAGGTTTTTGGTGTAAATTTAAGTGTACTCCAAAAGGATAGTCCGCAGCTCGTGGTCGTGCGGTAGCGTTCTCGCTTCCCACGCCCGGGTTCCCGGGTTCGATTCCCGGCGGGGTCAGGGATTTTCTCTGCCTCGTGATGACTGGGTGTTGTGTGCTGTCCTGAGGTTAGTTAGGTTTAAGTAGTTCTAAGTTCTAGGGGACTGATGACCATAGCTGTTAAGTCCCATAGTGCTCAGAACCATTTGAACCAAAAGGATAGGTTAATGGGAAATGGAGGCGGCGTATTCATTGCAGTGGACAAGAAATGCAAATCCACCAAGACGGTAACCGGTGCTGTATGCACCAAAAACTTCAGTCAAAGGGAACTAGAACAAACAGAAGAGAATACATGTTTAGTTAATCGAATATAGAGGCAGTAAGTCTTGGTAGGAGCACGTAGAGGAGCTGTGGCTCAGGTTTAGTGGCATTGTTGACCAAGTATTGGGTAGATATGTACCTAGCAGAACAGTTCATGGCGGGAATGAACCTCCATGGTATACGGTGACTGTAAAGAATCTTCTAAGGAAACAGTGACCACTGGACATGTAAGTGAAACAAAACGTAGAGCCATAGTAGAGACACGCTAAATGAACATGTTTGACTCTCAAAAGAGCAATATGTGAATCCTTCAACGACTACTAAAACAGAGACTCATAGAAAGGTTGCTCACAAAACTTGTGCCGTAACATGCTTCTGATCTCAAGGAAGTCATAGTCAGAAGACACTTATCCCCATTTTCTTTCTGGTACTCAGATAGTGTGCAAATGAAGCCCTCCTCCTTCACTTCCTTAATACTGCATATCAATCCATTGACTTCAGGGCTGAACCTCTGCAACACCTGCCTGCTTGTGGATTGATGTAAAAACGAGCAACTGATCTGTTCTTTCCATTAAGCCATATCTGCTGAAGCACTGCGCCATGCTGCACACAGATGTGTGATGGACAGCAGCGCAATATGGTGAAGAGCAGTGCAGACTGAAGCAGAGTGTTCATAAGTGCACAGAAATCTTCTGCCACGCTGCGCTGAACCCCTTTTTTCTCTTTTTTTCGTTTGTGCAACACAGTGCGGTCTGTGTGGGCACAGCTTCACACAAACGAGTAAGAGAAATCAAATACTTGGACCTACATCTGCGTATATACTCCAAAAGGCACTAACTGGTGCATAGTGGATGGTATCTTGTACTACTACTAGCCATTTCGCTCCCTATTCCACTCGCTAATGGAACAAGGGAGAAACAACTGTCTATGTACCTGCATATGAGCCCTAATTTTTCTAATCTCCTCTTCATGGTCTTTATGCAAAATTTACGGTGGTAGCAGTAGAAGCGTTCTTCAGTCAACTGCAAATGCTGGTCCTTTAAATGTTCTCAATAGTGTTTCTTGAAAAGAACGTCATTTTCCTTCCAGGGATCCCTACTGGAGCTCACAAAGCGTCTTTGTAATATACGCATGTTGATCAGACCTACCAGCAACAAATCTAGCAACACATGTCTGAATGTCTTTGGTATCTTCCTTTAATCTGATCTAGTGGGGATCATGAACAATAGAGAAGTACTCAAGAATGGGACACACTAGTTTTCTGTACTGGGTCTCCTTTACAGTTGAGCTACATCAGTCATGTGGCTTAATCAGTATGAGCCCAAGCTGGATTACTGCCTGATTTTTGACGATATCTTCATGCAACTTTGCCTGATTTCTATCCCCACTCCTTCCCCAATCCCTCTAACATCAAGGGCCAATTGACCTTGTATAAAATGTCAGGAAATTAAAAAATTAGCAGGAATCTGAAAAATACAGGATGGTGGATCTAGGTAACTTGTCCTGCTGAATTTTCCATAGTCTATGACGTCACAGATCACTTGTGCTAAGATTCTAATTGTCCTAAATGTAAATTGATAGGAACTTTAAAAAATATCGGATGGGAAATTCAGTCTGACACTCCCAGCTTGCAGCAACTGCTCTATAATCAACTTAGCCACGCGATTTCTATGATGAGCCAGTCTACACACTTTATTCAGACTGGCTGACTTGGCGTTATGTTTCATGAACTGTAGTTTTACTGATAGTGCACTATCGGATCAGCACATGGGGATTAAGTGGAGTGGGAGAAACGCACACAACTAGTCCATAGGCACCGAAGGAGCAATGCACTTGACTGACCTGTACAAGAGCTGATGAATCTGTTGCATGTATGTGAGTGTCTGCTGCAGCGTGTTCCACGTCCAATGACCTGTTTCTAAAGAAGGAAGCAAAATGGTGAGGCCTCTCTCGAATGAGGTGATCCATGTATGTACGTGCAGTAGCGGGCTCATCTGCTGACGAGCGAATTTTGTCACTTATTGTGAGGTATTCTTCCCATAGAAGCGTTTGTACGTGTCAACTGAATTGACTGTTTGCGAACTGTGGTCTGTGGTCGTTGCGTGCATGACAGACGGTGGATTACCGATAAATCCAGTGACGGATCTTCTGCTACTGTGATGCAAAAGAGTTCCAAGAGACCAATCGGGAGAGAAGTGAAAATGCTGTAGAAAGTCAGCCCCCATTACTGGCTCATTGACAAAAACCATGAAACATTTCCAACACAACTTGTCTTCCAGACTGAAGTTAAGATTCGACGTGTGGTTCCATACACTGTGATGTGTGAATTGTTTGCTGCACGAAGTTGGAAGGCAAATAAAGTTTTTTTTGCTGGTGGTTGATCACCTGGAGTAATGCTCTCACAGACCACATGTCAAAGAGAAAATATTGACTGAAAATGTTGTCCAAGACATTATGTCTGTTGCACAAAGATGGCGTGCAACGAGACTAATTCATATGTCGAGCGGTAGGCGACCTGAATCGGTGGGACAATCATTCTTCCTGTTTGGATGGTCACAGTATGTCTTGCAGTTGTGAACTTTATTGCCAAAACGAGCACAAAATCAGCAGCAGACAGAATGTTGTTGCCAGTCAGCTCTCTATATGTTTTGGACAGGTGACAGTTGTTGGCCACACATGTGACAGTGACATCATCTGCCAAGGTGTCCATGAGTGTTCGGTGCTGTTCAGCAGCTGGTTGCCATGAGTTAAGGCCTATACACTGGCTGATGCATGGCTGGTCATTGTTGTTTAGTGACTTAATGCATTGTCTATCTGCTAAAATTAATCTTCTCTCCAATGGTTCATGCTCATGTGAGATCATTGATAACTGCAAGTGAGTAGATCCATAAAATATGATTTGGCTTGAGTGTTGTGTCTGTTAAACATCAGAGGTATCTCCAAAGTTGAGAAGGCGTTTTTGGGCCTAAATGTTGGTCGTAGAAAATTTCAGATAGCTGCTGTTCTGGTATTCGGGCGAGGTGATGAGTGAGTGCAGTCATCATCACATCGGATGTGTTGATAGCCAGGGGAAACAACATGACATTTATAATGAGGTGAGCATGCTTGCTTAGGTGGCACAGTAAAGTGACACAATTTGAACTGTCATAAATAAATGCCATCGTTGTGGAAAATACATTCATTGCCAGTGAACCACATGTTTGGTTGTTCGTGGTGGAAGAGTGGTGGCTTGGGTGATGAATTAAACCACGCAGGGCTGCCATGAAATTTCTGAGGCCCACATAGTACTGTATTTGGACAGACGGCGATGACGGATGTCGGATGACGTGGCGTGCGGGTAAAGTCCGGGAGAGTGTCCATGTATGGCCCAAACAGATGGGCTGCGAATCGCAATGCGAGTGTGTTTGGCAACATTGTACTCAACATGGAAGGCGGAACATGATTGAACATCATCAGTCTGTGTATGTCCTTGGTAGTTTGTTGAGAAGCGGCTTTCATATCCATAGTTACACTCAAGATAAGCAATTGGTACACATTGTTTGGGTACATCTACATCTACGTCTACATCTACATCATACTACGCTAGCCACCTAATGGAGCGTGGCGGAGGAAGGTATACGGCATCGTATGTTTACAGTCACCTCCCATGTCCGCCCCCGATACCTGAGTGGTCAGCGTGACAGAATGTCAATCCTAACGGCCCGGGTTCAATTCCCGGCTGGGTCAGAGATTTTCTCTGCTCAGGGACTGGGTGTTGTGTCGTCCTAATCATCATCATTTCATCCCCATCGACGTGCGAGTCGCCGAAGTGGCGTCAGATCGAAAGACTTGCACCCATCGAATGGTCTACCCGACGGGAGGCCCTACTCACACGACATTTACATTTTCACCTCCCATAAACTGCAGGTTTAGAGTTACCGCCTTGTAACTTTCTGGATGCATTCAGATAAGACGAATTTGATGGCTAAAGTATCAATGTGAGCGTTCTTTAAACCACTGTACCACGATTTGAGCCTTATACCATAGTCAATTATAAAGGTGTTTGTGTGGGGAAACGCGTTATAATAGTTCATACAGACATGCGATTGGTACAGAGCAGTTGGCAGACTACTAACGGTTGTTGTAGTAACACATTCTTTTTTTTTATTTATTTTTTTTTATTTATTGTTCCGTGGGACCACATTTAGGAGAAGTCTCCATGGTCATGGAACGAGTCAATACATAAAATTATAACACGATTGTAGAAACAGATAAAATGAAATATAAGAAACATATTCAGGCGACAAGTCGTTAGTTTAAATTAAAAAAATCAAGAATGTAACACTGGAATTTGCTTAATTTTTTAGCTCTTCCAGGAGCTCCTCGACAGAATAGTAGGAGTGAGCCATGAGGAAACTCTTCAGTTTAGACTTAAAAGTGTTTGGGCTACTGCTAAGATTTTTGAGTTCTTGTGGTAGCTTATTGAAAATGGATGCAGCAGAATACTGCACTCCTTTCTGCACAAGAGTCAAGGAAGTGCATTCCACATGCAGATTTGATTTCTGCCTAGTATTAACTGAGTGAAAGCTGCTAACTCTTGGGAATAAGCTAATATTGCTAACAACAAACGACATTAAAGAAAATACATACTGTGAGGGCAATGTCAAAATTCCCAGACTATTGAATAGGGGTCGACAAGAGGTTTTCGAACTTACACCATACATAGCTTGAACAGCCCGTTTTTGAGCCAAAAATACCCTTTTTGAATCAGAAGAATTACCCCAAAAAATAATACCATATGACATAAGCGTATGAAAATATGCGAAGTATACTACTTTTCGTGTTGAAATGTCACTTATTTCAGATACTGTTCTAATGGTAAATAAAGCGGCATTTAGTTTCTGAACAAGATCCTGAACATGGGCTTTCCACAACAGCTTACTATCTATCTGTACGCCTAGGAACTTGAACTGTTCCGTCTCGCTTATAACATGCCTATTCTGTCTGATTAAAATGTCAGTTCTTGTTGAATTATGGGTTAGAAACTGTAAAAACTGAGTCTTACTGTGATTTAGCATCAAATTATTTTCCACAAGCCACGAACTTATATCATGAACTACATTATTTGATAATGTTTCAATATTACACACAAGATCCTTCACTACCAAGGTGGTGTCATCAGCAATCAGAAATATTGTTGAATCACCTGTAATACTAGAAGGCATATCATTTACATAAATAAGAAACAGCAGTGGCCCCAGCACCGACCCTTGGGGAACGCCCCATTTAACAGTGCCCCATTGGGACTGAACATCATTACCACTCTCAATATTGCAGAGGATTACCTTCTGCTTTCTGTTCTTAAAGTAGGAGGCGAACCAATTGTAAGCTACTCCCCTTACTCCATAATGTTCCAACTTCTGCAGTAATATTTTGTGGTCAACACAGTCAAAAGCCTTCGTTAAATCAAAGAAAACACCTAACGTTCGCAACCTTTTATTTAATCCGTCCAAAACCTCACAGAGAAAAGAGACTATAGCATTTTCAGTTGTTAAGCCATTTCTAAAACCAAACTGTACATTTGATAGCAAATTATGTGAATTTAAATGCTGCAGTAACCTTGAATACACAACCCTCTCGATAACTGTAGCAAACACCGATGGCATAGAAATAGGTCTATAATTGTCAACATTATCCCTGTCTCCCTTTTTATAAAGTGGCTTCACTACTGAGTACTTTAATCGGTCAGGAAACCGACCACTCCTAAAGGAAAAGTTACAGATATGGCTAAGTACTGAGCTAACATACTTGGAACAATACTTCAGTATTCTGCTAGATACCCCGTCATATCCATGAGAGTTCTTGTTCTTTAGTGATTTAATTATTAACTCAATCTCCCTCTTGTCAGTATCATGGAGGAGCATTTCAGGTAACAGTCTCGGAACACTTTTTTCTAAGAGCGCTATATGATCCCCTGTTGGGACTAGGTATCTATTTAGTTCACCTGCTATATTCAGAAAGTGATTATTAAGTACTGTACATATTTGCGACTTATCAGTAACACGGACATCCCCACTACGCACTGATTCTATATTCTCGACCTGTCTCTGCAGACCAGCCACTTCCTTTACGACTGACCATATGGTTTTAATTTTATCCTGAGACTTAGCTATTCTATCTGCATACCACATACTTTTTGCCTTCCTAATAAATTTTTTAAGCACCTTACAATACTGTTTGTAATGGGCTGCTGCATTTAGATTTTGACTGTTTCTAACGTTTTTATATAATTGCCACTTTGTTCTACAAGATATTCTTATCCCTTTAGTCAGCCACCCAGGCTGCCTGTTTGTGCTAGTACCCTGTTTTGAGCGTTCTAACGGAAAGCAACTTTCAAAGAGCACGAGAAAGGTCTTGAGGAAAGCGTCATATTTATCGTCTACTGTATCAGCACTATAAACATCTTGCCACTCTTGTTCCTTGATAAGGTTTACAAAAGTCTGTACAGCAACTGGATCAGCTTTCCTAAAAAGTTGGTAACTATATTTAACATGTGTTGCAGCACAAAAATCATTCTATAGATTCAGACAGTAGATCCTATGGCGAATTCAATAAGACACTAGCAGTAGATTCATACTATAGATGTAAATAGGCTCCCAACTAACTAATAACAATAGTAGAGATTCACATCATAGAATCTCAACTAGCTATAACGACCATGCACTGCCACAGGGCAGTATTACTCTTTAACTAACTGATTTCACTATAGGTGCTCTTTGGAGCGAAAGAAAAAAGCGATAAATTGCGAGGCTAGCACTGTATTTTAAGCGATTTTTAAGCAATTACTCACGTAAACTGTGTGTCACATTTCCAGCAAATTTCTGAATGGTGGCAGTCGAGGAATCTGAAGATGTGAGCGACATTTGAAAGGTTTTCATATTTGCAATCAATTGGTGGGGTACTGGGACTTCTGTTTATGAACTTACATGCTTCCACAGGATTTCTGAATCATTTTCAGATGAATACTCATATGATTCTTTCAACAGGAGACCTTGTGCAGGAGGTCTTTTCTTTGTCGCGATGGTGAGTGTCAGTACATATGATATGAAATGACCGTGTGTGCGGCTGTGGAGAAATTTTGCAAGCCTGCTAGGTTATAGGACACAAAAATTTGTTCAGCTGCATTGAAATACTTTCAACAATCATCGACCTTAAGAGTGATTCAAGGTTGTGGAGAGTTTCGTTTTTCGAATGCTACTCTGAAATATTTCTGTTGAAGTTTGGACTTTGAATATTTTATGTGAAGTGGGAACATGATAAGAAATTGAACAATTTGTGCATTGCATGTTGGAGATTAAGCTACACTTCTCATAATATAACTACATATTACTGTAGAATTGCAGGAAAATGCCCCATTGTACAGTGAAATTGTAACAAATAGTCCTACATTACAATGAAATTATAACAAATTGCCTGATGTTTCAGCAAAAACTGTAACAAAATACCATATTTTATAGTAAAATTGTAACAAAATCACCCCATGTTACAGAAAAACTGTAACTAATTACCCCATGTTACAGCAAAAATTGTTACAAAATGCCTCATTTTAAAATAAAATTGAAACAAAATATCCCATGTTACAGTGAAATTGTAACAAATTACCACATATTAGAGCAAAATTTTAACAAAAGATCCATGATGCAATGAAATTGCAACAAAACACCTTATGGTGGTGGTGGTTAGTGTTTAACGTCCCGTCGACAACGAGGTCATTAGAGACGGAGCGCAAGCTCTGGTTAGGGAAGGATTGGGAAGCAAATCGGCCGTGCCCTTTCAAAGGAACCATCCCGGCATTTGCCTCAAACAATTTAGGGAAATGACGGAAAACCTAAATCAGGATGGCTGGAGACGGGATTGAATCGTCGTCCTCCTGAATGCGAGTCCAGTGTGCTAACCACTAAAACACCTTATGATACAGTGAAAATTCTAGCAAATCATCCAATACACCATGATGTTACAGCAGAATTCACTGACTGTCTGCAAGTAGTAGTATTCAAAAAGAACTTGGGAGCAAACCACAGACCCAGCATGACAGGTTGGTACAAGTTCTACGTCACTCACATAGCAATAGTTCTGATATAGAGGTTATTAAAAGATATGATGTTACAGATTTTGCAAGTGTTCAGTGCTGTTACTAAATATCTCTTAGCTACAACTCTTTTGTATCCTACTTAGTTTTTCTATGATGCTGCTGTGGAAGTAGGGCACTTGCGCTAAGTTTAAAATCCAAGATGGTAATCCAAGATATCTGTTCTATGATATCACAAACCAAGACAGTGATCCAGTACGTCAATGATGACATCAGAATCCATAAAGGCTGACCTGAGGATATATACACAGCTGGCATTATTACTAGCCAAAATAACTTTTCAAATGTCCTTGGCACTACAGCTGCCTACCCCAACAACTGATTCTCAGGGTCAAATCTTAACAGTAATCAAGTGGACTGCTGCTGTTCAATTATTATTCACAACGATTTAATGTGGTCGCATTGTGCCTCTGGCAGTGCCCCAACCTTCAGTCTCCTCCCTCCTGTAACACCTGTAATCTCCCACACCCCACATACTCCCAAAAGTGTAAAGCCCGACCTCCTCCCACCACTCCTGCACTCACCGTCCCTGTCCGCCCTCTGGACGCCCCCATCCCTCCTGGTAATTCCCTTCGTCCCCCCCCCCCCCCCACCACTGAGGACATCATCAGGTTCCTCACCATTGTTCTCCAAAATGTCCACCCTTTCCAGCGCCCTCACACCCCCCAGCAGATATCCCTCGCCACCCATTCCATCTTCCACCTCAAAATGTATGCCACCTACTCCCACAACCAGGCCCATTTTACCTTCTCCCGTCTCGACACCCTCGTGTAAATCCCTGTCATGGCGCGACAGCACCATATCCTGATCAACAACATCCGTTCTCCTCCCACCAACAAGAACTTCTTCATGCACACCATCGCCACCCACCGCTTGGATGCCTTCCTCCTCAATGAAACCTTTCATCAGCCCCACCACACCATACACACCTCGCCCTCCCTCCTTCACCGCTCCGACAATCCCTTCTCGATAGCGTGTGGCGGAGTTGCCATTGGTCACCACCGCCAGATCTCCGTTTTGCTCCAACCTCTCCTTCCCGACCCCACTGAACACCTGATCCTTAGTCTCTTCTTCCTTGGCCTTACCATCACCTGCGCCACCATCTATGTCCGCCCTAATGCCCCTATTCCTTTTGACTTCCTCTCCCACATTGACCATACCTTCTCCTCATACGTGATCGCCGCCGACCTCAACATCCATAGTCATTCCACCGCCCAGTTACAGCAGTGGCATTGGTTCCTCTCCTCCCTCCAAGGCAACCTCGTCCACATTCCCCAGCACACTCGCCCTGAATCCAACTCCACTCCTGATGTCGTCCTCCCCTCCTCTAACCTCCTTGGTCGCATAGCGATGGATGTCCTGGACCCCATTGGTAGTGACCATCTCCCTGTCCTCCTCCCCATTTCAGATGGTCGTCGCCCTCACCCCATCCCTCATAATGAACCTCCCCCAGAAGTACGTCCATGATTATTCCCGTGCCGAATGGAATGCCTACTGGGATACCCTATCTACCCAGGTCGATGGCCACCCCTTCCCCTTCCGCCACCCTGATGATATTACCCATGTCGCCTCCTTTCTCCAGCAGACCTTGTCTGAGACTGTGGAGTCCCACGTCCCTTCTGTCACCATCCAGCCCCACCGTCCTACTTTACCCCCACAGGCCGACCTCCTCCTCCATGAATCCCGCCATCTCTAACGTGCCTTCCTCCACACATGTGACCCAGACACACTGCAACGCCACCAGCAACTCCAGAGACACATCCGTAACTAGCTCGCAGTTAAGAAACGCCGGGACTGGCGACAGACATGCACCCGTTTAAACGCTACACTCCCTATAAACTCGTCCAAGTTCTGGTCAGTCTTCCGCCACCTTACTGGATCTAAACTCCCCCCCCCCCCCATACTATCCTCTCCTTCATGACAACCAACCCTTCCGTGACAACCTTAGTAAGACCAATCACTTTGTCTCCTACCTCTCCAATGTCTTTACCATCCCCGACGATCCCCAGTTCGATTACTCCCTCTTCCCGGCTGTCCGTGATCGAACTGACACCTCTGTCCCTCCCCTCGCACCTGGTTTCCAGTACTTGGACAACATTGCACACACCGAACTCAATGCCCCTAACACTACACAGAATCTCATCGCTACACTCCGCACGAAATGCAACACCCCTCCTGGTCACGATCGTGTCACCTATCGCCACCTTCGTGAAGCTTCTGCCTCTTTCCTCTCCATCCTGGCCAGGCTCTACAATGTAGTCCTGTCCACCGGCTACTACCTCGACCTGTGGAAAATCTCCCATGTCCTGGTGTTCCTTAAACCCGGTAAACCGCTGTCTGCTGTCTCCTCCTACCATCCCATCAGCCTTACCTCGGTCTTCAGCAAGGTCCTGGAATCCATCCTAACCCGACACATCCACCAGCATCTCCACCAGCACCGCCTCCTTCCCGTTACCCAGTGTGGCTTTCAGCCGTCCTTCTCTTCCGACGACCATCTCCTTCACTTCACTCATCTCCTCTCCGAACAGCTCAATTCCCGTCGCTCTGCTATCTTCCTCTCCCTTGACCTTGAATGAGCCTATGACCACATGTGGCTTCCGGTCTCCTCTTCAAGCTACAAACCTTCGCCCTTCCTATTAACTATGTCCGTCTGATCAGCTCCTTTCTTTCCCAACGTCCTTCCTACATCACCAACCACAACATGGATTCCTACACCTATTTCCCCTCCGCCGGTGTGCCCCAAGGTTCCGTTCTCTCCCCTCTTCTGTACCTTTTGTATACGGCGGACATGCCGCCGCCTTCACCCCCCATCCACCTTCTTCAGTACACCGATGACACCGCCTTCCTTGCCCTTGCCCCCATCCTGCAGCGCTCCCAACACCTTCTCCAATCCCATCTTGACCGGTTCACCACTTGGTGCAACCAGTGGTTGCTTAAGGTCAATCCTTCCCAAACCCAGGCGATCATTGTAGGCAAAACCACCCCTTCCTTCCACCTCCTCGATTTCTACATCACCATCTATGGCTGTCCAATCGCCCTCACCCCTACCCTTAAGTACTTTGGTGTCACCCTCGACCGTCACCTCTCCTGGACCCCCCACCTTCGAACAGTCCAAGTCAAGGCACGCTCCCGACTCTGTCTCCTTAAGCTCCTTTCTGGCTGTACGTGGGGTCTGGACCCCTCCACCATCCTCCATACCTATAAATCCCTCATTCACCCTATTCTTTGCTACGCCCACCCTGCATGGATCTCTGCTCCCCCTACCTTTTACAAATCCCTTCAGATCCTAGAACGCCATGCTCTTCACCTCGCCTATCGCATCCATCTCGCCTCCCCCATGCGGATCCTGTATGACCTTATTCCGTTCCCCCACCACCTCCTTTTCCTCGAATGGATACAGATCCTCTACACCTCTCGTAAACTCGATCCTCCTCACCCGCTGGTCTCTCCCATCCTCTCCCGCCCCCGTTCGCTGCCGTGCCTGTATTTCCACATCCCACCTGCTCTCCATCTCTCCACTCTCCATACCCTCTCCCAAGGTGGCTTCCGCCAGCTCCCCCTCGCTGATGATGCCCTCCTCCCCTCCATCTACCCCTCCTATCAACTTTGATCTGCCACTCCCACTTCCTGTGTCCTTTCCATAAGGCACCCTCTCTCCCTTCTCTCTCCTGCCCTCCAGCCTCTTTTCCTCCCCCCTCCTCCGCCTGGCTTCCCCACCCCCTCCTACCTTCATTCCTCCCCCCCCCCCCCAAATCCCCTGCCATTGGCATCTCTGCTCTCCTCTCTCCCTCCTCCACCACCTTCCTCCACTCTAGGTAGTTCTCCAGACTCGCACACGCTAAGTGGACATTTGCGCGCCGGCGATCATCGCCATCAGTTTAGTGTCTGTGCCGTCGTGATTGTGCTTTAGTGTTTTTCGCCGCCACGCTCCTCATTCACTTGTACCGTCTCGTTCGTCAGTGTTTGTGTGCAGTGCCGACAGTGTTTTCGTGTGTTTTCATCGAGTGTGAACGGCTTCATGTTTTTTATTTATTGTATCTCCAGTTTTTTAACCTCCGATTTGTTACTTTTCTGTCTTCTTTTTCTCAATTATTGTCGCTCTTGTGGCTGAGGAGCAGAGTAGATGTAATCCGCTGCCAGCCCGCCTTTGTATAAGGTGCACAAATAACAATAAAGGAAAAAAAAATATTTTCCTCTGGCAGTTATCGTTATTGGCTCACAGTTCTCGTTCTCTGTCCTTTATCGGGCTACCACTACAGGTAACCTGGAAGTTGGTAACGGAATAACTGCGTGTCTGTGTTCCTGGCACAGTGACTCCAGTCTTAGACCCTGGTGATATTTCCAGACAGGGTAGTTACTGGAGCGAACAAATATTTTCGTACTTCTTCGGGAATAGCCGCTGGCCATCGCGAATGACAAATAACATGTCAGAAAGTACAACATAATACATATGAATATAATAATTATTATCCTCATCATTTATCAGGAGATTGTCAAAATATGTAAATATATTACAGTAACTGCTAATATTTACAGAATTGATACACTGTCTGAATAAAACAGAGTTATGCACTTTTAATAAATTTATGATACACAGAATACCCGATCTTGACTGTTGCGACCAAGTGCTGTCAAAACAGAAATATAGCAGGATTTTAACTTAAGCTGGTCTATCAGCCTCTGTTAAGATATTGACCTACAGAGTAGAAGGAGGGGTCAATGGAAGCGTCCGATTCCACCTGTCTGCTTTGACATAAAGGTGTTGTGGTGTGTGAATGTCATTACGGCACAGTGTTTATGAATTGGTTTTTGCGTGGGGGGGGGGGGGGGGGGAGGCTGGCCCATCTGGTTTGCAGTGCCGGAATTTGCTGGTGGTAATTAATTATTTTTCTTCTAGTTGTGATGTTTTGTGCATTTATGGAGTATTGAATGTGTTTTAATTTGTGTAGGGATGTTTGATTTGTGGATTTTTGGGGTTGTGGTTTTATTTTTCACAGTTGTAGGTGTTGGTTTTTTGGCATCAGTAGTTATGGTGGACCTATATAGCTCACCGGAAATGACCGATTCCCATTTTCGTAGTTGTAGGTGTTGATGTTTTGGTATCGTCATCTGAGGTTGACCTATGTAGGTCAAGGGAAATGTCCGATTCCAATTTTCGTACTTTTAGTTGTGGGTATTGGTGTTTTGGTATGGTCACCTATGGTTGACCTGTATTGTTCAAGGGAAGTGTCCGATTCCTGCAGATTTTTGTTGGTGTAGCGGAATGCTGTATTTTTTTTCTTTTTGTTTTTCATTTTGTGTTTTGGGATAATGGTGTTTCTTTTCTGGCTTGTCCTCATCCTAAAACCCCCAACTTCCTGCAGTTCTCCCATTGGTTTGATTGTATATTTGGTGGGAGATGTTATTGTATTATTTATATGTATCTTCGTGTTTGTTGCCATGTGTATGTAGTGACGTCATAGAGACACTTAAAATAGCCATTTCCGGCATATTGATGACGTCCTGGGTCAAAGAAGACGGGTGGAATCAGACACTTCTGTAACAAAAAGTCTTTCAAACACTCTGTAAACCGTGCTTTATCTGAAACCAAGTTTTTAATGGTTACGGACTTGCTGGCAGTTTGTTGAAAATGTATGTTCCTGGATGTTGGACCCTTTTTGGACCAAGGTTTTAGGTCTTTATGTAGATTGCTGTTCCTATTTCTAGTACAGATATTATGTATTGAGCTATTGGTTGGAAATACTTGTAACAAATTTCATTCAGGAATAAATATACTAGAAAGCAGTGCTTAGAATACGAAGTTCCTTAAACAGGTTCCTACATGATGTTCTTGAATTTATACCACAAACGATTTTTATTACACGCTTGTACATGCGAAAAACTTTTGCTCCGTTTGATGAGTTACCACAGAATATGATCCCTTATGAAATAATAGAATGAAAATATGTAAGCTTTTCTATATTTATGCCTCCTACATCTAACATCATTCTCACTGTAAAAACAGACTTGTTTAGACGACTCATCAATTCTGTGGTATGCCGTTCCCAACTGAATTCATTATCGAGTTGTAGTCCCAGAAATGTAACACTATCAACCTTTTCTATCTGCATGTCTTCGTATGTTATGAACATGCTGTAGCTGGAGAAATCGGGCAGTTTCCAAATCTCACATAAAACTTGGATTAGCGTACTCACACTTTCCCTAATAGGACTATCTTGTACAGGACAGGAGTAAACGAATCTGTCACATTACCTATATTTTTGGTTGCATTACAAGGCTGTACACTTATCCTATTAAGTGAGCAGCACAAGAAATTAAGCTTCGAATTTAACCCACAGTATTCAGTTTACATATTACTTCATACTTAAAAACGCACGTTGTTAACATTTTACTTAAACAGTGCTGTGGCGAAGTTCTGTGTACTTTCTGTTGCAGTTGCGAAGATAATATTTCTAATAGCGACCGATAACCTACATACATATAATATGAAACACTAATAATCGTTCTAACATCAACTAAAATGTACCCGGAGTTAATTGGCTCAGGTTAAGACACGATTCATACGACATTCCTGCCATTTCACACAACTCGCAGTTATACTGATAACTAAACTGATGGATTCCAACTATGTCGTTATTTAACTGTAGCCCCGTCGGAGTATACGGTATTCGCTAGCGAATAATAACTTGACAGTTATTAATAACCGTTAAAAATAACGGTTATCAAAGAATAACTGGAACTGTGATAACTGTTACTCCAGAATAACCGTTTGGCCCACCTCTACCACAGTCTATATGCACCTGGCGCGCCAACATCCGAGGGCTCCACCGCGGTCATTTCCGATGCGGTTCTCCTCTTGCTACCCGCGAAGGTCGTTCGCTGCAGTACGGGAAGCCAGGATCCGTTTACCTTAAGGCTTTCCTCTTTCTTGTTGAAACTGTTCGCGTGTTTTTGTATTTCTACAGCTTCTCTGAACAAGCGCGTCTGATAGTGCTTCTCTACAGCCAGAACTTCCGTGTCGGCGAATTTTATTGGTTCAAACTGGCTCTGAGCACTATGGGACTCAACTGCTGTGGTCATGAGTCCCCTAGAACTTAGAACTACTTAAACCTAACTAACCTAAGGACATCACACAACACCCAGCCATCACGAGGCAGAGAAAATCCCTGACCCCGCCGGGAATCGAACCCGGGAACCCGGGCGTGGGAAGCGAGAACGCTACCGCACGACCACGAGATGCGGGCGCGAATTTTATTACGTGGTCGGTCTCACTCAGTGCGTGCTCTGCCACGGCCGATTTCTCCACCTGCCCCAACCTGCAATGTCGCTTATGCTCTTTGATCCTGGTGTTAATTGATCTTCCAGTCATTCCGACATAAACTTTTCCGCATGTGCATGGTATACGGCATATTCCCGACATTGTAATTGGGTCCCTTTTTCTCCTTCGCCGATCTAAGACACTCTTTGATCTTCTTTGTCGGTTTGAAAATCGTCTTTATGCCGTGTTTGCGCAATATACGGCCGATACTGTCCGTCACTCTGGGAATGTATGGCAGAAAGGCGGTACCCGACATTTCCTTTTCTGATTCCTTACTTCGCCCATCGTTTGGCTCTGTTACACTTCTAATGTAATTTGTGGAGTACCCATTGCTCCTCAGAACACTTTCCAGGTGTTGCATTTCTCGTCTGAGGTGCTGCGGCTCACATATTCGTCCTGCTCTCTTTACGAGCGTATTAATCATACCTCTTATCTGGCTCGGGTGGTGGTTTGATAGTTTGTGCAGGTATCGGTCCATGTGTGTCGGTTTTCGATACACGCTGTGTCCCAGGTTTTCGCGGTCCCTTGTGGCCAGCACATCTAGAAATGGCAGTTTCTTGTCCTTTTCTACTTCCACGGTAAATTTACGTTGGCATGGAGGCTGTTCAAGTGTCTTAGGAAGTCACCGAACTGTTCTTCACCATGGCTACACACCACGAAAGTATCATCGACGTACCTGTATCACACCTTAGGTTTGCAAGCCGCCAAGTCGAGTGCCTGTGCTTCGAATTGTTCCATGACGAAGTTGGCCACCACTGGACTAAGAGGAATACCCATGGCGACGCCTTCCAGCTGTTCGTAGGAATCGCCATTCCACCTGAAATAGCTCGTGGTGAGACATGCATGTAAGAGCTTTTTGATGTCTTGCGGGAAAATGGAACCGATGTACTCCAGAGCGTCACTCGGTGGCACTTTCGTAAACAACGAAACAACATCAAAGCTGACAAGAATGTCGTTTGGTGCAGGTTTCAGTTTCTTCAGCTTCCCAATGAAATGTCCTAAGTCCTTTATGAATGTGTCGGTCTTCCCCACGTGTGGCTGGAACAGAGAGGCCAAGTGTTTTGCCAGTTTATACGTCGGTGAGCCAGGAGCGCTAACGATCGGTCTCAGTGGACGTTGTTCTTATGGATCTCGGGTAATCCATACAGCCGAGATGGTAGGGCTTCTGTGTTGCCCAGGTTTCTCTGTATGTCTGCCGGCAGAGAAGACGCCTTGATTAATCGATTCGTATTCCGTGTGATACTCTGCATCGGATCTGCGCGTAGTTTTCGGTATGTCGTCGGATCTAATAGGTCTCGAATCTTTTGCTCATAATCTTCGGTCTTCATTACGACGGTCGCATTCCCCTTATCGGCAGGCAGTACCAATATACTCTTGTCGGCGTTGAGATTCTTAATGGCTTGTACCTCTTCTTTCTTCAGGTTGCAAGCTGGTGGTTTTGCTCGGCGCAGCATCCTTGCTGTGTCAGTGCGTATTTCTTCTGCCCTTTCACAAGGAAGGGTCCGAATGGCTGCTTCGGTGTTGGCAATGATGTCCTCCATAGGTATAGTTCTCGGGATGATAGCGAAATTCCCTCCTTTTTGAAGAACACACTTCCTCTTCGGTCAATTGTCGTTCAGTGAGGTTGACCACTGTGTGTGACACGTCGGGAATCGCCTTGTCGGTCCGCTTCCGGCATCTTTCAAACTTTTTATTCTGTCGCTCGGTGCAGCGCCCGAGTTCGTTCTGCATGCTCCTGTGAGTGATGCTGTCGATCTTGTCCCAGTCGTCTCGATGCATTCTGCTACTTAGTTGATAGAAAATGTCCAGAGGTTTCTGATCCGTTTTTGCCAAGTCTCTCAGTGTTGTATGAATTCGCTCACGAAGAGAAGCTCGTTCCATTCTGTCGTAGATAAGATGTGCTTAGGCGGTGGTGAATAGGCGCTTACATCTCAACAACTTCGGTGTAGCACATTCATCTCGGCACCGTGACAGAAAGGTGAGAGAGAACATCAATCGCGCTTTCTTCTTCCGTCGTTGGTCAAGGCGTCGGTACAATTTGCAAATCTCCTCCCTGTAGAGGTGTAATACAAAATTGTTAAGGCTTTTGTGGCCACTTGTTGACAAACTGCCTATTGGCTCCTGTCTCGGGTTCTTCAGCCGACTTTTATCTAATGATTTTACTGACGTTTCGCCAGCACGAGTGGCTGGCATTGTTAAAACTTGACCCTCCGTTGTCGGTGGTGAACTGGAGCCGAGCTCGCGACCGCAGACTATACGTACACTTGAGAGCAAAAACAGTGGGTCACTGCCGAATACAACCAATATAACGTAGCTGTGTTGCAGGTCCTCTAAACACCAAAGCCCCGTGGGGTACAGTCGTTTGACTACACACAATGGGTACCGCAAGAGACTGCTAGAGACCAAAGGTCTTTATGGCAGTCAGTCTAAGCGTCAACTAATATCGTCATGCAAAACATATTAGAAAACACGTTCTTAGCGATGAGACACCCCATAACACTCATAAACTAACCTTAATTACAACAAGTGACATTCCTAAACTTCTGAGAAAACGGATTATTTTACATATATCGTACAGTAATCCTTAGTCAAAATTAAATACTTGAGGCAATATATGGAGTTACAAAGCTGTACGGCAATTGGAAAAAAGTTTTTCACACTCGAAAAGGTTTTCCATCCGTGTGCTGATCGTTGCTAAACGGCGAGTGGCTCTGGAAGCTGGATATTGGACGAACCAGTAAAAAAACGCGATTAACGGCAACAAGCACTCTACAGAAATCTCAACTTTAATAGCGAATCACCAGTAATATCATTGTTCTCGTAACACATCAACAGCTACGTGTACACAAATCTGAACTTTAAATGACATGACCAACGTCGTCGTTCTGGACCTGGATTCCAACCCAGCACCTCTACCCATTGCTAACTAAGCTAAGCTTTGTTTGTGCCTTATTGAGACCCGATCATTAGGCATAAAGAGACGTGAAGTATAGACGTTTGCACCAGTATCAGTTATCAATTCAGATCCTGAAAATAAATGACGAAAATGTTCGTATTGAACTGGGAGTCCTGTCATAACAGTTACCTTCCTGGGAACTACCTCCAACGACGTTTAATATGGTGTCATTCACAAGGAACAAGGTATGCTCATGTTTAAAATTGAAATGCCATCATGTAAAGCTTGTGACAGGGATGCGAACCCAGCACCTAATAGAATTGTTAATGAAGTACGTAAAATCAGAAGTTACACATCAAATGTTTTCACCAATAACGAGATGTTGGAACCTTAAATGACGATAGAATTGTTTTTACCTGACTGAGATTCGAACCCAGCGTCTAGTGCCGTCGATTTCTAGCCTGGAACAGACGATAAACGGCTATTGTTGGCTCACCAGTAGTGAGATGTGCGCATGTTTAGCTAGACATCAGGCGACGAAAAGTTCTGTGCTGAATGGAATTCAAACCCCGCACACGTGGTAATGAATACACTTTAACTATCAAATTCTCTTCCAATAATAGCTAGGAGTGGCATGTTTGTACTTTCAGTGATGTGATGGAAAATACTCTGCTGGCTAGAAGTTGAATCCACAACATATCGTCGTTGGTGATCACAACGAACACAACGTCAAACCCAAATCCGTTTTCGCCAGTAGGATGGAGAGGAATGTTTGAACTTGAAAAGATGTAAGGAAACTTTTGATCTTGTAATGTTGTGATAAAAAGTTCATCATGTGGCCGTGAGTTGAAACGAACACGTCACAGCTCACAACGCACGAAGAGACGTTGAAAATGCAACTATTTTTCACTAGTAGTTCGGAGTGCACATGCTAGTGCTTGAAATGAAATAATGAATATTTTGTGCTGATCAGGATTCGAAACCAGATAGGTGCCTTTCGAGGACGCCTTGAAGAATTTGCAATCTTGGGGAACACAGTGAAATCGAATTCGAATCCCACTCCAGCACCACAATTTTCAACTTTTCAGTTTCAAATAAAGTAAGAGCCTTGTGAACTTACATGACCATTGGTTCATTAATTGAAATACGTTTTCTAGTTTACGACGGCTTGCTGGTGACAGAGTCTCTGCCTTCCGGGGTGTCTCCATCTGTCACAGCTCAAACGAATGCCGCTCTGCCCCAGTCGGCAGCGAAGGGATGTTATCTCTACTGCGGACATTGAACTACGGAGCTTACTGGCGTTCTGCACTTGGCGTTACAAGGGGTGAAGGAGAGTTACTTGTGTGTGTTAAAACTCTACGCCTGACGTGAGATGTGAACCTACACGTTTTACACATCAATACAAGACTAATCCACCAGACCACAGAACACCCTGCCAAGCTCATAATTATGAATTGCAGAGTATTCATTTAGATGTAGATGCAGATGTCAAGGGACGGGTTACAGGAAGGAGGGCTGGATCTGGGAATGGATAGAAGTGCAGAAGTGCAAAATACAAGCGTGAAATGCTTACAAAGTATTGCTTACTTAGATGTGTGCCGCAGTTCGTTTTATCTTAGGACCGAGAGATAAGGAAGGACTGTTTTCAGAACGAAGAATGGGTTATAGGGAAGGGGAGATCAAAGAATACGGTTTCATAGGTGTTGAGAGGAATGATAGAGAGTAAAGACAGTAGCAATTAAAAGAGAAAATGTAGCGTCAATGGAAACCGCTAGATTTGTTTATACAGTTTTGGGGGAATGGAATAGAAGGGCACTTGCGGCGATAGTGTCAGAGAGACAGAGAGAGAGAGAGAGTGAGAGAGAATAGAGGAGATATTAACAACGAGTAAACATAATACGAAATCGTTTGCGCATTGTGTGGAGGACGGAGGGTGTATTCGTGGATGGAGGGGAAGAGAGAGATGTATTTGAAATAACAAAAACTACTGTGACAGAGTCCATCTATGCTGATTAGTTTGTAAGTATCTAGACAGGGTATAAATGAAATCAAAATAGAATATTTAACAAACCGTATATTCAAAAGAAACCCACTTGAATTAAAAAGGCAGCTCAAAGGAAATCTAACCCATATTGTATCTTTTCTGTTGCCACGCGATCTTCCACTAGCTCGCAATGAAGAAAAATGACGAAAAAGAAGACACAAAAAATGGCTCTGAGCACTATGGGACTTAACTTCTAAGGTCATCAGTCCCCTAGAACTTAGAACTACTTAAACCTAACTAACCTAAGGACATCACACACATCCATGGCCGAGGCAGGATTCGAACCTGCGACCGTAGCGTTCACGCGGTTCCAGACTGTAGTGCCTAGAACCGCACGGCCACCGCGGCCGGCAAAGAAGACATAACAAAACATTTTAAGGACTCTAATATTTTATCCAGAATCCTTCATCATTATGTATTTCTATCATTCATCATTATGTACCTCTATCATGCGTCTTGGCAATGAATTTATAAGTCGTCGGACGTAACAGCCTGAAGAAGCAACTTTCTCCCAGGCTTCCAGGACGCAGTCCCAAAGAGCGTCCGCAGTAGTTGGTTGGTTTCGTGGCCAGTTCTCTGTTAATGTTCTGGCGACTCAGCGCACATGTTTTCCATGGGGTTCATATCAGCCGCCCGTGGCGGCCAGCTTATGACGTTGACGCCAATCGTGGAGAGCCACTGCTGAACAAATGCAGACTTGTGAATGGGAGAATGGTCCTCTTGCAATGTGACGTCCCCTTCTGCGTACAGCATTCGCACTGACGGAAGCATCACATTTTCCAGTATGTGGGCGTACTGTAAGCTGTCCAGAGTTCCTTCTATCCCGTGAAGAATTCCCGCCCCTCTCGCAGAAATCCAACCCCAGCAGGTAACGGATAGCCGGCCAGTTCTTCTCGTCGTGGTTACATATTCGCGTCGATGGCGAGTCCCCTGCGGCTTGTAAACGATTCGTGGACCCTCGTTACTGGTGGAAAACACCTTCTCATCAGTGAAAATGACGTTGTCCCACGACGCCCTCAGATGGAGCTCCGCAAATGCTAGCCGGTATAAAACGTTGTCTTCGCTGAGCTCTTGTTTCACGGCGGATCATCGTGCATGCAGTCCAGCGTCCCTCAGCCTTCGGCGAATCGTGTCACTGGAGCTGGGGAAATTGGTCTCCCGCCGCAACTGCTTCGCGTCAGAAAGGGATTTTCTCTGCTCCTAGACACTAGGTCCCTGTCTTCCTGCTGTGAGCTCACTCTCTTCCTGCCTGAGCCAAGAGCCCTGTTCGTAGTGCCTCTTTCAAGGCAGACCCTCCACCATCTCGTTGCAGTGGTATGTGGTACGCCATACCGTCTGCCAGCTTCTCTGATGGAACATCTTCCTTCTTCAATGAGAGCAACGACTCTATCTCGAATAGACCTCTCCCAGTGAGCCATTACGGCAGACAGCCTGATGTGTATTTCTGCTTGCCGCTCTTATACTGAATCCAGGAGAGGAGGTAAACATATTTACGTCAAACGGAGCGGCAGAGGCAGAGGCATGCGGCGCAGCCGTGCTGGCTAGTCCCTGGCTGCTGGCCCACCAACGCCACCGCCAGCTCGCTCACTTACGTCTCGCCTCGGCCAGCCTGGCTGGCCCGTAGCTTGCGAGCGGCGGCTAGTACAGACCCGGACCGCAAGGCCACGACACCCCTTGAAGGATCAAAAGTTACGCCTAACCTACCCAAGTCTGTAGTATAAACTAACGCAGCTACAGCTATTATGCTACAACATGTGCAGGCACACCTACAGTTGAAGATTCGTTCAAATATCTAACGAACAATACGTTCAAAAATACATTCATTTTAAACATAGCTACCACAAAATATTTCACCTAGCTAGCAACAGCATGACGCAGGAAACTATTCTTTCTTGTAAGCTCTCTGCATTAAATGTAGCCCTAAGAAAACGTATATTCAACCACGACAACTAAGCGGAATGTAAAAGTAAACAGGTTTGGCGACAGCTTCTCCAAATAATAGCATATACGTAGTATATAATACACGTTTTGTGCACTTATAACATGTACTCAGTGTCTATGAAACAATACGTGCTGCACGACGGAAATTACTTTCTGCTGAGGCACTTCATTTACATCTCAATGATACACGACTACTAGAGATCATTGCTCTTTACGGCAGTCAATCCATTTGTAAATTAACGCCGGCCGCGGTGGTCTAGCGGTTCTAGGCGGGCAGTTCGGAACCGCGCGACTGCTACGGTCGCAGATTCGAATCCTGCCTCGGGCATGGATGTGTGTGATGTCCTTAGGTTAGGTAGGTTTAAGTAGTTCTAAGTTCTAGGGGACTGATGACCACAGATGTTAAGTCCCATAGTGCTCAGAGCCATTTGAACCATTTTTTGTAAATTAACACCATGATATCGCAAATATTAGGCAACACGTTACTAGGGATGAGAAAGGCGTTAAGGTTTACAACCAAACATGCTACTCCTAGCTACTGCTGAATAAGAATTTGATTATTAACGTGTCTTCATAACCTTGTGTGCGGCGTTCGACTCTCCGTCAGCTTAGACGTTTTCGTCGCCTTATTTCTAGTTAAACATGCGCACATCTCCCTAATGGTGGACCAACATTGGACATTTCTCGTCTGTTCCTGGTCAGAAAAAGACGGCGGTAGGCGCCGGGTTCGAATCCCGGTCAGGCAATACAACTTAAGTCGTCATTTAAGGTTCCAACCTCACTACTGGTGACAAACTGTGATATGTCACCAGCCTTACGTGATGGCATTTCAATTTTAAACATGTGCATCCTTTGTTCCTTGACAATGCAGCAATATACAGCGTCTTTCGAGGTTAATTACCAAGAAGGTAACTGTCATGTTAGGGTTCCTGGTTCCGTACAAACATTATCGCCATTTACGTTCAAGTTGAGAACTGATAACTGATACTGGTGCAAACCTCAGTATTTGACGTCTCTTTCTGCCTAGTGATCGAGTCTCGATAAGGCACAAAGCTTTGCTTGGTTAACAATGGCTTTACGTTCTGGGTTTGCATCCGGATCCAGAACGAAGACGTTGGTCATGTCATTTAAAGTACAACTTTGTGTACAAGTAACTGTTGATGAGTCTGCCCTCGTGGTCTTGCGGTAGCGTTCTCGCTTCCCGAGCACGGGATTCCCGGCGGGGTTAGGGATTTTTCCTGCCTCGAGATGACTGGGTGCTGTGTCGTCTTCGTCATCATCATTCATCCCCATTACGGTCGGAGGAAGGCAACGGCAAACCATCTCCATTAGGACCTTGCCTAGTAAGGCGGTGCGGATCTCCCGCATCGTTCCCCTACGCTCTGTAAAGAAGCATGGGACTTCATTTCATTTCATTTTAACTGTTGATGAGTAATGTGAACAATGACATTACTTGTGATTCACTGTTAATGTTGGGATTTCCGTAGAGTGCTTGCCGCCGTTAATCACGTTTTCTTTTAAGAGCTTAGTATTACATAAAGTTGATGCAAAACCACTCCCCATTGAGCGTTGAACGACGTTCAGTTTGTGTTGGTTAAACCCTTTAGACAGCAAAGAACTTGTTTCCAATTGCCATAAAACTTTATAAATCCATATACTTTCTCATATATTTAATTGTGCCTAAGGATTACTGAACGATTTATGTGACAAAATTAGTTGTCCCATAACGTTTGAAATGTCACTTACTGTAATTATATTAAGGACTGTCTGATCTCTTCTGTACTATCGTGGTGTTACTTCACATCTGGACGGACTGTCATAAAGTTCTCCAGTAGTCTCTAGCGGTACCCATTGTGTATCTTACAACGACTGTACTGTGGAGGGTTGCGACGATGTGCAACACAGATATGCTATGTTGGTTGCATACATTCAGGTGCAGCCTACACGCTGGAATTCAGGCGTGACCCACTTTTTATGCTATCGAGTGTACCGGGCGCGCCAAGAGCATAAGCGACATTGCAGGTTGGGCCAGGTGGAGAAATCGGCCGTGGCAGAGCACGCACTGAGGGAGACCGACCACGTAATAAAATTCGCCGACACTGAAGTTCTGACTGTAGAGAATCACTGTCACACGCGCTTTTCAGAGAAGCTGTATAAATACAGGAAAGCCTTATGGTAAACGGATCCTGGCTTCCCGTACTGCAGCGAATGACCTTCGCAGGTAGCAAAAGGAGAACCGCACCGGAAATGACCGCGGAGAAGCCCTCGGACGTTGGCGCGCCAGGTTCATATAGTCCGCGGCCGCGAGCTCGGCTCCAATTCACTACCGGCAATGGAGGGTGAAGCTTTGACAATGCCAGCCACTCGTGCTGGCGAAATGTCAGTAAAATCATTAGATGAACGTCGGCAGAAGAACCCGAGACAGGAACCAATAGGCAGTTTGTCAACAAGTAGTCACAAAGCCTTAACAATTTTGTATTCTGTAGCACAGCTCGCAACGCTTGCCACTTGAAGTACCAACTGCTTTGGCACATATCCAAATTCCTTACAATTTGAGTGAGTGTGATGCCCACTTTCTCATAGCGCATTTTAGTGATTTTAGTTTGAAAGATGATAATGTCAGTGTCATTCTGACACCATTGAAAAGCATATTTCTTGTTCCAAGCAAATCACGCCAAAAATATCGCTCTGCTTCCTGGGTCTGTTACATCTCACGCACACAGGAGGACATGCATTTCACCAGGGCCACACATCCAGATGATGCAAAATTTCAGCCTGTGACGAAGAAGGGGGTAGTTCTGTATGAATACTTGGATTCGATGGAGAGACTCCACGTGAGCGCATTGCACAACATAACTACGTTATCCAGCAATACTTAGCATGAGTTTGGCATCTCTGATTTACGAAAACATGTCATATTGTTCATGAACAACAATGTATGATAACTCGCAGACACATTTGAGATATTCGGAGTGTTACGCACGGGCACATACTCATTCGACCCTATCCTCTGTTATACTGTAGGTGGGCTTTTGTGGGATGCAGTGATAAGAGGAACACATGTTAGCATCAAACTGTTGGCTGATGGTGACATGTTGCTCTTCTTCGAACACAAGATTTGTGGGGGACTTTGCCATTGTGTGCCATTGTGTGCAAGGGCGTGCAAAGGCCTCATGTATGAATGGGGAGGAATACAGATCATTTGACGATTTAACTTACATACTTTTACATGTAAACAGTTTATACTGTCATGCCATGGAAAAATATATGTAATTCGGAGAGTTGTGATGGATGTCCAAAGAGGAAGTCGACAGACTGAAGGAAAAGATCCATGATGTGGCTGCTGATTCTGACAAGGGATATGTCTTGATAACAGGACTGATCGTCTCACACGTTTACATGATATGCAAAGCAACTTACCACTGTGTCTGCAGCATCTAGTACTGCACAATGGTTCCATCCCCGAGCTGATGAAAACACTGGGGAATAAGCAGAGATATAGTCTGCCGTACAGAAACCTCCAGCAATCTCTCACTTTGGGGATGGATCTTGTTAGAATTACCTATAGCATCTCCTACAAGCAGCATCACTGTTTGAAGGAGTACATTGATGTACACACCCCGAACAGAGGGCTCTCATGATGTATGACTTCGAAAATGATTTTTAAAATTTAATGAACAATTCAATTTTCGGAAAAAACATGGAAAACGTTAGAAAATATCATGAAGTTAAATTATTTTATCAGTGGGTAGGTGGAGGAGGGACGTTTTGGCGCAAGATTTTACTTTCTCAGGCCAATTTTCACGTGGATCACCATATTTAATAAGGGACTAGTCGCTGTGGGGATGGCTAAAGTATCAAGACAGTTCGGAAAGTCTGTCTGCATCGGTGTGTGGGTTCTGAACCTCTCCAAACTCAACATGTACCGATTTCACTACGTGTGTGCCAAGCCAAACTTCACTGATCTAATATTCTTCTATGGACACAGGCAGTTTCATCTACTGGGTGAACGGTTGCAATGCGTATGAAGTAATCTGGTATAATCATGAAGAGCTACACACATTTGGATATGCACCTGACAATCCTTATGGAATGATAACACAAAACGCGAAAAATATCGGCACGATGAAAGGCAAGGCGAATGGTCTGCAGATTGTGAACTTAGTGGGGCTTAGATCGAAAATGTAAGCATATCATGTAGATGCAAGTGACATGCAGAGGAGGGCTAAGGATATGCATTGTATAGCCTCAGAGGCTCTCACAATCAAGGATTACATGAGGTGCCCGCTCGAGAGTATTAGCACTGCTCCACGTGATCTGGCAGGTAGTCCTTAGAGTGCGAGGCCAAGAGCACTGGAGTTGAGAATAGGGCTGTCACGTCATGATGACAAATGGCTTATCCGTGGGGACAGCATCGGGACCCTCCCATACTGACATGATTCGTTGAGTGTTTGCATGTGTGGCTGTGTATTGTTTTATTTCTAAGTAGTAGATGTGTGTGGAATAGTTGGATGAACCACTTGTCATAGTTGTGTGTATGAATACGCTTGACTGACTGCAAACTATGTATGCATGTATTATATGTTTGTGCAATTTTTTCTTCACCTGCTGTTGCTAATCCCTGTTTCCAGTATATACATACACTCCCGGAAATTGAAATAAGAACACCGTGAATTCATTGTCCCAGGAAGGGGAAACTTTATTGACACATTCCTGGGGTCAGATACATCACATGATCACACTGACAGAACCACAGGCACATAGACACAGGCAACAGAGAATGCACAATGTCGGCACTAGTACAGTGTATATCCACCTTTCGCAGCAATGCAGGCTGCTATTCTCCCATGGAGACGATCGTAGAGATGCTGGATGTAGTCCTGTGGAACGGCTTGCCATGCCATTTCCACCTGGCGCCTCAGTTGGACCAGCGTTCGTGCTGGACGTGCAGACCGCGTGAGACGACGCTTCATCCAGTCCCAAACATGCTCAATGGGGGACAGATCCGGAGATCTTGCTGGCCAGGGTAGTTGACTTACACCTTCTAGAGCACGTTGGGTGGCACGGGATACATGCGGACGTGCATTGTCCTGTTGGAACAGCAAGTTCCCTTGCCGGTCTAGGAATGGTAGAACGATGGGTTCGATGACGGTTTGGATGTACCGTGCACTATTCAGTGTCCCCTCGACGATCACCAGTGGTGTACGGCCAGTGTAGGAGATCGCTCCCCACGCCATGATGCCGGGTGTTGGCCCTGTGTGCCTCGGTCGTATGCAGTCCTGATTGTGGCGCTCACCTGCACGACGCCAAACACGCATACGACCATCATTGGCACCAAGGCAGAAGCGACTCTCATCGCTGAAGACGACACGTCTCCATTCGTCCCTCCATTCACGTCTGTCGCGACACCACTGGAGGCGGGCTGCACGATGTTGGGGCGTGAGCGGAAGACGGCCTAACGGTGTGCGGGACCGTAGCCCAGCTTCATGGAGACGGTTGCGAATGGTCCTCGCCGATACCCCAGGAGCAACAGTGTCCCTAATTTGCTGGGAAGTGGCGGTGCGGGCCCCTACGGCACTGCGTAGGATCCTACGGTCTTGGCGTGCATCCGTGCGTCGCTGCGGTCCGGTCCCAGGTCGACGGGCACGTGCACCTTCCGCCGACGACTGGCGACAACATCGATGTACTGTGGAGACCTCACGCCCCACGTGTTGAGCAATTCGGCGGTACGTCCACCCGGCCTCCCGCATGCCCACTATACGCCCTCGCTCAAAGTCCGTCAGCTGCACATACGGTTCACGTCCACGCTGTCGCGGCATGCTACCAGTGTTAAAGACTGCGATGGAGCTCCGTATGCCACGGCAAACTGGCTGACACTGACGGCGGCGGTGCACAAATGCTGCGCAGCTAGCGCCATTCGACGGCCAACACCGCGGTTCCTGGTGTGTCCGCTGTGCCGTGCGTGTGATCATTGCTTGTACAGCTCTCTCGCAGTGTCCGGAGCAAGTATGGTGGGTCTGACACACCGGTGTCAATGTGTTCTTTTTTCCATTTCCAGGAGTGTATTTAATACAAAAAAAGATCAGAAAGAAATGACCAAAATTTAAATACTACATATGAATGATCATAAAGAAAGCGTAAATACTATATATAGAATGACCAGAAAGAAAATGTTTAAAATATAAATGTTGTATATGGGATCTATCATAATTAATGGCGTAAACGCATAGAGTTGAAAATACACGATACTACAAGCAAAAAAGTCTCGGTAAACACGGGGTCGAAAATACATACCTTAAGAGCTACGAGTAATTTTTCATCTTCGATACTGTGAAGCAAATCTCTTCTACTGCAAGCTCTTTGTTTTCCACATTTTGTGAAGTAGTAGTGTGGACTAAAACAAGAATAATTGCCCAGTAAACATTTGCTCTAAAATATATACTTAAAAAGTTATGAGCAATTGTTCGTTAGAAGAGTTGTGTTTCCAAGTAGCGAAGATAAGCACATGCTCATAGCTCATAAGGTAAGCATTTTAGAGCAAATGTTTACTAAACATTTTTTTCTTATTTTGGCCCACGTTACCATTTCCCAAAATATGGAAAGCAAAGAGCTTGCAGTAGAAGAGATTTGCTTCACAGTATCGAAAATGAGAAATTGCTCGTAGCTCTTATAGTATGCATTTTAGACCCTATGTTTACAAAGACGTTTTTGCTTCTAGTATCGTGTACTTTCAACTGTATGCGTTTATGCTATTAATTATGATACATCCTGTACAGAAAGAAAATGGGGGACATGATATTATTTTAGTTAAATGATATTTTGAAGTTTTCCACCTTTATTTTACAATTACCTTGAAGAACACGTTGACACTTACTGTGCTTATATAAGGACGAAATTGGCCGATAATGCGAGGTATGATTAGCTGAATGCTTCTGAAAACAGCTGATGTAGAAAACTTATAAATATCCTTTAAAATGCATATAAGTCATCACAAAGATGTATTGTAGACTGCATTTGTAAATAAAAATATAATTTTTTTTAATAAACAATTAAATTATTCTAAAAAAGTATTACAAAAAATAAACTGTTAATAATGAGCCATTAGTTAATTTGTTATATTATTGGCATACTTTCCAAACCCTACCACTGTAGAATTATTGTTAATAATAATTTGTTTATAACAGACGCAAACCTCTCCACTTGAAGCACAGAACTTGAATGAAGTGGTCTACGCAAAATTTAACTAGTTGTAAGGGATGATAAGGGGGGAGGAGGGAGCCAGAATCTTCTTGCTTCTGCAGGAGAGATTTCCCACCATTTCAGTGTGCTCCCATTAGTCAAGAGGATACCTACCAATTTCATCGAGTTTCATCATGACCTCGAACATATCTAGCTCACTTTGCCTAAGGTGCGTGGGTAGGACTGCGTGACAGGTATGAAATTATGCCATGACCTTGAATGTAACTAGTCCACGTGCTTAAGGTGCATGAGTGGGACTTTGATCAATTCTCTAGGAGGTGTGCCAAGGGAGGGCACAGAAATGGGTGGTCACCGTAAGTACTGAGTGATCAAAAAGTCATTATAAATTTGAAAACTTAATAAACCACAGAATAATATAGAGAGGTAAAAATTGACACACATGCTTGGAATGACATGGGGTTTTATTAGAACAAAAAAAAAAAAAAAACAAAGTTCACAAAATGTCCGACAGATGGCGCTAGACAGCAAAACGTCAGTGACTGCGCATGACAATCGTGTATAAAAGGAGCTGTAATGAGAGAGAGAATTTGATGCGCCAGCAGTCGCAGCATGTTGACGTTACCTGAAAAGGCGCTTTTCGTGAAGCTGTATTAGGAGAATGGGGAATGTGCTAGTTGAGCGTTACGATCCTATCGCCATATGAAGGGGATTCGAAAGGGTAAAGGTCCGTTCGCACCGGCATTCCTTACACTACTGTTTGGTTGGCACTGAGGCGTACCCTCCGATGCTATCCGTACAAAATCCATCGGCATCATGAACTGTTACCTGGCGATTTAGTGAACCGGAGGGCATTTGCGGTGTGGGCGTTTCAAAAGATGGCGGAAGATGACGACTGGTTGAGTAACGTGTTGTGGACCGACGAAGCTCATTTCACGCTCCGAGGGTCTGTCAACGCCCACAACTGCAGAATTTGGGCTGCCGAAAATCCTATAACTGTCGTGGAAACTCCACTGCACGACGAGAAAGTCACGGTATGGGTTGGATTTACCACATATACCGTTATCGGGCCTTTTTTCTTCGAGGAAATGCGTGATTTTGGTTTTGTAACTGTTACCGTGAAGGGTGAGAGGTACGCCGATGTGTTACAGAATCGCATCATCCCCAGCCAGGATGATAAACACCTGCTGGAACGTACGATGTTTATGCAGGATGGCGCTCCACCCCAGATTGCTAGACGCCTGAAAGATCTCTTGCGCGCGTCGTTTGGTGATGATCGTGTGCTCAGCCGCCACTTTCGTCATGCTTGGCCTCCCAGGTCCCCAGACCTCAGTCCGTGCGACTATTGGCTTTGGGGTTACCTGAAGTCGCAAGTGTATCATGATCGACCCACATCTCTAGGGATGCTAAAGACAACATCCGACGCCAATGCCTCACCATAACTCCGGAGATGCTTTACAGTGCCGTTCACAACATTATTCCTCGACTACAGCTATTGTTGAGGAATGATGGTGGACATATTGAGCATTTCCTGTAAAAAACATCATCTTTGCTTTGTCTTACTTTGTTATGACAATTATTGCTATTCTGATCAGATGAAGCGCCATCTGTCGGATTTTTTTGAACTGTTATATGTTTTTGGTTCTAATAAAACCTCATGTCATTCCAAGCATGTGTGTCAATTTGTACCTCTCTATTTACATTATTGCGTGATTTGTTCAGTTTTCAAATTTATACTGACTTTTTGATCACCCGGTATAACTAGCACAACTATGTTGCCTGACACTGGAATTCCTGAGACAAATTTTTATCTTGGCTTGATTGTCCACTGATAACCAACTGCTTATCAGTTACAGTGTTAGCAAATCACTGAACGTGCGGGTTGCCTAACCCCCTTGCTCCTTGGCTCGAACTGACCATTAATAACTACTGTTGTATTTTTTTGGAGAAAATCTACAATGTGACGGTACAATTAATTGTTTAGATGTAATGTCTTAGTGGCCACATAGAATGATGCTACGTGAACGTGTGGGAAAACTGCATGACGACAGTGAAATACCAACAAATTAAAAAAAAAGAAGTGTAAGATCAATAAGTTTTACGGTAGCAAACACTGCCCACGCCAAATAAGATATGAAATCAAGAAAGAATTCAGCATTTCAATAACATATCGAGCGGTTTACCAATATTACTCTTTCTCTGCGTCGATAATAGACTGAGCACTGATGTCGGTAAGGGTGTCAGTATAGGTAATCGTAACGTTATGTGCCTCGTTAGTTTTACAACGTTTCCTGTGCTGTTTGTCCCTTCAGTGTGTGAGAGAGCACTGACGTGCTAAAGATGTAATCTAAATTTGTAGAGGAGAACGTAAGATAGATTAGGGTTTAACTTTACGTCGACGACATGGTCATTAGGGACGGAGCACAAACCTAGACAGACAGAAGCAGTGGAAGGAAATTGATCATGAACTCTCCTGGCATTTACTTTAGATACAGAAAAGTCACGGGAAAGTCAAATGTGAATGCTCATTCTCCCGAACGTGAGTTCAGCATCTTGCCACTGTGTCTTCTCGTTCGGTTTGCGCCTCGGGTTTGGAGGCCACGAGGAGTCACTTGTGTTCCACGAGCACATACCCATGTTTAGCTGAGAGCTGCGCTATTTTATTAACTGATTATCAATTATCACGCAAAGGTTTCAACGATCAGTGAGATAAAAGTAAGTACAATCTCGTGTGTCATGTGCACAGGCTAATATTACTCTCTTTCACGCTCTCGAACAGCTACACTTATTATACTAAGTTTCAACGAAGTGAGACAGCACTATTCCGCCAATAAAGTAAAAATAAGTTTGCATTTGAGTCCACAATAGGAGTTTAGGTATCTTGTAATTTACTGTCGGTTTCACTGTTACGTTTTTGTTATCTAGGGCTCCTCTTGCCCCAGGGGAAACTACGCACTTATTCCTCTCAGGAAAAGAAATTTCCTTCACTAATGGCTGAGTTGCGGGAGTATTTGAAGTACTCCTTCCTTTGGCTAAAGACAACTGGTCTGCTTCTACCACGTCATTGACGTCTCGGAAGTACTGGACATACAGGCTATTTCACATAAAGAAAGTCGAATTATTCACGGGGTGTCAGCCTCATCTACATTTATGAACATCTACATGATTACTCTGCAATACATAATTACGTGCCTGGCAAAATGTTCATCAAACCACCTTCAGGCTATTTCTCTAGCGTTCCACTCTCGAACAGCGCGTGGAAAAAAAACGAACATTTAAATATTTCTGTGCGAGTTCTGATTTATCTTATTTTATTATGATGATCATCCTCCACACGCAGATAGGCACCAACAAAATATTTTCACAACCTGAGGAGCAAGTTGGTGATTGAAATTTCATGAGAAGATATTGCCGTAACGTAAAACGCCTTTGTTTTAATGACTGCCATCCCAATTCAGGTATCATATCCTTGGCGGTCTCACCTCTATTTCGCGATGTTTCAAAACCAACAGCTCTTCTCTGAACTTTTTCGATGTCCTCCGTCGATCCTAGCTGATGCGGATCCCATACCAAACTGTAATACTCGAGAACAGGATGTACAAGTTTAGTGCAGGCAGTCTCTTTACAAAGCCTGTTCCTTTTTCTCAATGTCCTGCGGATTAATCGTAATCTTTGGTTTGCTTTACCCACAACATTATCTGCATGGTCGTTCCAGTGTAAGTTATTCGTAATTTTAATTTCTAAATATTTAGTTGAATTTAGAGCCTTTAGATTTGTATGATTTATCGTGTATCCGAAATTTAGCGGATTGCTCAATCGAATTCTCTCCTAAATCGCTTGTGTAGATCAGGGACAGCAGAGGACCCATCACACTTCCTTGAGGAACGTCAAATATTACTTCTGTTTTGCTCGGTGACTTTCCTTCAGTTACTACGAACTGAGACGTTTCTGAAAGGAAATCACGAATCCAGTCGCACAACTGAGACCATGGTCCACAGGTACACAATTCGATTAGAAGTCTCTTGTGAGGTACTGTGTCAAAAGCCTTCTGGAAATCTAAAAATATCGAATCAATTTCACATCCTCTGTCAATAACACTCATTACCTCGTGAGAATAAAGAGCTAGTTGTCTTTCACCATAACGATATTTTTTTAAATAAGTGTTGACTTTTCGTCAATAAATCGTTTTCTTAGAGATAATTCATAATGTTGGAAGGCAGTATGTGTTTCAAAATCCTACTGCAAATCGATGTCAGCGATTTGGATCTGTAATTCAGTGAATTACTCCGATTTCCTTTCTTGGGTACTGATGTGACTTGTGCAACTTTCTAATCTTTAGGTACGGATCTTTCAAAGAGGGATCGGTTGCATGTGATTGCTAAATATGGAGCTATTGAATTAGCATACTTTGAAAGGAACCTGACGGGTATACATTAAGGATCGGAGGCCTTGCCTTTATTAACTTCGCTACACCGAGGATATGTGTGCGAGAAGAATAAATTTTTGTATTGTAAACCATTTATTAACTTCGCTACACCGAGGATATGTGTGCGAGATAGAACAAATTTTTGTGTTGTAAAACAGCCCTTTCCGCTACTGTGTCATGTCAGCAAGAAGGTGGGGCATCGTTAAGCAGCTAACAAATTTCTTCGAACAGCTTTATGGAGTGTTAGTGCTTGATACCCTCCAGCATTCTTGTCAGGATAGCGTGATATTTTCCATTAACTGGCTGATCCGTAAAAGCGTAGTCTGTGAAAAGTACTGTAGTGCAATCACATAAAAAAGCGCTCAACATGACTCTCCCCGATGACGTCTAAGACTGCACATTTTTTTCGGCACTGGCGATGCTTAACATTTCCACTGCTTGCTCTTCTGCTTGATCTTCAGGTCAGGATACAGCTGTCAATGCTCCAACATTTTTGCTACGACTTCCTTTCGTTATCATTTTCCTTCTGAAGTGCAATTTGCGCCGAGAAGAGACCTAGAAAATATTCATTGCCTTTGAATTTGGTTTATCCCTGGACAATGAATAATACATACGGGTCTACTCTACGCTACCAACTTGACAGTAATTAAAGGAAGAATATTTCATAGATAATTTTTTTCTTATTTATAGGTGCCTGAATGTATGTAAGCACGTACATATTTCCTGAAGTCAGTTATTTTTATTGTGCTAACACCTGCTTGTTTCCACTCAGTAAAAGATGTAGCATGTCCTTGCTGTTCTGCCAACATCAGTGTCTCGCCCTAATTTTGCTTTCAGTATTTGGTTGTACAATCGGGAGCCTATTGAGAATCACAGTTACAAAGTTGTGAAATAAGACTTTGAATGTTGCGATTACAGACGCTCAGTGAGATTTGTGAAAGAAGATAGGAGAACTGGAGGAAACTCTGGCTGTCTTCTAATAATTTGTGTTCACCGTAGTAGATGATAGCACAAAAGGATTCAGAGTTGTCAAAGAACAACTAGAGTGTTGGTGATTCGAAACGGAATTGTGTTGAAGTCATTTTGAACTGAGTGGTAGAATTCTGAGAGTGATAACTACAATTAAAGTAACGCCTGCAGTGCCACCTGATGCCGGCCGCTGTGGTCTAGCGGTTCTAGGCGCTCAGTCCGGAATCGCGCGACTGCTACGGTCGCAGGTTCGAATCCTGCCTCGGGCATGGATGTGTGTGATGTCCTTAGGTTAGGTAAGTTTAAGTAGTTCTAAGTTCTAGGGGACTGATGACCACAGATGTTAAGTCCCATAGTGCGCAGAGCCATTTGAACCATTTTTGAGCCACCTACTGAGGCGCGACTGATCCGCCTACGGTGAAACGCTAAGTAGAAAAATGCCGCGTTAACTGGCTCACTAATCTGTGGCACAGGACGGCCAAATTTCGTAACATCCCAGCAGGAAATTCGGTGCTTAGTGTCCGAAGTGTCCCGGTCTGGTAACAGCAGAGACTAGATATTGAGAGTTTTGATACCCAAGTCTGCTAGTTAATTCTTCTTCCGTTTGCAGCATGTACCGCTATCTGAATTATTTTACACAGGTAGAAGAACCAGTGGACTGTTCATGGCGCACTGTCGGGATATGGATAAAAAATATGAGCGAAAATTAAACCGAAGGACATGCTGAAGTGCAGAAGTTAGTGAGAAATTGATACAAGAAATAGAAGTTATTGTCTTGAAACTGCGGGTCCTTTAGAGCTCGAGTGAGTGATTACTGAGTTGCCTCCAAGAACATATTCTCAAAATACCATGTGTTTAGTGTACTGTTACAGAACAAATAGCACTGTTAACACAAACATGCGTTTAGGATGAACACACCGAACAATAAAATACACATATTTGCATGGAAAAATTGAAATTTCTCGACAAAGCCATGCATGCATTAATGAGCTTCGCCACAGACAAATTATTTGACTGAGTTATTACTCTGGAAAAAGGAAGAGTTAAAAGCAAAATCAAGGATATCTGTAGCAGGTGCAACTCAAGTGCATAATCGGATGGTGAACGCTTGTAAACTGCTTCCGAGGTGAAGGTAATCTACTGTGTTTAAGAAATAAAATTGCGTGCCTTCGGTTGTAAATTGATTTGTGTTGCATATCAAGCATACATCCATTAATATACGAGTATATGCTAATACAAATATTCCACTGTTACGGGAAACCAGTGAAATCATTTTCATTCTGCCTGCCTTCAAAAAATTAGCCAGCCACCCAGTTCAGTAGACATCGATAACATTCGTGGTGTTAACAAAAATGTTCAAATGTGTGTGAAATATTATGGGACTTAACTGCTGAAGTCATCAGTCCCTAAGCTTACACACTACTTAACCTAGATTATCCTAAGGACAAACACACACACCCATGCCCGATGGAGGACTCGAACCTCCGCCGGGATCAGCCGCACAGTCCATGACTGCAGAACCTTAGACCGCTCGGCTAATCCCGCGTGCCGTGGTGTTAACGATGACACCCATCAATAAATATTACATACACTGATGACATTATGACCACCTACTTAACAGTGTGTTGATCGACCTCTGAACGCAATACAGCGGCGATTCTGTGTGGCACAGATATGGTATGACTGTGATAGATTTCTGGAAATATGTGGCACTACATGTCTACACACGGATCACACAGGTGCTGGGTGCGGATTGGCACCTGCCAGTATCCCAGATGAGTTCCATTGGGTTAAACCAGGTGACTCCGGTGGTCAAGACATCAGAGTAAGTTCCCTAGCATGCTCCTCAAATCTCTGTTGCATGATGTTTGCCTCGTGGCCTGGACACTTATCCTGATGGAAGACTTCATCGCCATCAGTGAAGCGGCATGTATGAAGGGTTGCAGGTGGTTCGCAACAATGTTCACGTAATCCACAGCTGTCATGGTGCGTTCGGTTACTACCGTACATCCCATAGAAGCGCAGAAGTTCTTCATAGCATAAAACGGCAGCCACCGTCCTATATCTGCGATTTAGTACTGGCTGTAATGCAGGATACTTCCTGGGACAGGCAAACATCGGATGACGCATCCTTTCCAGTGATAAGCTAACTTTGTAATTGATAAGAAGTGGGTTATCAGTGCAGGTCCTGCTCAGATAACGATCTTATCTCAAGGTCAGGGGTATCAGATTACACCTTAGGCAATTGGGCGAGTTATATTCAGAGTCACCCACAGGATCTCCATCCTACCCGCACACCTAAAGCAACTGTGCGAGGTACATTCAAGGTCATGACCTAACCCAGTACTGGTCATGTGGCCAGGCCAAATAGCTCACGAAATAAGCATCAAACGAGAAAAACTACAAGGAACGAAACTCGTCTAGCTTGAAGGGGGAAACCAGATGGCGCTGTGGTTGGCCCGCTAGATGGCGCTACCATAGGTCAAACGGATATCGCGTTTTTTAAAGTAGGAACCCACATTTTTTATTACGCATTCGTGTAGTAGGTAAAGAAATATGAATGTTTTAGTTGGACCACTTTTTGCGCTTTGTGATAGATGGCGCTGTAATAGTCACAAGTACGTGGTATCACGTAACATTCCGCCAGTGCGAACGGTATTTGCTTCGTGATACATTATCTGTGTTAAAATGGACTGTTTACCAATTGCGGAAGAGGTCGATATCGTGTTGATGTGTGGCTATATTGTGATCAAAATGCCCGACGGGCATGTGCTATGTATGCTGCTCGGTATCCTGGACGACATCATCCAAGTGTCCGGACCGTTCGTCGGATAGTTACGTTATTTAAGGAAACAGGAAGTGTTCAGCCACATGTTGAACGTCAACCACAACCTGCAACAAATGATGGTGCCCGAGTGGGTGTTTTAGCTGCTGTCACAGCTAATCCGCACATCAGTAGCAGACAAATTGCGCGAGAATCGGGAACCTCAAAAACGTCGGTGTTGAGAATGCTACATCAACATCGATTGCACCCGTGTCATATTTCTATGCACCAGGAATTGCATGGCGACGACTTTTAACGTCGTGTACAGTTCTGCCACTGGGCACAAGAGAAATTACGGGACGATGACAGATTTTTTTGCACGCGTTCTATTTAGCGACGAAGGATCATTCACCAGCAGCGGTAACGTAAACCGTCATAATATGCACTATTGGGCAACGGAAAATCCACGATGGCTGCGAGAAGTGGAACATCAACAACCTTGGAGGGTTAATGTATGGTGCGGCATTATGGGAGGAAGGATATTGGCCCCCATTTTATCGATAATCTAAATGGTAATGTTCTGCCGGTGTTACTACAAGATGTTTCACTGCATGACAGAATGGCGATGTTCTTCCAACATTATTCATGTCCGGCACATAGCTCGCGTGCGGTTGAAGAGGTACTGAATAGCATATTTCATGACAGGTGGATTGGTCGTCGAAGCACCATACCATGGCCCTCACGTTCACCGGATCTTACGTCCCGAATTTCTTTCTGTGGGGAAAGTTGAAGGATATTTGCCATCGTGATCCACCGACAACGCCTGACAACATGCGTCAGCGCATTGTCAATGCATGTGCGAACATTACGGAAGGCGAACTACTCGCTGTTGAGAGGAATGTCGTTACACGCATTGCCAAATGCGTTGAGGTTGACGGACATCATTTTGAGCATTTATTGCATTAATGTGGTACTTACAGGTAATCACGCTGTAACAGCATGTGTTCTCAGAAGTGATAAGTTCACAAAGGTACATGTACCACACTGGAACAATCGAAATAAAATGTTCAAACGTACCTACGTTCTGTATTTTAATTTAAAAAAACTACCAGTTACCAACTTTCGTCTAGAATTGTGAGCCATATGTTTGTGACTATTACAGCGACATCTATCACTAAGTGGAAAAAGTGGTCCAACTAAAACATTCAAATTTCTTTACGTACTACACGAATATGTAATAAAAAATGGAGTTTCCTGTTTAAAAAAAACGCTGTTGATGTCCGTTTGATCTATGGCAGTGCCATCTTGCGGGCCAACCATAGCGCCATCTGGTTTCCCCCTTCAAGCTAGACAAGTTTTGTTCTTTGTAGTTTTTTCGTTTGATGCTTATTTCGTGAGATATTTGGCCCAGTCACGCTCAATGGACCACCCTATATATACACTCCTGGAAATGGAAAAAAGAACACATTGACACCTGTGTGTCAGACCCACCATACTTGCTCCGGACACTGCGAGAGGGCTGTACAAGCAATGATCACACGCACGGCACAGCGGACACACCAGGAACCGCGGTGTTGGCCGTCGAATGGCGCTAGCTGCGCAGCATTTGTGCACCGCCGCCGTCAGTGTCAGCCAGTTTGCCGTGGCATACGGAGCTCCATCGCAGTCTTTAACACTGGTAGCATGCCGCGACAGCGTGGACGTGAACCGTATGTGCAGTTGACGGACTTTGAGCGAGGGCGTATAGTGGGCATGCGGGAGGCCGGGTGGACGTACCGCCGAATTGCTCAACACGTGGGGCGTGAGGTCTCCACAGTGCATCGATGTTGTCGCCAGTGGTCGGCGGAAGGTGCACGTGCCCGTCGACCTGGGACCGGACCGCAGCGACGCACGGATGCACGCCAAGACCGTAGGATCCTACGCAGTGCCGTAGGGGACCGCACCGCCACTTCCCAGCAAATTAGGGACACTGTTGCTCCTGGGGTATCGGCGAGGACCATTCGCAACCGTCTCCATGAAGCTGGGCTACGGTCCCGCACACCGTTAGGACGTCTTCCGCTCACGCCCCAACATCGTGCAGCCCGCCTCCAGTGGTGTCGCGACAGGCGTGAATGGAGGGACGAATGGAGACGTGTCGTTTTCAGCGATGAGAGTCGCTTCTGCCTTGGTGCCAATGATGGTCGTATGCGTGTTTGGCGCCGTGCAGGTGAGCGCCACAATCAGGACTGCATTCGACCGAGGCACACAGGGCCAACACCCGGCATATTGGTGTGGGGAGCGATCTCCTACACTGGCCGTACACCACTGGTGATCGTCGAGGGGACACTGAATAGTGCACGATACATCCAAACCGTCATCGAACCCATCGTTCTACCATTCCTAGACCGGCAAGGGAACTTGCTGTTCCAACAGGACAATGCACGTCCGCATGTATCCCGTGCCACCCAACGTGCTCTAGAAGGTGTAAGTCAACTACCCTGGCCAGCAAGATCTCCGGATCTGTCCCCCATTGAGCATGTTTGGGACTGGATGAAGCGTCGTCTCACGCGGTCTGCACGTCCAGCACGAACGCTGGTCCAACTGAGGCGCCAGGTGGAAATGGCATGGCAAGCCGTTCCACAGGACTACATCCAGCATCTCTACGATCGTCTCCATGGGAGAATAGCAGCCTGCATTGCTGCGAAAGGTGGATATACACTGTACTAGTGCCGACATTGTGCATGCTCTGTTGCCTGTGTCTATGTGCCTGTGATTCTGTCAGTATGATCATGTGATGTATCTGACCCCAGGAATGTGTCAATAAAGTTTCCCCTTCCTGGGACAATGAATTCTCGGTGTTCTTATTTCAATTTCCAGGAGTATATATATATATATATATATATATATATATATATATATATATATATATATATATATTGTGTGCGTGTGTGTGGAGAAAAATTGTGTCACGAAATTTTAACCCTGGATAGCTGATGAACCAAAAATTACTAATTTTGTGTACTACTAATTTTGTGTAGGTTGACAACGCACCATTTTTAAAGTACTGAAACTTGGCCTTAGGATTGTCCTGTTAGCGTTCGTCGGTTGACGGGCAGCGCTGTGACTGTCGGTTCACACATACTCGTACAGACGTCCCTCGCCCCGTCACTGCCCGAACGTGATACGCACGAGTGTCGAATAGGTCTTGTTGTTTCTCTCCGCCTCACGTCAGAGGCATTCACACATAAGCTTCGCTTCGGAGCACACACACGTCACCTGCGATTTAGTCATACAGTAAGCATGGCGGCACAGTATTCGTTTGAAGAACAACGAGATATGGTTTTTGTTTATGGACTAGCAGACGGCAATGTGCATGAAGCTCGACGTTGTATGAGGAAAGGTACCCATCAATACACCACCCACACCCTCAAACGTTTACAGCAGTTCACCGGCGACTTGGCGAAACAGGCTGGTTAGCGGGATATCATGGTGATGCTGGAACACCTCGAACAGGACGGGATGCTGCATTTGAAGAGACTGTTCTCGAGTGCTTTGAGGCAGCACCTACGACAAGCTCAAATGTTTCCAATGACTCTAAGCACTATGGGACTTAACATCTGAGGTCATCAGTCCCATAGACTTAGAACTACTTAAACCTAAATAACCTAAGGACATCACACACAACCATGCCCGAGGTAGGATGCGAACCTGCGATCGTAGCGCAGAGCGGTTCTGGACTGAAGCGCATAGAACCGCTCGGTCACAGCGGCCGGCCTACCACAAGTACTCGAGCGGTTGGACACGACATGCGGGGTCACTCATCGGTTACTCTGGGAGGTTTTGAGGGATGACAACCAACATCCATCCTGTCCAAGACCTAAATCCTGTGGCGGACTATGAACACAGGCTAGGGTTTTGCCAGTGGTTTCCGCAACGTGTTGCACGAGATCCCGACTTCTCCGTCATTCTATTATGTACCGATGAGTGCACCTTCCATCGGGATGGCCTTTACAACAGTCGAAACGTTCATTACTGGGCAAGGGGAAATCCTCACGTCACGTACGTCCGCGGACACCAGGAACGATTTTCGCTCAACATTTGGGCAGGTATTGTGGGTGACCATTTGATTGGGCCGGGCCGTTTACCTCCTCGATTTACCGGGGAAAATTACCTTCACTTTTTGCCAGAAACTCTACCCAGTCTGCTGGAAGATGCTCCCCTGGACATACGGCTACGCATGTGGTTGCAGCATGATGGGGCGCCCGCACATGATAGCAGTGCTGTGCGTGGATATGTAATTAAACTCTTAACGACCGCGTAAATGGGAGAGGTGCTCGTAGGACATGGCCTCCACGATCACCAGACCTTAGACCACTGGACTTCTTCCTGTGGGGTTCTTCAATGTTCTGGTTCACTCATCCGGACGCGAACCACCTAGAAACGAGGAGGAATTAACGGATTGCATTCAACATGCCGGCAATTACATCAGGGCAATGCCAGGAATCTTTGAAAGAGTTTGGCAAAACATCGTTCGATGTTACTATGCTTGTGTCGCGTCAGAGGGTCGCCACTTCGAGCACTTGCTTTAAGTAAACAACCTCCTAGCTATGAGAAAGGCCCTTATCAAGGCCCACACAGTTTGTAAAAGACTTTCTGTACGTGAACTAACAGCTGTTGACGGGCTTGTTCCCGGTACGTCTTATCATGAAACTACAATGGATTTAATGAATGTAACTCCATCTTCTGGCTGGAGTATTTTGCATCTTACATGGCAGCGATAACCTCTCAATTCGACGTGTTATTCCGTAAGGATTATTGACCACATATCCAGACATGTCAAATGCTTCAGGATTGTACTTAATTACTTAATACGTATCGCAGCCTTTCAGCCAGAAGATGAAAAATGGTTCAAATGGCTCTGAGCACTATGGGACTTAACTTCTGAGGTCATCAGTCCCCTAGAGCTTAGAATTACTTAAACCTAACTAACCTAAGGACATCACACACATCCATTCCCGAGGCAGGATTCGAACCTGCGACCGTAGCGGTCGCGCGGTTCCAGACTGTAGCGCCTAGAACCGCTCGGCCACACCGGCCGGCCTAGAAGATGAAACTGTCTGATCTATATAAAGTGGGATCAGTAAAGACAAGCTTCGTAAACTCATAGTGGAATCGATACATGTGACGTTTGGAGAGGTGTGGAATACACATATTGACATGAACAGACTTCATGAACTGCACCTAAACCTTAGCCATCTCCACAGCTACTAGTCCTTGATGTAAGATGGTGATCTGCTTAAAATTTCACCTGGTGATGTAATCTCTTGCACCGCAACGCTCCTCCCACCAATAAAATAAATAAATTTCGCGATATGCTCTAGCATTTTCCATGGATTACCCGAAAATTGAGTTTTTCATTAATAATATTCCACGAACACACATAAAAACATAGGTCCAACATTCACCACAGTGCGACAATATAACAAATTACATGTATTTTCCACCTTAAACAGTTTTTATTTAAGAACAGGTATGCATCAAGTCTATGTTTCATTCCAAGCAATTTACCTCTCACTTAAGAGTGTATTAAATAACAAGGATGTTACTATCAGTTCCTCTACGACGGGTTTAACACTCGAAGGTTGTACTGCACTTGTAAAAATGTGTGCTAGAGCACCATCCTTCAGTAATCACTCATCTCCTCTGCGCCCGCCGTGCACTCCTGCTGTCGGTCATACCTCAGCCACTAAACTTTCTCTCTCTCTCTCTCTCTCGCCTTCTCTCTCTCGCTGCACTACTTCCGCTGCAAACACACAGTGGGTTGGTGTGCAGGGAGGAAGGGGGGAGGGAGGGTAGCAATTACTTCTTTATTTAAAACAGAAAACTTGCGGGAGGATATCTACCGAGACGTATTGAAAGTGTGCCGTCCGTAGCGTGTTGAATGCAGTCCGTGCAGAGAGAGATAGAGAGACAACACAACTTGACACCCCTCACTGCCATCGCCACGGTCGAGTGAAGGCTTACCACCTCAGCACGTGGATAAACAAGATACGAGGGCATTAAGAGTACAGACAACACTGCTCTGACCAGCCGTATAGCTCTCTACTCTACCCGCCCCCGTCCGCAGCTCTCGCACGTAGCGTCCACAATGTGGTAAGGGATGCTGCAGTGACCGTCTGGTGCTGCAGCCAAGCCTCTGTCCTAAATACAAATTACTATTAAAAACGAGTAATGATGACTCTGACCACTGCAATCCCTTAGCTCTACATATTCGAGCAGACAACATGAACGAATTTACATCCCTCCTAGCTGCTTGTTGTGAGGTCAAAAATATGTCGACACATCTGCCATGCTGTGACCCTTAGCATTCAGCTGCATCCCACTGCAGCTTCGCATGTCTGTCCGCCTCCGTCACGCAGCCCACACGGCTCAAGCTGCACGGCTGCCCAACCAGCCGCTAGGCTACCAGTCTTGAAACACACACATGAACTCTCCTAGTTCCATCAATGAGACGGTATTAATATTCCAGCACCATGACACAGATTTTCTCCAGAGCAAGACACATACAGTGAACTTCGTTACGTGACCTGTATTCTGTATTTTAAATGAGTAGCTATGACTATCCATTGTCATTACGGTAATGCACTGCACACAGCCAGGATCATGTGTTCTGATAGATACAGTAGTTGTGGCTTTCTCTCGCCGATTAAACATATCTTTTATACCTCTCCCCCTAACATTGGCAAACAAACTATAATTTCGTTGTGGAGGAAAACTTTCGCATTAGCTCCAGTTTTTAATTTCAGTCATTTCTTGAGATGTATGTGATAGGAAGTAATATTTTGCTCAGAACACATAAAGAACAAATCACTGCACTAACCATCGACTCTACATAGGTCTCATTTAAATCACTATGGCCTACTGGTGCCACAACCCTCCTATTAAGATAACAGCTTACATCTAAACACACATTCTACAAGCCTCTGTACAGTGTATAGTAGATCCATGTGATAGCAGTATTGTAAATCGCTATTTAACGAACTGTATGTGGGATGTGCACTTTATTTGCCTGATATACACACAGTCCACCTGAGAGTTTACGGAACATCTATATATGGAGTCCCTGGATTGTTTCTCATGCCTTTGCATTATAAATGCTTTGTCTGCATTTTTTAACGTATATTGTGATATTCCCTGTGATCCCTAGCATACAGGTAAGAAATTGGTGCGCTATGCTTTGAACATTTTGTTTTAGACATCTAAATGTTCCTGTACACTCGCACCGACCATAAGCAACAGCGATTGCTTGAATATTTAAAGTCCTATAATTACGATATCTACATGTCTCTATGGATGAAGATCTTGAAAAGTAGGTTCCTGAAAATGAAAAGTAGTTAAAATTGACTAGTTGGCTATACTTTGAAAATCAGTTGAAACAAATTAGCTGGATGTACAGTAACTCTCGGTTTGTACCTATATGAATAGCAGATGGATGGAATGTCTTTCTTGCTGCAATCAGTTCGTGAGATATGTATGAGATCCTGTGACCAGTTGTAAATGCATTTTGTAAGCACCTCCTTCATGAATGGAACGGCTATTCCCCGTATCCTCACCTTCAACAATTCCTCCATTAAAACTTCAGTCATCGATTTATAGCGTTTTCACCTCCAAAACCTTCTTCCTGATTTTAGTTTTAAAAAACCAACTGAGAATGAATTTGCTATGCACAATCTACATTCTACATACTTTATTTTCTCTACTGTATTTAAACACCTAATAGTTCAAATGGTTCAAATGGCTCTGAGCACTATGGGACTTAACATCTGAGGTCATCAGTCCCCTAGAACTTAGAACTACTTAAACCTAACTAACCTAAGGACATCACACACATCCATGCCCAAGGCAGGATTCGAACCTGCGACCATAGCGGTCGCGCGGTTCCAGACTGTAACGCCTAGAACCGCTCAGGCACATTGGCCAACTAAACGCCTAATAGTAATAATAATAATAGCCTTTTTGTTGCACCACTGATGCAGGCTCTTCCTTATAAAAGTGACATGTTGTTACCATTCTTTTTCCCATAGCAAAACCACTAATGTAGGCTTTTTTTTTTTTTTTTTACTGACTGGGGGATCACATATAACTCTCTCAGACCTACAGCACAGCAGAATGCAAGTGCATGCAGACACATTACCCTCGCCTTCCCTTTCCCGCCCCATCGCACTGCAGAACAGATTTGCATCTGACTCCAAGCGGCCTCCTCTCACCCTGCACCTTGCAGCCACAGCCGAGGCATCTCCCTGCACGCTCACCAGTGCTAAACGTAGTTAGGTGTCATCAATGTTATGTTCTAATGTTCTAATTTCATAACATACCACATAGCGTCAAGAATGATACATTATTGGTGTTCCTGCAACCAAACATACTATTCCAAACTGTTTAGAGGTATACATACACTTCCAGTGCAGACTTGAAATGCATGAAACTCGCGTTCAGTAAAGACATATTTTTCTCTCATTCTGATAAAATGATTGTCCATGAATGTGTCACCCATGAACTGACGCGCCAGTTCTACATCTACATCTACATCCGTACTCCGCAAGCCACCTGACGGTGTGTGGCGGAGGGTACCCTGAGTACCTCTATCGGTTCTCCCTTACATTCCAGTCTCGTATTGTTCGTGGAAAGAAGGACTGTCGGTATGCTTCTGTGTGGGCTCTAATCTCTCTGATTTTATCCTCATGGTCTCTTCGCGAGATATACGTAGGAGGGAGCAGTATACTGCTTGACTCTTCGGTGAAGGTATGTTCTCGAAACTTTAACAAAAGCCCGTACAGAGCTACTGAGCGTCTCTCCTGTAGAGTCTTCCACTGGTGTTTATCTGTCATCTCCGTAACGCTTTCGTGATTACTAAATGATCCTGTAACGAAGCGTGCTGCTCTCTGTTGGATCTTCTCTACCTCTTCTATCAACCCTATCTGGTACGGATCCCACACCGCTGAGCAGTATTCAAGCAGTGGGCGAACAAGCATACTGTAACCTACTTCCTTTGTTTTCGGATTGCATTCCCTTAGGATTCTTCCACTGAATCTCAGTCTGGCATCTGCTTTACCGACGATCAACTTTATATAATCATTCCATTTTAAATCACTCCTAATGCATACTCCCAGATAATTTATGGAATTAACTGCTTCCAGTTGCTGACCTGCTATTTTGTAGGTAAATGATAAGGGATCTATCTTTCTATGTATTCGCAGCACATTACACTTGTCTACATTGAGATTGAATTGCCATTCCCTGCACCATGCGTCAATGTTATGGTAGACGATTCTCCACTCAATTAAGTTTCATTATTGTAACTACAAGAGATATAGTGTCACTTCTAGAAGCCGTCAGGCATATTTTTCCTTTGCAGCTATTACCACGCATCCATGCTCCAAGGGAAATGCATCATCTTACATCTACATCCAAACAAATACCCGGGAAGCCACTGAACAGTGCATGATAGTACGTGTAACACGGTAGTGTTATTAGTTTTCCTTGCTGTCCCATTGTAACATATTAATCAAGAAAAAAATATAAAAAATAATCATCTATATGCCTCTGTACACACACTAGTCTCTTTGGTGGTTTCCTTATGGACGTTTGCCAGATGTACAATGGTGGTGGTGGTGATATATCTCCCACACAAGTATCGTGCATGTGCATAGTGGTAGATGTTATTGGAAACAAACCCAGTACTTGCACTTTGGTCTAAATTGTAGTTTTACTATCTCTAGGTGAAGGCGATGGGAATATGTGGTCACCCACTTGCTACACGTAAGTAGACGTATCAGTTCTGACTAGGTGGATTGCATTCCCTTAAAATTCTTGCGAATGAATCTGAGCCCAACATGTTCATCTACTTAGCTCACTCCTAGGTATTTGTATGGTACTTATTGTTTCCAGTGATAGAGTAGATGATTTCTGGTTCTGAACACTGATCAGCCAGAATATTATGACCACCGACCTACTATCAATATATAAACCCATCCAGGCGAAAGAAATGTCACCTGTCGAGGAATGACTGCTACTCAGACACAAGCACAGTGCATGTAGTATCAGTGAGCACGTTGCTCATGTGTAGAACTGGGCCGGCCGCAGTGGCCGTGCGGTTCTAGGCGCTACAGTCTGGAGCCGAGCGACCGCTACGGTCGCAGGTTCGAATCCTGCCACGGGCATGGATGTGTGTGATGTCCAAGTTCTAGGCGACTGATGACCTCAGAAGTTACGTTGTATAGTGCTCAGAGCCATTTGAACCATTTTTTTGTAGAACTGGGAAGGTTTAGATCCATCTGAGATTGACCGAGGGCATCTTGTGATGGCCCAGAAACTGCATGATTTGTTGGGTGTTCGAGGATTGCTGTATCTTCAACACATGGTGACACCAAGGTGGAATGACACCCAGACGTCTTGAGGCTGGGTGGCCAGCCCTCATTACAGATGTCGGATGTCGTAGGCTGCACAGATTGGACAGGTGGTAAACTGTGGCAGATCTAAAATCAGACATTAATGCTAGACAGAGTAGAAGACTGTCTCAGCACACAGTGCATCGAACACTCCTAACAATTGGCCTCTGTAGCCGACAACCCGTGCATGTGCCAATGTTAACACCATGAGGTTGCCAACTATGACTGAAATGCCATTTGACCACTGTCATTGAATGTTGGCGCAGGGGCAGAGTGTTGCATGATCGGATGAATCCTGATACCTTCTTCATCATGGAGGGCGCGAATCCGTCATCTTCCAGGGGAACAGCTCCTTGATACCTGTACCGCAGGACAGAGACAAGCTGGCAGTGGCTCTGTTATGCTTTGAGGAACATTCATGTGGGCATCCATGGGTCCATTGGAGCTTGTTCAAGGCACCATGATGACCAAGGAGTATCGTACACTAGTAGCAGACCACATACACCCCTTCATGACAGGCATGTGTCTTGATGGCAGTTGCGTTTTTCAGCAATGTGCCATTTCACAAAGCCAGGAGTGTGATGGAGTGGTTCGAGAAACACAGTGGCGAGTTTCAATTAAGTTGCTGCTCCCCCCCCCCCCCCCACCCCTCCCCACAACCCGCCAGATATGAACCCTATCAAACACATCTGGGATCTGATTGAATATGGCGTCAGAGCTTATCGCCCCCCTTGCCGGAATTTAGTGGAATTAGGTGACGTGTGTGGTGCTAACTCCCTCCAGCGGCCTACCAAAGCCTCATTGCTTCCATGGCATCATGCATCACTCCTGTTCTCTGTGCCAAATGTGGACATACCAACTATAAGCAGGTGGTCATAATGTTACTTCTGATTAGCGTATTTGTGTGACAGATAGACATATTTATGTTTAGGTCAGCTCACAGTTCCTGCACCAGCACCAATCACCGATTTCCACACAAGTCTTCATGCAGTTCGCTATTGCCTGCTAGTAGACCACTCCATTACCTACAAATATACTATATCTAAACAAATACCGTGCAAGAATTCGTACTGTGCGTGATGGAGGGTATATCGTAGCAATACTATCGATTACGCTACCATTCCACTCTTGTGTGCACTGAACGAATAAAAAAAAACTCCATATACATCCATAATTACCGTCTTGTTTCAGGAGAAAATATGTCGTCAGACGCGCATCTTTTTTCCAATTTCGTGTGATCAGTGTTGTCGCTATTTCAGAGTAGTGTGTGTGTGTGTGTGTGTGTGTGTGTGTGTGTGTGTGTGTGTGTGTGTCATCCAGAAGACGATGGAATCAGACATGTGTAACAAAGCTATTTTCTACATAGTTTCCAAATGTCTATCGGTCCGTTAAAACGAATCTTCTCTGTCGCATACACATATATAGATCCCATACTGATTTTGAAACGTAATTTGCTTATGACGAATAGCACGTCATCTGCTCTCGCCTGCCATTAACAAATGCTCGATTACAGCTGCAGTCTTCTATGCCATATACACCTCCATCTTCCATCCACATGATTTTGAATGCAATTTACTTACAAAGAAATAGTCAGTGCTTTAAATCTAACAACTGTATTTATATATACACTACTGGCTATTAAAATTGCTACACCAAGAAGAAATGCAGATGATAAACGGGTATTCATTGGACAAATATATTGTACTAGAACTGACATGTGATTACATTTTCACGCAATTTGGGTGCATAGATCCTGAGAAATCAGTATCCAGAATAACCACCTATGGCCGTAATAACGGCATTGATACGCCTGGGCATTGAGTCAAACAAAGCTTGGATTGCGTGCACAGGTACAGCTGCCCATGCAGTTTCAACACGATACCACAGTTCATCAAGAGTAGTGACTGGCTCATTTTGACGAGCCAGTTGCTCGGCCACCATTGACCAGACGTTTTCAATTGGTGAGAGATCTGGAGAATGAGCTGGCCAGGGCAGCAGTCGAACATTTTCTGTATGCAGAAAGGCCCATACAGGACCTGCAACATGCGGTCGTGCATTATCCTGCTGAAATGTAGGGTTTCGCAGGGATCGAATGAAGGGTAGAGCCCCGGGTCGTAACACATCTGAAATGTAACGTCCACTGTTCAAAGTGCCGTCAATGCGAACAAGAAATGACCGAGACGTGTAACCAATGGCACCAGTATGGCGATGACGAATACACGCTTCCAATGTGCGTTCACCATGACGTCGCCAAACACGGATGCGACCATCATGATGCTGAAAACAGAACCTCGATTCATCCGAAAAAATGACGTTTTGCCATTCGTGTACCCAGGGTCGTCTTTGAGTACACCATCGCAGGGGCTCCTGTCTGTGATGCAGCGTCAAGGGTAACCGCAGCCATGGTCTCCGAGCTGATAGTCCACCATGCTGCAAACGTCGTCGAACTGTTCGTGCAGATGATTGTTGTCTTGCAAACGTCCCCATCTGTTGACTCAGGGATCGAGACGTGGCTGCACGATCCGTTACAGTCATGCGAATAAGATGCCTGTCATCTCGACTGCTAGTGATACGAGGCCGTTGGGATCCAGCACGGCGTTCCGTATTACCCTCCTGAACCCACCGATACCATATTCTGCTAACAGTCATTGGATCTCGACCAACGCGAGCAACCATTTCGCGATACGATAAACGGCAATCGCGATAGGCTACAATCCGACCTTTATCAAAGTCGGAAACGTGATGGAATGCATTTCTCCTCCTTACACGAGGCATCACAACAACGTTTCAGCAGGCAACGCCGGTCTACTGCTCTTAGTGTATGAGAAATCGGTTGGAAAGTTTCCTCATGTCAGCACGCTGTAGGTGTCACCATCGGTGCCAACGTTGTGTAAAAGCTCTGAAAAGCTAATCATTTGCATATCACAGCATCTTCTTCCTGTCGGTTAAATTTCGCGTCTGTAGCACGTCATCTTCATGGTGAAGCAATTTTAATGGCCAGTAGTGTAATTTATGAATCAAGTACATATATTCTCAGAAAAAAGGTATAGCAATACGCACGATAAGAAATTATACAAGTATTGCAACTATTAAAGCTAATGTAATACATTTCTTTCATGTACACAGTCTTTTAATATATGTTCATTTTTATTCCTTCAAAACCGTTATCTATGTGACAATATTTATTAAATAATTGTTTTTTACGTTTGTTAACTTCAGCATGTATGTAGTCCTGTCCGTATGCACCTATGATATCGTCTAACTTGGGATCCTTGCACAAACAATATTCCATTACACTTCTTCAATGTCATTGAATACATTTTTCACATATCAACTTACTTTATTTATTTGGTCACTAGCAAAACATACCACATCAGAAATATATGAGTATTAGTTACACTCCCAGATTTTTAACAATAGACGGTGCATAATTACCTGATTCAAGTGCTGTGCCACCAAACACAGTTACCATTGAGCCACTGAGAATGCTGCTGTTGCTGGTGGTGACTTTGCCGCTGCTGGAGGAGGTGTCAGCACTAATTTGGTCTGGTTTGTACTTGTTAGCTAATTGGTTCTTGATGTAAAATATCTGTCGCACAAGCACTTTCACTCCACTTGGCTCAGCTTAACCTACCTACAACGTAACACATTCTTTATCTCAATTACCACTTCAAACTCAATGTCTGATGAAATGCCAACTTTGACACGCTGTGGATCACATTTGATCAAATAAAACATTCTCGTGAACAGCAACGTTGCACTGATGGCTAGGTAAACTGATGGGGTTATATACGTAGTTCTTCCCTACCACAGCTGCTGCCTACCAGTCATGATAGCCATGTCAGTCTCGAACGATGGGAAGGGATACTCAGTTGACAGCCAGTCTGAGTCTTGCAGTGTTCTCACATTGCAAAGTACTTGTTACCAGACGATATGGAACTATGTAGCACAGGTCTTATCGACAGTACTCTACTGGGCATGAAATGGTGCTTTGTAACCACATAGAAGATTACACACTTTGACAAACAGTGGTATTGCCTCAGCAATTCTATGTTTTCACACTAAAATCACGATTCTTTCATTCAGGCCAGCACATTTTGTCCAATGGAGCGCTAAGACCATGGTTTAATTGTAGCTATCATACTAAGAGTAGACCTAAGTGTGGTTGACATAGGGGGAAAAATGTATATTAACGATAGCACCTTATTTAACACAATATATATTAACAGTACATAAAAATATATAATAAATTATTAATGTGTTCTACAAAGTAGTTATTTTCCTCAAAAATTATCTTACTTTAGCTGAAACAGGTCTCTGACACAGCACACAATGGAACAAAATGTCCATGTTTAATGCAAGCAGCAATATGTCTGCATTGAAGAAACAATAGTCCCATTTATTCCCAGAAGCAAATTTTAACACAGCAAGCGCTGTCAGTAGCTCTCACAGTCTCTTACCGTTCTGATGCTGCTGTCTGAAGATTTGATGGAGGTTTAATACTTGCTGCATCCTTTGCAATAGTTACTACATCACTGTTCTGACAAATATTATACACAAAAACTTTATCCTTCGTAAAAATCACAAATACGTACTTGGAAAACCACATAGCATGTTCAGCACATGGATTGTGCATTTCGTCCCAACATCTCAACCCTCCATCACAATATAAAATACAGATTTGAGCTCCGTTACCAGTATAAAAGAATCCAGCTTCACTTAATTTGTCACGACAATGCTTAATAGCTAAAGACCAACTATCGCACTTTGCCAGACTCACATCACATGGTCTGTGCTTAGCTGAGCTGACTCAATCTCACGGACATCACACGTTGAACTGCACGACGATGCCGATTCAGAAATGAATGTGGACATTCTTCCACTCTGCACAGGTTACAAGTATTATACGAAAGTATTATACAAAAAACAGTTAGACCTACCACAAGTGCACAGTCACAGGTACACCTCTGCAGTACCCCAGACATCCACCATGTTAAGGAAAAACGTGCTTTCAAGGAGGGGAACAAGCATCTCTGGTGACATTAGGTCCAACCAATAGTGTCGCCCCAAGCCATAATTATCGACAAACAAGATTAGGGAGACACTGCTGTCTGGATCTACCTCCAAACCCTATCCTGGACATAATATTTATGGATCCATTCGACACCTATCCTGGAGATAACATGTGGTTGATCCACCTTTGAGCACTGTCCGGACATAACAGATGGTAGATCTACATTCGAGGCATTCCTGGACGTAATGTGTGGTGGAGATACTTTACAAGATCGTTATCCAAAGACACATGTAGATAATTGTATTTATGGGACTTTCAATATTTAAACTATTACTCTTGCTCATATAGGGTGAGATTTTACAGGAACATTCATTTATGTAAAATAAAATGTTTAAAGCATAGTGACTCGATTACTTATATGATAGGAATCACTAAGAATATCACAAACCACTTTAAGAAACGCAAACAGTAGTACTTATAGTGTACAGACATGAGGAACCGTCCTGGGAATTCTCTATATGGATGGTCTAACAGCTGTCAGTTGGACTGTGTGTATACCAGGCAACTACAGTACACATCCCACATGTTGTTGTTGTTGTGGTCTTCAGTCCTGAGACTGGTTTGATGCAGCTCTCCATGCTCCTCTATCCTGTGCAAGCTTCTTCATCTCCCAGTACCTACTGCAGCCTACATCCTTCTATATCTGCTTCGTGTATTCATCTATTGGTCTCCCTCTACGATTTTTACCCTACACGCTGCCCTCCAGTACTAAATTGGTGATCCCTTTAAGCCTCAGAACATGTCCTACCAACCGATCCCTTCTTCTAGTCAAGTTGTGCCACAAACTCCTCTTCTCCCCAATTCTGTTCAATACCTCCTCATTAGTTATGTGATCTACCCATCTAATCTTGAGCATTCTTCTGTAGCACCACATTTCGAAAGCTTCTATTCTCTTCTTGTTTAAACTATTTATCGTCCACGTTTCACTTCCATACATGGCTACACTCCATACAAATACTTTCAGAAACGACTTCCTAACACTTAAATCTATACTCGATGTTAACAAATTTCTCTTCTTCAAAATCGCTTTCCTTGCCATTGCCAGTCAACATTTTATATCCTCTCTACTTCGACCATCATCAGTTATTTTTCTCCCCAAATATAAAATTCCTTTACTACTTTAAGTGTCTCATTTCCTAATCTAATTCCCTCAGCATCACCCGACGTAATTCGACTAGATTCCACTATCCTTGTTTTGCTTTCGTTGATGTTCATCTTACACCCTCCTTTCAAGACACTGTCCATTCCGTTCAACTGCTCTTCGAAGTCCTTTGCTGTTTCTGACAGAATTACAATGTCATCGGCAAATCTCAAAGTTTTTGTTTCTCTCCATAGATTTTAATACCTACTCCGAATTTTTCTTTTGTTTCCTTCACTGGTTGCTCAATATACAGATTGAATAACATCGGGGATAGGCTACAACCCTGTCTCATTCCCCTCCCAACCACTGCTTCCCTTTCGTGCCCCTCGACTCTTATAACTGCCATCTGGTAATTGCAAATAGCCTTTCGCTCTCTGTATTTTACCCCTGCCACCTTCAGAATTTGAAAGAGAGTATTCCAGTGAACATTGTCAAAAGCTTTCTCTAAGTCTACAAATGCTAGAAACGTAGGTTTGCCTTTCCTTAATCTATCTTCTAAGATAAGTCGTAGGGTCAGTATTGTCTCACGTGTTCCAACATTTCTACGGAATCCAAACTGATCTTCCCCGAGGTCGGCTTCTACCAGTTTTTCCATTCGTCTATAAAGAATTCGCGTTAGTATTTTGCAGCTGTGACTCATTAAACTGATAGTTCGGTAATTTTCACATCTGTCAAAACCTGCTTTCTTTAGGATTGGAATTATTATATTCTTCTTGAAGTCTGCGGGTATTTCGCCTGTCTCATACATCTTGCTCACCAGATGGTAGAGTTTTGTCAGGACTGGCTCTCCCAAGGCTGTCAGTAGTTCTAATGGAATGTTGTCTACTCCCGGGGCCTTGTTTCGACTTACGTCGTTCAGTGCTCTGTCAAACTCTTCACACAGTATCAAATCTCCCATTTCATCTTCATCTACATCCTCCTCCATTTCCATGATATTGTTCTCGAGAACATCGCCCCTGTATAGACCCTCTATATACTCCTTCTACCTTTTTGCTTTCCCTTCTTTGCTTAGAACTGGGTTTCCATCTGAGCTCTTGATATTCATGCAAGTGGTTTTCTTTTCTCCAAAGATCTCTTTAATTTTCCTGTAGGCAGTGTCTGTCTTACCCCTTGTGAGATAAGCCTCTACATCCTTACATTTGTCCTCTAGCCATCCCTGCTTAGCCATCTTGCACTTCCTGTCGATCTCATTTTTGAGACATTTGTATTCCTTTTTGCCTGCTTCATTTACTGCATTTTTGTATTTTCTCCTTTCATCAATTAAATTCAGTGTCTCTTCTGTTACCCAAGGATTTCTACTAGCCCTCGTCTTTTTACCTATTTGATCCTCTGCTGCCGTCACTATTTCATTCCTCAAATCTACCCATTCTTCTTCTACTGTATTTCTTTCCCCCATTCCTGTCAGTTGTTCCCTTATGCTCTCCCTGAAACTCTGTACAACCTCTGGTTCTTTCAGTTTATTCAGGTCCCATCTCCTTAAATTCCCACCTATTTGCAGTTTCTTCAGTTTTAATTGACAGTTCATAACCAATAGATTGTGGTCAGAGTCCACATCTGCCCCTGGAAATGTCTTCCCATTTAAAACCTGGTTCCTAAATCTCTGTCTTACCATTATATAATCTATCTGAAACGTTTTAGTATCTCCAGGGTTCTTCCATGTGTACAACATCCCACATACAATCCGTTAAATAGTGATTGATAATACTGCTATCACATAGACCCACCATCCACTGTACAGTGGTATTTGGAACGTGTGTATAGATATAAGCTGTTATCTACATAGGAGGGCTGTGGCACCAGCATACCACGATGTTTGAAATGTGCTGTGAAGGATTTATGGCTTATGTACAGACTAGTTCTTCTTCTGTTGTGGACAATATATTAGCTCCTATCACATACATCTCAAGAAATGACTGAAACAAGAAATTGGAGCTAATACGAACGTTTTCTTCCACAACGAAATTATATATATGTACATACTGACAATGTTGGGCGGGGGGGGGGGGGGGGGGAGGGGGTGTTGATAAAAGATACGTTCAATCGGCAGTGCACTACCGTAATGACATTGGATAGTCATAGCTACTCATTTAAAACACAGAATACAGATGGCGTAACAACGCTCACTGTATGTGAATTGCTCTGAAGGTCGTGTTTGTCATGGTGCTGGAATATTAATAACGTCCCATTAGTGTAACTAGCAGAGATCATGCATGTGTTTCAAGACTAGTAGCTGAGAAGCTGACTGGACAGCCGTGCAGCTTGAGCCGTGTGGGCTGCGTGACGGAGGTGGGCAGACGTGCGGAGCTGCAGTGGGAAGGAGCTGGCTCTCTGGCTCTGAGCACTATGGGACTCAACTGCTGAGGTCATTAGTCCCCTAGAACTTAGAACTACTTAAACCTAACTAACCTAAGGACATCACAAACATCCATGCCCGAGCCAGGATTCGAACCTGCGACCGTAGCGGTCTCGCGGTTCCAGACTGCAGCGCCTTTAACCGCACGGCCACTTCGGCCGGCGGAAGGAGCTGTATGCAGAGGAGCACAGCATGGCGGATGCGTCCACATATTTTTGACCTCACAACAAGCAGCTAGGAAGGATGTAAATTCGTTCATGTTGTCTGCTCGAATATGTATGGCTAAGGGATGGAAGTGGTTAGAGTCATTATTACTCGTTTTTAATAGTGATCTGTATTTAGGACAGAGGCTTGGCTGCAGCACCAGATGGCCACTGCAGCATCCCTTATCACATACTCGACGCTACGTGCGAGAGCTGCGGACGGGGGCGGGTAGAGTAGAGAGCTATACGGCTGGTCAAGGCAGTGTTGTCTGTACTCTTAATGCCTTCATATCTTATTTATCGACGCGCTGAGGTGGTAAGCCTTCACTCGACGGCGGCAGTGGCAGTCAGAGGTGACGTGTTGCCTCTCTCTATCTCTCTCTGTACCGACTGCGTTCGGCACAGTGCGGAGGGCACATAACGGGAGACGTTCTCCTGCAAGTTTTCACGTTTTAAATAAAGGGGCGAAGCCCCGAATCCTCTCGAAACCAGGTGAGTAAGCAGGTAACAGGACTGACTCCTACCAAACTGACACACTGTATGTTGTACACTACTGGCCGTTAAAATTGCTACACCACGAAGATGACGTGCTACAGACGCGAAATTTAACCGACAGGAAGAAGATGCTGTGATATGCAAATGATTAGCTTTTCAGAGCATTCACACACGGTTGGCATCGATGGCGGCACATACAACGTTCTGACGTGAGGAAAGTTTCCAACCGATTTCTCATACACAAACAGCAGTTGACCGGCGTTGCCTGGTGAAACGTTGTTGTGATGCCTCGTGGAAGAAGGAGAAATGCGTACCATCACGTTTCCGACTTTGATAAAGGACGGATTGTAGCCTATCGCAATTGCCGTTTATCGTATCGCGACACTGCTGGTCGCGTTGGCCGAGATCCAATGACTGTTAGCAGAATATGGAATCGGTGGGTTCAGGAAGGTAATACGGAAAGCCGTGCTGGATCCCAACGGCCTCGTATCACTAGCAGTCGAGATGACAGGCATCTTATCCGCATGGCTGTAACGGACCGTGTAGCCACGTGTCGATCCCTGAGTCAAAAGTTTGGGACGTTTGCAAGACAACAACCATCTGCACGAACAGTTCGACGGTGTTGGCAGCAGCATGGACTATCAGCTCGGAGACCATGGCTGCGGTTACCCTTGACGCTGCATCGCAGACAGGAGCGCCTGCGATGGTGTACTCAACGAGGACCCTGGGTGCACGAATGGCAAAACGTCATTTTTTCGGATGAATCCAGGCTCTATTTACAGCTGATAGTCGCATCAGTGTTTGGCGACATCGCGGTGAACGCGCAATGGAAGCGTGTATTCGTCATCGCCATACTGCCGATCACCCGGCGTGACGGTATGGGGTGCCATTGGTTACACGTCTCGGCCACCTCTAGTTCGCATTGACGGCACTTTGAAAAGTGGACGTTACATTTCAGATGTGTTACGACCCGTGGCTCTATCCTTCATTCGATCCCTGCGAAACCCTACATTTCAGCTGGATAATGCACGACCGCATGTTGCAGGTCCTGTACGGGCCTTTCTGGATACAGAAAACGTTCTACTGCTGCCCTGAGCAGCACATTCTCCAGATCTCTCACCAATTGAAAACGACTGGTCAATGGTGGCCGAGCAACTGGCTCGTCACAATACGGCAGTCACTACTCTTGATGAACTGTGGTATCGTGTTGAAGCTGCATGGGCTGCTGTACCTGTACACGCCATCCAAGCTCTGTTTGACTCAATGCCCAGGCGTATCAAGGCCGTTATTACGGCCAAAGGTGGTTGTTCTGGGAACTGATTTCCCGGGGTCTATGCACCCAAATTGCGTGAAAATGTAATCACATGTCAGTTCTAGTATAATATATTTGTCCAATGAATACCCGTTTTTCATCTGCATTTCTTCTTGGTGTAGCAACTTTAATGGCAAGTAGTGTATTATAGACAATAATATAATTATCTCTGCCTTGTACCTTATCTCCTTTCCCTACCCCTCCCACGTTTTAAACAAAAAATATTGATTCACTTACGCACGCTTTGCGCTTGACCCTGAGCGGGACTTAGTGGCTGGCGCTGTGCCGACTGGACTTTATCTCAATAAGATAAAAGATAAAACTTTTAAACGTACAATACACGCGAAAATATTTTACATCTTCTACTGTAACTTCATATGCTTTCCTTTGCCTTCTTGGAGTATTGATAACGTTTAGAACTGCTACCTGCTTCAAACGGGAGGATTCGGTCCCATCGTTTTTCAGACCCTTGCGTGCTTGGGAGGATTCGGACCATTTTTCTGACCGCGGGAGGATATTCGGGGCTGCGGACAAATAATGAAGTAATTGCTACTCTCCTTTCTTCCTTCCTGCACACCAACCCACTGTGTGTTTGCAACGGCAGTAGTGCAGCGAGAGAGAGAAGGCGAGAGAGAAAGAGAGAGTGACGAGCGTACAGTGGGCGCAGGAGAGAGGAGTGATTACTGCACGACGGAGATCTAGCACATATTTTTACAAGTCTAGGGCACCCTTTCAGTGTTAAACCCGTCTCAGAGGAACTGATAGTGACATCATTGTTATTTAATACACTCCTAAGTCAGAGGTAAATTCCTTAGATTGAAACATAGACTTCATGCATACTTGTTGTCAAATAAAATTTGTTTAACGTGGAAAATCCGTGTAATTTGTTAAATTGTACCGCTGTGGTGAATATTTGACCTATATTTTCATGTGTGTTTTTTCGCTTAAAGTGTTTGTTCGTGGAATACTGGAGAAGAAATCGGCAAATAGCACAAAAATCGTAAACAATGGTGGTGTACTTACTGACGGTACAAATGAGAGTTCAATACTTGTTAAATAATGCACAGACCAGTAGTTGCGTGTGTCGTCTTATAAACCACAATTAAAAATCGATAAAATACCAACCAAATCCAAATTTACTTGTCTTCTTAATATGTGGGGAGAAATCGGTAAAATGGCGACTAAACCCGATTTTAGGTATGACTTTTTAAAAAGTGGGGGAAAATCAGAAAAAACGCAACGAAATCCATGTTTACATATGAGTTCTTAAAAAGTAGGTCGGAATCGATGAACTAACAACGGAACTCGTATTTACAGATGTATTCTTTAAAACTGGGGGGAAATAGCAACAAAACCCATATTTACCTGTGTCTTCCTACAATCTGGGGAAAAAAAGCAGTAAAACAGTAATGAAACATGTGTCTTCTTAAAGATCGAGGAAAAATCGGCAATTAGCCCGAAACCCTAAATAGTTTCATAATTTGCATCGAACAGCTTTGGGTGCGATACTCTCCTGAAAATCTGCGAAAACAAAGCCCCAGAACTTCAAATACCATTAGGTACAGTTCTCCGCTGGAAATATGTAAACGTCATGTGAATTTCCAGAATGAGATTTTCACTCTGCAGCGGAGTGTGCGCTGATATGAAACTTCCTGGCAGATTAAATCTGCGTGCTGGACCGAGACTCGAGTCAGGAAGTTTCATATCAGCGTACACTCCGTGCAGAGTGAAAATCTCATTCTGAAAGCATCCCCCAGGCTGTGGCTAAGCCAGGTCTCCACAATATCCTTTCATCCAGGAGTGCTAGTTCTGCAGAAGAGTTTCTGTGAGGTTTGGAATGTAGGAGACGAGGTACTGGCAGAATTGAAGCTGTGAGGACGGATCGTGATTCGTGCTTGGGTAGCTCAGTCAGTAGAGCACTTGCCCGCGAAAGGCAAAGGTCCCGAGTTCGAGTCTCGGTCTGGGACACAATTTTAATCTGCCATGAAGTGTCGTGTGAATTTGCTACAGCTGTTACTGGTGGTGGTGGTGGTGGTGGTGGAGGTCTAAAATTAGCATACTGCACCAGTGGGGGCGGGAGACGCCAGTCTTGGCTCATAAATTACCATCTTTATGATGACACATAGCACTTTTGGGCTAAAAACATTTGACATTCAACTAACACCTGGGTAAGCATGAAAGCAAGTGTGTAAATTGGTCACCTTCTTGCCCATAAATTATGGTAACTACAGTGATAAGCCAAAACATTATGACCACTGCCAACCGCGACATTGGATGCTGTCTGGTGACGTTGCAGGCACATGACGTGATAACAAAAGTATGAAATCGGAGCAGATTCAGACAGCGAATCACCCGAGCGAAGAGGCGGCTGCAAATGGGGAAATTCATTCAGATAAGGGACTTTGACCAAGAGGCAGATTATTATTATGCAGAGCCTGTGAACGAGTATCTCTGAAACTGAAGAGCTGGTCCAATGTTCATATGCTACTGTCATCTGCGGAAAGTGGTAGAAGGGCAGTGAAACTACCACCGGGCACTAAGTGGTTGAACGTCCATGATCCTTCGCAGAATGTAGTGTTCGGAGGCTTGTCTGCTCTGTAATGTAGGATAGATGGTGACCTGTGGCATCTCTGCCGAAAAAGCACAATGCTGGTGCACGCTCAACTGTTTCGGAGCACACTGTCCATCGTAAATTGTTTAACATGGATCTTCGCAGCACACCACCCATACGTGTTCACTTGTTGACCCAACGACGTCGTCACTCACGATTGCAGTGGGCACGGAACCATCGGGTTTCGACCGTCGATCAATCGAAAAGTACCAGCTCTTTGTGTGAATCACATTTTTGCTACACTAGGTCGATGGTCGTCTCCACAAATGCTGTCATCTAGGGAAAGGCTGTTCGAAACGCGCAGAGGACCAAGGACACACGCTGGTGGGAGCAGCGTTTTGCTAAGGAGGACATTCTACTGCGCCTGCATGGGACCTGTGGTAGTAATCGAAGACACACTGATAGCTGCAAACACCTACAACCCTTCATTCTTGATGACTTCCTGGACGGCGATGTCATCTTTCTGTAGTATAATTGTCCATGTCTCGGAGCCAGAACAGTGGTCTGAGGAGCATTACTTTTGAATCCATCTGGATTGGTATTGTGCACCATGACTGCGTACGTACATGGCCTCCACGAACCAACAAACTGTTGGATCCTTCATACACAGAATCTGTGACGTATTTCGTTCCAAAGACAGACAAACAAGCTATTAAGCAGGAGGTCATAATGTTTTGGCACATCAGTTTGTAATGACCATTATAGTCAATTATTTTTAATAATATTGACAGTTACAGCCCTTTATTCACATCGTAAATAATCAAAACAAGTGCTCAGGTGAGCAGTTTATTTACATATGGGTCATTAAATTAGACTAGGGCAGGTGTCCAGTTTGTTTGCATAAGGAGAACAATGGGCCCATTCAAGTAGACCTCTCCTAGCTGCTCTAGTAGAGGGATCTACCTAGCTTATGCTTTACTTTTTTCTGTACAGTGTGCTCCTCCTTATCTTCTGGGTCACTTTTACGTATATCCAGGCCATAAACGTGAGCAGACTAATCCAGGTTCTGCCTCTTGAATTCTCGGTGGGTCGTGGAGTTATACAGGGAATGAGATTCCTTTGAAATTATAATGCCCACAAAAAAAAAGTTCAAATGGCCCTAAGCACTATGGGACTTAACATCTGAGGTCATCAGTCCCCTAGACTTAGAATTAATTAAACCTAACTAACCTAAGGACATCACACACAACCATGCCCGAGGCAGGATACGAACCTGCGACCGTAGCAGCAACGCGGTTCTGGACTGAAGCGCCTAGAACCGCTCGGCCACAGCGGCCGGCATAATGCCCACAGACGTTTGTTGTATACAGTCGTATGCTCAAGATGATCACTATTATTTCTATCGTAAGCCAGAAGTGACAAAGCAAAGCAAAACTCATACCGCTCAACGGTATTCTGGATATTAATGTATGCTTTTTTTGCAGCAATATGTTTCGAAGAGGGATGAAATTGGACCCCTCCCCCCTCCCCCCAATTAAGTGAATCAAAAACATGTAAGTATACAGGGTGTTCATAATTAAAGTTCCAGTTCCAGAACAAAAAAATGGGTCAAATGGCTCTGAGCACTATGGGACTCAACTTCTGAGGTCATTAGTCCCCTAGAACTTAGAACTACTTAAACCTAACTAACCTAAGGACATCACACACATCCATGCCCTAGGCAGAATTTGAACCTGTGACCGCAGCGGTCTCGCGGCTCCAGACTGTAGCGCCTAGAACCGCACGACCACTCCGGCAGGCAGTTCCAGAAAGAGAATCACTGCACAGAATGATGTCAAATTTGAATTGCATACTAATGATGCATGGTACAGGGCTATTCCTCAGTTTGCATCCGAGACACCCGACTGTCTCCATGAACCATCGAGCGCTGCTTATAAAGCTCTTTTACGAGAACGGTGACTGTGCACCAGTAGCCCTGCAGAAGTACCGAGTACTCAAGTGTATGGAAAAAGGCATTGGACCCATGTCTGCTAAGGGTCTGAAGACTGGTTCTTATGAAGTGCAGTGAGGTAAAAAGGGAAAACAATTGATCTTCCTTAGGTAGAAGATGTGACCACAGCATTGCAGAGGGTGGGGGGGGGGGGGGGGGGGCATGGGGAATCGTCCAAAGCTTCGACATGCATGCGAGCACCGTGCATAAAATACTAAGAACATCCTACATTGCCATCTATACAATATCACACATGTTCAGGAGCTGACCTGCCGCAAGACAAACTTTCGCTCAGGGATTCCTTGCTTTGCATGGAAGTGGACAATGAATGGCCATGGAACACTCTGTGGACGGACGAAGCCTATTTTCAAGCACATGTCAGTAGGTAGAACTGCAGAATACGGCCAATGGAAAATCTGCATGCCACATAAACCGGTACCACTTCAATCTGCAAAGGTAACTGTATGGTGCTGTTTGACAGCATTGTTTATCGTAGGGAGGTACTTTTTAGACATGACCAGTCCTGCGACTACTGTTACCTGTACAGTCACTGGTAAATGTTTTGAAAGTCTATTGTGCACCTACATCATTCTAACCCATCACCATCATCGATGTGTGGATAGGATCATTTTTATACAAGAGGCGTTTCTCCGCACATCGCACAGCCGGTGAAGTGGCTGCTGTAGAGAGATTTCGCAAGTGCTAGAACTATCAGTAGTCATTTCCCTTCAGTCAGGCCGTCTGGATTACCGATCTTAACCCGTGTGACTTCTTGCTCTGGGGTTATCTGAAAGATGTCGTGTTCAGTCGTCCAATTCCTAACGTAGCTGAATTGAAGACACGGGTTGTGCAACGCGTTCTGAATATGATACCTGAGACACTACAATTTGTTGTGGAACATGCTGTTTCTGGATGTCAACTCGTGGCGCGAAAATGGTGGACATCACGTTGAACATGTCTTGCGCAGCCTCACGACAGTTAGAAACTGATGTCGTTTTGCTTTTTGTTCAGTTTTTGGCCCCATGGCAATTAAAAACTGATGTCATTTTGCTTTTCGTGTATTTTTTGTCCACAGAACAATTATTAAAAACTGATGTCATTTTGCTTTTTATGTGGTTTTTGGCCTCAGGACAATTAAAACCCTATTTTTCCCATCCGATGTTGTATGACCTTCCCATGGAGGATGGCCTTACCTAGCTAATTGCGCCACAATTGTTGATTGCTGAAATTTTCGCAGTCGTGCTCTTGAACAGTACAGATGGTATAATGTGCTATTCAACCCATACCCGTCACATTGCGATTCATCTGTCATTTGTAGCTGACCACATTTACGTTAAGGCGCTTGCAGCGGCATGATTGGTAAAATTTTCGTTAATTTTTTTTTATGTTCCATGATGTTTCCCTCAGTGTCAATAATATGCTCTTCAAATTTGACACCTTTCTGAGCAGTCATTCTCTTTATGCAGCGTTTCGAAACGGAAACATTAATTATGGACAGCCAGTACACTGAGGCAGAGTACACGCCTGAGCTTCTTACCAGTCTCTGTTAATGACGCTCTTGGGGAAAATTCCGAGCCACTCTGCAAATGAGTCGCTCTCTGCGACGTCACACCATTAGCCCCCCGAAGTTAGGTGATCCTCGTTTCCTCACCAGCGTCATGACCTTGTTTCGGAGAGGGGGAAGGGTGGTGGGGGGCGTGGGGAGGACGAATTCATAATATAGAACTGCCTTGCCCTTAATGGCAGGATGCTGCGGGTCGTTGACGATTCCAGGGAGCTCCCTTTCCAAAACAGCTTATCTTGCATTATGGAAAGTAGCAGGATGTTGATACCCTGCGTTCGTGTTATGCTTGTGAGTTTGTGAAATTGTGTCCCCAAAAGCGCCAGCAATACAGAGTAGTTCAGTTCAGCTGCGTGATTTATCTGTAACAGAGCAGGCAGGGAAGTTTCTACTGCTTGACTCGGGATGATGTCAAGATGATGCCTGACATCTTGAAGGTCCATGGCAATTGTGAGATGGTCCGGGGTGCAGAGATTATGGCTACATTAGCAGTCAAGTTGGTGTCTTCAGCCCATACCAAGCTGATGATCACAGACCTGACTATGGTAGTGTTTGCAGGCAATGCAAACACATCGGTAATGGACCAGGCTGGTGCAACGAAAGCACCATCGTGGTGTCAGGTCATGGAGTTGTTGTTCCAGGCAAAAGCTCGACTCCACACACGTCTGCCGCATCTGCAAAGAAAATAAGCAGAATGATATTGATAAGTATCATGTTTAAAAAAAAGATATACGCGGACGTTTATAACAATCTTTAGGCCAACGGCCTTGCCGCGGTGGTAACACCACTTGACATCGGATCACCAAAGTTGAGTGCTGGCACTTGGGTCTGCCGGGCGCTGTTGGCAAGCAGCATGCACTCAGCCCTTGTGACGCCAATTGAGGAGCTACTTGACTGAGAAGTAGCGGCGTCGGTCACGAAAACTGACAACGGGCGGGGGAGCAGTGTGCTGACCACATGCCCCTCAATATACGCATCCAACGACGTCTATCAGCGGAAGATGATACGGCGGTCGGTCGGTGGCATTGAGCCTTCCCATTCCTCTTCAAACAGAGAATAATAATTTGTAACAGTACTTACGCTCAAAAGCGTCAGCACCTTGTTCAGTCCATGATGCTGTCATTACATCATTAATTTCAGCGATATTTTGTAATATTTTATCCAACTCTGCCTGTGGGTCATCATTCATGTGACTCATCACAGTATTATCATCCATTATATATGGAAAGAAACAAAACAAAATCTCTTGACTAATGTTTGCAAAAATGAATAACAAACGTAGTATTGTAAATACCTATTACTGTAAAATAGAAAGAAAATGAACTAATAGGGGAACTCGGGGCAGAACGGGATAGCGAGGCACAATGGGAAATTGCTCTTTTTTAGATCTAAGAGAATTGTTGTACGTCACGTTACCGCTTGCGTTGTTCTAACGTTTGGTGAATTTCAACGCCAGGTAAGCTGTTAATTGTTAATTGTATACCCTAAAATGACATATTCCCTTAAAGTGCATGGCATTTGTTGTACTTTAGTTATTTAATGCGTTTAAATACGTCAGTTATTACACTCCATAAAAGTTGTTAACCTCAAAAGTGCTCTTGGGGCGGAACGGGAAGGGGCATAATGGGATAGTGTCCCGTTCTGCCCCGTCATATTTTGATGCAAGTAGAAAGCAAACCCACCCTGGATGTTCATGGATGCCAGACTCTCCTAATCAGCTATGTTCGCCAAACAACTCAGCTTTCCAGATGTCGCCCGAGGCTGTCATTCCAATCCCATTACTCTGTCAAAATACTCGGCGCAGTACAAGACGAAAAGGAAAAACCGTCGTATTAACAGATTCTCCTTATAAGAAGGAACTGCAGAATGCTGTCGCACGTAAAGTAGGCCTACAGCAAGGAGGAGGGTGCACAAACATAAACAATGTCAGGACACAGACGTGAGGTGCAATGTAACGTAAGGCAAAAATATCAAACTGTACACAAAAAAAAACCAAAACAGAGGACATGAAAGACCTTAAGAAAAATAAAAGGAAAAAGATGATGGAGAACAGAGAATCAGAGAGAGAGGCTGCTGTGTGTCTCTACTGTGGGGACTTCTACTCCATTTCTCATGAGGGCTGGGTCGCACGCCGGAGTGCGCACACAATTCATGTGCTGGCATAGACAGTGAAGATGAAGAGGAAATACTGATTTGTGACTATTGTCGAAAGGGCTAGTAGTTAGTGGTTTGGTGGTTATTAAGCATTGTACATTTTTCAGAATGACATTAAATTATTTTCTTATTTTGAAGAATGACTTTTTAATTGTTTAAATTACACATTCCTTAATCTGAATTGCCTGTTATACAACATTTTGTCGTACTTTTATACTAAATTCGTAATTCAAATTCAACGTTTATGCAATAATTTAACAAAAAATACCCTTATCCCATTCTGCCCCATGGGCGGGGCGGAACGGGAAATATGCAAGACTTTCTTTGAAAAATTGTAAAAAATGCAAAATGTATAGTTTTAAGTGATTTTAAAATAAGGTACATTAGGTTACACTACAAGGTGTTTTCTTTATCACTTTAAGAAGTGTTTCCTTGTGTTCCCTTATTTTATAGAAATTGTCAAGCATTAAGTATCCCGTTCCGCCCCGAATTCCCCTACTACGCAAACGTGTCCAACGTCTGACAGAAGATTATCCGGCTGTTGCCATTGCGGAGGGGAGTCTGGGCTGGGCCCGTTATTTAATACCGAACCTGTAGACGCCATGCACTCATATTTTACTATTAGTCGGTGACTATCAACACTGATCGCTGATCGCACTTCTGAAACACTCCACTCACATTCATCCATGTGGCAGAGTCACGAGGGCCTGGCGAAACGGTATATCCAACAAAAGATGACCACATTGTTACTGCGCATGAACCGAAACGGACTGAACACTTACTCGTAGTGATGCACAGTTGACATGGGTTCACCAATGTAGAGGGTTTCCATACTAGGTGTAAGGAAAGTTCCAATAATGGAGACAAGACGGTTGTGAGCAGACAATACTTTATTGTAATCGAACGATAAAAAAGCGTAACTGCACAGTCTTATATCTCACAGCACACTGAAGTCTTTCTTTATTGCACATATATTCCTGTTTGGTGTCCCTATCTCTCTGCCCAGCGATGCTTATGCCTTCAGGCAGCCCTAACGATGTCGATATCCCCAAAGCTGTTACAGTTTGATGGCTGAAAGTACTTAGCACCAGTGTTAGCTATTTTCTAGCCTGCTCCATTTGCTTACAGAGCAAAAGAAAAACGACTGTCTGTACATCTCACGCGACGTCATGCAGACGTAGAACAGAGGGCACAGCCACCAGATTTAATAAATCAGAAAGGTACCACCTGCTATTTAAATTACCTACTATATGAACCAGAGGTGTTGCGTACCCAATGATATCCCATTCCAGCACACCAGGTGCTGGGCCCGTGTGACGTCAACAAATGTAATCTGGCGACTTTCATTCTCCTCGGAGCCTCCACACATGTATATGTCTATCGTGATGTTGTACGTAATACTGTTACTCGTCTGAAAAGACAGCTTGGTGCTTCTCGTGTATCCAGAGTTGCCGTCGGGCGCACCGTTCTCCATCCACCTCCCTCTGCTTCCGCATTAAGAATGTCCATTACAATAGTAGCCTTGCTGACAGTCTGCAGTACTATAGATGTAGTCACATCGACCATACGGATACTTACCTAGCAGCAAACAAGCCCATTTCCTATCTCAAGGTCCGTTACGTAGCTGTATGATCCTGCATGATCGAGCGCACAATATCGAGTGTTTCAAAATGAGTATCAGCGTTTTGAGGCTTTATAGTGTTTACTACATTCAGCTTACAATGATAAATAACTCAAACAGTTTTGTTCGTATACTTGTGCTCAAGCGCATGCGCTGTTTCCTGTGTCTTCCAATTCGAGGTGGCGCATTGTTTAGCACACTGGACTTGCATTCGGGAGGACAACGATCCAAACCCGCGTCCTGCCATCCACATGCAGCTTTTCTGTGAGTTCCCTAAATCGCTCTAGGCAAATGCCGGAATGGTTCCTTTGGAAGGGTATTGCCAATTTCCTTCCCCATCCTTGAAATATCCCGAGCTAGTGTTCCGTCTCTAGTGACCTTGATGTCGACGAGACGTTTAACCCCAATCTTCCTTTCTTTTCTTTTATAAAACGCTAGTAGCAAAGATGACAACTTGTGAACAGAAAGATTTTTGTGTTCTACAGTTTTCAAGGCTTGAATCTGTTGTTACAGTGCAATGGACGTTCCATACCATGTTCCATCGTAGTCCTCCAGATGATAATAACACTCGTTTTTGGTATCATTACTTTGAAGGCACCGGCTGTATCTGCATAGGAGTATGGGATGACCAAGAGTGACTGAAAAACATGTTGAGCGAATGGGAGAGTGTTTCACACTTAACCCCAAGAAATCGGTTCAGTAGGCTAATCAAGAATCAGTAATTCTAATGATGTCTGTATGGAAACTTTTAATGAACACATGCAACTACAGGGCTATTACAAATGATTGAAGCGATTTCATAAATTTCATAAATTCATTGACATATGGTCACGACATACTACAGATACGTAGAAAAACTCATAAAGTTTTGTTCGGCTGAAGCCGCACTTCAGGTTTCTGCCGCCAGAGTGCTCGAGAGCGCAGTGAGACAAAATGGCGACAGGAGCCGAGAAAGCGTATATCGTGCTTGAAATGCACTCACATCAGTCAGTCATAACAGTGCAACGACACTTCAGGACGAAGTTCAACAAAGATCCACCAACTGCTAACTCCATTTTGTGCAATCTCACGATTTAAAGTTTACGGCCCCTTTTTCTTCTGCGAAAAAAACGTTACAGGACACGTGTATCTGGACATGCTGGAAAATTGGCTCATGCCACAACTGGAGACCGACAGCGCCGACTTCATCTTTCAGCAGGATGGTGCTCCACCGCACTTCCATTATGATGTTCGGCATTTCTTAAACAGGAGATTGGAAAACCGATGGATTGGTCGTGGTGGAGATCATGATAAGCAATTCATGTCATGGCCTCCACACTCTCCCGGCTTAACCCCATGCGATTTCTGTCTGTGGGGTTATGTGAAAGATTCAGTGTTTAAACCTCCTCTACCAAGAAACGTGCCAGAACTGCGAGCTCGCATCAACGATGCTTTCGAACTCATTGATGGGGACACGCTGCGCTGAGTGTGGGAGTAACTTGATTATCGGCTTGATGCCTGCCGAATCACTAAACGGGCACATATCGAACATTTGTGAATGCCAAAAAAACTTTTTGAGTTTTTGTATGTGTGCGCAAAGCATTGTGAAAGTATCTCAAATAATAAAGTTATTGTAGAGCTGGGAAATCACTTCAATCATTTGTAATTACCCTGCACTTCCTTATCGATTGCAACTATTACTAGCTTTAAGACCTTCAGATTACAGTTTATGTGCCAACTTTACAAAAGAAATATTGCTACATGACGATGAAGATTTGCTGGATCATATCGTCTTCGATGATAATCGACATTTCACCTGAGTGGGAATGTTAACACATATAATGTGCCCATTTGGGGGTCAGCATATCCCCACGAGATGATACACTTGCAACAAGACTCCCCTAAATTAAATGTTTTTTGTGCCGTATCCCGGCGTAAAGTTTATGGGCGTTTCTTTTTCGGGCAAGCAACTATTCAGCCAGAAAAAAATGAGTGCACTCTTTCAGTGTCTCTAAATCATTCGAGATTTATTGTTGCAACAATGCTTATGGAGTACATTAAATGATTACGTTTACAGATCAACAGCACAGGTGGTTCTAAGGCACCAGGAATTGACCCACGTTGAAACATCCATATCAGTTAGTGATGTAGTCTCCATGGGCAGCAACGTAGGCATTGACTCTGGCATCCAGTCGATCGTACAGATGGCGGATACATTATGCCACGCCTTCTCGACCTGTTCACGTAGTTGCTGATTGACGAGTCGCATGAGTCACTTTTCGGCCTATCATTTGCTCGATTGGAAGCAAGTCTGGAGGTCGTGCTGGCCAAGGAAGTTGCTGCACGTCTTGTACAGCACATAGAGTCTCTCGGGCAGTGTGTGGGCGAGCATTATCTTCTTGGAACAACACATCACCTTCCTGTTGCAAGAACTGAAAAAGAAAGGGTCGAACAACATTATGCATATGTCAAGTAATGATTAGCACTTCCTACAGAAACACCTAAGGTCAACGAGAGTTGTAGCTTACCGCGCCCCAGACCATAAGCCTGGGGGGAGGCGATGTGTCTCGAGCGAATGCACTCTAGGAGACAGCTCTCACCAGGTCTATGTCGTACACGCAAATGACCATCACTTGTGTGCAGGCAGAATCTGCTTTCATCGCTGACAACCACGGTGCACAATTCCATCTTCCAACTGATCCTCTGATGGCACAAGTCGAGTCGTGCACGTCGATGCTGTGGCGTCAGTAGAAGGTGAGCTAGAGGTGTGCGTGACCGTCGTCTCATTGCTAACAACGGGTTCGCAACAGTTCGTGTCGACACATCTGAGCTCACAAGCCCTCTTATCTGTGCTGTGGTAGCTGTACGTTCTTCCACTGCTGCTCCTTCAAGACGACGATCCTAGCGGATGTCTGCGCTGCGTGGAGCTCGTCTACAGGTTTGAGAATGATCACGTGACCACCGATACAGCATCATTGTACCTCTGACGCAACACGCCCAACTTGTGAGCCAATTCTCCAAAAGGACCGTCGCGCCACTCAGAAGGCCACAATTTGATCCTTTTCAAACTCAGTCAGTTGACTGTAAGAAGCAGAAGTGCGTCTCCGTGACATTGTTCCCTTCATGCTTTACTCGTTTGCACCACACTGAGCTTTCTGGCAGTCAGCATCCCCTATTAATGCGATGCGTAGTCATAGATGGCGCTCTGCTAGCTATGCCACTACACTATCCGTTGGCGGACGACGATAAAACCATTATCAGTACATTTACTACAACAGGGTGACATATGCAATCATCGGATCAAAATCTACGTCGTCTTTCCAGGTGTACTAATTTCTTTTTTTTCCGCCAGTGTATAACTGATGTTTCTTATCTTGATTTTCTAGAATCATGCTCTTTCCGCAATTAGAAGAAGCGGAACCACGGGACTTTGTTTGGTAGGAAGATGGTGCTCCACCTGACTGACGTAACTCAGTACGTGATTGGTGAAACGCCATTCTGCCCGACCGCTGGAACAGCCCTTGACAGAGCTTGTTTCGCATGGCCTCCACGTTTATTAGATCTGACATCATACGATTTTTACCTTTGGGAGTTCATAAAGGATCGTGTGTATGTGCCTCCGCTACCAGCTGATCTACCCGACTTAAGACACGAGACTGAAGCAACTGGTGCAATTATTCCGGACACACTGATCAAGGTTTGGGAAGAACTCCGGTATCGATTTGATGTGTGCCGAACGACGAATGGAGCTCACATTGAATACTTATAAGAAAAACTATTTGAGTTGCTCTTTCATTTTCTATGTATTATTTACAATTGTTGAATGTAAGAAATTCTACAAAGCCTTAAAATCCCGATATTCATTTTGAAACACCGAATATGCCTGTCCTCTCGGGTGCGAGTCGCGTTGGGCCGTTGAGATCTTGCATGTCATTGAGTACGGCCGTACTTAACGCATCGATTACGTCCGGTCAGCATCCCCTCTTAAAGGTTAGTCATAGATGGCGCTCTGCTAGCTATGCAGGTGTGCTATCCCGACCAACGCGAGCTTCATTGAGGAACAATAAACTGCAGAATCGATGCGTCACCGAGCTACCGTTGTCTAATTCCGACACGTATTGGTAGAAGTTTATTCTCCTTACACGAGGCGTTACACTACTTCTTACAAACAAACAACAGTCAAATGTGATTTAATGGCATATCCAAGCACATAATACACTTCATGCCAATTGACATGTTGCAATTTTAATGGTCACCCTAGCATAAATGAGCAAGATGAATCGAGTTGATCGACATTTTGTTACCGATAATTTACAAATTCTTTGCCTTTCTGTATGTACGCAGTCTTCGGTGAAAACGACCTGTGGGAAACTGAACGGGAGAGCGCGTGTTACAATGGTGACGTCACAGCATAACACGTTTATCTACAACGGATAGCCATACTCACCGATGCGATAAGAATAACATGGTGATAATCTCAGCGGATAATATCGCCTCCACCTCATGCAATATGTATTGTCTCACAACGCAACACAGATTGACAGGGATATTTCCAGGTGGTGCAGCGTTTTTTCCACGTTTGCATTCTTTCCGCACGTTTCCTTAACAGTGCCTGACAATAGATGGCTTTGAAATAGCACAGAGCGTAACTGTTAATTAGCGTATACTCATCTTCCTTTCTCGGTGATCTCCGATGCTGCAGTAGCTGTCAAAGAATTTGCGAGTATCTGCTCCACCAAAGTTTGCTGCAACTTGGGAGTTCTGACACTGTAGTTAATCTATTGGTAGTGCCAAGAGATTTCAAGAAATTCAGGCTGATATAATGTTCTCTTTCAAAATTACATGTTTATTGCGTAATAAGCTTACAGAACTGTAACAAAACCCTCTCACATAAACGGTCGGAAAATTGAGACCATGATGGCAGGTTCCTGACTCTTATACACTGAAGGTCCAAAGAAACAGGTATAGGCATGCGTATTCAAATACACACGGCCAGCCGAGGTGGCCGAGCGGTTCTAAGTGCTACAGTCTGAAACCGCGCGACCGATACGGTCGCAGGTTCGAATACTGCCTCGGGCATGGATGTGTATGATGTCCTTAGGTTAGTTAGGTTTAAGTAGTTCTAAGTTCTAGGGGACTGATGACCTCAGATGTTAAGTCCCATAGTGCTCAGAGCCATTTGAACAATTTTTTTTTTTTTCAAATACGCAGTCATGTAAACAGGCGGAATACAGCGCTGTGGGTGGCAACACCTACGTAAGACAACAGGTATATGGCGCAGTTGTTAAATCGCTTGTTGTTGTTGTGGTCTTCAGTCCTGAGACTGGTTTGATGCAGCTCTCCATGCTACTCTATCCTGTGCAAGCTTCTTCATCTCTGAGTAATTACTGCAACCTACATCCTTCTGAATCTGCTTAGTGTATTCATCTCTTGGTCTCCCTCTATGATTTTCATCCTCCACGCTGCCCTCCAATACTAAATTGGTGATCCCTTGATGCCTCAGAACATGTCCTACCAACCGGTCACTTCTTCTAGTCAACTTGTGCCACAAACTCCTCTTCTCCCCAATTCTATTCAGCACCTCCTCAATAGTTATGTGATCTACCCATCTAATCTTGAGCATTCTTCCGTAGCACCACATTTCGAAAGCTTCTATTCTCTTCTTGTCCAAACTATTTATCGTCCATGTTTCACTTCTGTACATGGCTACACTCCATACAAATACTTTCAGAAACGACTTCCTGACACTTAAATCTATACTCGATGTTGAAACGCTTTCCTTGCCATTGCCAGTCTACATTTTATATCCTCTCTATTTCGACCATCATCAGTTATTTTGCTCCCCAAATAGCAAAACTCCTTTACTACTTTAGGTGTCTCATTTCCATATCTAATTCCCTCAGCATCACCCGAGCTAACTCGACTACATTCCATTATCCTCGTTTTGCTTTCGTTGATGTTCACCTTATATTCTCCTTTCAAGACACTGTCCATTCCGTTCAACTGCTCTTCCAAGTCCTTTGCTGTCTCTGACAGAATTACAATGTCATCGGCAAACCTCAAAATTTTTTTTTCTTCTCCATGGATTTTAATACCTACTCCGAATTTTTCTTTTGTTTCCTTTACTACTTGCTCAATATACAGATTGAATAACATCGGGGATAGGCTACAACCGTGTCTCACTCCCTTCCCAACCACTGCTTCCCTTTCATGCCCGTCGACTCTTATAACTGCCATCTGGTTTCTGTACAAATTGTAAATAGCCTTTCGCTCCCTGTATTTTACCCCTGCTAACTTTAGAATTTGAAAGAGGGTATTCCAGTCAACATTGTCAAAAGCTTTCTCTAAGTCTACAAATGCTATAAACGTAGGCTTGCCCATCCTTAACCTACCTTCTAAGATAAGTCGTAGGGTCAGTACTGCCTCACGTGTTCCAGTATTTCTACGGAATCCAAACTGATCTTCCCCGAGGTCGGTTTCTACCACTTTTTCCATTCGTCTGTAAAGAATTCGCGTTAGTATTTTGCAGCTGTGACTTATTAAACTGATAGTCCGGTAATTTTACTGCTGCTAAAATGGCAGGTTATAAAGATTTAAGTGAGTTTGGACGTGATGTTACAGTCGGCGCACGAGCGATGGGACACAGTATCTCCGAGGTAGCGATTAAGTGGGGATTTTGCCATACGACCACTTCATGAGTGTACCGTGAACATCGCTGCGGCCGGAAAAACATCCTGCAAGAACGGGACCGACGACGACTGAAGAGAATCATTCAACATGACAGAAGTGCAACCCTTCCGCAAATTGCTGCACATTTCAATGCTATGCCATCAACAAGCGTCAGCGTGGGAACCATTCAAAGGAAGGTCATTGATGTGGGCTTTCGGAGCCGAAGGCCCACTCGTGTACCCTCGATGACTGCACGACACAAAGCTTTACGCCTCGCCTGGGCCCATCAACACTGACATTGGACTGTTGATGATTGGAAACATTGTTACCTGGTCGGAATAGTCTCGTTTCAAATTGTATCGAGCGGATGGACGTGAATGGGTGAGGGGACAACCTTATGAATCCGTGGACCCTGTATGTCAGCAGCGAACTGTTCAAGTTGGTGGAAGTTCTGTAATGGTGTGGGACGTGTGCAGTTGGAGTGATATGGGACCCTTGATACGTCTAGATACGACTCTGACAGGTGACAGGTATGTAAGCATCCTGTCTGATCATCTGCATCCATTCATGTCCGTTGTGCATACCGACGGACATGGGCAATTCAAAAATGGTTCAAATGGCTCTGAGCACTATGGGACTTAACATTGTGGTCATGAATCCCCTAGAACTTAGAACTAATTAAACCTAACTAACCTAAGGACATCACACACAGCCATGCCCGAGGCAGGATTCGAACCTGCGACCGTAGCGGTCGCGCGGTTCCAGACTGAAGCGCCTAGAACCTATCGGCCACGCCGGCCGGCTTGGGCAATTCCAGCAGGACTATTCGACACCCCACACGTCCAGAATTGCTACAGAGTGGCCCCAGGAAAACTCTTCTGATTTTAAACACTTCCACTGGGCACCAAACTCTCCAGACATGATCTTTATTAAGCATAGCTGCGGTGCCTTGCGACGTGCTGTTCAGAACAAATCTCAACCCCCTCGTATTCTTACGGATTTACTGACAGCCCTGCAGGGTTCGTGGTGTCAGTTCCCTCCAGCACTACATCAGACATTAGTCGAGTCCATGCCACATCGTGCTGTGGAACTTCTGCGTGCTCGCGAGGGCCTTACCCGATATTAGGCAGGTGCATCAGTTTCTTTGACTCTTCAGTGTTTATTATTTTAAAAATGACTAGTAACGTTATCCACTATTAGAAACAAAGAATTTATGGATTACAATTAAAACTTGCTGGCGTAGGCCTATACATATTGATATCATGGAAGTATGTATTAATTCGTACCTGTCAAATTCCAACATTACGTTTTACACATTTTTTTAGGTTTTAGTACTAAAATTCATAAAATGTGTTCGATAAAAACGGTTTTTATAAAGTTGCTTATATCACGAAGATTATTTTTTGGAATATGTGCCTACCATTTGCATGTGTTCGTTATACATACTATTGAAAAGCCAGTTTCACTTCTTCTGAAAGGTATTTTGGAATTACAAAATGAAAACTGTTCATGATTTATGTTCAAGTATCGATCAGAAACAGTAGAACCACCGCAGTGAGTGTATACTTGGTAAGGTGGGAACGAAATTAATGACAGAATATGAATCAGTCTAATAAACTGAGTTATAAAAATAACCATTTAAATGAAATAACATTGTTAAACATTGACGTAAGACTGTAAAGGTGGCAACCTGACAACTGGGCTCATCACTTCATGTCACATGTATCCTAAAGATCATATATTGGTACGTTTCGTCTTTATGAGGCCTAGCGAGAAATTAATAGAAACCGTGAACAAAACTATTTTTTTCTTTTACATACTATCTTATACTGATTATAAGAATAACAGGAAGATAGACAGGATCTGTTGAAGTTGGTAGTATATATTTTTTGGTATAAACCGTGAACGTGAAGAAATTTCCATCGCAAACTTTAAGTCTTGATCAAACTAAAAGTGGCACTACTCCTAGCAGAGTGAGCGTTTATACACATGGAAGCAAGTAGGGAGATATGAATTTGGCAGAATACTGAGAGATCAAATTCAGGAAAAAGAACCTGGAGTAGACGACATTTCCTCACAAATAATCAAAGCCTTGGGGGAGCCAAGCATGACAAAACGGGTTCACCTGGGGGTGCAAATATTTGATACAGGCTAAATACGCTCAGACTTCAAGAAGACTGAAATAATTACTGTTTCAAAGAACGTTATCGAACCTTCAATTTATTAAGTAATGGTTATAAAACACTGAAAGAAATTATTTACAGTGGAATGGAAAAACTAATAGAAGCCGACCTCGGAAAAATTCAGTCCGGTTTCCGGAAAAGTGTAGAAACAAACGAGATTGTACTGACTCTGCGTTGGAAGATAGGTTAAGGAAAGGCAATACTACATTTATAGCACCTGTAGATATACAGAAAACTTCTGACAATGTTGACTGCACTTGAAATTCTGAAGGCAGCAGGGGTAAATGTAGAGAGAACAAATGTATCTACAACTTGTTCAAAACCCAGACTGCACTTCCAGAAGTCAAAGGACGTGAAAGGGAAGCAGCAGTTGAGAAGAAAATATGTCAAGTTTGTAGCATCTCTAGGTACTAGTTCATCTATACATTGAGCAAGCAATAAAGGAAGCCAAGGAGAAAGTTGGAAAATGAATCAAACTTGGAGAGAAAAGAAATAAAAACCTTGAGATTTGTTGAAGACGTTGTTATTGTGTCATCAATGGTAGTGGAATGGATAATGTTTTGAAAAAAGATTGTAACATGAGCAGCAACAAAAGTGAAACGAGGGTAATAAAACGAGGTCGTATTAAATCAGATGATGCTGATAGAATTAAATTAGGAAACGAATACTAAAAGTAATTGATGGGTTTCTTGTTTGGGAAGTAAAATAAGTGATAGACGAAGTGGAGAAGATATAAAATGCATACTGGTAATAGCGGCAAAAGCATTTTCGAAAAGGAAAAATTTGCTAACATTGAATATAAACTCGAATGTTGGGAAGCCCTTTTCTCAAGTTATCTGCATTGAATGTAGCCTTGTACGGAAGTGAAACGTGAATGACAAACAGTTCAGACGAGAAGAGAATAGAAACTTTTTAAATGTGGTGTCACAGAAGAATGTCGAAAATTAGATGGGCACATCGAATAACTAATGAGGAGGTAATGAATGCACAAACTGACTAAAGGAAAGGATCGGTTGATACGACACAGTCTGACGCATATAGGAATGGTTAATTTGGTAATAGATGGAAGTGTGGGGAGTAAAATTGTAGAGGAAGACCACGGGTTAAACGCAGTAAGTGGGTTCAAATGATTGTAGGTTGTAGTAGTGATGCAGAGATGAAAAAATAAAATGATCGTATGGTATTTATTGTCCATGATTCCCCCATTGGGGATCGGCAGCAGGCGACTTGCGCGTTAAAGATGATGAATACGCAACACCCGCTCCTCTAACGGGGATCGAACCGGGGCCCGCTTACATGGTAGGCAGAAACGTTACCGCTGCGCTACAGAGGAGGACCTGCAAAACTGAAGAGGCTTCCACATCATATAATAACACGGAGAGCTGCATGCGTCCAGCTTTGGACAAAAGACCACAACAACAACAGTCCATGACTCTTTGGGGGCTGTCAAACACGTTAATTCGTTTTGTGCCTGTATTCTATTTTTTAAATAAAATAATCGTTAGTCATTCTGAAACAATGTAGAGTTATAATGTAGTACTGTATTACAGCCGAGTAGGTCTCTCTTCAAAACAGTCACAAACCCGATGAAAAATGAGTTTATTGCTCAGGTTGCTCATTTTTTGCGTCTCGGACTTATGTCCATCATCAGATGTCCAACGGCACAGAGGATCACAGAATACGAGCTTTACTAGATGTACATATAACATAAGATGACAAAGTAGCGACCACCCTAGCAGTACGCACAGTCACGCCGAACATATGGTTACTGAAAGGATACCCTGAGATCACTCAGCAATCATCTATTCTTCCACCGGTCAAGCACACAACCTTCACCATATTTTGTCCACGCCAGGGCCGCCAACTCACGCTCGGCCTAGACAATTGACGCCTGAAAAGCTAAAGGTGGTAAAATAGGAATTTCGCAGCATGCTATCACAAGGTATCTGCAGAATTTCTAGTAGCATTTGGGCGGCCCCGATTCATGTCGTGCCTAAAAAGAAGAATGGATGGCTCCCCTGCGGTAGCTGTCGCCAACTCAGTGCAAGGACCATCCCAGACCAGTACCCCCAAGTAGAAGAATTTTCTGCAGATGTTCACGATAAGAAGACGTTTTCTATCGCTGACCTAATCCGAGCATACTGTCAGATCGCTGTAGCTACGGAAGACATTTGAAAGAGCAATCACGACGCCATTCGGTCTGCTTGAGTTCACCAGAATCCCATTCGGGCTGTGTAACACAGCTCTGACCTTCCAGTGCTTTAAGAAAGAGGTGAGAAAAGATATTGATTTTTGCTATGCGTACATAGATGATTTGTTGGTGATGTCATCATGAGGAGAGGAGCATTTATGGCATTTGGCTGCCTACGCACAAAGGGATTAGTAACTAATTTTGCCAAGTGTGTTTTCGAGGAGAAAGAGGTGCACTTCATAAGATATTTGGTGAACGCACAGGGTATTCGACTTCCACACAAAACAAGTAAGGGCCATATGGAAATACCCACAGCCTATTACAGATAACTACGACGGTTCCAAGGAGTAGTAAATTTCTACTAACGGGTCATTCGCATTTACGCACTGATAACCACACCATTGAAAGAACTACGTAAGGGCGCACCGAGGCCAAACCACAGCCTAGCAAGGTAGACATCGCGTTTCAAGCTGTGAAAATAGCTATAGCGGAGGCCGCCCTATTAGCACAACCGGTCGCACAAGCCCCACTTGCGCTCATGGTTGATGTTTCATTCACTGCCATTGGTGCTGCACTTCAGCAACAGACTAATCATGATTAGCAGACCATTGCATTCCACAGTCATAAGTTGTCGCCATCTCAGCAACGCTGGGCAATATGCGATCGTGAGCTGTACGCCGCTTGCGCTGCAATCAAAAAATTCCGACAATAATTAGAAGGGCGAGAGTTCACCATTTGTACCGATCATAAGCCCCTTATACGCCTTGAAGGTAAAGCCGGAGAAACCATCGCCTAGGCAGCTGCGACGCTTAGATGTCAGCCAGTTCACTACATTGCCGGCAGCTGTGGCCGAGCGGTTCTAGGCGCTTCAGTCCGGAACCGCGCTGCTGCTACGGTCGCAGGTTCGAATCCTGCCTCGGGCATGGATGTGTGTGATGTCCTTAGGCTAGATAGGTTTAAGTAGTTCTAAGTCTAGGGGACTGACGACCTCAGATGTTAAGTCCCATAGTGCCTAGAGCCATTTGAACCATTTGAACTACAAACATTGTGTATGAGGAAAGGAAGCTAAATGTTTCAGCTGACGTGCTTTTGCATGTAGGACAGTGGACGCGGTAGCAGATGACACAGCAGTTGTGGAAGCAGAGTCAAATGTCATTAATTACGACGCCCTCGCACACGCGCAACGAATTGATAGTGAGTTGCGTGATTTATTGCAGCAATCGAAAGGACTGAGGTTACAGTTCATGACATCGCCTGAAGCAAACGTAGAGTTATATTGTGACGATCAGGAGAAAAAGTACGCCCATTTGTGCCACAGCAATTCAGAACACAGGCAATAGCATCAATGTACAGTCTGGCACACTCGTGAGTAAGCGCCACTGTCAGATTAGTCAAACAGAACGTTGTATGGCCAGGAATGCACACATTCTGCCGAACATTTGTAAAGCGATGTGCGGCGTGCCAGAGGAATAAAATCATGCAGCATGTCAGAGCACCGTTAGGTGCACTTCTTCCGGCAAATCAGCGTTTTGAACAACGTAGGTCCACTCGCAGCATCAGAAGGCTACAGTTATTGCCTCACAGTAGTAGACAGGTTCACTAAGTGGACAGAGGCATTTCCAATGAAGAACTTCACAGTAGAAACTGTAGCGCAAACATTTATTCGTGGCTGGATTACCCGGTTTGGAGTCCCGCTGAGAATTGCCACTGATCAGGGACGGCAATTTGAAGCCTACGTCTCCAGATCATTGACCACATTATCAGGTTCGAAGCGCATACGCACCATGCATACCACCCCCATCAAACAGTAGTTCAGCGTCTTCATCGGCAGTTGAAAATAACACTAACATGCCGCGCAACACCGAAATGGACAGAGACGCTGCCCGTCTTGCTTTTAGGTCTAAGAACGTCATTTAAGAGTGATCTGAAGAGCACAGCAGCGGAAGTGGTATATGGACAAACGTTACGAATGACTGGAGTGTTTCTGCACAGCCTGGCAGATGGCACAATCACCGCCTCAAACTTCGCCAGCAAGTTAAGAGAACACATGCGCCAGCTTGGGCTGACAATGCCTAGAAACCAGTTGGAAAGACACTCGTTCATTTTTGAGGAGCTAGACAAGTTATCACAAGCGTTATTACGCAACGGTGCAGTGCGCAAGCAGTTGCACCCACCGTATGACGGACCGTATCCGGTAGTCAGTAGGGACAGCAATTCTTTCTGCATAACGATCCATGGTACACCCACCACAGTTGCATTGGATCGGATCAAGCCGGCTTTCCTGGGTACAACAGACATTACAACCACCACTCAAAGCAAACCAGAGAAACCACAAGAATCAACAACAAGAAGTGTTCCTGTATCCCATGAGCACCACGGTGAACCAAACACTACGACACCGAGACCAATGTCGAGGATTACTACCCCGCTCACCTGTTAGAAGCACTGACACAAGTGATGCACCCCCGGTGTCAAGAAAGAAGTAGTTACGAGGGTTGGCCTGTATTGAGTCCGCAGTATAGTTAATACTAAAGAGGGAGTCATGTAGCGACCTGTTCCAATTTTTTGTCTCCGCAAGTGTACAGTGATGCATAAACGTTCCGTGCTCTGACAGTTTTAAACTGTATTTATTTAGGGCGATTCTGAAGTGATGATCAATTATTCACTCATGGGAAGTATAGGCCAAAAGTAGCTAAAACGCCCCAGTAAACATGACTCCGCAAGTCAACCGTTGCCGAGGTATCACATTTAGTCTAGTTGGGGACCAATTGTAAATGTCCCTCGTACTGCGGTATTCACGTTGGTATATCAAAGTTTGGGATCGACTATCTGTTTACGTATGCGCAGCTACTTCCCTTTCCCACAGTCAGTTACGAGCGTGAAGGCACCTTGGACAGGAAGTTACACCAATGAAGAGTACGCTGACATGCTCTTCATGTATGGGAAAGCTGCTTGAGGCTGCACGATTGTATGAAGAAGCTTTTCCTCTCCCCAGGCAGCCCGACAGGCGTACATTTAGCCGGTTACTTCAGCGCCGTAAAGAAGCGGGAGATCCGCACATCACGTACGAGAAGGTCGACCCGGATCCATAACATCCGATGTTGAGGAAAGGCTGTTACACATTGTACAAGAACGTCCGAGTACTTCAACAAGGAGGATTGCTACCGAAGAGTGTGCCCTGAGTCATAGCAGTGTGTGGCGGATTTTACATCGGAAGTACTCTATCCATATCATCTCCAACGAGTGGAAGCCCTCAACAATGCAGACTTCCCTCCTAAAGGGAATTTCTGTCAATGGGTGCAACAACAGTGTACCCTGAATCCCCTGTCTGCAAGCAGTATTCTGTTCACGGACGAGGCTGGATTTACCAATGACGGTATTTTTAACTACCATAACTGTCACATTTGGACCGATGTCAATCCTAACGTAACATACATATCACAGCATCAGCAGCATTATTCGTTGAATGCCTGGGTAGGACTGCTCGGAGACCGCATAACTGGAAAGCATTTCCTACCACGGATATTAACTAGAAAGCAGTCCATGCGGTTTCTGCGAACTGTACTTCCAGATGTACGTGATGATGTCCCACTGAACCAACGCCTGAATCTGTGGTTCGTGCATGACGGTCCTCCAACACATTTTCATTTACGAATGCGCCTGCTTCTAACTCGGACGTATGGTCAACATTCGACATATAGAGGAGGGCCTGTGCCATGGTCTCCAGATTTAAATCCCATGGATTTCTGTGTGTAGGGTCATGTCAAAAGCTTGCTCTATGCTAACGAGGTGAACTCTTCTTGAGGAATTACGCTTGAGAATTGAAGCAGCCTTGCAGCATTTACAAAATTCCCCTGGACTGCCTGAGAGGATCGCAGCTCACTTCAGACACAAGTTCAGTGCTGCATTCGGACGCATGGACAACATTTCGAATATCTACTTTAACGTTTAGAGATGCCGTGTGTTCCTAGACGCTGATGCACCGCATGAAAAAATGTGTTGTTATCTCGATAGCGGTTGTTTGTGGACCCATGTTTGTTGGACATTTTTAGCTACCTTGGGCCTATACTTTCCATGTGTGAATTATTGACCATCACATCTCAAACGCCCTGTATAGTTGCTCTTTCGTTTACGTTTCTGTTAGTTATTCCGCGCTTTACATTGTGCGTGCAGTCATGTTTGTACAACTGTAAACTGTTATCGCGGATGTGTGGGAATAAATACCTTGTTTTCTCCGTTACCCACAGAGTAAACGTTTTATTAGAGCACAATAAATACCATGGAATTTTGTTGAAGATTGTTATAACAACAGCGGAAATAATGTATCATTAAGATGAGAACAACTGATTTGCGTATCGTTCTATTGCGTCTTGTCTGCACTGCTGATGTCCAAGTAACTTGATCCGTTTAAGTGATATGTTAGACGGAAAGTCATTAACAGACACAAGTAATTTCTCTGCGCCCCAGGTAAGTGCGATGCGACAGTTATTGATTGGATATTGCCGTGTTAATGAATTAATGGAAAGTAATTATTGTAATATCAAACATTTTATAGCCGAAATTGTTATATATGACAAAATGTTGCCCTGTAAAAGTCAAAATTGTAGGTTAAGTCAGTTGCAGACACAATATCAGCTCCGTACAGAAGTTGTTAATTAGCTTTTTATTTGGAGAAATTTAAACTTGTACGCCCCCAGGAAACTTGGCCTTAGAGCTAGCGCACGCGAATTATTTTTGTCACCATGACTTTCCAGTCTGTGAATGTAGGGCCTATACGTAGGATCGTGCCTGTTACGGCGTGACAGCCAGGCGACCAATTTCTCTGCCGACTCTTGGACAAACCCATGACAAACCTGTCACTACGCCGCTAAGTTTTGATAGCCGCCCGCACACGGGTGACAAAATTGTCACTCTCCGTGCATTCCTTGCTTGCCATTTGCTTTCCGACTGTCGACACAGTGACACTCAGACATGGCATTAGCGTCTTCGCTCAATGTGACTGTGCACGAACACGATATCGAATATGCTATTCTTTCAAGAGAAGTGGAAAAGAGGCCAGACATTTTCAGCAGAAACTTGGAAGGGTTACTCGGACATAAATATGAAAATTAGACAATGGGAAGAAATCAGTCGAATAATATTTTCATGTGTTTGGGACAACTTGTCTCCAGCTGGGATAGATAACCTCATGTTCGTATTTTTGTATATTGAAGGAGGTAAACTGTGAAGTAATTCATCAAAACATTCAACACTCATTCGAAAATATTGAAAAATTTCTTTGAACGTTGTCGAGGTTTACGAAACATTATGTAAAATTTTCCACTTGCCTGCCTGTCGCTCCAAAGGTTGTGTGCAGTACCGCAATTCTTCTTTATGGTGTATTCTTTTACATCTCATAAGTTGGCAAATAATGACCGTCTCTTCAAAATCTCGTACATCGATAAACTACGATATGATTTTTTTTTAAAGGTTTAGTGACTGCCATCTGTCGTGAGCGCACTCCACTTTGAGATGTTACATGACAGTGGCAGAAACTTTTTTGTCACGATAACAGAATTCACCCTTGCTGGCTAGCCCTTAGCAACATGTAATGAATGTCATTATGACGACCTGTGGACTCTGTACTTTGTGATTCTTTCTGTAATTTCTAATTCTGTAAAGACTCGATTGCCGCCAACACCGTACCTGTTGCAAATAATTCTTTATAATTAACTAAAACTGCAATAAAATTTCGTAACCTTATATTCAATAATCAATATTTTGGTGATTATATACTGTATATGTTGGTAACAAATCCGCTCAAACACGCCAGCGCTGCTAAATTTATATTTAAAAAAATTATATATAAGCTCATCTTGTAGCTAAATGTTTCCAACATAGATTTTTCAGGTGTTTCTTAATTCGAATACCTTCCTATCTGTTAACTGAATATTTGTAGCGCTTTTCTCTATGGAGAGATAGCTGGAGACTTGTATGTTAAATTACCTAGTGGATGTTGCTGTAAAATTAGTGGTAAAGTTTGTAGATTTAGAAAGGCTGTGTATAGTTTAAAGGACACACCAAAAATTTGGAATGTTAAATTCCACTCACTAGTAACTGGCTTAGGATTTGTAAGACGTGATTTTGCATTTTGCTTGTATATAAAGACAGAAAATAATCATAAAACATTCTTACTTGTTTACATCGATGTGCTGGAATCTTCAAGTTCCCACAGGGAAACTGACAATTTAAAGCTGTTATTAAGTGATAACTTTGAAATGAAGGATTTGAGCCTATCTAGCAACTATCTGGGAATGCGTACAACTTGGAACATGGCTGACGTTTGCAGCAACTGTATACACAAATTTGAGAAACACCACACCGGTGATACTTATGTTTTAATGTTTGACCTTTTGAAGACCATTATGTTTTATATTTTAATGTATGACTTGAGCAACTCAGCTCCTAAATCTCTGTACATCTTTGATGATATGTTCTTCATGTAATTACCTTACCTTCTGGTGAAGTCACCTTTGGAGGTGACAATACTTGGTCAAGGTATATAGAAAACCTATGCAACCGGATGACTGATTTTTACATATTTTTCATATTTGGGAATGAATATGTTCAAAATTTAACGGAGGGTATTATTAGTATTTGTCAAAGTATCTATCTTGAAAAAATATTGAAAGTTTTTGATCTGTTTAAAAGTAATTTTGTTTCAACTCCCAAGAGGTAAAATTTTGATCACAGTGTTTTAAGAAGAAAAAAAATGTGAAGAATAAAACATTGAGAAAAGATGTAGAAAATTACTATTGTCACTGATGTATGCCAATCAGATACCTGTGTTGCAGACTTGTACAAGTCTGGTTTTATGGATTGCTTTAAAACGTGTATTGCATTATATTCAGGGAACCCTAAAACTGAGTCTGTTATATGATAGGGATAAAAATTGTATCAATCTCATGATCGGTTATGTTGACTCTAATTGGGCTGGTGACAAAGCAGATAGGTTGTAGTGTTTCATGGGCATCTAAGAAGCAACCTGCAGTGTCTCTGTCATCAACAGAACCAGAATTTATAGCATGATTACTAGTGAAGCCTATTGGCTCAGTGATTTGTATTATAGTCTTTTGGTAGTCAGAAAACCGTTGTACTTTATTAAGATAATACACCAGTAATAAGACTTTACGAGAACCCACAGTTCCATCATAGACTAAAGCACACAGTTGTCAAAGTTTTATTTGTGAGAGAGAAAGTTTTCACTAAGGAAGTTCTGTCAAAGCATATTAGCACAAATGAGCAACGAGCTGATGCTCTAGGAAAGCCACTATTTAGACCAGAATCTGAAAAATTTAGAGCCTTGCTAGGACTTACTTCAAACTTGTAATTCAACAACCAATAATTAACACGGAGGGAGGGTGTTACTGGTATAATGTTAATGTTGTTTTACAGTAGCAGCACTGTTTCTCTTTGGTTTTCGTTAATTTTTTTTTTCGGGTGCTTTCTTTTTTTTATTTTTTAAAAATCTTTTGTATGCATTATTGTCATCCAACATTGAGTGTAAATTCTGTAAAAATAGATTTATAACAGAGCTTCATTTACCACACCTGATTACAGTGGTTGCACCTGCAGAGATGAAGGAGTTCTGCCTAAAAATCTCTGCCTCTGTTGATTTTAATAGTTTACAGTAATCTGAACCTTGCTATCTTTCCACTGAGTACTTTCTTGGCCACTGTTGCAGCAGTGATGTCTGTGACAGGAAATGCTTCTGGACATCTTGTAAAATGATCCACTGTGGCAATCAAATTGCAGAAGCTATTTGAGTAAAGTAGTGGCCCTACCATATCCACATGAAAGTAACCAAATCTTGCCGGGGGCCTGATGATGTTTCCCATGGGGCCAGCAATATGTCTTCCCTCTTGCATTTTTGACAGTTCTCACACTATAGTGCACACTTGCAACTGTCTTTATTCACTCCAAGCCACAACAACTTTCTTGTCAGCAATTGCACTTTAGCTCACACTCTGAAGTGTGAAAGGCTGTGGAATGCTTCAAAAACTGTTCAGTGACATTTTTGGAAGTGAACACACACCATGTTGCGTGCAACATTACGCCGTGATGTTAAATCTTCTACTGAAGTTTTTACATTCTTGAGTGTCAGGCTAGATTATCCATTCACTCATAAGTAATGTAATTCTGGATCAAGAACTTGTGCTAGGGCATATGTTTCCAGTATTTCTTTTATACTCGTACAACACCGTGATAAGCCATCAGCCACAATGTCCTTGCTACAGTGAATGTGATGGACAGCCATGATTACTTGTGAAATAAAATTGGCATGTCTGAGGAGTTTCGGCGAACCTGTTGGAGTTTCCGTGCTGAAGAGCTGTTACAACACCCCCAAGACCCGGGGTTGTAATATGTCACAATGACTGAGCAGTATTGTCAGGGGGATAGGGGTGATTCACACCAAAGCATGCAGAGGAACACCGGCTACTGTGTCATTGACTTATTGCATTGAAGATACACAGTCGGTCTTTCACTGATCCTGGCGAAGATGCCAAGTGGCGTGCATGCATGCGTCAGCACCAATTCCAATGCCGGAATCTGCAGTGTCAGCATCTGGTTACCCGGCCTTGCATGTCCAAAGGAACTGCATCATAATCAGGATAATACAGGTACTTTAATATCATAATCCCCTGCTGATACTGGGCAAACGACTTTAATGTACAACGTCTGTACTGGAATATACATAAGGGATTCACGAGTGCAGGTCATAGACGCATGGTTGACAACATATGGAAGTTTGGGTCTGGCCGTGAGTTGTGCACAGATAACCAAATGGTAAGTGACCGGTCACAATAAGCAGGAAATCCGGTCTTGAGTTCTTTTCCAAACAGATTTTCATTGTCGTCATTCCATTCTCCATGGTTGTCCTTATTCACAATTGTGAATATGTTTAATATATTTCATAATGGCTGTTGTCGCCGCACTGCCTCTTCCTTTGGACATGCATGTATGTCCAAAGGAACTTTGCATTGTAATTAGAATAACACAGGCACTGCAATATCATAAAAATCTCTGTTTTCGGCCACACTAAGCCCACTAAGCTACATTCTGTCTGTATGCTAACTTGAGCCATGTTACGGTCTATTGGACAGTCTTCCAATGGTTGAAGCAATCCCATTTGCGTTTCATGGCTCCTTCCCTTGCCAGAATTTTCCACCCTTTCTACCGCTGCACTCAAACACTCGGTGATCCAGTGTACCACATGAATATCACTCTAATTGCTTATACTGATTCCTTACATGCCCCTCCCGACCATCTCTATAGCACTTGACTTCAGACATGGACACACAGTGGTCCACTCTCTGCTTTGTGGCCATATCTACTTCCTCTATAAGTGTTGCTCTCCTAAGAGCTGATTGTGAGTCCTCTGGGTTCTCTATCCATAGCCTCCGTTGCATTTCAGTGGGTATACCATGCAAGAAGTGCCCACTGCTGTATTTTCTGCCTCCCTGAACAGTACCCTATTAGCTTCTGCATTCTGGGTCTGTACATATGTCCTCACATTTAGCTTAAGGACTCTATCCGAGAATGCTTCCACAGGATTGTTGTGCTGCATCAGCACTGTACTTAATTTCTTCCAAAAAAATCATGCACTGTTCTGCTTTCGGTATTGCTGGCACAGTCCAGCAGCCCACTCTTGGAATATATGTGCTTTACTCAATTTCTCGAGATAAAAAACGTATACACTGGCTCACCCGCCAAATTCATATTAGTAAGATACAGGGTTACTTCATCTGACCACCTATGTGCTTCTGCAGCATCCCTAACATCCTTAATGAAAATTATCACCTCCTCCTTAGCCTTGCCTGAGAAGTGATTCATCAGTGTGACTACTGCCGGATGATATGAAAAAGAAGACACACTAAATCCAGAGTTACTCCCCTGTGACTCTGATTGCGACTGTTTCATGCTCTCAAACCGCTCTGTTAATCCTTGCACTTGCTGATTTAAAGCAGCAGCTGTATCCGAGGTAGTAGCATGTGTTTCCACCATTTCGCATACTCTACCTCCACCTTAATTCGACTGATTTTTTTAAGACAAAACACAAACTCCTGTTTCACCCTATACAAAAAATGTAGACAGGAAATAATTATGCTGGTGAATCATAGCCCATCTACATCCAGTACAACCACTACACAAATAACCAGTATGCCTACATACAGAACCAACAACTGCTAAGCTCTGGTACATGTCAACTCGTGCCCAAACAAACTGCATAATGAACACCTCAATGGCACTAAATTGTCATGTCCACCATTACCTCTAAATAAAGATAAGTCCATGGATTCCAGTGCTTCACAAAAGTAACTCTGAACATCTTTTACCATAGCTCACAAACTAACTCTGATAGCGAGAGCAAAACTCAAAAATAACATACATAAAACTTAGATTCACTGCTCTGCATTGTGCAGAGCTGGTACCACCCAACCTACATCAAATACCACTACCTCACTCACCACTTTCCAGAATCAACTCTCTCACCAGAATGTAGTGTTGGAGATGGGCGAACACTTTGCAACATGATGTGTTGAAAGGCAAAACGACCACTTCCAGACACCAAATTGTTACAACTCCCTGAGCTCAAAGGTTGTAATATGTGAGAACAACTGAGATGTAAGGTTTGGGAGGGACGGGTGACTCATGGTGAAGCGTGCAGAGAAACACCAGCAAGTGTGTCATTGACTTTACTGCATCAAAGGAACATAGCTGGCCAGCTGGTCTTTCGCTGATCCTGGTGAAGGCGCCACGCAGCGTGCAGCAACAATACCAATGCTGGGCGCCCAGCCTTGCAGACGTAGCACTCCTATCATGCCATAGCTAAGTGGTCACTGTGTATGTTTGCTGCGCCAGTAACCTGCGATACGACTGATGCTACCTCAAGCGCAACTTGTGGACACCATGTAGAGTGCTGAAGGGAAACAGTTGTCCGCCATTGGTATAGTGAGCTTAACAGTTCCAGCCATCTGCCCAGGGCAGCTCGGTTACCGGCCGCAGACAGCTCTGCACTCGGGAAGCCACAAGTTCACGCCCTGGCCCTGCAGATGGCAGCTTACAGTCCACCAGACGATGCAGCCCAGAGAACGGAGGCCAGCAGCCCTCTCACTCCTTGAGCTGGTGCGGCCCACCCCACCACAGCTGTGACGCATCCGTGCAGTGGAGGTTGGAAGTAGTTTCAGCAGGTCGGTTGGCCACTGATATCCAGCACCAGAGGTCACCGTAGTTGGCCTGGAACTCAAACAATCGTTACTCTCTCTGGTTCTAAATGTGTACAGCACGGTGACACAATGCCTAATTTGAGCCTCTGGGCTTGCTTATTTATACATCTTTCCCCTGCGCCTCTGACGTAGTTCCTCTGGAGGGGACAAGTGGAGTGCTCTTTAATAATTACAGTGTCAGATTTCCTCAGTCCTTTTCAACCCTACACAAGTCACTAGCAGCTGTTGTAACTGCAATGCGTTGGTTGTTCAAAGTACGTTAGTACCTTGTGCTACTCTGATTATTTCACACTTGTATACAGTGCCCACCAGTCCTTTCCTTCTTGCCTGCGAGCGGCATTGTAAACCTGCCTCGCAGAATCATTTTCAAAATATCAACTTGCCCATACCTGCCATCCAATGTGCCAATCGGTTCCTTAACTAATAGCTTCCACCCATAGCTGCACGAAGTTTACAAGAATTCCCCAAATTCACACCTATACTTAATTGTGAAGCAGCAGAGCAACGTTATTACTGCATGGTCTGTGTAAATAGTGCAAGTGCGGCCTTCAATTGAATCTCTGAAGTGACAGACAGTGACAATGCTACGAAATGTCCCCTTTGTATAGTAATCCAAGTCTTTTGTATGGGTGTGAGCAACACAGAAAAAAACGAGATGCTGCCAAGCAATGTTGACGAGTTGCTGAAGTGCTGCCCCCACAGTCATATGGCTGGCGCTCAACATAATGGCTAGCGACGTATTAATATGAGGATGTGCGAGCAGTGGTGTCCTCACAGCATACTCCTTCACTCTGGGGTCGAATGCTGCCATCAGCTCATCGCTCCAAGGAACCTTTTTTGCACCAGCCATGTATTTGCATTGAGTATTTTTGCTAATGGTTGCAGTAGGGTCTCTGCCTGGGGAGGGTGCCAGCAATAGTAATTAAGCATTCCAAGAAACTACCTTAACCCTCTGGTGGGCGCGCCGTGGCATACACACTGCAAATTTTAGTTTTCTGAGTGTCCACTGGCTGATGCTAGTTGTCGGTTTCCAAGCAATCTAGTATGCAATCTTCATCATAGATGGAGTGTGTGTAATCTCGTTTGAAACCAGATCTTGCCTGTGTTCTGTTGCAACAGCGTTGTTAACTTCAGTTATGCCTCTGCAGTGTGATTGTCGCTACGCGCCTAGTCATGTTAAGTATTGGTTCAACATTACATCCTTACGATTTGTTACACATGTTTTCATCATTTATTCATGTTTAGAGTGTGAATCTGTTGTTTTATGGGTATACTATATTTATTTCCAGGAAAAGTGATATTGTTAGGGATCCTGAAGAAATCCTTCTAATTCTAGCGGAAATTTCGGAAGATGAGTTGATGTGTTATGAACCTCAAGACGATTTTGATACGGAAGAGGAAATTATTGAAGCTGACAACTGCTGTAGTGAATCCGAAGAGCCATAGGAAGACGATGGCAGTAAGGAAACGGGAGCACATGACGTACATTTTATATTGGAAAAGACGGTGAAACTCTTTGGATTAGTCAGCCCTTAACTGCAGGGAAAACAAGTGCTAAAACCATTAACAGAACTTTACCGGGCCCAAAAGGGACTGCCAGAAACGCACTTAACCTTTAGATGCATTTTACCTTTTTATCACTAGAAACATGATAGAAGACATTGTAGCTCATACCAACAGATGTATTGAGAAAAAACGTAGTGATGCCAACTATTCTAGAGCTCGTGATTACAAAGACACTTCAGCAGAAGAAATTCATGCCATTTTCAGTGCACTTTTTTTAATTTGCATAAAGAAAGGACATAATGCCAACTGCAGTGAACTGTGGGTGTTTGATGGTACTGGTACGACTATCTTACGATCGCTTTTCAGTTATAAACTTTTCCATTTTCTTCTTAGAGCAATTACGTTTGACTATACAGAAACAAGAATTGAATGAAGGTCTACAGACAAACTGGCACCTCTTCGTGAGTTTGACTAAGAATTTGTAAATAACTGTATTTCTCACTCTAATGTCAGTGAATTTGTGACAACTGATGAAATGCTGCAAGCTTTTATAGGCCGTTGTGGGGTTGTAACAGTACATTCAGAATAAGCCTGTGAATTATGGTATCAAAATATATGCCCTTAGTGACGCAAAAACATTTTATACCCTCAATTTCGAGGTGTATTGTGGCAAACAATTCGCTGGGCCGTATCTAAAATCAAACAATCCTGAAGATGTTGTCAAAAGACTGGTAAGTCCCATAGAGGGCACGAACAGGAATCTCATGACTGATAACTATCACACCAGTTATAGTGTAGCTCAGAATCTACTAGATAAAAAGTTGACCACCATCGGCTAATTGAAGAAAAAAAAAAAAAGAACGAGAAGGAAATTCCACCCGAATTTCAAGCTAGTAACGCAAGGGAAAGCAAATCGACACTCTGACTTCAAGTACAGTTTCTGTTTATCTTCAACTGTCACAAAAAAAACAAAAGCTGTGATCTTCCTCTCTCTTGATATATAATTAATTTGAACCTCATCTGTAGCCACGACAACCCAGACAATACAGACAGACGATGGCTTTTTCTAAAAAAACCTATTGTATAGTCTTATGAACGCTCATCTAGGACAAAGCGAAACTAACAAATCTTCCGAAAGATATACAAATATTTCTTGATAAATTCAGAAAAGGAGGCCCAGTTCACGATGAACCTAAACCTGGAATATGCGGACGACACAAAAATGTCAGGACGAAGGCATCGTGCAACACTTGTGTAAACAATGTCTGCAAGAAGCATTCTTGTCAGAACGTTATCTGTTTCTCTTGTGATGGAAATTTGTTCTGCTTGAAGATGTTTATTTATGTAACCTATTTTAATAAAGCTGACTGATTTTTTCCTTTACTTTTATAAAAATAATAATAATAATAATAATAATTAATTGCAATGGCGGCATGATGTTTTATTTCAGTTTTTACCCTTTGGTTTGCCTAAAAACGATAACAATATGAAGACGAAATTGCAGTGTAAATGCCGCGGCGCGGCTACTCACGTGAAATCAGAAGGTGCGCCCACCAGAGGATTGTATCTTTGAATGTTCCAGGGAGTGGAACCTGTTGTATGGCTAACAGACGCTCCGTCAGGAGAGTTAATCTGTCCGCCAATGCCTCAAAACTGAGGAACTTTGCATTGATCTCGCCAAAATGCACTTGCCTAAATTGGCCACCATGTTAGCGTGAGAAAACTTGCCATAAATGAGACTTGTGTTCCTCCTGAGACATCGAGAAAATAAGGATGTTGTCTATGTGGAAAATAAAAATTCCAGTCCATCCAGCGTCTGAAGAATAAACTGCTGCCATGTTTGAGCAGTGTTTTTCAACGTGAAAGGTGTGTAACCATACTCAAATAAATCAAAGGGTGTGGTGACCGCTGTCTTGTCAATTTCTGATGAGGCCACAGGAATTTGTGAATACAGCCGCGTGCAATCAATTATGCTGAAAAAAATGTGTGCCTGCTATTGAATTGTTCACATACACGACATGTGGAATAGGGTAACTATATGCGAATGTTTTCGAATTTGACACTCGAAAGTCTCTGCACAGCCTCCATGTGCCGTCTCATTTCTTGACGCCCATTGAGTGTCTGATGGCCTCGTCGCACCCTTGAGCATTTGCTTCTCCAAGTTTTTCAGGCATGAGACGGCGTGGTTTGGCCACTACTGACTGCCCTGGTGTGGTGTGAATGAAATGTTGTATGTTGTGTTGCACCTTTGCCTGCACTTATGCACTTAGTAGGATACCCAGAAATTCTTGTACGATGCTGTATCATTCATCCAGTTAGCCCGCTGCTGCGAATGTTTTTTTCTGCAGTAATCCTATCTTAATATCCACTGTGAGGTCGGAGTTACTTAAAAAATTAGCACCCAGATTTGACTCCCTGCGTTGGCTATCAGGAAATTCCATGTCATGGCGGCATTAAGTCTTTGAATAAGATCCTGAATATGGACTTTCCACAACAGTTTAATATCTATATGAAAACCTTAATCATATGCCCATTCTGTGAAATTAAAATGTTGTGTTTTGTTGAATTGTGTGTTAGAAACTGTAAAAACTGAGTCTTACTGTGATTTAGCGTTAGTTTATCTTCTACAAGCAATGAACTAATGTCATGAACTGCACTATTTGAAACAAAGCCAATGTTGCACACAACATCCTTTACTACTTTAGTGTCATCAGCAAACAGAAATATTTTAGAATTACCCGTGATACTAGAGGGCATATAATTTATATAAATGAGGAACAGGAGTGGCCCCAATACTGATCCGTGGGGCACCCCCCATTTGACTGTACCATACTCAGACCCTCGTCACAGCCATTCTCAACACTGTGAGTAATGACCTTTGGCAGCCTGTTGTTAAAGTGAACCAATTGTGAACCACTCCCATATTCCGTAATGGTCCAACTTCTGAAGCAATATTTTGTGATCAACACAATCAAATACCTTATTTTAAAAAAAAAAAAAAAAAAAAAAAAAAAAAAAAAAAAAAAAAAAAAAAAAAAAATGTGCCTAGCATTCGAAACCTTTTGTTTAATCCATCCAGTACTTCACAGAGAAAAGAGAATATAGCATTTTCAGTTGTTAATTGATTTCTAAAGCCGAACTGTACATTTGATATCAAAGTGTGTGATATAAAATGATCAATTATCCTTACATACAAAGCCTTTTCAATACCGTTAGCAAACTCTGATGGCATAAAAATAGGACTAAAATTGTCTACATTATCCCTTTCTCCTCTTTTATAAAGTGGCTTTAGTACTGAGTACTTAAATTGTTCAGGAAACTGACCATTCTTAAAGGAAAAATTACAAATCTGGCTAAGTACATGGCTAACATATGCAGCAAAGTACTTCAATATTCTGCTAGGCACACCATCATATCCATGAGAGTCATTAATCCTCAGTGATTTAGCTATTGATTCTGTCTCCCCATAGTCAGTACCAAAGAGGAGTATTCCAGACATCAGTCTCAGAAATCATTTTCATGCTAGCAAAAAATACTCCGTACCTGTAAGAACCAAAGTTATGGCGTGGATATTGAGAAAACTAGTAATTTCACACATTGTGCTATCCTATCTCGTGTTGTTGGCTGTATTAGATGTTGTTGCTGTTGTTGTAGTGAAGGTTAGTATCTTTACTGGCACTCATGTGTGGAGGCAGCTTGCTGGCATAATCCTTCCCTTTTATCCCTCCATTGTCTGGTAGCATCAACATTTCTTGTCCTAAATGGAGCGACACTGTAGCAGTGGTTGTTACAATGGTGATCTTGATGCAAACACCCTGGATAGAATTCTACGCCTTCATTAAATCACAGTTACAAGAGCACAAAGTCAGAACTTTAAGAGAAAAAGGCACTAAAACCCAGATGAGCATCAAAGATCAGAAGTATGAAAGAGACAAGACAAATTCCAATTGAAGTCATTTGTTACAGTAAATTGTTTGGTTGTCACAACATTCATAATGGAAAAAAATTTTACAGATGTAGAAGTAATATCAGGTGTACCCTAGGAAAATGCGTTGGGACCATTAATGTTTATAATATATATAAATGATCCAGCGGATAATGTTGGAAACTCTCATGCAACTATTTACAGCTGGTGAAGCTGTCTATAAGAAGGTAGCAACTTCAGAAGACTCTAGTGAACTGCAGGAAGCCCTGCAAAGGAGTGGTGATTGGTGCAGGGACTGGCAGTTGACAATGAATGTAAATAAATGTGACATATAGCAAATAAGTAAGCAAAGAACTCCCTGTTTTGTGATTACACCAATGGTGAAAAATAACTGGGAACAATAGCCATTGTAAAATACACCAGAGTAACAATATGGTGTGATCTAAAGTGGATTGACCAAATAAAGTAAATATTGTAGGAAAAGCAGGTGTTAGCTTGAGATTTACAGGAAGAATCTTAGGAAAATGCAATTCATCCATATAATAGGTAGCCCACAAAACACTTGTTAAAGTGATTCTCGAGTATTGCTCATCAGTCTGGAACCCTTACCAGATTGTATTAATGGATGAGACAGACAAGTTTAATGAAGAGTGGTGTATTTCATCAAGTGATTTGTACAGAGTGGCCCATGGAAGGGGGAATGATGTATGGTCATATTTACGGGAATATTTATGATTTTTTGTAAATTTTTATTTCAAACTTTGTTTTCCATTGTGTACTTCAAGTACTCACCCATCAGTCCTATGTGGCATTCCAGTCTGTCTTTCAGGTCAGAGGCAGTTCAGTCCAGTATAAGCCACTGAACTCAACATCATGCTACTTTTCTAGCACCTCTGCTTAATAGACAGGCATAACCAAGCCACTGTTTTAAACAATAGGGAACTTGTCAGGCATGTCACTTCTGGGGTCACTGGGGGCTCTTGGAGCAAATAGCACAGTGGCTTGCTCTCTCAGTTTCCAGTTTTGACACAGAGCATTTGTTCTGATGATTAGTGATTTATGGCAGTTCTTAGCATTACATCAGATACTGATACAATGCTATATTTCTAACAATGCTGCATTTCTAAGTTTCAGAACATTTTTTCAATTTGCAATTGTCCCAGAAAGACCATAATGGTCAGTGTGGCTGCTAATGAACTAGCGAGATTCTTACGCATTCCTTCTACATTTGTAAATCAAAAGTGATTAACTTGGACATATTTAAAAAGGCTGATTGGTCTACATAATGTAAGTGGCACTTAACAGCAATATGGAAGGGATTGATTGTTACCCACCACATAGAGGAGGCATTGAATTGCAGACAGGTACAATGAACAGAATGCTAGAAATATTTCAGATTTTGGACAAAATCCTCCTCTGTGTGATGAGTATCAGTCTGTCCTTTCCATAAAATGATTCCTCTATGTTATGAGCAGCAATCTATCCTTTCTATGAAGCTGAAATATTTCTGAATTTTTTTCAGTGTACCTGTATGTGATTCAGTGCCTCTTCTATGCAGAGGGTAACAATCTATCCTTTCTGTAAAAGCTCGACTAGTTCTTAAGAAGGACTTTAACAGCTGAAGTATGTCTAGCATCCATTTTTACTGTGCCTGTTTGCAACTAAATATGGTGAGTAGCAGTCTGTCATTTCCATATTGTTCTTATTCCATCCTGGTCTTTCCACTATTTGATAAGTGGCACTTAGTTACAGTATGATGTTGGAATAGGATGCTATTCACATACAAGGTTGTGCTGAAAAGTAATGCCTCCAAATATTTATGTGAAATCTCTTAAAGCTTTTTAAACAAAACAAACATTATTAACATCCTAAATCTTTATTCTTCAAGTCTACATATTTATTTCTCAACAATGTGAGACCACTTTGTTGATACTGTCACTGTACATTCTTTGACATTAGTAAAGGAGCCATGACTCCACCTTTGCTTGCTCTGCTTCATCACTATCAAAGTAGATTTCTCAGAGATATTCTTTAAGTTTTGGAAACAGATGAAAACCAAATGGTGCTGAGTTGGTAGTCTATGGAGGATGATTGATGACAGTGAACCCAAGGCACCAGATTGCTGCAGATGTTGCAGTGCTCTTGTGTGTTCTGACATTGTCAAGCTGAAGGAGAGGGTGCTCCATCTGTGGATGAACTCTTTGAATTTGAAACCCAATTACAGCACGTTTTTCCTCATGCTCCGACAAAGGTATGTTACACGTCACCATGTTACACACTATAATTTAGGGTGGCTGAGTGCTATAAGTATGTATACATGAAGAGTAAAAACGTAGATTGCTAATAACACTTGTCTTATTTAGTAAGCTTTAAGAGATGTCACATAAAAAATTCCGTGACATTACTTTTCAGAACACCCTTACATTACATGTTGTAGGTAAGAATCCTATGTCTATGACATTGTTCTTCTGTGTTGTCTAGTTTTTTTTTTGATAAAATTTTGTATAAAGACTCTCAGTGATATATTGTGGCTATAAATAATACTGTTAGCAATATGACGGCATGCACTGAAAACGTCAGTTGTTTGTTTATATCACTATTACAATTTGTAATACTGAAAAATATGAACTGTTATATCCTACAGAAAGCAGGCTGCAATTAAATATCAGCACAGAAATACAATAAAATATAAAAATTATGTCTTTCACAAGCATTTGACACACTAAACTGCCTTTCAGTTAGATTTCTCAATACTTCACATGTATGAAACTATCAAAAGTTAACAACAGTGAAATACATAGAATGCTATTCACCTCATAGAGGAAGCATTGATCAGCAAACAGGCATGTTTAAAGTACATTGAAAATAAGAGTAAGCAATTGGACAGAGTCATACCACAGATGCAGAAAACCAGCCATACCCTCATATGTGCACAACTCGCATACACACATGGGCACTGACATCCCCATATAATGATGCCTAAATGTGGTGAGCAGTAATCTTAGCCAGGTTTGGTAGTAGGGGTACAGAAGCAGTGTGGGTGGGGAGGGGGAGGGATAGCAGAGTGGGAGTGGAGATGCTTTAGTAGTGCAGGGATGTAGTGGGCTGTTAGGTACTATATTGGAAGGCTGTGCTTGATGGGAAAAGGAGAGAACGGGAAACAGAGTAAAGTGTGCACAGGGAAGCCAAGAAGACATGTCAGGACAGGCACAACCAAAGATTGACACAAGGGGGATTAAGCAAATGAGGGATATGTCATATGGAGAGTTTTGAAATGCACAATTCAGAAAAGAGGGTGTTGATGTGAACAATCCAGATGGTGCAGGCTCTGAAGCAGATGTTGATGTCAAGCACACAATGTTGTGCAGTATGCTCAGCAACTGAGTGGTACATCTGACTCTTCACCTTAGTTTGGTGGCAGTTATTCATTTAGAGTAGCAGAAACCTTTAATATGGAATTCCAAATAAATAAAAATGACTTTCAGACACCAGAGGTAGAGGTGTGAGAAGTGGATGAGGCTCCATGTACAAAGTTCCTGGGAATCCAAGTGGATTGTAAACTGGAGTGGCACCATCATGTGAATAAGTTAACTAAGAAGCATAGTTCTGCCTGTTTTTCACTCGTAAATCTCTCTGTACTGACTAGCAGACAAGATTTCTAGCATAGTTTTCATATTTTCAGCCTGCTCTGTCATATAACATAGTCTTCTGGGGCATTGCAATGAAGGTGAAAATAATGTTTATTCTACAGAAGCATGCAATATAGTATCAAGCTGACAGCCAAACATCCTGCAGAAGCCTCTTCAGACATTGTTTGATTACACAACAGTAGATACATTGGTACTCCTTAACAGTATTTTTGGTTACTAATGATAGATAATTTAGGATGAGGTCAGCAGTTCACAACCAAAATACTAAAAAAAGAAATAATCTCTATATAAACTACTCATCCCCTCCTTGGGTTCAGAATAGTGCAAAAGTCTATAACAGTTCGCCAGTTGACATCAGGTGTGGAATTGAAAATCCCCAAATATTTACAACCAAAGTAAAAGAATGCCTCATTAGCCACTTCTTCAACAGTTTATCATTATACTTGTACTGAATGTAAATTCTGTATGCCTGTAATATTTGTATTAGATAGCTCCTGAATTTGCCAGTCTGTAAACAGGTGATAGTGGTGTGGTCTGTGTAAAATTAGATAAATACTTTGTTTGAAGTATTAGATAATATCAGCAGGTGTGTAGTATAGAAGTAATAGCAGCAGCTGTTCTCAAAGTAGTTGTTTTTCTTGGATTAGTACTAGTCACAATTCGCTGTTGGTATACTTTACAGGAGTGGCCAGCAGTGGTTGCTTCTACATCTACATCTACATACAGACTCCACAAGCCATCGCATGGTGCATGGTGGAGCATATCCTGTATGATTAAAAGTCATTTCCTTTCCTGTCACATTCACAAATAGAGTCACGGAAAAATGATTGTCTATATGCCTCTGTATGAACCCTAATTTCTTATATCTTATCTTTGTGGTCTTTACATCAAATGTATGCTGTAGGCAGCAGAATCATTCTGATCTTCAAAGCCAGTTCTCTAAATTTTGTCAATAGTGTTTTCAAGAAGAACTTTGCCTTCCCTCCAGGGCTTCACATTTGATCTCCTGAAGCATCTCCGTAACATTTTCGAGTTGTTCCAACCTACTGTTGACAAATCTAGCAGCCCCTCTCTGCATTGTGTCAATGTTTTTCTTTAATCTGACCTGGTATGGAGCCCAAACACTCGAGCAGTACTCACTATATGTGGTCTTCTTTACAGGTGAGACACACTTTCTCAAAATTCTCCCAGTAAACCTAAGTTGACCAATCACCTTCCATACCAAAATACTCATATGCTCATTCCATTCCATATCACTTTGCAACATTACACCCAGATAGTTAAACAATGTATCTTGTGTCAAGTGGAACACTACTAATGCTGTAACCAAACATTACAGGTTTGTTTTTTCCCACATTAACTTATATTTTTCTACATTTAAAGCTAGCTGCCATTCAACATACTGACTACAAATTTGTCTAAGTCATCTTGTATCCTTGTACAATCACTCAACTTTGACACCTTCCCATACACCACAGCACCATCAGCAAACAACCACAGATTGCTGCGCACCCCCTCTGCCATATCATTTATGTATATAAAATATAATAGTGGCCCTATCATACTTCCCTGTGGCACTTCTGATGATACATTTGTCTCTGATGAACACTCGCCATTGAGGACGTCATACTGGATTCTATTACTTCAGAAGTCTGTTTCTCACTTTGAGCCATTCACATATCTGGATACCTATTCTGTATGTTGCTACCTCATTAACATTCTGCAATGGGGAACTATGTCAAATGATTTCTGGAACTCTAGAAATACGGAATCTGCATGTTGCCTTTCATCCATAGTTCACAGCAGTGAAAAAAGGGCAAGCTGAATTTTGTACAAGCAATGAATCCTAAAGCTATGCTGATTCATGGACAAAAGCTTCTTGGTCTCAAGAAAATTTATTATATTTGAACTAAGAATGAGTTCAAGGATTCTGCAGCAAACTGGATCTGTTCTTTTTCGCTTCCCATACACAGGAGTAAACTGTGATTTTTTCCAATCACTTGGGACTTTGTGATGGGCAAGAGATTCATGATAAATGCAAGGTAAGCAAGGTGTCAATGCTGTAGAGTACTATTTGCAAACCCGGATTGGGATTCCATCCAATCCTGGCAACTTGTTTGTTTTCAACTCTTTAAGTTGTTTCTCTATGCCAGGAATGCTTATTACTATGTTGTCCAGATGGGAGTCTGTTTGATGGTCAAATGATAGTATGTCTGCATGATTCTCTTGCTTCAAACAATGGAAAATCCATGATGGAATGTACAATATTATGAGAAGGAAAGTTGCTACTCACCATATAGCAGAGATGCTGAGTCGCTGATAGGCAAAACAAAAAGATTTTCACAAAAAGATTATCAGTCTGGATGAAATCTATGGAATACAATGAACGAATGAAACAAAAAGCCTTCCAAATTTAACAATTGAGCAACCCTAAGAGTTCCATCAACCAACGTAACCACAGGACCTAGTCCTACACTAGAAAGAAGAAAATTGATAGCCAATGATAAGTCTGTACAGCAAGGTGCATTATCTTATTAGAAACTGATGTTTGAGTGGATTACATCAGTTAGTACTGCTGCTGAGATTGTTTAAAAAAACAACAAAATTCTGTAGCAATAATGTAAACATCAGAGAGTCTGTTTTCACCAACAGGAAAAAAATGGCAAAAAAGTGAGAAACAGAATGAAAAATTGATGTCTTAACAGAACTGAGCTGGACAGCATCAGGAGCCCTGTCGAATGATCAAATACATAGGATAAGGATACAGATGATCAATCTCAATTCACTAATTTTTTACTCATGGCCTTCATAAAAATATAAATAAAACACACTATTAGTCACATGTCAAAAAAGCCCCCAATTTATATTAAGCTTTTAAGCTACAGTTGGTAACAGAAAGCAGTAACTCAGAATTAAAACCCACCCGTTGTATAACAGTGTCCTGACACACAGATAATAAAATGAAGAGTAGAAACAGAAAATTATAAAGTAATATCACACTTCAGAATAACACAAATTAAACAGTGGTGTAAATTTCATATCTGTAAAATAGAAAATGTTAAACAGTAGCAATTATACCTGTAGAAGATGTGTTGCAGAGGGGTTGGGGTTGGGTTGTTTGGGGGAAGAGACCAAGCAGTGAGGTCATCAGTCTCAGTGGATTAGGGAAGGATGGTGAAGGAAGTTTGCCATGCCCTTTCAAAGGAACCATCCTGGCATTTGCCTGGAGCAATGTAAGGAAATCACGGAAAACCTAATTCAGGATGGCCAGACGAGGGATTGAACCATCATCTCCTGAATGCAAATCCAGTGTGCTAACCACTCCGTATATATTGCAGAAAACACTTTGAATGAATAAAATTAAGTGCACAATGTAACTTATATTGTAATATCCATCCGCAATGTGTCAAGGGGTGGTTCCTAGAGTTCATAGGGTGCTGTCAACACTTTTGGAAGAATAAGTTAATTGTATGTGTGGACTTAAATATTAGCTAACTTACTGCTCACATATAGCTGATTGCTGTGCGACACAAGGATACCTGTAACAGCACAGAAACATAACTAGCTGTACAACTAACGATATTGTGTATTTCTCTCAATAAAATTTCAGGTGGGGGGAGGGGGGGGGGGGGAGGGAAGATGAAGGGATGGAAAGAGGGTGGGACTGGAGGAAGCAAGCTCCACACACCATCTCCCAGTATATGGGATGCTGAGAGGGGGAGCAATGGTGCGAGATGAACAAGTCAACACTTTCATCACCTGGCACTGGCACTAGACATGCCTTTACTTGTTCAGCACAGCACGGCAAGATAAGCATTTCATAGCAACTGTGGTGCACATGGGTGCTGTATGGTTAGATTACCATTGTTGCCAGGGACCAGATATAAAACATGAGCTGGCTGAAATCATCTGATTTCTGCCAATCCAGAACTAGAAAGCACTCATTCAGAATGTTTGCTGCACTGTATTTTATTTCTCCCAGGTGTGTTTCACCTTTATCACTTTAAGGCATTATCAGTGAGATATAAAATGATACAATTTTGTTTTAGTATGAATTTGTAGGTTATAAAACAGTTAACATCTCGTTTTTTATGTAAATAAGTGATTACTTACAGTTCTCACATTGATGTGTGGTACCGTACAATACAGTAGGCAGTCTTAACAGTCACTCCCAAGACCCACTGCACAGACTATCATCACTCACACATCAAGTTCTGTACATGCCATCATGAGGATAAACCAACAGGGATGTGGAAGGAGTCAAATTGTGCACTTAACAGGCAGAAGCCTTTTTTCATAGACAGCCTCAGTATAGACATGGGGATTAGTGATTGTGATGTCATTATAGCAACTATGGTTACTAAAGTTAATAAATGACTGAAAAAGGCTAGGAGAGTCTTTCTGCTAGAACAAACAGATTAATCAGTTGTTTCACATCTCTTAGAAAGTGAAGTGACATCACTTAGTTTCAGTAAGATGGACATAGAGGAATTATGGGCAGAGTTTAAGCAGACTGTAAACCATAGCCTGGAAAATTATGTGCCTAGTAAGTGGACTCAGGATGTTAAAGACCCACCATAGTTTAATAATAATATTCGGAAAATGCTGAGAAAGCAGATGCTGTTGCACTCTCAGTTCAAAAGAAAATGTGCAAATCATGTAAAGCAAAGATTAGTAGAAATTCAAGAGTCTGCGAAAAAAACATTGCGAGAAGCATAAAACAACTACTACCATCATACCTTAGCAGAAGGTCTGAGAAAATTCTCGTCCTATGTAAAATTCCTAAGTGGCTCTAAGGCTTCCATCCAGTCACTTGTCGACCAGTCTGGTGTGGCAGTTGAAGATATTGAAACCAAAGAAGAAATTTTAAATTTCACATTTAACAAATCTTTCAAGCAAGAGAATTGTTGCTACTCACCATGTAGCAGAGATGCTGAGTCGCAGATAGGCACAACAAAAAGATTTTCACACTTAAAGCTTTTGGCCAACGGCCTTTGTCAACAATAGACACACATACACACACACACGTGCGCACACACACACACACACACACACACACACACACACACACACACACACACACACAAACACAACTCTCACACACATGACTGCAGTCTCAGGCAACTAGCAATCTATCCTTTTCATAATATTGTCATTATTCCATCCTGGATTTTCCATTCTTGGAAATATCTGAAATTTGTTAATTGTTAATTATATCAAAGGTTTTTGTTTTACTAATTAATTAATTTATTTACTTTTTGTGTTTGCAGGACATCAGTCTCTCTGTTCGTCTAAGACCCCATTTTCCCGGTAAAAGGTGTAGTCAAATTGAAACTTATGTGAAATGCTAAGGTCTACAGTCCCTTGAAGGTATAAAAAATTAAACTTCTAAGTCAATGCAATCAAAGGATGTGGCAGTCTGTAGAGACCTCTTTTTCCCAGGAAGGATTAGATGTACCAATTTGAAATGCATGTCAAACACTGAGGTTTATGGTCCTTTGTTAATAATTTAAGCTTGTAAGTCAACGGGATCTAAAGATATGGCCATATATGTCCCATATTTTGATATTTGCAATCTCACTCATCAAAACCTATAGATGAACTTACTGACATACATGTTGGACCTGGCACTAAAGTGCATGCTTGGGAACCAAGATGTCTTGGGAGTGAATCTCAGTTGAACAATGGATTTTTCACTCTTCATTGAACTTAGCCTAGCCTCACTGATGTGAGGAGTCACTAAACTGTAGGTACCCTTTTCCCAGTAGGATTACTAGGGTAGGTTAAGGATGCACAAGTCGCTGAAGTGGTGTTCAGTAGAAAGACTTGCACCAGGTCACTGAACCACTCGAAGTTATTATTATTATCTACATTGACAGGAAAAAATCGGAACACCAAGATGGAATTGTGTGACGTAAATGAAAGTTGGAAGGCATGTTCCTATCTCTGAAAGATGATGTCTATTCAAATATTGCACCAGCTGCTGAAGAATGATATTTGTAGCATCACTATGAGGATGCAAATCAGGTTTGCTGTAAATACATGCTGTAACAATTGCGAGGGTTGGTTACCTTTAAGACTGGATGTTGTGAATCGATGTTAGGTGACAAGGATGCCATTATCAACACCTCACTGAGTTGGAACGAGGTCACATAATAGGGCAGGGAGAAGCTGTTTGTTCCGTCTAACATAGTGGAGAAATATTTGGCAGGAAGGTAGCTGCTGTACATGACTGCTGGCAGTGGTCGTCACGAGAATGTATGGTCGCAAGAAGACTGGGCTCTGGACGGCCAAGTGGCACTACCAAGAGGGAAGGCCATCATCTTCGGCATATGACTCTGGTGCATGGTACTGTATCCACAGCAGCAATTTAAGCAGCTGTTGGCACCACAGTGACGTGATGAACTGTTACAAATTGGTTAATTGAAGGACAGTTCCAAACCAGATGCCATGTACCGTACATTCCACTGAACTCAAACTAACGCCATTTTCGACTTCAATGGTGTCATGTGAGGCACAGGGTGGAGGTCTGTGGTGTTTTCTGATGAAAGCTGGTTCTGTCTTGGTGCCAGCAATTGCTGTGTGTTGGTTAGAAGGAGGCCAGTTTGAGGGTCTGCAACAAGTGATTGTGTGTTAAACACACAGGACCTACATGTGGAGATATGGTGTGGGGTGCAATTTCATACAACAGCAGGAGCACACTCATGGTTATCCATTGCAACCTGACTGCAAAATTGTATGTTGATCTGGTGATTCAACCTGTTGTGCTGCCATTCATAAGCAGCATTACAAGTTTTTTTCCCAGCAGGGTAACGCTCTTCCACACACTGCTGTTGCAACCCAGTATGCTTTATGGAATGTTGAAATATTGCCTTGGGCTGCTCGATCAACAGATCTGTCCCCAATTGCACACATATCAGACATCATCAGATGACAACTCCAGTGTCATCCAAAAACAGCATTAACTGTCCCTGTACTGACTGACCGATGCAACAGGCATGGAACTCCATCCCGAAAACTGATACCCAGCACCTGCACAACACAATGCGTGTATGTTTGCATGTTTTCAGCCAATATTCTGGCAGTTACACTGGTTATTAATGTACCAGCATTTCACATTTACAATGGCTCATCTCATGCTTCCATTAACTTGTCTTCTCACAATGTTAATCACTTAAGTATGTTACCTAGACCTGAAATTTCGTTACTCTAAATTAATATTTTTTTGGTGTTGCAATTTTTTTTTTGACAGTGTATATACATAACCAAGTTTGTAGGGAACCCTCAGAGCATGAGTCCTACTTGCAGTTGTCCCTGTTTTTATATATAATAATGTTGGAGAAGGAAAGTTGCTACTCACAATATAATGGAGATGCTGAGTCACGATCGGCACAACAAAAAGATTCACACAATTATAGCTTTCGGCTATTAAGGCCTTTGTCAGCAATAGACACACATACACTCACGCACACACACACTCACGCGAACACAACTTGCACACATGTCTGCAGTCTCAGATAACTGAAATCACACTGTGAGCAGCAGCACCAGTGCATGATGGGAGTGGCGATAGGTTGGGGGCAAGGAGGAGGCTGGGGTGGGGAGAGGGAGGGATAGTATGGTGGGGGTAGCAAACAATTAAGTGCTGCAGGTTAGACAGAGGGCCAGAGGGTAGGGGAGAGGTGAGGTGGGGGGGGGGGGGGGGGAGGGGGAGTAGCAGTAAAGGAAATTAATAAAAAGACTGGGTGTGGTTGTCAAAAGACAGCTGTGTAGTGCAAGAGTGGGAATAGGGAAGGGGCTGAATGGGTGACGACACTGACTAACGAAGTTTTAGGCCAGCAGGAGGGTTACAGGAACGTAGGACATATTGCAGGGAAACTTCCCTCCTGTGTGATTCAGAAAAGCTGGTGTTGGTGGGAAGGATCCATATGGCACAGGCTGTGAAGCAGTCATTGAAATGAAGGATACGGTGTTTGGCACCGTGTTCAGCAACAGGGCGATCAAAAATGGCTCTGAGCACTATCCGACTTAACTTCTGAGGTCATCAGTCGCCTAGAACTTAGAACTTCTTAAACCTAACCTAACCTAAGGACATCACACACATCCATGCCCAAGGCAGGATTTGAACCTGCGACAGTAGCGGTCACCCGGCTCCAGACTGAAGCACCTAGAACCGCAAGGCCACTCCGGCCGGCAACAGGGTGGTCCACTTGTTTCTTGGCCACAGTTTGTTGGTGGCCATTCATGTGGACTGACTGCTTGTTGGTTGGCATGCCTACATAGAATGCGGCACAGCGCTTACAGCTTAGCTCGTAAGTCACATCACTGGTTTCACAGGTAGCCCTGCCTTTGATGGGATAGGTGATGTTAGTGACCAGACTGGAGATGGTGGTTGTGAGAGGATGTATGGGGCAGGTCTTACATCTAGGTCTATTACAGGGGTATGAGCCATGTGGGAAGGGATTGGGAGCATGAGTTGTGTAAGGATGGATGAGTATATTGTGATGGCTGAATACCACTGTAGGAGAGGTGGGAAGGATAATGGACAGGGCATTTCTCATTTCAGGGCACGATGAGAGGTAATCAAAACCCTGGCGGAGAATGTAATTCAGTTGCTCTAGTTCCAGATGTTACTGAGTTACAAGGGGAATGCTCCTCTGTGGCTGGACTGTGGGACTTTGGGAGGTGATGGGAGACTGGAAGATAAGGCACGGCAGATTTGTTTTTGTACAAAGTTGGTTGGATAATTACATTCGGTGAAAGCTTCAGTGAGATCCTTGGTATGTTTCGAGAGGTACTACTCATCACTGCAGATGCAATGACCAAGGGTGGCTAGGCTGTACAGAAGGAACTTCTTTGTGTGGAATGGGTGGCAGCTGTCGAAGTGGAGGTATTGCTGGTGTTTAGTAGGTTTGATATGGATGGAGGTACTGATGTAGCCATCTCTGAGGTGGTCAACATCTAGGAAAGTGGCTTGTTGGATTGACTGGGACCAGGTGAAGTAAATGGGGAGAAGTTGTTGAGGTTCTGGAGGAATGTGGATAGGGTGTCCTCACCTTCAATCCATATAGCAAAGATGTCACCAATGAATCTGAACCAGGTGAGGGGTTTAGAATTCTGGGTTTTTAGGAAGGATTCTTCTAGATGGCCCATGAATAGGTTGGCATAGGATGGTGCATGCTGGTGCCCATAGCTGTATCCTGCAATTGTTTGTAGGTAATGCCTTCAAATGAGAACCGCAAGGAATACCTGGTGGAAGGACTTCGTCAGCTGTCAGATACTTCCACCTAAAAACCTTGCCATCCTTACACAACCCCTGCTCCCAATCCCTTACCTCATGGCTCATATCCCTGTAATAGACCTAGATGCAAGACCTGTCCCATACATCCTCCTATCACCACCTAGTGGCATTAGCACATGGATAAACTAACTACGAAGCTCAATTCTACCTCCTTTGCACTTATAAATCTGTCAGTTCACTATTATGTACAAGGGCATATGGCTCCAACAGCAACAGATGTTATGTTTATACATTCACCATTAACATGCAATATTGAGTTCATTGCACTTTCCTAAGCAATTTCATGGTTACCTTCACATATGCCAGAAAAGAAATATACCACATAAAGAAACAAAACAAAGAATAAATCAGTTATGTTATTCACCACACTTGTCGTCTGCAGTTGAGTTAGCAGAGTGATATGACAACTGTGTGCAGTATAGAGGGAGTGGCCAAACATGTGCTCTGATTGGTTGTTGCTGTGTTAGCCGTCCTGTAAACACAAAGCTGTCAGTCACTTTGTTATTCTGATTCAGATATAGTATACTTTCTCTCAGTACTGTTGTGTTTATTATAATCAGAGACAGCGCAACTGTGGACAGATAGGTATTTATTCCATAGAAGTAGGCAGTAAGGAAATGGTGTAAAGTTGATAACTGAACATCTTGCAGAAGCCTCTTAAGAAACCTTGCAATTCTTAAATTTACATGCCAATATATACTCCCTAATGAGACCTTCTAGTTTAGTGTCACTGCATAAGCATTTGTTGGAAACATGCCAAAAAGGCGTCTTTCAGAAGGAAGTTAAGCTCAGCTGTCTTTGCTGCCATAATGTACTCTCTTGTCTGAGATTGCCTTCCTTTCAATGGGCTCTTAAGTTTGGGGAACAGCCAGAAGTTGCAGCCTGTTTTTTTTTTTTTTTTTTTTTTTTTTTTTTTTTTTTTTTTTTTTTTTTTTTTTGCCAAAAATGTCTGAATCAAGTGCAAGGAATGTACTAGAACATCATGATGATGGAGGCAACACTTTTCTGTGGGCTGCAAGTGATGGAGAACAACCCTGTAATATCCTTTGGTGATTGTTTGATCCTGTGGCACATACTCATGGTGTACCACACCGCTGAAGTTAAAGAAAGCAGTCACCATAACTTTGACATTTCTGTGCACTTGGTGGGCCTTCTTTGGTCTTGGTGACAAGAAATGCTTCTACTGTGACATTTGGGATTTGGTTCCTGGGCCTTACCCATACACCCAGGACTTGTCACAAGTGATTATGGTGTTCGCAAAGTCAGGGTCACTGTTTGGGGAGTTCAGCATGTCCTGTGATACTTCAACACAAAGTTGCTCTTGCTCCACCATCAGCAGCTTCAGCATGAATTTAGCCGACACTCTCTTCATGACCAAGTCTCTGGTGACAATAAAATATTCCAAAAAAGTGCTGATGCTCACTTCTTCTGCAATTTCTCTGATAGTTCACATGACGGTTCCACATCACCACAATATTCACCTTGGCAAAGACCTGACCACCTCTGCATGTTGATGGTTGACTGGAATGTGGCTTGCTCTCCACTGATGTGCAGCTATGTTTAAAACCAGTTGTATCACTCCTTAATTTGTGTGATGCCCATACATCATCACTGAAAGCAGTCTGAATCTTCTGAATGGTTTCCCCCGGGCTGTCACCCTGTTTCTGGCTAAATTTGATGCAGTATTGTTGCTTCAGTCATTCCATCATTTCCCTTGCAATAAAACATCAATGTGAGCACTAGCTGCTACCTCACTCGACTGCTGATTGCTATTGATATTTGACAAAAAGTTCACACATGTGCATGAAGGTTCAAGTTTGGCTTTAGGTCAGATACCTATCTAACAGACCTCATATGTTTACCGTACATCCTGATCTGGCAAACATCAATTTTTACAGATTTGGTGATAATTTGAGACCAGCTGAGAAGATTGTGTCTTTATTTGTGTGGGGCAGCTGTCCACCAAGAGCCACTTGACAAAAACTGTGAAGAGAAGTACAGTTACTTAATGACCCTGCATGTTGATAATCTCTAGTATTACATAAATCTCCATCACAATTTGTTATGGAGTCTTGCTTATTTGAAATGTCTTGACTGAACAATTAACACATATGTTAGTTCAATGAATTAATTTCTAATTTCATCTAGTCCTTACTTGGACCACTATCTTTTCCCATGCTACTACCCTGAATTTTAAACATATCGCAGTGTTTCTGCTTAAAAATAACTTACAGATATGCTGTGCACAAACTGGGAAAAGACTTATTGGTGGAATGTCAAGAAACAAAAAGATAAGTATAAAAGTTTTACTAGAAAAATATTTTATTAATATTATCAAACAATGTTTCAAGTTTGTTACAATTTTTCATTTTTAAAATAACTGTATAAAGTATATGAACAAATTGAGGTAATGAAATGCAATGCGTGTGTTCACTTGTAAAGAGAAGGAACAGCATAAATGTAGCAATTCATTCAATTATGATTAGATTTTTAAAGTAACAAAGAATAAATAAGCCATTCAATATCCACATATGGAACAAATACAAACGTTGAAAATTCTTAAAATACTGTGATAATACAAGTGTCACAAGTCACAATTGAAATGAAGAATAAAGAATTTATTCAAATACTTGATTGGTGTCGATACTGCACTATAAAAAATAAGCTAAGCCCACAATAATTGTTTGCAATGAATGTTAACAATTTATCTTCACTGTTAACATAATATCTTGCTATGAATTGATCATGAAGAACATTCTTATTTTGAAATTTAGTGCACATAAACCCATTAAGAATACTGTCAAAGAGGTTTTGGTTTATGTGCAGTTAAAAATATGGAAAAGAGTTCATAATTATTTTAGGAAAGCATGGAAACTAGAATTATCTTATCTCCTGGACTTTTAAAAAGTATAAAAGAATGGAAAATTTGTGATGCCTGCCAAGTCTTGCAACATAGACATTTTTGTTTAGTTATTTGTATTTATTTTTTGAATGAATGATGCTATCAAAAGATGTAAACATACGAAACATTCTGCTATGTGGGAGTGAAGATTACTTACATCCATTTGTTACCTCTAAGTTCAGTCACTATTGCACTGAACAACAACTTTAGGATAGATGAGGATTTCAGAAGTATGGAGTTACTGCAGATGGATCCCTGATAAGGAAGGCTACACACTGATCCATGTAAACTGCAACTCTTGTCTCAGCTACTGGAAGATTGCTCTGAATGCAGACTGAAGATATTAGCTTGATTCTTAAAGAATATGGATGAAGATGCTACATTTTTACAGTGTGCTGTTTTTCCATGAGATACTTGTGTCAATACAGAGGCCAATACCCAGAATCTGCAATATTTGTGCCAGAATAAACTCTTCTTGTATGAACTTCACCGACAAGGGGACCAGCAGGTTATCATATGATGTAGTTCATGGAACCAACATGAGGTTGTCTCACACTTTTTGGAAGAGGCTGAAAACAAGAACTACTAGACAATATTGCTCAGTTACCTGATATATGAACTGTACAGTACTGGAATGTATCCATCATTAAATTAATATGGCATTTACAGTTCTGGCAGAATGTAAATAATTTAGGAGCAAACGTAATCCCTCACCAAATAGTAGGTTCTTCTACAGGCACATAAACAGGACTGAAAACTTTGCCACCATTCAGACAAATCCTTTTCTGAGCTGCAGTGCCCTTACACACACACACACACACACACACACACACACACACACACACACACACAAACAAACAAACAAACAAACACCTATGTAAAACTACATTGCGTTAGTTGAATAAACAATGCAAGAACTGCAGTTGGTTGAAAACAGAATGCTGGAACTGCAGTTCTGCAGGTGGATTGGGGTTAGAGGCTGTGTCAGGTGAAATGGATGAAGGAAGAAAGGTGGCAGGGAACAGGTAGGAAGTCTGCTGAAAAATGGTTAATTGTTCAGAGGGAGGCACATGTAATCTCCTCATGGCCAACACCTGGTGGTGGCCATTCATTTGGGTGGACAGTTGGTTGGATGTCATGTCCACATAAAGTGCTGTGCAGAAATTTCAGCAGAGTTATACATGACACATCTGCTTACACAGATGATCCTGCCTCTGATGGGATAAGATAAGTCTGTGTTGGAACTGACAGATTGCAGGAGTGTGTTCCTATTAAACACTACCTTTCCTAACATCTTCTGACACCAAACCCACCATTTTGTTCATTGTACATCTCACTAAGTAGATTGGTAATCATACCTACATCTCCTGTGATAGGTGGATATACAAATGAATCTGCAGCATCACCACGGGCCTTTCAGGACACCATCCTATGCCAATCTGTCTATTGATCATCTAGTGGAAACCCTCCTAGCCTCTCAATACCCCTAAGCTATTGTCTGGTTCAGTTTCATTGATGATATCTTCATGATTTAGACACAGGGCCAAGATATCCTATCCTCATTCCACCACAGCCTCTACACCTTCTCTCCCATTAGCTTCACCTGGACCTGTTCTGATGATTACATCTATACTTCTGTCTATATCAAGCTCACTAAGCATCAAGATCACCTGCAATTTGACAGCTGTCATCCCTTCCACGCCAAAAAATCTCTCCAATATATTCTGGCTAGCCATGGGGTGGCACAGCTGGAGTGACAAGAACTCCTTTTTCTTGTGTGCTGGAGGTCTCATTAAGGCCTTCACAGACAGACACTAAACCCCAAACCTAGTCCATGTGCATACTTCTCACATCCAGTATTTACATATCCTTAATCCTCCCACCAACCCAAAAAATCAACTTCAATGGATAAGCCCTCTCATCAACCAATATAATTCTGGACTGAAACAGCTGAACCATATCCTCTGCCATGGCTTTGGCTATCACTGTGCCTGGAAAAAAGGAATATCCCACCCAAAATCTGTGAGGTATTCTCCTGCCCACACATCCTATCCTGTTCCATTGCTTTGCCATATCCACCTCCAACCTCTTGCCAAATGGATCACATCCCTGTGGAACCTAGGGTCCCCCTCACCCCAGCACCAGCATTTCTGAACCGTATAGATGGGAGTTATCACAGCACATCCTTTAACATAATCCTCCAGGCCTAAATATCTGCTAATGCCCTGCTCTACACCCACTTCCTCCTTGCCCCAAGAAACTAACTTCACTCATGTTGCACACAAACCCTCTTTCCCACAGCCTCCCCTTTTCTCTGTTATGTCACCCATCCCTTCTCATCATAATCAATTTGTGCTTCACGAACTCATTGGTTCTAGTTTGTGCATTCCTATCCCGTGAACCTGCTGCCTCTGCATTGCATACAGGAGGCATTCCTATCTTGCACACCTGCTGCCTCCTTCCGAGCCATCAGCTATCCTTCTGCAACCATCCCTCCCTCATCCAGCCCCCCTTCTCTCCTTGCACTCTTCACCCAACACAACTCCTCACATCGGTCTACCTGCAGAACTGCAGTCCTGTCACTGTGTAGTCATCTGGCACAATTCAACTGTACAGGTGTGTGTGTGTGTGTGTGTGTGTGTGTGTGTGTGTGTGTGTGTGTGTGTGTGTGTGTGTGGATGGGTGTGTGGATGGGTGGGTGCACACATATGTATGTGTACTCTAGCTTGAAAAAATATTTGTCCAAAATATACCAAAGTTCTCAGTTTAGTTTACATGCCTGTTAGTAATGCAGTGCCTCTACTATTTGGTGAGTTGTTGTCTTTACTCCTAATTTATTTTCATAATTAAATTAAATAGAAGTGATTCATGTATGATGGTACTCCATCAGATGTAGCCACCATCACAAATTGGCTATAGAGGACTGGTTGGATTCTACATTCCTGGAATCCTGGATTGGCTATAAAGGAGCTGCTGAAAGGGTTACACAGCCATCAGACTGTGATTTGTGTGAGTGTGTTAAATTTTTGATATGTAATACGACTCATCATCATTCAAGAGGCAACAACATATGTGAAGTAATTGTCCCAGTTACTAAACCCCCAAGTCATCAAAAATTTACAGTTCTAGCTATATGTGTACAGCTCAGTAGACAACATATTATTTAAGCACACTGATTCTGCTTATGCTACAGGACTTTTCGGACATACATCCTATACAATGAGTTTGATGGTGTACGCAATTTGCAAATGCAGGTTTGTCGAAAAGTATCAAAAAAGGAAACTGTCTACCTTAAGTTAATGTTATAAAATGAGGCAGGAAATGGTGATAGAATGAAAAACATTCTGTAGACATAAACATAAATTAGAAACATAATAGAAGTGTCCACCATATCAGCAGATAGAATTCATTGCATATAAAACACCCTGTTATTGCAAACAAAAATATTAATGGATAGAAACTGCTACAGGTATTTAACAGAATGGCAAAACAAAAAGGACAAACAATAATTAGAACGGCATGTTACATTACAATAAGTAAACCAAAAGGAAACAGTGTGACTGAAGCCCATTAAGACTAATTTTATGACGAAATCTGTTGAAGATAATCACTATGCACTGCAGTTCTCATAAGAAGTTAAAAATAAAACTTTTGCGGTAAGGCATGCAATGATAGAAACAACAGTGCAGTGTTAGCAAGAAGAATATGAGTAATTATATAAAGCGTTAATGAAATGCAGAAACAAAATATGTGCATAAGAATACAAAGGAAAATACACAAAAGAAAGAAAATGGAATAGTGTACATCTACTAAATACAATAAAAAAAAAAAAAACAACATGAGGGTATTGCACATGACACATGTATGAAACTGCATGGCTAAATGATAGCCATCTGTGATGAGTTAACATGTTCTTGAGCAATAAACTTAGTTTGCCTCTGAGTTTAGTTTACAGTTTTCATAACAATTTTCAAAAACAGTTTAACAATTTTGTTAGTAAAAAATTAATTAAGTTGAAAGTTATATTCTTCAGTGTGCAAAAACATGAAATTTCAAAGAGAGGTAAGGGTTTATCCATTATCAGAATATCTGTCCCACAAACACAATTCAGAAAATAGATTTTCTTTTGATTAACACTTAGAATGGAATTAACATAAATAATCCATCTAGTAATGAGGAGGATAGAACAGTCCACTACAATCAGATCACTAAATAAACAGTATGTATCAAGTATGAGAAACCCAGGTGGGTATATCAATCTGAAGTAAAGGAGACTGAGTGAAATAAAATAGTATCAACAATATTTTAAAAATCAAAAACAAGAAGTAAGAAAACTGATGGGAGAAAAAGCAGAGAATACAGCAAAACTTCATATTAAACATGGAAGAGAAGCAAATCTTAATACATCTGCTTAATATTAAATGCATACTGCTTAAGGTACAATATTTTTGCATTTTAAAGATTTTTACTTATCAACAATAGTTGACATTATTTTTGTACTTGTCACAGCCTTAGTAGATGGTATATAACTCAATTTGCAACACCAGTCACAACATTCCTATAATAATGTACTGGCAATAATTACTACTCTGAAGGTAGAGAAATAAGTTACATATACTGGATGCATTGCTAATAGAATCCTAAGACTATTAAATGGTCCCATAATCTTCAACAATAAAACAATTTCAATTTAACAATCTTTGTATCTGACGCAACAAGCAAATTTTATTATTTCCAAACTTCTTCGTTTTTTTGTGTGGATACCTCAAAACAATAATAAAACAAAGATGTTGGAAAAATTGTCAAAATGCACAGAACAATACATATATATCTACAGATCAATAAACAGTTGCACATACGAAATGCTGAGTATCTATATTTCAGCACCCATTCAGAACACAGAGTCTTACTTGGATACAATTTATTTATGCTATCAGTCATATTCAGTGGCACCTATTCTGTAATCACTATCTGAAGGACTAACAGTTAAAAATGTTTTTCATCTGAAATATAGGCATTTCCATAGCAAAAGTTGCTAATGCAAGACTGTGCGATGGCGCTCAGTTCAGAGGTAGTTGGTCTGAAACATGGTGTCGGAAGAAATTTTCTCCTCTCGTATGTGGTCAGCAAAGGGAAAGAGGAATGATCACCAGACTTGGCATCAATGTCTTAGATTAAATTCCAAACCCTTCACAGTGTCCTACAGCATGATCAGATGGAGACTTTATGCTCAGTGGTCCCCTTTGTGCTACATGAGAAGAATAGGCTATTGCTGACAGCAGTTTTCACCCCCTACCTTCTCTCATCATCATGAGACACAAGTATGGCACCATACTATACAAACATTCATTACAGAGACACTTAAGACACAACTCTTACACACTACAAAGAAAAGGACCATTATGCCTTTCTGATTAGGAGGGTGGATTTACTCCTCAGGGCCTCGTAGCCAACAATTCCATTTGAGCAAGTCACATACAATTTTCTTTAGTAGGCACTAATTGGACCAAGTCACAAACAATTTTCTTTAGTAGGCACTGGTCTTCTGCAGTTGTGTTAATGCCTTTGAAATATATAGGTACAAGATAAAAGTTCTGAACAGCAGATAGCCAAGAAAATGATTTTCAGCTTTGCCGCATCAGGAGAAAGTATTGTACAATTCATTTTCTTCGTGCTAAGTGGTTGTTTTGTTGAGAGCTGCAAGACTTGTTGATACATCTCGTACTTTGCTCACTCGCCGAGCCCACCAGTTGTTTGATTCTCTTGCTGTCCCAGGAGGCAAAAGTGGAGGCAGCTGTAATCTCCCTTGAAGTTTACTTCCATCTTCTCTGTCACGAAAATTACTTGGAGAACCTGCTGCTTTGAGGCCAATTTCATACTTTCTCTCTTTCTCCAAAAGCTTCTCACGTTTCACTTGAGTTTGGACCTCTTGTGGAATATCTGGTATGGCATATGCCATAATTCCTGTCAGCGCAAACACAATATGCTGCAAAATTGAAAATAAAATCTTTTTAATTAGAGTCTCTAAAGCACATTTAAAAATATAATTGAAGTACATATGTTTTTATGTGCAACTATGAGGGTGTGCTGAAAAGTAATGCACACAAATTGTGGTAACTGTTAAAGCTTTTTATATAAAACAAGTATTGTTAACATGCAACACCTTTATTCTCCATGTCTACAGATTTGCAGCCCTCTGTTTGCTAAAAGGCTCCAAATTGTAGTGTGTAATATGGTGGCATATAGTCTAACTATGTCAGTCTCTGAGAAACAGCATGCTGTAGTCAAGTTTTGATTTCAAAGAGTTCATCCACACGTGGAGCCCCCTCTCCTTCACCATGAAAATGTCAGACAACACACAAGTGCTTCAACATCTGCCACAGTCCAACACCTTGGATTCACTGTCATTAACCATCCTCTGTAGAGTCCTGACTTGGCCCCATCCGATTTTCATCTTTTTCTGATGAAGCAGTGCAAGCAGAAGTGAGACTGTGGCTGTGTCGAAAAGCTGGTCTCTTGTTGGGGGAAGTGTGCTCATCACCAGATTAACTACGTTGAGAATAAAGATGTAGAATTTTAATAACATTTGTTTGATTTGTGAAGCTTTGAGAGTTTTCACATTAAAAAATCAGAGGCATTACTCTTCAGCACACTCTTGTAGTATTTCATTGTACACAAGTTTTGCTTGCTGTTATTCATTTTTTTAAGTCTCAGTGCTCATTCTCTATGTTCAAATTAAAAGGACTAATACCTATGTATAAGCTAAAATGGAATCTCAAATAAAAAAATATGAAGAGAAACAACAGACAATAATTAGAAAAGGCAGTCACTCATCAGACAAATGATGGATAGATTCATTTATTTGTAAGTGAACTGCTGACTTTCATAATTTTTGTTTGGTTGTTTTTTCAATCATGAAACTGTCACTGTAATACATACAAAGCATGCAGTGAAAAGAAATAGAAAACTTAACAAAGAAGACATACTTCTCAGGTGATTTTTGAACTAATTTTTCAGTTATTTTTGCTAGTTTAAGCTCACTGATGATGAGAAAAAGTTGTTCTGAGCTATAATAATAACAGAACAAAATGGAGGAACTGCTAATTGTAAATGAAATAATGGCATATTGAAATTCTATTTTACTGAACAGTTGTTTGAAGTCTCTAAATCTCTAAGGCAATCACATACATCTGTAATAGCAATGTTACTAAAGCCAACTTAAAGCAGTGCACTACTGGGTACATAGTTCACTTACTTCAAATACAACAACAAATGCAAGTCTGGCTGCAAAGACATGCCAGTAGACAGCTGAAAGGCCATACGGATCCTCAGAAGTGGCATTGTTACGATAACCTCTATATTGGCAAGTCTCTGGAGGTGGTGTGTTGGGATTGTCATCATCATCAGGTATCATATCTTTCTGGAAGTCAGATGTATTGAATTCTGACAGAAAGAAAGAGTAATAGAAATGTAAACAAGGGGGTGTAAAATGGCAATTTTATTACACAAACATCAACACAAACTACATTATTTCAACCTCATTAAGGGAAACAGAAAAATGTGCTATGCAAGAGCTAATACTTATAAAAGCCACTATTATTTTAGCTAATAATTTTAATGGCTGGTACTCACTAGTTTTAATACAATACAAAACTTGAGGATGCATGTTAACATCATTGCTTTGGTACACTTAGAGCTACTCACTGGACAACCTGATTGTAATCCCCATCTCTCCCCAACCACTCTGACCTCTACATATAAAGGTATGCATATGTACTTATGTGTATGGGAAAATGAATGAGTTTTCAAAATATATAAGTATGGAAAACTTTCCAAAAAGGTCTAGAAGAATGTAAAGCATGGAATTCAACTTCTATGCAATTCTAGTGTACTACTGCTAAATGGTCTGACAGAAATGGCCCACCATCCAAATTTTAAATAGGGAGTAATGTTTAATCAACTAATGATTTGTATCAGTTATTCTTTTTATTAATCTTTGACATGTCCAAAATATACTTTTAGAAACATCACAATTAACACTATGCGGTATGAAGTTCACAGTTTCCTGTTTGAATGAGTCCCAAGCTTATACAGTGAGAAGCTGGACCACATTGTAACTATCCCATATCAAATTTCACTGTAGATACTATGGTCACCCCAAGATACTGTGCAGCAGACATTCCCCTATCTCATATGCTTCCCTGTCTTTAATGATGACAATGTTGACAGAATTCTACCTTTCACTGAAACATAAAAAATATACCATGGTTAATCACTATAAAACAATGTCTTCTCATTGCTCCATGATTCTGTACTACGTTCCAAAACTAGGTGCAGTCTAGCATTTGTTATGATGATTAGTGACAGCTTTTGGATAAAGTCCTCTTCTTGTGGTGCATAGCAATATATGATTCCATAAAATGCTTCCTCTGTGTGATGAGAAGCAAACTATCCTTTCCATAAAGCAGAAATATTTCTAGTATTCCTTTTCACTGTGCCTGCCTGCTACTCAATGCCACCGCTATGTGGAGAGTAGCATTCTGTCCTTTCAATGTCGTTTCTATTCCACCCTTAACTTCCCATCATTTGATAAGTGGCACTTAGTTACAGGACCATGTTGGAAGAAGATACTATTCACATATTACATGTAGTAGTTAATTATCCTATGTCTGTCCCACTGCTCTTCTGTACTGTCTAGATTTTTTGGTAGAATTTTGTGTAAAAAAATTCAGTCAAATGCATTGTGGGTCCAAATAATAGTCATTTGATGTTAGCAATGTGACTGCATCCACTGGAAACTTCATTTTTTTTGTTTCTATAAGTATTACATTTGTGTAGGATGAATTTCATTTTTTCAGTTTTTGTGCCAAATATCACAGTAAACCAGAGTTTGATTCTTTGTGAATCTAACACATTATCTTCTTAAAACATGGTACTACTCTCTATATCCACACTAGACGCAGTTCACCATACAGTTCTTTTGCTGTGAGTCTCTTTTCAGTTCAGACAAAAGGATTTGGTCCTCCTCACACAAGACTACTGAATAAAGTCCCATTGTAATTTCATAAGCAAAGAGTGATGATATATATTTATTATACTGTACATGTGTAATCATCCTTCATTTATAACTCTTTCTCTTTATTAGCAATTTAAAATTCATACTAATAATTTACAAGGAAATACTGAGCTGTTTTGTATCATATTAAATGTAAAATATTACAGTCTATTCATAATGAAAAACTACAATATTGACAAATATAAACTGTTATAGCCCACAGAAGCCACGTTACTAGTAAATATCAGCACAGTAATAGAATGAAATATTTAAAATTTATGTATTCACAAGCCTTTGCCACACTAAACTATCTTTTGAACAGATTACCTACTTCGGTATTTCACATGTGTGAAACTATCAAAAGTTAACAAGAGTGAAACAATGGAAAATCCAGAATGGAATGCAACAATATTATGAGAAGGAAAGTTGTTACTCACCATACACCGGAGATGCTGAGTCAAAGATAGGCACAATAAAAAGACTTTCATAAATAAAGCTTTTGGCCATTGGACTTCATCAACAATACATACACACACACACACACACACACACACTGGCAAATGCAACTCAAACACATGACTGCAGTCTCAGGCAACTGAAACCACACTGTGAGCAGCAGCACCAGTGCATGATGGGAGTGGCAATTGGTTGGGGATAAGGAGGAGGCTGGCATGAGGAGGGGCAGGGATAGTATGGTGTGGGTGGCAGACACTGAAGTGCTGCAGGTTAGATGGAGGGCAGGGAAGAGGTGAGGTGCGGAGTGGGGGGTGGGGGGTTCAGAAGCGGTAAAGGAAATCAATAAAAAGACTGGGTGTGATTGTGGAATGACGGCTCCGTAATGCTGGAATGGGAACAGGGAAGGGGCCGGATGGGTGAGGACACTGACTAACGAAGGTTGAGGCCAAGACGGTTACGGGAACATAGGATGTATTACAGGGAAAGTTCCCACCTGCGCAATTCAGAAAAGCTGGTGTTGGTGGGAAGGATCCATATGGCACAGGCTGTGAAGCAGTCATTGAGATGTGGGATATCATGTTTGACAGTGTGCTCAGCAACAGGGTGGTCCACATTTTTTTTGCCCACAGTTTGTTGGTGGCCATTCATGCGGACAGACAGCTTGTTGGTTGTCATGCCTACATAGGATGCAGCACAGTGGTTTGTTGGGTTGAGTAGGGCCAGATGAAACAAATTGGGAGAAGTTAATGACATTCTGTAGGAATGTGGACAGGGTGTTCTCACCTTCAATCCAGATAGCAAAGATGTCATCAATGATTCTGAACCAGGTGAGGGGTTTAGGATTCTGTGGTTTTAGGAAGAATTCCTCTAGATGGGCCATGAAAAGGTTGGCATAGGATTTGTTTGTAGGTAATGCCATCAAAGGAGGAGTAATTGTGTGTGAGGATATAGTTGGTCATGGTGACTAGGAAGGAGGTTGTTGGTTTGGAATCTGTCAGGCACTGGGGAAGGTAGAGTTCAATAGAGTGTTCAATAGTGGTAATGCCATGGGCATTAGGAATGTTAGTGCACAGGCAGGTGGCATCAGCAGTGATGAGCAGGGCACCTTGTGGTAAAGGGTCAGGAACTGTGGAGTGTCAGTGGAGGGAATGGTTGGTATCTTTTCTATACGAGTGTAGGTTCTGGGTAATAGGTTGAAGGTGTTGGTCTATGAGAGCAGAGATTTTTTCAGTGGGGGCATAGTAACTGGCCACAATGGAGCATCCTGGGTGGTTAGGTTAAGTTTATGGACTTTAGGAAGCATGTGGAAGATAGGAGTGCAGGGTGAGTAGAGAGATGGACTCCAGGGAGAGGTTCTGGGATGGGCCTAAGGATTTGAGTAGTGACTGGAGATCCTACTGGATTACTAGAATGGGGTCACTATGGCAAGGTTCGTAGGTGTAAGTTTCTGACAGCTGGTGGAGTCCTTCCACCAGGTATCCTTGCGGTTCAAAACAACAATGGTGGAGCCTTCGTCGGCAGCCCCTTCCCTGTTTTTACACTCCTGCACTACACAGCTGTCTTTCGATCCCAGTTTTTTTATTGAATTCCTTAGCGCTACTCCCCCCCACCCGCCTTGCACCTCACCTCTCCCCTGCCCTCTGTCTAACCTGCAGCACTTCACTGTTTGCTACCCCCACCATACTATCCCTCCCGCTCCCTATCCCTGCCGCCTCTTCACCACCACCTAGTTACCACTCCCATCATGCACTGGTGCTGCTGCTTGCAGGGTGGTTTCAGTTGTCTGAGACTGCAGTTGTGTGTGTGAGTTGCGTTGGTGTGAATGTGTGTGTGTGTGTGTGTGTGTGTGTGTGTGTATGTGTGTGTGTATGAGCGTCTGTCGTTGATGAAGGCCAGTGGCCTAAAGATTTAATTGTGAAAGTCTTTTCGTTGTGCCTATCTTCGACTCAGCATCTCCACTATATGGTGAGTAGCAACTTTCCTTCTCATAATACTGTTAACAAGAGAGAAATGGATGGAAGAAGCGTTGTGCAGCAAATGCACAATTTTAAAGTACATTTAGAATGAGACTAACCAGTCACACAAAGTAATTCCTCAGATGCAAAGAAGCACACATACAAGCAATCATATATGCACAATTCACATACACACACACATGGCCAATGATGCCTGCAGATACAGAGGTGCAGTTTCATTACGTATTTAGTTTCGAGTTCCATGGACTCTTGATGCAAGTGTATCGCTAGGATGTAGATCATGGGAGATTATTACAATAACAACCATACGTAAATGGTCATGAGAATTACAATCTAAAACATATGTTAATAGATACATGAGCTTCAAGTATTCAAATAACAACCTAGATTACAAAAAAATTATAAGGGTTGCATTCTAATTCATATAATATTAATTGCCACAACTGATATGGAGCACTATATAGTCATTTTTATAGGAATGCATAAAATGAAACATATTTTACTAATTATTATACATTGTCAAAAAATTCCTGTAGGGAGTAGAAAGAAGTATTCAAAAGATAATGTTTTAGCTGTTTTTTGATCTTATTCTTATGCCCAACGACCGAACTATTATTAACTGAAAGTCTGATCATACAATGTAAACTTTCATGGCCGGTATTGTCTTCACTTAAAACTTCCAGGCTGATAGGCCGTGGTCGAAGTATAAACCTGTCTCCTGACATTTCGTCTCCGACTGTGGGAGACATCCTCGGAGGTAAAACGGCGAACTGTGAAGAGAACTTGAGGAAGCGCTGATTATATAAGCAGTACAGATGGCGCCAAAGTCGATCATGTGGCATCGGCTATGAGATTGTCTCTGGTGATGCCAACATTCTCGATTGAAAGTAATCGATCGTCACGCTTGCGGTGTAACGCTGACATCCAAATTTTATCCAGTTTAACACCTTTGTCTTTCCTGTTAAAATTATTATGATGTTTATCAATCTCGATAACCTCTCTATACAAGCATGCATAATAATGCGAGGTTTTTGATATGATGCTTGTCTTGCAGAATTTTATTTCATGATCACCTTCCTGGTAAACATGTTCCGCTACGACCGATTTATCCGTGTGACCCAGGCGGCAATTCCTCTTATGTTCAGCAAGACGGGTGTTCACACTTCTCTTTGTGGTACCGATGAGAATCTGTCCACAACTACAAGGAATTTTATATAACCCCGGTGTAGCCAAAGGGTGTAGTGTATCTTTTGCCGACCTTAAAAATTCTTTTATTTTCCTAGTGGGTCTGAAAGTAGTTTCCACCCCATATTTGCCTAAAACGTTCCCAATGCGATCTGTGACCTTACTAATGAACAGAAGAAAAACTTTGCCCTTGGGTGACTGTTGTTAGTCGTTGCTCCTGATTCTCTGCCTAAAGCGAAGTGTTCGACCTATATCCTTGCTGGAATAGCCATTTTTCACGAAAGTTGACCATCGATGTTCAATCTCATCTTTTAAATAAACAGGTTCACAAAGTTTGTACGCCCTGTCTATCAAAGTTTTCATTACACCTCTTTTTTGTCTAGGGTGGTGGTTTGAATCTTTATGTAGGTAATGATCAGTATGTGTGGGCTTTCTATACACCTTATGGCCCAACGTTCCGTCCCGTCGTTTAATCACAGACGCATCCAGGAAATTCAATTGCCCATTCCTTTCTGTCTCCATAGTGAATTGGATTTTCGGATTAATGCTATTTAAATGTGTCAGGAAGGCATCCAACTCCTCAGTTCCGTGTGTCAATACTACGAACATCTCATCAACATAGCGATACCATCTGGCTGGTTTCTTACTGGCAGTCTGCAACGCCCGTTGTTCAAAAGTCTCCATAAATAAATTAGCCACAGCAAGACTGAGAGGACTGCCCATAGCCACCCCATCAATCTGTTCATAAAAGTCATTATTGTATTGAAAGTAGGTTGTGGTGAGGCAGTGTCAGAATAATGCCACAATATCGGTAGGAAAAATATCCGCTATGCATAAGATAGCTTCGTTTACCGGAATCATGGTAAATAATGACACAACGTGAAAACTGACGAGGATATCATCCAGGCCCACGCTCGTTTTCGTTAACTTGTCAATGAAATGAGCTGAATTTTTAATATGACTGTCCGTCCTACCAACATAAGGCTGCAGCATTGAGGCAAGGTGTCTAGCTAACTCGTGTGTTGGCCCACCTATAGCGCTGACAATTGGTCTCAACGGAGTCCCAGGTTTATGAACTATGGGTAAGCCATAAAGTCTAGGTGGGTACGCTTCCGTTTTACAAAGCAGCTTCTTATCGTCGGAGCCAAATGAAGAAGCTTTCACCAGTGATTTGTCATTCTTAAAATCTTCATAGTCGGATCTTTCTGGAGTTTCTTGTAATTGGAGGGAACCAAAATATCATTGATTTTTCCATGATAGTCCTTACTGTTCAGTATGATGGTGGCATTACCCTTATCTGCATTAAGAACAATAATGTTTTTATCTGCATTTATATCCCTCAGCGCCTTCCTTTGAGCGTGCGACAAATTACTTTTAGGTGGCTTACATGTATGTAAAATCCTAGCCGCTTCCATCCTAATTACGTCAGCGGTCTGCTGTGGAAGCTGCCAGATACCGGCCTCAATATTTGCTACAATATATTCTGTTGGTACGTTTTGGGGCGTCACAGCAAAATTGCCTCCTTTCGCTAGTACAGAAATTTCAACTTTTGACAAATCTTTATCAGACAGGTTAATAACAGTTCGAGAATTGTCCTCAACTGAGCCTCCCGAAATGTTGTTCTGTAAGTTATTGAACTTCTTCTTCTGCCTATTTGGTGATATTTCTGCACTAACTTCCATAGATTTGAATGTTATACCATCAATCTTATTCCAATCACCACACTGCATAGTATTACTAAGAACCAAGTGGAGATGAAAAAGCTTACTGCTGGTTACCGCCAGTGCTCACCACGTCTCATGAATCCTCACCAGAGGCAATCTCATAGCCGACGCCACGTGATCGACTTTGGCACCATCTGTACTGCTTATATAATCAGCGCTTCCTCAAGTTCTCTTCGCAGTTCGCCGTTTTACCTCCGAGGATGTCTCCCGCAGTCGGAGACAAAACGTCAGGAGACAGTTTTATACTTCGACCACGGCCTATCAGCCCGGAAGTTTTAAGTGAACTGAAAGTTTATTGTGTACTTTCTTGCTTGAATAATATACTCCATTCTGAACCATGCTGAGATTTTTTTATGTCTTTGTGAAGCTCATGTTTACTTCCTGTACCGTGATTATGATATTCACTGTTCGTCCTGTACATTGTCTGATTGTTGTTCACAAAGCACATTAGTGAAAAAATGTATTGGCATGGCATGGGGATGATCCCCATTTGTTTGAATAAGTTTCTGCGAGAGCACCTAGAGGTTACTCTACTCATAACTGATGACCCTCTTCTGTGTGATAAAGACTATTTGCTTATGACTGGTTTCCCCAGAACATGATTACATGTATCATAAGTAAGTGGAAATATCCAAAGTGTGTACCTTTGACTGTTTCCAAGTGATGAACAGATGAAATTGAGTGAATGATAAACACTGCTAAACTCAGTATTTTACATAGGGTGGTGTTGTCAATGTGTAATCCCAGGAATTTGGAAGGCTCTAATCTCAACATTTCTTTGTAATGACATTTTATTTCAATATTTTCTAGCTTTTGTCTACCCTTTGAAACTGAATGGATAGAGTCTTGTTAACACTGAGAGACAGACCATTAGAAGTGAACCAGTCTAAAGTTTCTTTGCATATATTGGTCACAGAGTTCTCTAGACAGCAGTTTGGTTCTTTTCCATACTGTGCCTCAGTCAGAGCAGGTGGGTGCCATTGCAGAATTACTCAATATTACCTTCTACCTTCTGTCATCTAGATACAATTTGAGCCACGCCCTGACTTTACCATAGAAGCCATAGCGTTCAGCCTTCATAAGTAGAATTTTGTGATCTACACAGTTAAATACTTTAGACAGATCACAAAAGATTCCAACTGGTGACATTGTATTGCTTATAGATTCAAGAAGATGGTTGAAAAATGGGAAAATGGCGTGGTCAGTTGAAATACCATTTTGGAATCCAAACCAATTTATATTAAGGATTTTATGTTTATTAAGATGATCTATGTTTCTCTTTAACATTAGTTTCTCTAGAATTTTAGAGAGACTTGTTAGCAATGAAACTGGCTGGTAGTTGGAAATCTCAGCTTTTTTTGAATAGCAGCTTACCAATTGCATATTTGAGTCTATTGAGCACAGTACCTTGATTTATATGCTCATTAAATATGTGATGGAGAACTCCAAGAATAAATTTGAAGCAGTGCTTCAGTACTTTCATTGATATATTATCCATTCCACTGGAATTTTTATTTTTCATTTGGCATATTACTTCCTCAATCTCGTCAGTTGTAATATAAGGTACAAGCCTCTGAATAATTTTGTTCAGCACTGCTTTTTGAAGAAGGTTCATGGCTTCAAGTATAGATCCTTTACATCCAGTTTGATCCATCACTGTCAAAAAATGGTTTCTGACCATATTGGCAACTACATCAGCTTGAGTATGAATAAAACTCTTACAAGATGGTGTAATATACTACATATTTATTATTTGTTACACAAACTGGTTTTTGGCTGTAACGCCATCATCAGGTACGGAGTTAGTATGTGATTCAGTGAAATTTTGTTGGATCAAAGATTTTAAACTAGTACTTGTACAGAGTACTTCCATTTCCAGAGATGAAAATGTTAATGTTAGAATAGGAATAAAACAAGTGAGGTTATTTCAGAGTAAGTGCAATGTAAGATGATTTAACTAAAATAAAATATGTGACACATTAACTAATGAACTATAGACAAATTACCACAGTTGTACATAGAAGAACATAATTGAACAATAAGCTTTGGTGACATATACCAAAGATGTGGCTGGACAAAATAATCTTGTCTGTAATAGATCATAAATTACAAACGGATAAGATAACCTTCGTTAGTCGCTGTCCTCACCCATCCAGCCTCTTCCCTGCTTCCATTCCAGCACTACACAGCTGTCACACCACCACCATACCCAGTCTTTTTATTTTATTTTTTTATTTATTTCTATTTCTCTCCTTTTCCACTACTTCCCTCCCCCCCCCCCCCTCCCCACCTCTCCCCTGTCCGCCACCCAACCTGCAGCACTTCATTGCCCGCCATCCCCTCCATACTAGTGCTCCCCCTGCCCACCCGAGCCTCCTTCTTTCCCCAACCCAGTCGCCACTACCATCATGCACTGGTGCTGCTGTTCCCAGTGTGGTTTCAGTTGCCTTATACTGCAGTCATGTGTGTGAGTTGTGTTTGCATGAGTGTGTGTGTGTGTGAATGTATGTCTATTGTTGACAAAGACCACTGGCTGAAAGCTTTAAGTGTGAAAATCTCTTTGTTGTGCCTATCTGTGTCTCAGCATCTCTGCTATATGGTGAGCAGCAACTTTCCTTCTCATAATATTGTTAAATTCCATCCTGGATTTTCCATCAGCTGGTTGGTCTAGGTATGGAATCCTCCCTCAGTCTAGTCCTTGCTGAAATCTTCATGGACAATTTTGAAACACAGTTTTTGGAAAATAATTGACTCTCTTCCAAGGTTGGACACAGGTTTAGGTATGTTGATGGTGTGTTGTGCTTATAAACATGAACTACAAGACAACTTCAAAAATTCCTCAAACAACAAAATTCTAAACACAACAGTATAAAATTCACAATGTAGCTTGGGGGTAACTGCATAAATTATTTAGATCCAACTATACAGATCATTGATCATATTCATACTTTCAACATGTATAGGAAACCTATCACCACAGATATAGCAATATCAGCCAATTCTCAACAGCCAGTGACCCATACACATGCTGCCTTTTATTCTATGATGCATCGCATATTATCCATCCCCATTAGTGAAGCCAACTTCCAAATGGAATTAAATGCCATCAAACAAATAGCATTAAACAATGGCTGTCATCCTACCATAGCAGACTCTATAACACAAAAAAAGCAGGAACAATAGGTGTACTCTTTTTTTCCCAGCCCTTAACCCACCAACTCAAGAATGCAATAAATGGTGCACAATTCCATACTTAGGAAAATTCTCAATGGATGTAGCCAGAAAGCTTAAATCCAGGAATGTAAAAACATAATTTTAATTGCAAAACACTGATGGACACTTTTTTCTCCATGGGAAAGACAGCATTCCAGCTTAGGAAAAGAGTGGAATATATAGAATTACTTGTAACTGTGGCCAATTCTATACAAATCAGTCTGGCAGTGCAATATATACCCACTTTAAGGAACATGACAGAAGCTGGAAACTTAGAAAAGGAGACTCTACTTTTGCAGACCACCTTCTTAAAGAAGGTCATAGTTACAAGGTGAGACATGCAGTATTATGTCACATCTCCAAAGGAAGGAAGATGAACTGTCTTGAAATTATGGAAACTAATAAACACTTGTTCATCATCACAGGCCTAGTACAGAATGACCAGACACAGTTCCCTTACTCACCACTTCCAACTGCAAATGCTACTCACACTTCCATCCAGGCCATGTTACTCCATTTCCTTTATTTCAGTTACTACAATTTCTCTTGTTGTGTTAAAAAAATTACTTTGTATAATCACAGCTGCATCACACACCTGCTTAATATCACTATTATATCTTATCTGTTTGTGATTTATGATCCAGTAAAGACAAGATTATTTTGTTCAGCCACTTCTTTGGAATATGTCACCAAAGCTTATTGTTCAGTTTTGTTCTGTGTATGACTGTTGTAATTTGTCAACAGTTCATTTGTTAATGTGTCACATATTTTTATTTTAGTCAAATGATCGTACATCACATTTGCACTGAGATAACCTTACTTGTTTTATTCCTATTCTAACATTAACATTTTCATCTCTGGAAATGGAGGTATTCTGCACATGCACCAGTTTAAAATCTTTTATCCAACAAAATTTCACTGCACCACATACTTATCCTTGTACCTGATGATGATGCCACAGCACAAAACCAGTTCATGTAACAAAAAATAAATACTGTAGAATATTACACCAGTGCTATGTGTGTTTCATTCATAATGTACAAAACATACTACCAATAACTGACGGAACAGTCAATCAATGCTATACCACCTTCATTTTCCATGCTTCCATTATGACACACTTCGATACTGTCTGTATCTTCTGAAATTTTACCTGTCTCCCTTTTGACCACATTCCAAATAGTTTTTATTTTATTATTTGAGCTGTCAGTTCCAGATTTTATAAACATGCTCTTGGATTTTTCAAATACATTTTTCAGGATGGTACAGTACAAGCTGTAGGGCTGCTTATCCTGAGGTTTGTTAGAATTTCTGAGAGAAATATAAAGCATTCTCTTTATTTTACAGGATGTTTTGATTCCCTTAGTGAGCCACTGTTGTTACTTTTTGAAATTCTCTTAGGGAATACAGCTTCAAAAAGGGTAACAAATTCATTCAGGAATAGGTTAAATTTATCATTGTCATTTTTAACTGTGTATAATGTCTCCCATTCTAACTACTGAAAATGTCTGCTGAAGGTTTCTAGATTCTCACTGTTGATTAATATATATGATCCATTGACAAAAACTACTCTTGTTAGCAGGGCACACATCATGCATTTTTAACTGCTGCCTCTCTTAGTCAGAAAGGCCATTTAAGATTTGTGTTACACATATGTTATCAATTCTGTTACTGCCTACAAAGATATTGTCAGTCAGACTTGTATAGTTCTATGTCATTCTTGTGGGAAAGTCAAGAACTGCCCTCAGATTAAAAGCTCTCATTACATTCTCAAAATCTTTTCTATCATTATTACAAGTAAGAAAATTTTCATTTAAGTCACCAAGCATGATTACTTTTTTAGTTTTTGAGAACAGGTGACTTAAAAATGATTCTACTTGCTTGACGAATATACTAAGCTTCCCTGAGAGAGCTTTGTAAGCAGTACCCACATAAATAGGCAAAGTATTAACATGGAGTTCAATGCAACGAGCCTCTTGAGGCTTATTGATCAACACAAAAATTTCTTACATCTATAGCCTTGTAGCAGTGATCTCAGCTGGGATGGGCAGTAGAGGTACAGAAGAAGCATGGAGTGAGTACGGGGATGGATAGCAGGGTGAGGATGTGGGAATATACTTTAGTACTGCCTGAGGGAGTGTGCAGGGATGATGTGGGGATGGGACAGTGGGCTCTTAGGTGAGACAGAACCTGCATCTAGGTCTATTACAGGGATATGAGCAATGGGGCAAAGGATTGGGATCAGGGGTGGAATAGGTATGGAAAAGAACACTGCACAAGTTGGAGGAGCAGTGGACTTTCCCAGAACCTCTGTCCTCAGCATTCACAAGTCCTAGTCCCCACCTGCCTCTGTTTTCTTACCTGTTCTCAATCTAGCCTCACACACACCTGCTATCTTCCCAGCATGCCTGCATAGTCCTTTCCCCATCTCTGCTTCTCTGCTCTCCCCCTTTCCTGGTCCTGGCTACATCCCAGCACAGTTCCACAGGTACCACTATGGCATCTTTCCCCACCACTACACTACTACCCCTTCCCCTCTCTGCCCATACCAGTTCTGCACCTTCACCATCAACCACAGCTGGGATCACTGCTCATTGCATTCAGGCCTCAATACCAGAGATGACAGTGGCTTGGAATGTGTGTGTTGTGCTTGTATGATTGTGTGGATATGTGTTTTTCTGTTTCTACATCTGAAGGATGATATCTATTCAAGTTTCATGCCAGTCGAATAAGAATGACACTAGTAGCACCACTATGAGGAATGTAACAGCCATGAGCATTAGTTACCTTTGAGATTGGGAGTGACGAGTTGATTTTCATCAAGAATGCCTTTAAGATGACAAAGATGCCATTATCAACACCTCACTGAGTTTGAATAAGGCTTTACAATATGGATGTTCCTTCTGCAGTATTGCAGAAAGACTTGGCAGGAGTGTAGCCACTGTACATGATTGCTTGCAGTGGTGGTTATGAGAATATATGGTCGTAAGAAGACAGGGCTCTGGACAGCCACATGGCACTACCAAGAAGGGAGACCACCATGTTTGGTGTATGGCTCTGGTGCACCATACAGCATCTGCAGCATGAATTTGAGAGGCAATTGGCAGCACTGTGACACAACAGACTGTTACAAACTGGTTACTTGAAGGACAGCTCCAAGCCAGATGCCCTGTAATATGGATTCTACTGATGCCAAACCACTGTCATTTGTGACATTAGTGGTGTCACATGTGAGCTTGCTGGAGGGCAGGGTAAAGGTCTCTTGTGTTTTCTGACGAAATCTGGTTCTGCTTTGAAGCCAGTGATGATTGTGTGTTGGTTAAGAGGAGGCCAGTTGAGGGCCAGCAACCAACCAATCTGTGTGCTAGACACAGTGGACATACACATGGAGTTATGGTCTGGAGTACAATTTCATACGACAACAGGAGCACTCTAGTGATTATTCGAGATATTCTGACTACAAATTTGTGTGTCAGTCTGGTAATTCGACCTGTTGTGCTGACATTCATGAGCAGCATTCCTACAGGATAATGTTCATCCAATTATTGCTGCTGTAACTCAACATGTACAGAGTGTTGACATATTTCCTTGGCCTGCTCAGTCACAAGATATGTCTCCAATCAAGCACATATGGGACATCATCAGATGACAACTCCAGTGTCACCAACAGACAGCGTTAATCTTCCCTGTATTGGCTAACCAAGTGCAACAGGCATACAACTCCATCCCAGAAACTGACATCTAGCACCTGTACAACATAATGCATGCACATTTCCATGCTTGCAGTCAATATTCTGATGGTTACACTGTTTGTTCATATACCAACATTTCACATTTGCAGTGGCTTATTGTGTTCTTACAATGTCAATCATTTAAATATGCTACCTAGACAAATGTATTCCTGAAATTTCATTAAATTACATTAATTATTTTTTGATGTGTTACAGATTTAGCTTTTGGCCAAAGCATTCAGGAAAGAAAACACACACACTCATTCATGCAAGCAACCACACCTCATGAACATGACTGCTTTCTCTGGCTGCTCCAGCCACATTGCACACAGGCATTGTGGCTGGAGGGGCCAGAGATAGCTGCCATGTGTGCATGGGTTGTGCTTGCTTGCATGAATGAGTAGGTGTGTTTTCTTTTCTGAAGAAGGCTTTGGCAGAAGGCTAAATGTGTTACAGTCTTTTTGTTGTGCGTGTCTGCAGCCCAGCGTGCCATCTACCCTTTTCATAATATTGTTCTTATTTCTACCTGGACTTTGCATTGTTTAATTGTAACAAATATTTATCTAACTTGAGTCACTACTATGAAGTAAGTATGTTGCTGCTTCTTTATTGGATCAAGGGGCAGCAGTACATTTCAGTATATTAATTTTGAGAACGAGGAAGACCTTTGACTTACCAGAAAGTGAGAAGTCAATGTAACCAGTTAATGTGTTGTCTGGTGAATAGACAAATTTGTATACCATACGTGGAATGAAGTCGCTTGTATATGCAATGACAAATGCCTGAAACAAATTTAAAGCATTATGAATGCTATACTGAATTAGTGACAAATTAAAATTTCTAAAAGTTCAGCAGTGACAGCAGCTTACATACTCAATTATGAGTACTATTTATATATGCACCTCAAAGTCTTTAGATATAAAATATATAGTCTTCTTTACTCAGCTGACTAAAATGAAATTCACCAATATTAAAGCACTACTACTGAATATGATTACAAGACGGAATAAAAAACAATTATCTCGGCATAGAATACAGTTAACCACTACATTGGCCTCTGTATGCTGAAAACTACTGCAGTGTGATAGCAAGAATATGGACTTCTGACCTATTGCCAACAACTGAATTACTAACTTCTGACCTATTGCCAACAGCTGAATTACTAACTTCTTATCAGTAAATGGACTTCCACTAAACTTAGGTACAGCACAATATGTGCAGGTCTGTATGCACAACACAATATGTGCAGTTTTGTACACACAAGGCCTGACCACACAATTAGAAATAATACATCAGGGTAAATCAACAAGTGAAACAGAAAATGCTAAATTCTTAGTCTTTTGTACTGACAAGAATATGAATTTGAAGTCACACATTAATTGAACTTTGTGATATAACTGATTAATGAACACTACAATATATGATAATTTGCTTCATAAACATAAAAGTATGGTCATGTCTTAATTTCCAGCTTACACTAATCAATGCATAACAGCACAACAAGTAATAATTAGTGTACAAAAAGAAAATGACTTTATGGAATTTTATATAATGGTGAAATAAAATGTTCATAATGGAAACAATTTTTAATTTACTAGTCTTTGTTAAAGAAATGGGAATAAAAAGAAAAAGTTTCAGCACTAGAGTTGCCAGTGTTGTAGGGAACTAAAATATCTATTTCTTTTTAATGAAAATTGCATACTTCAATGGTAATTGTTAAAAATATTCATTTTACAAAATTTATCACGGGGAAGTGTTTCTGGTCACCATGCTGCCACACATAAACATATTTATACAAATGTGGCAGTTAGTTACAGTTTAGTTCTTAAAGTTGCTAACATTAGTAGTGAAATGATGGAAGATCCTGCTTGGAATAATGACAGTATTATGAAAAGGATAGTTACTACTCACCATACAGTGGAGATGCTGTTGCAGATAGGCACAAAAAAAAAGGCTGTCAGCAAGTAAGTGTTTTGCCAAAAAGGCCTTAATCAGAAACTGACAAAACACACACACACACACACACACACACACGCACACACACACACACACACACACACACACACACACACACACACACACACACACACATGCAAACACAGGTCACAAACACATGATCACAGTCTCTGGCTGCATCTTCTGCAATCTTACCAAGGCCTTCAGCACTGTAAACCATGACCGGCTCCTTCAAAAATTGACTAGCTATGGTTTTGACATCATACATGACAAACAAAGAGTATTTGTTGATAACAGTGGGAAGAAATTCCTTTCTGGCTGGAAACACATACAATTAGATGTCCCACAAGGCTCAATGTTAGGGCCACTACTATTTACATCAATGATATGCCATGCAACACTGAGTCAGATACCACCCTTTATGCACAATTCAACTGTGATAATCTGCTGTAAAACCAATGACTTAATCTACTGTATTGAGCAGACACTTGGGGAAGTGGAGGCATGGGTAAAAAATAATAATTTGAAATTAAACTTAGCAACAACAGAAATTCTTCATTTCACCACAAAACAATCAGCATGATGTATAAGTGACATTAGCTACATGGACAAAAAAATTGGGCACTGCAAGCTGTGTTAATAAATAAAAATATGTTGTGGGGTGATCATGTAGACAGCGTTCTTAGTCGACTGAGCAGTCTTGTGTATGTCCTGAATTTCTCATCCAGCAGTTAAAAACTATATATTATGTCTATTTTGTTTCAGTAGTTGAGTGTAGCATAATTTTCTGGGGGTCTGAGAAAACTAATCTCCTCAAACCCTTTAGAATATAAAAAAAAGATAATCTGAGCCATGATAAGAGCTAAAAATAATCAACATCACAAACCTCTATTTGAAAAACTAATCTAATGTCCATTCCAAGCTTGTATATGTATGAGATGCTAATTTTCACAATGTCAAACCCACAACTTTTTAAGGACAACTACTTCCTGTATCAGTATGTGATTAGACGTGAGGCAAATTTTATGCTCCCTCCTCACAGACTCAAACTCCACACTAAAAGGGCATGAAATTTGTAAATAAAATTTGTAAGGGGAAATGTGATCCAGATCTAAAAAGTATTGAAGGAGACCTGGAAAAATATTTTAAAAGCAGTTGCTACTATAGTGTAGAAGATTTCTTGAATGATGACCATGTAATACAGGGTGTTTCAGAAGTGATAGTCAATATTCAGGGATATGACAGGAATGACCATTTGAAACAAAAAAGTCAAGTAAACATGGGGTTAAAACACATATGTTAAGAACTATTAGCAATTCTTGATCTGTGATACTATGAAACAAATCTCTTCTACTGCAAAATCTTTGCTGTCCATATTTTGGGAAGTGGCAGTTTGGATCAAAACAAAAAAATGTCCAGTAAACATGTGCTCTAAAATGTGTACCTTAAAAGTTATGAGCATTTGTTCATTAGAAGAGCTATGTTTCAAAGTAGCGAAGATGAAAATGTGCTCATAGCTCTCAATGCATGCATTTTAGAATACATGTTTACTGGACTTTTTTTTGTTTTGGTCCCTACTGCCACTTCCCAAAAATATGGAAAGCAAAGAGCTTACAGCAGAAGAAATTTGTTTCACAGTAGCAAAGATCAAGAATTGCTAATAGGTCTTAAGGTATGTGTTTTAGACCCCCTGTTTACTTGACTTTTTTGTTTCAAATGGTCATTCCTGTCATATCCCTGAATATTGACCATCACTTCTGAACACCCTGTATAGCATCTCTCTAAAGGGTAACACCATATATATTATAACCATAAATTTAAAAAAATGAGAGCCATCTCAAGTAATACATATCTATTGTCACCTTAGATTAGTTTATTAGTCTGCATGTTTGTCTTAAAATTGACAAGTAACTTATATCAGAATATTTGTTTGTATGAGGCATGTTATGTGATAGTAAAAATCTCATTTGATTTGATTTGAGGCCAGACTGTGAGCAGCAGTGCATGTGGGAGAAGCAATCAGGTTTTGGGAGTAAGGAGGAGGCTGGGGCAGGGATGGGATGAGACAGTAGGATAGGGGCAGGGCAGTAAACTGCAGCTCAGGGGGCATACAGGGATGAGGTGGGAAGGTGGCAGGGCAGTTTGGTTAAGTCAAGAGTCTAGATGGTGGGCATGGAGTGGCAGAGGAAAAGGAGAGAAGTATAAAGACTGTGTGTCCAGTGGTGGAATGGAGGGCTGTATAGTGCTAGAATGGGAATAGGGAAGGGGCTAGGTGGGTAGTGACAATTACTAATGAAGGCGAAGGCCAGAATGGTTACGAGAACACGGAATATATTGCAATTCAGAAAGGCTGGTGTTGGTGGGAGGAATCGAGATGGCACAGGCTGTGAAGCAGTCACTGAAATGAAGAATGTCATGTTGGACAGCATGCTCAGCAACTGTAAGGTCCAGCTGTTTCTTGGCCACAGTTTCTTGGTGGTCATTCATGCGGACAGACAGCTTGTTGAATGCCATGCCCACATAGAATGCAGCACAGTGGTTGCAGCTTAGCTTGTAGATCACATGACTAGTTTAACAAGTAGCCCTGCCTTTGATGGGAAAGGTGACCGGACTGGAGTAGTTGGTGGTGGAAGGATATATGGGACAGGTCTTGCATCTAGGTCTATTACAGGGCTATGAGCCATGAGGTGCAGGGTTGGAAGCAGGGATTGTGTGGGGATGGACAAGGATGTTGTGTAGGTTCAGTGGGCAGTGTAACACCACAATGGGAACAATGGCAAGAATAGTGGGTAGGACATTCCTCATTTCAGGGCATGACAAGAGTAGTCAAAACCCTGGTGGGGAAAGTGCTCCAGTCCTGGATGGTACTGAGTCGTGAGGGGAATGCTCCTCTGTGGATGGAAGGTGGGTCATGGGAGGTGGTGGGTGACTGGAGAGATAAGGCATGGGAGATCTGTTTTTGTACAAGCTTGGGGAGGATGGTCTGTGAAGGCCTCAGTGAGACCCTTGGTGTGTTTTGAGAGGGACTGCTTGTCACTACTGATGAAATGGCCACAGGTGGCTAGGCTGTATGGAAAGGACTTCTTCATGGGGAATTGGTGGCAGATGTTGAAGTGGAGGTACTACTGGTTGTTGGTACGTTTGATGTGGGCGGGGATACTGATGTAGCCATCTTTGAGGTGGAGATCAACATTGAGGAAGGTGGCTTGATGGGTTGAGTAGGACCAGGTGAAGCAAATGGGGGAGACAGTGTTGAGGGTCTGGAGAAAATGTGGATAGGGTGTCCTCACCCTCTATCTAAATCATGAAGATGTCATCAGTGAATCTGAACCAGGTGGATTTCTCTAGATCGCCCTCGAATGGGAGAAGTAATTGTACATGAAGGTGTAGTTGGTCATGATGACTAGGAAGGAGGTTGTGGGTTTGGAATCCATTGAGTGTTGCAAAAGGCACTGCTCAGTAGTGATAAGGCCATGGGTATTAGGGATGTTAGTGTAAAGGGAGGTGGCATCAACAGTGATGAGCAGGACATCATGTATAAACGATCAGGAGAGTTGGAAGAGGAAGTTGTTGGTATATGTATACAGGAGGGAGGTTGCAGGTAACATGCTAAATGTGTTGATCTCTGAGAGCAGAGATTATCTCAGTGGGGGCACAGTAACTGGCCACAATGGGTCATCCTTGATGGTTGGGTTTACAGACTTTAGGAAGCATGCAGAAGGTAGGAGTGTGCAGAGTGGTAGGGGTGAGGAGAGAGATGGACTCTGGGAAGAAGTTCTGGAATGGGCTTAAGGATTTGAGGAGAGGCTGGAGACCCTGCTTGATTTCTGGAATGGGTCACTGTGGCAGGGTATGTAGGTGGCTACAGCTCGCAGAGTCCTTCTGCCTGGTAATCCTTGCAGTTCAAAATAACAGTGATGGAGCCTTTGTCAGCAGATAGGATTATAAGGGCAGTAGTGATGGATCACAGCTGGATGGAGGAGTGAACAGAGTCAGGCAAGGTTCAACACAGGTCTATGGTTAAGTCTGATTGGTAGAGTTGGCAGGCAAGAAGTGTTTCGACTGTAGGGACCGGAAGAAGGAGAGAAAGTCTTTAACAAGTTCTGCATGATTCAGTTTGAGAGTGGGGCAAAAGGTGGGCCCTTTGGCAATTACTGATACTTCTATGAGGCTAAGGCTTTTGGAGGAAAAGTTCACAACTGTGTTTCGGATCTGTTTAGGTTCTGGATTCTGTTTGATTATGGGAGGGAGGTTCTGAGGGTGGGGTAAACATAACAGGTCTGCCTACCACTATCCACCATCTCTACAACAACCTCCAAACCTCCCCAACATTCCCTCATCACTGACAAACACTGCCTCACAAACTTAAGTGTCCATTAACTCCCTGACCCCCCCCCCCTCCCACCCCCCTCCCTCCTTTTTCATAAACGGTAGTTGGATCTAGATCTGAGTGATCTGCATCTCCTTTTCCAATCTATCCCTCTTCTTCTCTGTGGAATGAACATACAAGTTATGCATAGTTTTTCCTACTTATATGTGTCTCTACTGGGAATTACTTGAAATTTTGCCTCCTGAAGTAAATACTGATTAGCCATTCTCTCCCCTGGTGATTTTACTGTTTTCTTTTTGTTAGAAATGCACAACACAAGTCCTGACAAAAAAGCCAATAAGGAAGCCATCCCATCATATACTTTGTCTGTTATCCAATTACGAGGGTAGTCTTGCGTAATGGAGTATGATAACTGCATAGACAAATTTTTAATGTTTTCTATAGTATCCCTGTCCACCAGAAATAATGTTAACCTATGAAAAGATTCTAGGCTAAAGAAGACATCGATAACAATAGCATATATGCTTCAATGGAACTTGAATAGATTCACAAACCAACTGGATGACCTTAAAGTTTAAACACAGGGAGGTACAATTTAGACCATCTAATGCTCGCCATTAAGACGCTAAAATCTCCACAGTAAGGATGTCTCTCTTGAGGAAAGAGCTGAAGACACTTTGGCTTTGTGTTGGTCAGTAATAGGTCATGGGTCTTTGAAAGTAATTACTTGTTCCATCTATCTTCTGCCATTCCATTCAACAGATCAGCTCTTAATGAGATTATCAAACAAATTCCACACCCTTTTCTCCTTTTCAGAGATTATAGATTTTATCATTGCCACAGCCTTATGTTGCCTTCCTCACCTTTTTGTGAGGGCACTACTGAATGAGAAAATACTGGTTAAATATAGCTTTTGCATTCAAATATCACTTGATTTAAATTGAAAGCACGGATTTCAGTTGTTTCAATACGAGAGAAGGAAACCTGCTGTTCACCATATAGCGGAGATGCTGAGTCGTGATAGGCACAAAAAAAGATTCACACAATCTGCCTCATAGTCACAATGACTGCCTCACAGCCTGTGCCATATAGATCCTTCCCACCAACACCAGCTTTTCTGAATTGCGCAGGTGGGAACTTTCCCTGCAATACATCCTACATTCCCATAACCCTCCTGGCCTCAACCTTCGTTAGTCACTGTCCTCACCCATCCAGCCCCCTCCCTGTTCCCATTCCAGCACTACACAGCCATCATTTCATTGCCACACCCAGTCTTTTTATTTTATTTTTATTTTTATTTCTCTCCTTTCTGCTACTTACCCCTTCCCCCCTCCACACCTTCTCTCCTGCACTCTGTCTAAACTGCAACACTTCACTGTCCGCCACTCCCACCACACTATACCTCCCCCTCCCTGCCCCAGCCTCCTCCTTACCCCCACCCAGTCGCCACTCCCATCATGCATTGGTGTGGCTACTCACAGCATAGTTTCAGCTCTCTGAGACTGCAGACGTGTGTGCAAGTTGTGCTTGCGTGAGTGTGTGTGTGTGTGTGTGTGTTTGTGTGTGTGTGTGTGTGCGCGCGCGCGCGCGCGTGTGTGTGTGTGTGTGTGTGTGTGTGTGTGTGTGTGTGTGTGTGTGTGTGTGTGTGTGTGTGTGTGTGTGTGTCTACTGCTGACAAAGGCCTTAATGGCTGAAAGCTATGATTGCGTGAATCTTTTTATTGTGCCTATTGTGACCCAGCATCTCCGCTATATGGTGAGTAGCAACTTTCCTTCTCTCGTATTGTTACATTCCATCCTGGATTTTCCATTGTTAGATTTCAGTTGTTTATTATATACAAACTATAAAATTTAGAGACACATTGCACATGTCACTGGATAGAGGAAGGTGCAGAATTTTGACACAACTGCACTGTTTTTACTAGCAACTACACCACAAGAGAAATAATTTTGTGTGTTGGACTTTATACAAAGTCAATCCATTGTTCAATTGCAGCGTTCATTCTGTTGTCGATTCAGGAAGAAGCCCATATGAACAAGCAGATTTATGACTGGCATACAAAATTCTTTGAAGCTGGTTGCATATGCAAAGGGAAGAGCACAGGTTGGCCATGCACATCTGAATACAATTTTGAGAGTACCGAAAATGCTTTTACATGGAGCCCTCAGAAAACCACAGGACAGGCTTTCCAGGAACTTCAACTTCCTCAGACAATGGTGTGGTGGTTAAAAAATAATGTCTGCATATGAAGCCTTATAAGATGCAGTTACTGCAGCAATCATGTCCCAGCAATCATAACAGATGTATGAATTTTACATTTCAGTTCTCCAAGATTCAACAGAGGACACTTTTTCCAAATGACTCATCTTTTGGAATGAACTAATATTCCACCTATCAGGTAAAGTAAACTTCCAGAATGAAAGAATGTGGGGGTTACAAAATACTGATGTCATTGTAAAATGTGGAAGAGAGTTATCAAAACAGAATGTCAGTATTTTAAACATAGCTGCACAACAGCAACAGTTCCACGTAATAAAATTATAAACAGCCGACCAGTTGCAATGGATAAAGAATTCTTTACCTAGGTTTCAACAAATTTAAATTTGTCTTCTTCAGAAGGTGGCCTAAGGACAATGAACATCATAGCTTACATTAGAAAGGTATGAAACTTAAGTCAAGAATAGATTTTAATCCAAATTAGAGAGTTCCTGCATTACAAAAATATGAGAACAACGACTGGTACTTACAATTTTACATTAGTATGGACTGATGTATTGTCGCCGTTTTTACAAATGTCTGCATAGATCCATTTGTCAAAATTAAAATATAGCCCTAAAAATAGGGTTTGTCATGTAAATATAAATTAGTACATGGATGTTGCAGAGCTCACAACCGACTGAGTGTAATTGGCCGGCGTAGTTACTCTGTAGCCAGGGCAGGTGGCGCTCATGGCGCGAACGATGTGCCGATTGGCGTCCAAAAGCAATGTGTAAATTATCAGTATTAATAACGTCCTTAGATAAAGTAACTATAAAAAGAAGGAAAGCATTTAACACTCCCGTTATAACAGTATGGGAGCCTTGGTACAATAAATGCAGTTATACATCAAAAAGGCAGGTGGCACTTACGCCGAGAGAGTTACGTACAGTGGCATATACAGCCAGAATATAAAAATTACATTACAATATTAGTGAAGCCCACACACTGTATATATGTCAGACCTTTAAAATTGACAATAATGGCTGTCTTAAGAGCCATTATTGTCAATTTTAAAGTTCTGACATATATACCTTTAAAATTGACAATAATGGCTGTCTTAAGAGCCATTATTGTCAATTTTAAAGTTCTGACATATATACTGTGTGTGGGCTTCACTAATATTGTAATGTAATTTTTATATTCTGGCTGTATATGCCACTGTACGTAACTCTCTCGGCGTAAGCGCCACCTGCCTTTTTGATGTATAACTACATTAATTGTACCAAGGCTCCCATACTGTTATAACGGGAGTGTTAAATGCTTTCTTTCTTTTTATAGTTACTTTATCTAAGGACGTTATTAATACTGATAATTTACACATTGCTTTTGGACGCCAATTAGCACATCGTTCGCGCCATGAGCGCCACCTGCCCTGGCTGCAGAGTAACTACGCTGGCCGATTACACTCAGTCGGTTGTGAGCTCTGCAACATCCATGTACTAATTTATATTTACGTTACAAACCCTATTTTTAGGGCTATATTTTAATTTTGACAAATGGATCTATGCAGACATTTGTAAAAACGGCAATGATACATCAGTCCATACTAATGTAAAATTGTAAGTACCAGTCGTCGTTCTCATATTTTTGTAATGCAAGAACTCTCTAATTTGTGTTAAAATCTATTCTTGACTTAAGTTTCATACCTTTCTAATGTAAGCTATGATGTTCATTGTCCTTAGGTCACCTTCTGAAGAAGACAAATTTAAATTTGTTGAAACCTAGGTAAAGAATTCTTTATCCATTGCAACTGGTCGGCTGTTTATAATTTTACTAAAACAGAATGTGTTTTGAGCTGCCTCTGTTCACAAAGTTTATAGAAACTCTGACAGGAATGTCATACCTGGACATTGTAATATACAAAGACTTAATGAAAACTTCAATTCCCTGATTGTGTAGTACAATAACTCACATTAAAATGATTGGTATTGTGGTGATTTGTGAATTTCATAAAAATGACACTAAATTGGAGACTAATTAGCAGACACTATTACAAAATAAAACAAATGATGATGTATTTTAACAAACTGTGGCTTTCACTGTAGTAATGGGAAAGACTTGAATTAGTGAAAATGGTAGGAATAAAATATATGGTATTAATCATCAACTGTAATTATTCAAATAAGTGTACTTTTACAAATGTAGTTTACTCATTCAAGAAGTTATTCTGTTGCTTACAAATGAAGGCACATATTGTAAAACATAAATTTAGAAAGAAAACTGTAAAGAACATTCCATCTTAATGACTTTATTAATTAAACTCATGTTGTTGTAACCAGATATACACCTAATTTTAAAATTCTAGGCATCTGTTACAAATTCTGTCAATCAAAACTCATTTCTTTTACCCTCTTAGCTTCAATTATTGTTAGGAATGCAAGTCGTTGTGTAGTTAGCATGTATTAATTAATTTTGTGAAGTTCATTATTGTACTCATTTTAGATGGAATTTTCACACTTAAAAACATTTTTACTTTACAAAATTCACATATTATTCAATTCTGTAATTTTACATGTATTATTCTGTGTAATCAGAACATCTTAGCTTTGGAACTTTTAATTGCAAATATGATTAAAAATGTTGTCATTAAGTAATAATGGTCTAAGTGACCAGCCATTATTTAGAATATATAAATAGGGAAGCAGCGAGGCTGCTGGGACGGGCAGTTTGAGCTGATATCTCGAAGTGTAACCTGTGTTAGTTACTTGAATATTATTTCACTAAGATTTAAAGTTGTGAAAAAGTATGTTTCTTATTTGTGAACCAGTCAATTGTTTTACGAAGACATACTGTACAACTTGGCCTCTTTGCAATGTGTCATGATGGATTTGATCAGCTGTTACAAACGGAAGAATAAATGTTTAAAAACTGGAACCGATCACTTTCACTGTAAACCACACACTTCATGAAGATCCAGGCAATCTACAAATATTTCAGTTATGTGGAGAAAAATTTTGTTTTAACATTCTACTTATGATTCTAGATAACATCAGATGACACACTTTTGATAAGTCAGTTCATCTGTCTTTGAAGTTTTGAGGATTACCTTACCGACAAGTAGATAATAATTAAGTAGAAGTGTTAAAACATGCTGGAAAATTGGTTGTTTCCTCAACATCACAAAGATTCCAATGATATCATTTTTTATGCATAATGGTGGCCCACCTCACTTTCACCTTGAGGTGCAGCATTATCTTAACAAACCATAGCACAATGGTGGATTAGAAAAGGTGGACAACAGGATACATTAATTGCTTTTAGCCTCCCAGATCACCAGACCTCACATCTTGTGATATTTTTTCTGTTGGGTGCATAAAAGATGGAGTCATTGTCCCACCTAAGGCAGCTACTCTTCAAGAGCTGAGAAATCTAATTGCTGAAGTTGTCAATTCAATAAACAGGGACCTGTTGATTCATGTGTGTAGTGAAATAAACAAACATTTTGATGTTTCTCATGAAGCCCATGGTGCTCATGTTGAATATATAGCACACTGTTTGTGTGAACATAAAACTATAAACCTTCCTGTATTGAGTTCTGTGTATAATATGTTTACATCCATCAAGTTTGTACATAATAAATGATTGAAATATGTTCTTTCTTTTTGAATCACTCTGCATAGTTCATCTGCTTGTAGCATCCAATTCAGTCTTCTTATCTTCCATTCATCTTCCAAAGAGCCCATGCCAATCCTGGCATGGACTCTTTAATAAGATAGAACAGTGCTTTCTAGAAGCTGCACATATGGATTATATATGATGTGATCTGGATATGATAGAGCAAATTAGCTATATTTAAATACAAAGACAGTACAATGATACAAAAGTAGTCACAATTCCAGAGAATAAGGGTGAAGGGCAAATGAGGAATTGAAGAAAGCCATTGAATGCCAGAGCAGGAGTTCCTTTCAATCATTCTAAAAAGGCTGAAGGATTATGAAACTCACACATGAAAACTTCTGGTACAGGCAGATGACTATTAATCAAAGCTGTCAAAACAATGAAGAGCTATTAATTTCTTCATTAGGTATAGCACAGGCAATTGCATAATGTCTTTGTTACATGGTAACAGACAATGACAAAGAACCATCAGGGTGTATACATGGACAAGGAAAAAATATTCCAAGATTTTTCCCAGATATCCCAGTTAAAAATATACTTCTTCCTGGGTGAAAATACACATTTTCTAGGTCAAGTGACAGAATGTTAGTTTCTGAAGCACTGAGATTCAGATTGGGATGCACTTTAGTAATCATAGCTAATGTCATGTGATCACGCCAGCTGATGATAGTAGATATTCAGAGTATAGGACACATGACATAGTCAGCCAATAGCAACCAACATCACTGTTCAGTGGCACAAACACATGAATAGGCAAAGTTAATCATTTAAATTAATATACATAGTGTAGCTACAAGAAAAGCTAAAGTTTCACATATAATACTGGTCTTTTTTGCACATGTTACATTTTAATATACATCACACAAATGTGCCACTAAAATTTCAAATAATACATAAATGTCTGGGCTTGAAATTCTTCTAAGTGGTTGGCCCTCAGAGTGTTAAGCTTTAAATGAGAATCAAACACTCTATTATTTGAGAAATTCAAAGCACATTTGCACATGTAACATAATTCATCTTTCATAAAATGAAAATTACTTTGAAAGTAACACTTTTCAATCACCATTTGCAGTATTTTCCCACAAACTGTTAGAATTCGTTTTTTCGGTTGTCAGAGAGCACCAGAAAACGGTGTTACTGGACATGCACAGCTACAATGATGTAGAAAGCCCACATGTTCATACCTATATAGCATTAAGAGGTGTTACATTATGTCGTTAATGAAACAGAACATCAGAGAGTACTCCAGCACCATTGGAATTTCGTAAACAAGACTAAAATGAATAATTCGGCTGAAAGTGCACATTCATATGTCCAGATTCACAAAGAAGTAGGCCTCAACCTGATATTAAGCATTTCAGAGTGGTTTTTGGGCTGCAAATTTTCTTGGAGTACCAGTATTGTATTATCTCATGTTTGGTTCCTTAATATGGCATAACACCATATGTGGCAGGAGATAAAAACGGGCACTTGTAATTTATCAAATAGTTTGCACTAGCCAATACTGTAGAATGAAACAATTTGTTTCAAATAAATTGACTGCCTCTGTGGGAAAGATTAATAAAAACCAAATTCCTTTAGTGAATCAACAAAAAAAGCTTCAGTGTTCCGCAGGGTAATTAATGCTTGACTGCCGAAAACCTGGAAATAAATCAGGAAACTAAAACCAATAACATATTTTAGCCTTCCCTAAGTATGTGAATGTATTATAGTTCTCTTGATACCTCTCAGCCACAGAAATCCGTTTTGCTTTCATTTGACATGAGAGTTGTAAATGAAGAGGAAACAGAAAAATCACTAAACCTCAACACAGATCACATGGAGTTTATAACATGGAGACTACCGCCCTCTCCACTGCAACTCAGACTGGTCTGCACATGCACGAATCTGGCAGCTTGGACTCACCAGAAGAAATTTTCCGGCTAGTGTCTGGCTGCTTGTTGCTACTACTGCTACAGCTTATAGCCTTACTTCAAGTAACAATAAGCGGGAGCAGATACTGCTCATATGTGACTCAACCACGCATGCACATGAGCCCACTGGCAACTGCTCAAATGAACCTCATGTAAACCAATGCTGATGCGGTCATTGGAAGCAATTTGTTGTTATGAGGTATTGCATAATCTTCACTCTAATGCCTTTGGCACATTTTGGTGTTGGCATACACTTGTGTGTGCACTGTGTTTTGTTCTTGGAAATGGCACATTTCCTTTGCAACTTAAACACATTTCCTTTGCAACTTAAGTTTATTTTGGTTTTCTTTCCCTTGTTTATGTTTTATTGCTGCAGTATCATCCTGCACCAGTGGGCTAAAGTAAAATTCTTTGTTAGAGTATCAGTTCTTACCAGTCAAAATTACAAAAATTTAACTGAAAACTAAAGCAATGAATACTAAAAAATTCCTGAGTTTTTCCCAGTTTACTCCTGGATGAAAAGATTCCCAGGATTCTCCTTCATCTCATGGTTGTCCCGGGGCATACACACCCTGTACATATCTATCGCAGAAAGAAGGACAACATTTGCCATCCAGTTCCAGCAATGGAGAGATATATAATAGCTGCTATTGTATGTGAAAATTGAATCTTCATTTGTGTCTAAAGATGTGGTGCCACAAGCTTATGGCACTCAGTATTGTATTCTGAATAATAAATCTAAAGAGACACTTCTTGTCCATTTCAGTCAGATTCAGTATTAGGGATTAACACCTTAACTCTTGAACCTTTTGGAAGCTTTTCATTTCTCTCCTAGAACTAAAAGAAACTGAGTTTCCATTACCAGCTGCATACTACAGACCCTTGAATATATGGTATATCAGTATCTAATCTCACATTACAGAAACTCATAAGTGACCCTGAAATATTGATGGTCTCTTTGTCGACCACGTGTGGCAGACCATTCACATTTTCGTGGGGGAAGTTACATTTAAACAGGCTGCCAGTGAACCACACACTCTCCACATCTTGCCTTCTTTTTATGTAGGATGCTATGATGTCACAAAAGGACACCAACTTCACTTCAATTCACTGCATGTAAATGTAATCCACCATGCATCTTTTAAAGATACTACACACTGAACTCTGTCCCAGATCTCAGAAGACTTGCAGTGAGACCACAACTATGTATTTGCATGATGTTTTTGAGAAAATGATAGAAACTGTTAACAAGTGATCTACCTTTTTGTAAAAAAGCCAATTCAGTTATCTGATGGAACAGAGTCTGCTGAAGTAAACTCACAGGATAAAAAGATATGTACAATTTTATTACTCTATGTATCATGTTTTACTCATTTATTGAATGTCTGTAATGTTCTATGCCACCTTTTGACAACTAGGGGACACAACAGACGCTACCCTCGGTTCAGAACATACCATTCTATGGTTAATGAAGATCATGTGGTTTAATTGGAACTAGCTATTTAGAGGCTTTCCTAGGCAAGAAAAACTTTGTAGGGATATTATTCTACATTGAAAAGTTCTATGTATAGGTATAACATTAGAAAGAAATTGTCATAACTAGAGCTTGTGTGGTTGCCTTTCATTGTTACCACATTTCTTCCTCTCAAAAATATTTCTTTCGTTGTAATGTTGGAGCATAGTCCAAAGTCAGTTTGCACACTAGAATGTTGTCACATGGAATAACATGCAAAGTTTAACTCTTTGCTTCTTGGAGAAAAGTGTCATTACAACACCTCAGTTTCAGTGACAGAATTATTGAGTTTTGAAAGTACATAAAACTTTTGTGTTAAACTGAGTATAAAATTCACCTAGCAATCATACCTGTGACCCCTAACAACACTGAAGGCCATGAACATTCTGAAGTGTCTCAATGGAAGATACAGGGGTGGACTTCCACCCCTGTTTTATAGAACAGTCATCTTGTCCAAGCTTTGTTATGGGTGTGCTATTCAGATCATTTGGAGATCTAACTACCAGAAAAAATTATGTAGGACTCTCTATTCTACCAACAGTTCACAGAAATGTAATTCTATTGGGTACACCAGCACCCACAGCAACCAGATTGTGGATGCAGAAGTCAGTCAAGCTTGTCACAAAACAGCAATGGCATTACATGATATTTCAAAGCATTTAGCGATGTTACTGACGAACATGATGTATACAATTGTGCAAACTGGCTGGAAAAAAAACACTAGAAATTTTGATTTAGTGACCAACTGACAGCAATATACTACCTCAGAGGAAATGGGGTTATTTTAACTCATGATACATATGACACTTCACTCTAGCTCATGGTTTCCTACTTACTTTGTGAAGAACCACCAGAATGTGACACTATTAACAGAGCACCACATTTCAACTAGATGTGATTTGTACACTGACAGAGAGAGACATCAAATGTTTTTGCAGAAGAATTACTTTCTACTTTAGGTGATAATGTTGTCATTGTCAGATGTATTTTGAACTATTGTGAGACAATGAACCTTCATTGTAAAATCATAAGATGGCAAACAAAACAGATTATCAATTTATTTTAATTTTCTGACAAATACCACCTGCTTGGTGTTTGTATATTCTGACTTAGTGTACTCATGCATTTTGTGTGCTTTAAACTTATTTTTACTATTTCATATTGTAATTATTATTATTTTACTCTTATAATTCATTAATGAAACTGTTTTAGTGGTTCTAAATAGAATTTGGAATACAGTATCTTAAAGCCAACCACAACATCCACATCCATCTTTAAAAACCTAATTCAGATGTAAAGCATTAAATACTCACGTAATAAAGTTGCCTGAAACACTTACGTTTGAAACAACAGCAGTGTAGGTGAGCCCCTGAAGAATCCCATACCAAGCTCCAATATCTTCTACACGTTCTGCCAGTGGACGTCGAGCTTGGGTCAACATTTTATATGCATCCAATCGAATCTCACCAATGTTGTTTAGCAATGCAAACAGAGGAGCCAAAGGAAATGCAGCCACAAAAAGAGTTACAAAACCATACTGAATTACTGAAACATAAGAATACATAAGAGATATACAGAAATGATACTTAAATACTTTGTTTTATGAATAATTTGTATTTATTTTGTAATTACAGAATATGATGAAGAACATGGGTAGTATTTATGAATATGATACATGATAAAATAGTTTTGCAAGCAAATTATTGTTTACATGAACAAACCGAAAAGGTTGAAACATTTTTTTTTTAGATTTTTTCACTATGTGAAGCAAGATGCAGTAACTATATTCAGTACTGGTACTATACTGGCACTTTGTTATCTATTTTGCATCTGTAATTCTCTCTCTTAACTTCATTCCTGTTTTGACTATGTGTGATCTCTCATGTAAGACTTCTTACAGCTTTTGGTACACTTTTACCCTCTCATTTTCTTGAGTAGAAGAAATTTAACTTCTAATAAGTCAGTATATGGCAATATGAGTAATATATGCATGATTTATCTATAGATGCTTGAATTAGAGGCAGCTGCTACACTTAAGAGAGAGCATTCCTGACCACTGTGGATGGAATAGTCTGTCATGTCAATTGATTAAATTATTGTCAGGCTTTGTATTGGTCATCACCATTGCAGATGATTCCTGGATGGTCAAATTATATGAATTTATCTGATCACAGACAGATCATATGATTCTCAGTGCACACAATCCATCATCTCTGAAATTCTGCAGATACTGAAGTTTTCATATGGTTCCATGCCAAGGATGTAGTGTGTCTACAAGTCAGGAGATACACTGCTGCCATAGTCAGCTGACATGGGCAACTGTGTGTTATTCAGTGTTGGACAACAATAACCAGTGAGACTCATCACATTTCACAGAGCACACAGACTAGTATAGACAAAAGAACACCACTCTTTGACACTCCACATGTGGGAACAGGTTGCTTGGACTGATGGATCACACCAAATGATGGCACACATAAATGGCAGGGTTTGATTACACTGAAAAATACAAGATACTCCTCCCTGTTTGGCAACAGTGCAACATCCATGCAGGTGGTTATGGTATATGAGGGATTTTCATAGGGGACAAAATGAGGCACCTGATTTCTTGCCATTGTGTCTCTGATGAACAACATAAAGAACCTAACACATGGTCATGTGGATGCCATAGGTGACTAGTACCTTAAGCAAAACAATGCACCACCTGATTATCCTCAAAATGTGCCAGAAAGGTTTGAGAAACACATAAAGGACATGAGGAGTGCTAAAGTGGCCCATCACATCATCTGACATCATTTGTATTGAGAACATCTGGGATGTCATCAAAGGAGATAGTTGCTCTGGACAGTTTCCACGAATTATGAGAGATGGTTATACAGTCACAAGTAATGATATAAAAATAACTGCATGAGGCTCAATGGTCTACTGCAAATCTTTCAACTGGACTTCCCTAGCTACCTCAAGAATCCCACAGGGGAAAGGGGGTCCTATAGTTGAAACCTACTGCTGGATGTGGAGTCTGAACCATGTGTCATTCCTGGTAAGCCTTTACATCATTTGAGAGGAAGGTTAGGGTAAAGGAACACTAAAATATATTGTAGTTCAATTGGGATTTTATCCAGTGGCCTTTAAGTTTCCAGGCATGTGTTTTACTACTAGGCTGCATGGCCTGACATGGATCAAAGTGACCCCAATAATTTTCGGTCTCTCACAGAATTAATGATATCATGCACTGCAGTCATCACCACAGCAAATGAAGGAGGGGGGGGGGGGGGAGTAATTTTTTAAATCAATTTCCTGAATTTTGATATTTTGAAGATATGGTTACTATAAACAGCCACACCACCATGTTGACGTAATTTTCAGTGCCTTGTTTAGGTACTCAGTATGTTTGTGGTATTCACCTTCCAGTTCCATCATACAATGCTCAGAAACACATAAAACTTTCTCAACAAGGAATAATAACACAGCAGATTTTAAATTGGGAAATTGAACTTCTTTTTCACTATACTTTTGCATAACAATATTTTTGGCTGTATGGTACTGATAACTGTTTCATCCTTCAGGTCAGTGTCAACACCAGTCTTACAGCTGTTGTTATCTCTTGTCTCTTGCTTCTTAATAACTGAATTAGCATATTTTGTATTTTATAAAAAGATTATGCAGAAAATTTTCTCTTTTGTAGCTTTTGTGCCATTTTTCACTTCAGTCAAGTGAAACCTGTCCTTTTCTCAGTATATAACATTCTGTGTTCATACCTACAATGTCACATGTAACACAGGAACTGAAATTCTACTTTTCAATACTTTTTGGGCATTTTAATTTGATCCTTGTGCCTTAATCTGTGCTGAACAACAACCCATGAGCGAATTTTTGTCTGGTCCTTTATTTAGAAATCCTTCACAGGAATTCTTTTTAGTGAAATCTTTTTCTCCTGTTTTGTATCATTTGACAGTATAGATTTGCCAGTATAGTTATGCCACTTTGCAGTTTATCAACTTTCTCACAACAACTTTGATCTTTAGTACAGATAAGTGTTGATTTTCTGATGCACTCTAGTCTTTCATATTTTATATTGTTCATTGAGTTTATGATATTTATCTGTGTATTTTAAGAGAATTGTTTGGAAAGTCTTCTAAAAAATGTGGAACATCATTTTCAATTGTCTCTACTGTTTCTCTTCTCATATTTCTTGATGCATTTGATGCTTTTTCACTATGTTCTGCTGATTACAGTACCAACATTTATAACCTGGAAGCTGTAGCTACACTATGTGATCAAACGTATCTGGACACCTGGCTGAAAATGACTGACTAGTTTGTGGTGCCATCCATCGGTAATGCTGGAATTCAGTGTGGTGTTGGCCCACCCTTAGTCTTGATGACAGCTTCCACTCTCACAGGCATATGTACAATCAGGTGCTGGAAGGCTTCTTGGGCAATGGCAGCCCATTCTTCACAGAGTGCTGTGCTGAGGAGAGGTATTGATGTGGGTCAGTGAGGCCTGGTATGAAGTCAGAGTTCCAAAACATCCCAGAGGTGTTCTATATGATTCAAGTCAGGACTCTGTGCAGGCCAGTCCATTACAGGGATGGTATTGTTGTGTAACCACTCCACCACAGGCTGTGCATTACGAACAGGTGACCAATCGTGTTGAAAGATGCAATCATCATTCCCAAATTGCTCTTCAACACTGGGAAACAAGAAAGTACTTCAAACATTAATGTAGGCCTGTGCTGTGATAGTGTCACACATAAAAACAAGGGGTGCAAGCCCCCTTCATGAAAAACATGACCACACCATAACACCACCGCCTCCGAATTTTACTGTTGTCATTACGGTCACTGGCAGATGACATTCACTGGGCATTCGCCATACCCACACCCTGCCACTGGATCACCACATTGTGTACCATGATTTGTCACTACACATAACGTTTTTCCACTGTTCAGTCATCCAATGTTTATGCCCCTTACACCAAGCGAGGCATTTTTTGGCATTTACCAGTGTAATGTGTGGCTTATGAGCATCCGCTCGACTATGAAATCCAAGTTTTTTCACCTCCTGGCTGCTGTCATAGTACTTGCAGTGGATCCTAATGCAGTTTGGAATTCCTGTGTGATGGTCTGGATAGATGTCTGCCTAATACACATTATGACCCTCTTCAACTGTCGGCAGTCTCTGTCAGTCAACAGACAAGGTCAGCCTGTACACTTTTGTGCTGTACATGTTCCTTCACGTTTCCACTTCACTATCATATTGGTAACAGTGGACCTAGGAATGTATAGTAGTGTGGAAATCTCGTGTTCAGATGTATGACACAAGGGACACCCAATCACCTGACCACATTTGAAATCCATGAGTTCCGTGGAGCTCCCTGTTCTACTCTCTCGTGATGTCTAATGACTAATGAGGTTGCTGATATGGAGTACCTGGCCATAGGTGGCAGCACAATGCACCTAATATAAAAAACATACTTTTTTGGGGGTGTCTGGATACTTTTGATCACATAGTGTATCACATACTTGCAATCACTGGTCAGTTCTTCACCAGGTTAATAAGAGTACTCATGAGTTCAACAAAGTCCAAATATCAGTTTACCTCCTAGCATCTTAAGTTGTTATCAGTGCTATGGATGTGTTGATGAAACTGATGAAACACAACAAGCAGAGGTTTGATTACAGTAGTTGTTTCACCATTCAGCCTCTTGGATGTCATGTCCAAGTAACAATACTCCCATACATTGGACATGGGAACTGACAGCTCCATTAAGCATTTTGGTTTCATTTTCCACTTGTTCTCAAAACAGGTGTGTCTCTATCATGTGATCTGCTTCTCCTCCTAAACCTATCTTCCTTTCCTCCCTGAGAAAGGAACTTACAGTTTTAAAAGCCTATTTTTAATATGTTTATTGACAATAATGGAAATTCACCCCTTGAAGACGATAATTTAACAGTCAGTCTGTTTCCTTGTAATCTATGGCATTCTCAAGTTAATTCTCATTTTGATGCAATTTACTTGTTATCCCTTAGTTCCATTGCTCATCCAAAACGTACCTTTAAACTCTGTTTGATTTCTATATTTACTTTCACTCAACTCCATCTCTCTATGTGTATCTGCCTCCTTTTTAAATTCCTTCTTTTTATTATGCTTTTCTTTTACTATGTTTGAAGTAATTAGGTTTGTTCTTCCTTTATTTGGATATATTTCACCATATTTTTCTAATCTTTCTTACCCGCCCTAGTTTACCATTGCATCCTACATGCCTTATTCATCTTCCATTTTCATTTGCATTGAATAACTTCATTTTGGTTCAGTTTTCACTTCTGATCTATTAATTATGGCTGTTAACTGGTAAAAGTACAATGGAATTTGAATGTTAGCTGTACATTAATGGATATTTTTAAACAATACACTTTTTGTTACTTCTGGTTTTGTAATTAGAGTGTATTTCCCTTCTTCTCAGTTCACTTTCTTTTTCCTGTTTCTTATCCTTCTCTGCTGTATTACAGGAATCCTCAGTCAACACCTTGGTGGCAGTGCTATGAAAATGTATAAACAGCTCTTGAGTCTTTTGCTAGTACTGTCAAATACAAACATTTTACTGGTGAACTTTACCCACAGGCATGATTTACCTGAATGGTCATGTGTGAATAAGGACATTCACAGAATTAATGCGAAACTTAAAAGTAGTTGTAGGCTATTCAGCAATGTGAAATTAATTGACTCAAGCACACTTGACAGAGAATATTTTACGAAACATGGGCTTCACCTTAACAGAAATGGAAAGGCCAGGTTAGGAAACTTAATAAGGGAAGCAATTAAATGCAACTACAAAGTGACAGCCACTTAACTGGGATGGTATAATTCTCCAATAGCAGAAACACCAGCAAAAACAGGAGCAGCACGCAAATGGACCATCTAAAAAACAGTAGCAACAGAGGAACCTACTACTGAACCAACATTAGCAGCAGCAGAACTAACAACAGAAGCAATAGTTACAGCATCAAAAACCAACCAATCAGAATCATTAGCAGTCACAGCAACATCAGAAGCAGTAGTTCCAACATCAATAACCAAGCAACCAGAATCGCTGGCATTCACTGCAACAGCACACAGCAGCAGCAGTGGTAATAGGAGTAGTCATCACACCAGAAGAAGACAACCACCCTTGAGAAGCCAGGATTTTTGCTGGGGCAAAGCAGTGAACAACAGCACATAACAGGGAAAGAGATAAATGCTTGCAAGCAGAGGAATCTACAACAAGGATTTTTGGTACCCAGCCTCAGTTACAAGACTAACATAAGGCAGATACCTTCAGATACACCAACTTAGAAGTCTAACTGGCAACAGACTCACCTCCTCTGTCATCAACAGAAGAATAACCATGCCACCAGCTCATCTAAAGGATTTTTTAGCATCAGGTCTAAAGGGAAAGGCGCCACCAAGATAAGTGAAAACAAATGCCTAACAGTGTTTCACCAAAACATTCAAGCCATAAAGAACAAAGCACAACAGCTAGAAGTAGAATTGGAAAATTTTGATAGCCAAATTTTGTGTATCACTGAACACTGGTGCAAAGGGAAGGAAATTGAACACATTGCATTAGCCTCATTTGACCTTGCATGTTACTATAGCAGAATCTCAATGAATGGTGGAGGTTCATATATCTACGTAAAAAAAGGTATGTCATTTAAAGTTAGATATGATCTTTTAGATCTAGGTGAGGACAAACATTTCGAACTTTCCACTGTTGAAATAATAGGACCTAGCATACCAAAAAAATTAGTCATATTTTGTGTGTACCACTCTCCCAGCGGAGACATTGATATATTCTTCTCAAAACTGAATCAAAGCTTAGACAAGGTTTCTGGACCAAAAGCAAATGTAATTATCTGTGGTGACTTAAAGATTAATATGATGAAGCCTGATAAGGCTAGCAACATATATGTGAATATTCTAAGCTGTTAAGGAATATCCTCCCTTGTTAGTTGTCCAACTAGAATAACGAAAGAATCCTCCTCATCTATAGATCATGTATCTACAGATATTGGTAGTAAAAAATGTCATATTGTTGTCCAAAACCTGGGCCTATCAGACCACCTCTGCCAGATCTTAAAAACTAACATTCATGTAGAAACTCCTCCTAAACTTTGTACATATAAAAGAATGTTTTCCAAATCAGCCCTGTATCAGTTTAAATCCCAGCTAGAATATGAAGATTGGAGGGAAGTCTTTGCAGAAACCAATGCAAATCAGAAATTTATCAAGTTCATGTCAATTTTTAAACTCAGATTTGAAGAGATGTTTCCCAAAACTCTTTATCAAATTAAAACTACAAAGAGAAATCAATAGGTGACTACAGGTATCAAAAAATCCCCAGAAACTCTTAGATAGCTCAACTCCATAAAAAATAATCAATCTAACCCAGAAGTTCTGCAATTCTACAAAAAGTACAGGAAAATATACAGAAAGGTGTTGCTAGCCACAAAAAAACTTTCAAACAACAAAATATTACTTGAAGCTGAAAACAAGAGCAAAGCACCCTGGAACATCGTCAAACAGGAAACATCTAACTCTGCTAAAAAGGACCTCAATTCACATATTAAAAACAAAGATGTACCAGTAGTAACCCTAAAAAATTAGCTGATTTTGTAAACTCATATTTCAGTAGTATTGTAGAAAAATTACAGCAGAAATTTCCAGATATGTATGATTTACCTACTCAGAACCAGCCAAGAAACTCAATGGTGCTCTTGCCAACTACAGAAAGGGAAGTGGCACTAGTAGTACACCAACTAAAAAATAAAACTTCAGTAGGACTTGATGAAATCCCAGTCTGCGTAATTAAAGATTGTATAGACTCCATAAAGGGCCCATTAACAGACATAATTAATGAATCTTTCGAATCTGGACACTTTCCGGAGTACCTAAAACAAGCAAAAGTTATACCTATCCTTAAAAACAGAGATGTGGAAAATGTAGAGAACTACAGACCGATCTCTATACTGTCTATCATTTCTAAAATAATAGAAATACTAGTCAAAAAGAGACTGCTAAATTACCTGAATAAATATAATCTTCTTTCCAATGACCAATTTGGTTTTAGGCCCAGAAAAGTCACACAATCTGCTATAGCACAGTTCACTAAAGTAATTTTAGAAGCACTGGACAAAGGTGAAAATGTAAGTGGTATCTTTTTAGACTTGTCAAAGGCCTTTGATATGGTTGACCACAAAATCTTACTTCATAAGTTAGGCAAATAGGAATAAGACGTGTGACAAAGAAGTGGTTCAAATCATACTTGGAAAACAGAGTTCAACGAGTTGAGATATCACAAGTTTCAAACAATTCCCTTATAAAACATCTGTCTGACCCAGAAAATGTGAATATAGGCGTCCCACAGGGAAGTGTATTAGGCCCAATATTGTTTCTTATATACATTAACGTCTTCCCACAAAGTATCAGACATGGAGAAAAAATACTTTTTGCTGATGACAGCAACATAGTAATAACAGGTGAAAATCCAACACAACTGTCAGAAAGAGCAAACGAGTCTCTCAATAATGTCCACAACTGGTCATTAAAAAATAAACTAACCGTAAATGTAAAGAAAACTAACTATATTAACTTCCAATTGAACAAAAAACACAATGCCACGAGAATAAAAGTTAATAATAATGAATTAGAATGTGTAACAAGTACCAAATTCTTGGGGATGAATGTAGACAGCCAACTGAAATGGACAAACCATGTCAACATTTTGGCAAAGAAATTATCCACAGCATGCTATGCTCTTAGAATCCTTACCTGAATAAATATAATCTTCTTTCCAATGACCAATTTGGTTTTAGGCCCAGAAAAGGCACACAATCTGCTATAGCACAGTTTACTAAAGTAATTTTAGAAGCACTGGACAAAGGTGAAAATGTAAGTGGTATCTTTTTAGACTTGTCAAAGGCCTTTGATACAGTTGACCACAAAATCTTACTTCATAAGTTAGGGCAAATAGGAATAAGAGGTGTGACAAAGAAGTGGTTCAAATCATACTTGGAAAACAGAGTTCAACGAGTTGAGATATCACAAGTTTCAAACAATTCCCTTATAAAACACCTGTCTGACCCAGAAAATGTGAATATAGGCGTCCCACAGGGAAGTGTATTAGGCCCAATATTGTTTCTTATATACATTAACGACTTCCCACAAAGTATCAGACATGCAGAAAAAATACTTTTTGCTGGTGACAGCAACATAGTAATAACAGGTGAAAATCCAACACAATTGTCAGAAAGAGCAAACGAGGCTCTCAATGATGTCCACAACTGGTCATTAAAAAATAAAGTAACCCTAAATGTAAAGAAAACTAACTATATTAACTTCCAATTGAACAAAAAACACAATGCCACTAGAATAAAAGTTAATAATAATGAATTAGAATGTGTAACAAGTACCAAATTCTTGGGGATGAATGTAGACAGCCAACTGAAATGGACAAACCATGTCAACATTTTGGCAAAGAAATTATCCACAGCATGCTATACTCTTAGAATCCTTGCACCGGTACGCAGTAATACCTGTCTTAAAATAACATATTACGGATATCTACACTCAGTCCTCAGCTATGGGATCATGTTTTGGGGAACAAGTGCTAGTAACATACAAACTGTGTTCAAAGTACAAAAAAGAGCCATAAAGATAGTAACAAACAGCAACAACAGGGCCCACTGTCTAGAATTATTTAGAAAGCTAGGCATTCTAACTGTTTCTTGTGAGTATATCTTTCAGAACATAATGTTCATTAAGAAAAATCTCAACGTGTACAACACAAACAGCCTAATACATGACCATGAAACAAGAGCTTGTCATCTCCTCCATCTAGATAGAAAGAACAAGGCAAAGACACAAAAAAGTATATTTTATAATGGGATAAAACTGTATAACAAATTACCACAAGAAATTAAAGAAATATATGAGCCCCTCACTTTTAGACAAAAGCTTAAAACCTTTTTAGTAAGTAAAACTTGTTATACTGTAAAAGAATATTTAACATAGATGTAGATTATTAGCAACATATGACATTATCACCAAAATATTATGTAATTATAAATGTGTGTATGACTAGTTATAAAAACTACACAAAATATGAGAAACCTTTTTCATTGTAAATGTAAATGTGTGCTGATGTGTTGTAAACTGACGACATCCATACAATATTTATTGTTCCACGGATGAATAAATAAATAAATAAATAAATCACAGGCTGTTATTTGCATGTGTCAGTGAAAATACCTTATAAACTGCAAACAAAAGGAATAATGTAAATAAAAACTTGGTGAATTTCTTTACTGCATGTGAAGAACTCAGGGACAATTGAGTAGCTTGTCACCAAATGAGGAAGTGAAATTTATAAGTAAAGAATGGAATACCCTAAATGAGGCAAGAAATTATGTAGATGACTGCATGTTATAAGAAAATGAAAGAAATGACATGTTGGAATGATGACATTAGAAATGCAATCAGAAATTGAAATCAGACAAGGGCTTAGTGACAACTAAGACTGTGGAGAAAGACAAGTGATATAGTAATTTAAAGAAAATTTACAATCAAAACAATAATTTTAAGATGTGTAACAGAAACACAAAGAAGAATAACCAGTGTTGAAAATGAGAATGAAGGAAGAGTAATTTTCAGTGTTACATCAGTGACAAGTTCATTAGAAATGGAGCACAAGTTTGCATTGGGAGAAGGATAGGAAAGGAAATAGGTTGTACTCTTGTCAAAAGTATTACTTTGGAATGTATCTGAAGTGATATTGGGAAAACCACAGAAAATACATAGATCAAAAAAAGTTTTGCGTCACCTAAGTTCCGAGGGTTCTGGAATCTGTACAGGAATTGGAATAGAGATCAACATAAACATCATTTCTGCCCTTTTTATTGCTCATGAAAACCACACATTGTATGTTGTACCACCATACAGCAAGAACTTCAGAGGTGCTGCTCCAGATTGCTGTACACACCAGTACCTCTAATACCCACTAGCACATCCTCTTGCATTGATGAATGCCTGTATTCATTGTGGCATACTATCCACAAGTTCATCAAGGCACTGTTGGTCCAGATTGCCCCACTCCTCAACAGCAATCCGGCATAGATCCCTCAGAGTGGTTGGTGGGTCACGTCATCCATAAACAGCCATATATGTCCCAGGATTGTTTGATAGGGTAAATGTCTGGAGAAAGTGCTGGCCACTCTAGTCGAGCAATGTCATTATCCTGAAGGAAGTCATTTACAAGATGTGCATGATGGGGGCACGAATTATTGTTCATTAAGATGATGCCTCGCCAATATGCTGCCGATATGGTTGTACTATCGGTCGGAGGAGGGCATTCACGTATCGTACAGCCGACACGTCACCTCCCATGACCACCAGTGGTGTACGTTGGCCCCAAATAATGCCACCCCAAAGCATCAGGGAACCTCTACCTTGATGCACTTGCTGGGTAGTGTGTCTAAGGTGTTCAGCCAGACTGGGTTGCCTCCAAACACGTCCCTGATGATTGTCTGGTTGAAGACATATGCAACACTCACCGATGAAGAGAACGTGATGCCAACCCTGAGCAGTCCATTTTGCATGTTGTTGGGCCCATCTGTACTGTGCTGCATGGTGTCGTGGTTGCAAAGATGGACCTCACCATGGACATTGGGAGTGAACTTGTGCATCATGCAGACTATTGTGCACTGTTGGAGCCATAACACAATGTCCTGTGGCTGCACAAAGAGCATTATTCAACATAGTGGCATTGCTGTCAGGGTTCCTCCAAGCCATAATCCATAGGTAGTGGTCATCCACTGCAGTAGTAGCCCTTGGGTGGCCTGAGGGAGGCATGTCATTGATGGTTGCTGTCTCTCTGTATCTCCTCTATGTCCAAAGAACATCGCTTTCATTCACTCTGAGATGCCCGGACACTTCCCTTGTTGAGAGCCCTTCCTGGCACTATGTATCAATGCGGATGCAATCAAACCGCAGTATTGACAATCAAGGCATGGTACTTGAGCCGTGTACCTCCTTCCTGGTGAAATGATTGGAACTGATTGGCTGTCAGACCCCCTCTGTCTAATAGGTGCTGCTCATGCATGGTTGTTTACATCTTTGGGTGGGTTTAGTGACGTCTCTGAACAGTCAAAGGGACTGGAAAATTCTCTGTTTATCAAATCTGATATTAGAAGAATGAAAAAAAGAAGCAACATCAGATTTGATAAACAGAGCATTTTCCATTTCTATTCTTCCAGTGTATAGATTTTTTAGTGTTCTCTACCTTCTCACCCACCTCGAACCCCCTCTCCCCACCACTCTATACATTATACCATTGGCAACAAGCAAGACATTTATTGTACAGTCTTTGTCTCTTACTGATTTTGTTACTTACTACATTATGTTGATGATTAGTGATGAAAAACTACTTTAATATTGAAATTCCACTCTAAACTCTGAATGTACATCATGGCGGCAGTGGCACGAATGTGCATTTGCTTCTTTTTTTTCTGTTCTTCTGTAAAATATCAGATTTGATAAACAGAGCATTTTCCATTTCTATTCTTCGAATATTGGCTGTTTTTTTTATACAACAACTAATATGAAGAACAACAAAAGTAACATAAACATGAACAGTCATTTGAAAATGAACATGTCAGTTTGAAACCAGTAATGGCACTATTTACATAAATAAATAGTGTTATTAATAGTGGCCAGTAGCTGTTTCCTTTTCTTCTTTGCAAGAATCATCTTTATTTTGTACACAGCCACCGTCTAAAAAATGTCCATTTTCATCAAAATAGCATGAAGAGAGTTTTGTTCCAAATGTCACTAAAATGAAGGAATACAAGTACAGAAATACAGCATTATCAAACAATGGAAACTACAGGTAGGAATATCAACAATGTAGGAAAAGAAAGATTGCTATTTACTGTAAAGAAAATAAGATATGTTGGAGACAGGTACAATTAAAAAACACTTACATAAATTTTTGTGTAAGTGCCTTTTAATTGTGACTATCTGGAACTTGACATTTCTTCTTTATGGTAAGAAGTAATCCGTCTTTTCCTACATTGCTGAATTATAGCATTAGGTTTTTAACTAGTAGAACTGTAGTCATCAAAAACCCCTTCTCATATCTATTGAATTTTGAAACTCCATAGGGAAGCACAGCTTGGTACAAAGACCATACACCATCTACTAATGTATGTTTCAGAGACTTTCTCCATGGTTTAGCACCTGCATGAAGTCTTGTCACATGCAATAGTGTACTGAGAACACAACAGCACTGAAAACGTGTTTTATGCAAAAGAGGAACTTAGTATGTTTTCCATTTTCACTATCCAAGTATATTCTCAGTTAGTACAAATGTATTTGAAATGTAAACTTCTCAATTAAGTCCCTATCTAATTAGGCTCAAATTTCACCCATACCTTAATAAGAAATACAATACTACTCTAGCATGTTATGCATTACAATTAACTGTACACTTGTACCAGTGGAATAAATACTGTGAATTTTCAGTATGACAGTGTGTCCCCTAGTCATCAACAATTTGGTTTGCAAATTCATTACACTGGGCCAGACATTCCTGTTGATGAACAGAGGAGTGGCATGAATGATGGTCTAGGTATCAGCATGAAAAATTCACAGAAGTTGTATAGAGGGAGCTAATAGTCTTAAAAAGATGTCCTATCAGAGCTTTATACAAATGCAAAGCATAGAATATTGCAGACTAACATTTCTCCAGAAACGCAAGCAGAAGCCATACAAAAACATACTGTTGTTTTAAACCAGATGAGAAGGATAAAAGTTTAAATTTCTTCCTAGAAGCATCTTTAGATAGTTACCATATTTCAGTTGGGATTATGAAGCATTTTTTCCTTTCAGTTTAGTCAGTAAATGAGTATTTTTGTAAAAGCTGAACCAGTAAGGCAAATTAAGGTGAGAGAAATGGCAAGGCCGTAATGGAGGAAAAAAGTGAGTGAGGTTCATTTTCCATCAGGCCTTTCAGATTAGGGCCTGCAGTAGTTCCCCTAAAGCTACTGAGGTGAACACCGGGATGATGTCTTTGATAAAGGATTTGCAGATTTAAAATATGGAGGTGATGTGTTCTATTATTATGCTTTTGGGGGGGGGGGGGAGGAGAGAACCCTTAATTTTTGTTGTGCCTGGGGCCACATCTGACTTAAATCTGCTACTGTCAAATATAAAATGAGGCATGACTGTGCTTACAAGATGGAAAGCATTTTGAACATTAACTGTAAAGTGTAAAAAGGTACATGTCTTCTTTTGTAACAATTTCTAAACATTAAAATTATTTACAGTTTAAAAATTATGATTTTTTTGTACTTTTAAAACAGCAGAGAGGACATTTTCCATCAACAAATGCCAATTTTTTTCCTGCATATTCACTGTAAGTAAGCCACCTATGATCACATGTAAGGAAGACTTTCTCCTTGGTTTGGCACATGGATCAAGGCTACAGACATGCAACAGATTATCAAGGACACAACAGCACTGAAAACACATTAAGTGAGAAAATCGTACATAGAATGTTTTCCATTTCAACTTTTCATTTGAAAAATGGAATTTCAGAATACAAGACTAGCAAAAGAAAGACATGGCAAAGTTCAAAAGATCACCACCATATTTTAAATCTGCAAATCCTTTGTCAAAAGACAGAATGTTTTTGCACAAAAACATATTTTAATAGAATCATAATGAACAGACAATCTTAATAATATTAGGAAAAACAGTTTCCCTGCTACATGGGAGAGGCTTACATGAGTGTGAATGATGTAATGACCCTACAACTTTCGATAATTAGAAAAAATCGAAACAGATTCATATAAAACTACACCTGGCTTAGGAAACCAATTTTTTGATGTACACCTGTGTGTGTTTCTCTTGGAGGTCAGCTTTGGTGACATAGCTCAGTACCATTGTAAACAGATAGTCGTATTACTGAGATGTCAAGAAGATGTACTTGTTTATGCAATGTGAGAAGAGCATATAGATCTCAACATTATGCATATGACAGGAAAACAATATCTTCAAATCCCAACTGAACAATACTCTCTCAATTAAGTACACCTTAGGTAGGAGGTATCTGTTGTAAAGTGATGGCATTAATGTGTCTGGTAATTAACAAATACAGTTTTTCCATAGTTTTGAATCTGTTTTGCACAAACAGTTTCTTCCAATGTTGAGTATTTATGTGCATAGCCCACTTCTATAGCAGGTGACCAATTTTCAGTCCAGTCTAGAGATCCTGAGCGTTCAGTATATGGTGCAGTCCCATGGAATTGCTGAGAGGACAGCTGCATCACTCCCAGGCTGTTGAGCTTTCTGTCTATAGTCTTGTCATGTTACAGAAAATGATATTTCCAAGTGTTATGTTCTCATATCTAAGTCCCCATCATGGTCTTGGTGTAAGATGACTAGATAATCTTTCCTGTGTTTAATCCCTTGCTGAACAATCTACAGCCCACTGTCTAATAGTCAGATTTCTGGCTGCGAAGACTTGATGAGTTGGTATTCTGCGTCTGCAGTGGTGAGGCTGTTTACCAGACTTCCTTTTTTGAATTCTTTTATTATACCACCCCATAGTCATGGAGTTTCACAGCTATTATACAAAGAAAAACCTGAAGATTTACAGCACATGACTTAGTAGTGTGATGAGCAGGATATGATAATGATATTCTTACATTTTCCACAAGAGATAAATTTTTAAAAATATGTGGAAACTAGAAATTTAAGTATCCTTTCTAGATTTATAAATATGCCACTCATGCTGTAGTTACTACTGTTCCAGTGGCTCACATGTAGACATTACTAGCAAAACATTGTGTATATCGATACTCTGTCATTATTTGATTTTCTTTTTTTTATGTTCTTGAAGACTGTTGGATGTATGACTACAATGACATTTCAGATATCAGTAATTTGAAATGTTTCTAGCATTATTCGAAAAAAAAACATAATGAAATCCTTCCCCCACCCCATTTCTGTAGTTGTTGCTCAAGATATGAATTATTATTAAAAAAAATTCTAGTTGCTTTCGGATGTTGAACATAGTTGTTTTTGGTGCACTTTTAAGATTGTTACATGGTACAGCACACAAGATTGTGCTGTTTGCAATATTAATGCAGAGTTTGACACTTAAAACAATTATTTTTTGTGTAGATAGTTGTTCCTTCTTTCTTCTTCCTGGAAATAATCTTTTATGGTTAATTATGTCATTTATGCTCATAACATGCTGTTTCCCTCAAGAAATTCAGTTTGCGCACATGCATGCTCACACCCACCCACCCACACACACACGCACACACACACACACACACACACACACATTTTAGTCATGTGATGCCTGTGACAGTACTGGCTAGCATGCTGTTCCTGCTGCCGTCAAGCTCATTCATAATGATACCTTCTTTTGGAATTTACATTTGTGTATTCACCACTGGATTCCTCTTCTCCTGCCTGCTGTGACTCTTCTCATAACTAAGGCAAGGACAAACAGAAAAAATGTTGGTGATAAAATACATCCCTGCTGGACTGCAGTTGTTACCTCTAGCATCTCTGTGAGATTTCCTTTGTGGATTGGATTGATCTGGGGGAAGAGACCAAACAGCGAGGTCATTGGTCTCATTGGATTATGGAAGGATGGGTGGGGAAGGAAGTCAGCCGTGCCCTGTCAAATGAACCATCCCAGCGTTTGCCTGAAGTGATTTAGGGAAATCACGGAAAACCTAAATCAGGATGGCCAGATGCAGGATTGAACCATGGTCCTCCCGAATGTGAGTCCAGTGTGCTAACCACTGTGCCACCTTGCTTGGTTTTTCTTTGTGGAACACATGACATTTGTATCCATCACACTGATTTTTGATTATGCCACAGCATGTGATATTTCACAAAATCAGAGGCCTTTTCCAAATCGATGAATGCCAGGTGCACACTGAGGTGATAAAAGCCATTGGATAGTGATATGCACACATACAGATGGCAGCAGTAATGCGTACACAATCTATAAATGGGCAGAGCTGTCATTTGCAGTCAGGTGATTTTTTGTGAATAGGTTTCTAATGTGTTTATGGCTGCACAATGGGAATTAACAAACTTTGAACATGGAAGGGTAATTAAAGCTAGTTGCTTGGGACATTCCATCTCAAAAATTGTTAGGGTATTCAATATTTCAAGATTCACAGTGTCAAGTCTGTGCTGAGAACACCAAATTTCAGGCATTACCTCTCACCACAAACAATTCAGTGGGCAATGGCCTTCACTTAATGGCCAAAAACAGCAGTGTTTGCATACTGTATCTGTTAGGACAGTGTGGCAAAATTTGGTGTTAATGGGCTATGATAACAGATGACCAATGTGAGTGCCTGTGTCTCTCTTGGGCTCGTGACCATATCAGTTGGACCCTAGTGACTGGAAAACTGTGGCCTGCTCTGATGAGACTTGATTAGGCTTGGTAAGAGTTGATGGTTAGGTTTGAACGGGATGCAGACCCCATGAAACCATGGACCCACATTGTCAACAACACACTGTGCAAGGTAGTGGTGGCTCCATAATGATGTGGGCTGTGTTTACATGGAATGGATTGGGTACTCTGGTCTAACTGAACCAACTGAGACTATTTGTAGCCATACAGGGATTTCATGTCTCCAAACAACTATGGATTTTTTATGGATGATAATGAGCCATGCCACCTGGCCACAATTGTCAGCAATTGGTTTGAAGATATTCTGTACAGTTAAATTGAATAATTTGGCCACCCAGATTGCCTGAAATGAATCCCATTGAACATTTATGTGACATAACTGAGGGGTCAGTCTGTGCACAAATTCTCCATCACCTACACTTTCACAATTATGGACAGCTATAGAGGCAGCATGGCTCAATATTTCTGTAGGGGCCTTCCAAAGACTTGTTGAATCCCTGCCACATCATGTTGCTGCACTACACCAAGCAAAAGGGTGTCTGACACGATATTAGGAGGTATCCCATGACTTTTGTCACCTCTGTGTATGGTGGCCTACAAAATCCTAAGCATATTTGTAAGTTAAACAGAAGTGTGTTGTGCCTGAATACCACCTGTTCTTTATGCAGTTTATTTTCAAGTGAATCTCTAACCCTATTTAATATAATCTTGGTGAGGACCTTACTGGGCACTAACAGCAATTTAATACCATGCCAGTTATTAAAAATCTGACAAATTTCTCTTAAAATGCTCCACCCTTCATTGAAACAAATTCAGTTTGAAGAGAGATCCACAAAGCAGTGGCAAAATAGCTTAGTATTAAAGATCCCAAAAGAGGGTTAATGGGAATTAGATAGTGACTTATCCAAAAAGGCCTAAATAACAATGAATAACAATGTAAGCAACAATACTTTCCTAGCAATAAGTGTAATACTAAACTGCATACATAACCAGCTATTCACTAAGGACACTGTTCCATCTTCTCTATTAGCCTACTGCAAGAATTAAATAATCATAGAATAATGTAAAAAAACTTCTCTGTGTGCACAATGCAGTATGTAATTGTACTTTGTTGACATTGCCCATGTATCTAAAATTATATTTTATGAATAGAAAATAAATTTGAAATTTTCCAGTATTTAGGAAAGGCATTGATACTGGAATGCCAATGTTCTTGTTTGTGGTGCCACCATATTAGGAGCATGCTAATCACAAACTTTTAGTCCTTGTCATTTCTGTGTCCTTGTATTATGTGTCACAATGTTGGCATGGCAATTTTAGTGCATACATCCTTCACATGTTTTCTCTTGTATATAACTTATTTTTTGTAGAAAATGCACACATCTATTAAACAGGTCATGTGAGCTGTACCTTGGCATTATAAGGGAGTTAAAACCAAAATTTATGGGCTTGTAGAGAAAGCAGAGATTATGCATATTAAACCTAAGAGGCAATCTGTGCTCTGCAGTCTTTTACTAACTTTATGTTTCTCTTATAACAAGAATATATGTATGAAAGGCATTCACCTGGTTTACATCCACTTATTTCCTTGATGTTTTAATAAATAGAGATGAAATATTCAAACTCACCCATTTCAAGGTATTCTTCAAAAAGAGCAAGTCGTCCCGAATCCTCAAGGTGATAATCTTCTTCCCACCGGGTATAACTGCGCTCTAAATCTTTTGTATTTGATATGTGGTACCTCTTACGCCACCAGTTGCGTAGTTTCCTGCATATTCAACAAGAAAACTCTGAATTTACAGGTAAGTATAAGAGAGCTGCAAATTACAATAGCTATTTTTTTCAGGTTTGACTGATTGCAAAGTTAAAACCACAGAGAAAATCCAATGAAGTTTTGTGCATATGTTTTGTGCAGTGTTCCTAGTACACCAGTTGATCACATCATGTTGCTCTTATCAGTTTTGAGAATGCCTTGAGCATGAAAATATGCCTAGAACAGTGCCCCCACCAAGTGTGAAGTGTGTGCTGTCATTTGATTTCTTCATGCTGAGGGGTGCAAAGCAGCTGAAATTCATCAATGAATTAATAATATGTATGGTGAAACTTCTATGAGTGACAATGAAGTGTGGTGATGGTGTATGAAATTTGGCATAGGACACACAGACATTCATGACGCAGACAATCACAGAAGGAAATGAGTGTCAACTGTTGCTTTTGATCAGTGAGTGGATAAATAGTTGGTTCACAATTTCTGTGTTGAGTAATTCATACCGAGAATTTCAATGTCAGCTCTCTATATCATCATGAGTGAGAGACTTCAGTATCGCAAACTATGCAGGATGGGTTTCCAAAATGCTGTACAATCATAGCAAAACACAGTGAATGGGTGCTGCCTTAACATTTCTGCAGCTACCATGATGAAGGACAAGATTTTTTTTGGACAAAACTGTCACAGGAGGTCAGACATGGGTCCATTTTGAAAATGAAGAAACAAAAGAGCAATCCAAATTGTGGATACATTCTCATTTCCCAAATAAAACAAAGCAGTCCAAGGGAACCTACTCCATCAGAAAGCATATGGCTACTGTGTTGTGGGACCTGAAAGGAATTTCATTTATGGAATTTATGGAATTCACTGCACTGCCGTCATACAGCATGACTCGTCAATGTCTCTGAAGGCCAATTCAGAACAAGTGAAAAGGAATGTTGTCATCACATTTCCCTTCCTTGCGACAATGCTTGGCTCCACACCGCAGCTGCAACAAAGATATTCTGGCAGTGTTTTCAGTGGAAAGTGTTTGCTACTATACAGTACTGTCTAGGCACCCTCTGACTTTCATGTCTTTGATCATGAAATGCTGCCTATGAGGACAGCACTTTAACACAGACAACAAGCTGCAGACCAGCATAGAAAATCTGCTGAAAGCACAGGCAGCTTTCTGTGACAAGGATATTGGAAAATTAGACCACACTGCAACAAATATCCAAGTCAGAATGATGAATATGCAAAGAAGTAGATGGAAGGTGTGGCTAAATGTTGCAAATAAAAAATTTTTTGATTTTCACTGTGGCTTCCATTTCATGACCAATTGGATCTCTATTCTTCTTCTCCACCCCCTCCCCTGTTTTTTAATATATTGAAAGGTGTGCTACATTTCTGTACATAAATTTATGCAGTTGTAATGGGGCTCACAGAAACAGGAAACAAGACTGACCTCAAGATTTTGATGTTCTTAGAACTATATTTGAATCTCACTGGGCTGGGCCACAGCAGGTGAAGACAGCAGCCATCTGGTGTGAGCTTTGCTTATGTGAATACATGTGTGTTTTCTACTTCTGAAAAAGGACCTTTTTGTCTGAAAGCTTATATGTTTAACAGTTTTTCATTGTGATTGTGTGTTACTTGATACCGTCTCCATGTGTTAGCAGCAGTCTACACTTTTCATAGTGTTGCTGTTATTCCATCCTAGAGTTTCCATTGTTTGATTATGTTTGTATTACTCCCAACACCAAATATGTACTTCATGAGCTGTTTTGGTCCAGGGTTCTAACTGGTTGACTCTAGCCCATCCCCCAGTCTAGACTTGCACAGTTATAAAAGTATCTGCCTCTTCCTTAGTTTGTATTTAGAATTTGCAATGCCCTTGTCATGATCTTTGGTTACTGACCATCGCATCTCGTGCTGTGTCAAAGGAGGCTTGTTCTGTAGACAAGGAATACACTTTATGGATCAACAATCATTCTTTTCCTCACCCATGGAAGATTGGAAGGTGTGATAACTACAACAGATAGAAATGAAAACTAAAGTTTACAATTGTTTTTAAATAATGTAGTAATACAGAACCTTCAGAGACATGGAACGAGTCAAAGCATAAATTAAGAAATGAAAAGGAACTTAATCTGTGTGCTGTATTAACAATAATCTATCACCATACTACTTGACCAAACAATGGAAAATCCAGGGTGGAATGTAACAATATTGGAGAAGGAAAGTTGCTACTCACCATACAGCAGAGATGCTGAGTCGCAATAGGCACAACAAAAAGATTCACACAATTATAGCTTTCGGCCATTATGTGTGTGCATATGTGTATGTGTGTCTATTGCTGACAAAGGCCTTAATGGCTGAAAGCTATAATTGTTGTGAATCTTCTTGTTGTGCCTATTGCGACTCAGCATCTCCACTATATGGTGAGTAGCAACTTTCCTTCTCTAATATTGTTACTATACTGCTTGATGCTATTCGTTCTTGAGTCAACTGATTTTAATCAAGTAAATTAAAAAGAAAGCTACTAGTTTGAAGCAATCTGCTGCCTCCTTGTTATACTAAATAGTTACAACTCATCTGCAACTGTTAACTTAATATTTACTTAATGACAACGGGATTTTACATATTAACCTTTCGGTGGGCATGCCTATGTATAAAGTGTGGCAACCACAAAATAACATTGTCTTGCAGCATTCCATTGTTGTAACTGCAAGCCTGTAGATAATCCTTCATTATTGCTTCAGCTAATACAATGATAAGTTGTGCTGTCATATGTCCAAATGAGCAGCAGTAATACAAAATAAACAGTGACCTATACAAGAAAAAATTTATGATCTGTGCATGAAAATGATCCAGATACCAGGAGCATAATCCCACAATGAGGCAGTTGTCTAAATTAAGTAAGCAGTTGGGTGGGACCTGATCCAACAGTGCTGCTTAATGCTTCGAGTGGGTCCTTACTGTAGTGTAACATCTGCACGTGACAACAGAGTGATATAATGAACGTTTATTATGTTATTGTTTAATTACACAGTGATTTAGTTCATATAATGTAAGTTTATTTTACTATTAAGTTATTAAACTAAGATTAAACTATGATAATCCTCATAAATATTTACATTGATAACGAAGACAGCTGTTCTGTAAATGTGTGCAATGTACGCCGTATGTCCACTTGTGTTATAAAAAATGGCATGCCACTCAAGGACTAAATATTTATCTACATCTGTAACCAATGAGACCTATTGTACAACATTAATACTTGTCACACAGCTTTGCAACAAACACTGCCACTTGCCATGTAGCTAACGGAACTTTTCAGTATTTGAATATAGATATTTAGATAATTTTGTGGAAAGGGTGGCTAATTAGGTATGTTGTTAATTGTCTTTAAATTAATTTGGCTTCCCAGGTTCTTGCTATATACTTGATAGGACTTTGTTGACTATTTTCTCACCAGATTATATATGTCATTTCTGAACCCTAGACAAGGAGGAAAAGTCTACATGGAAATTACTGTATTTTTGTCTCTAGTATTGTTACAGTGTAAATCACAATTCAGCTGAAGCAGATTTTCATTATTAGCAACAAAAACTATTGCAAAATAAATATGTTGGATAGGGAGTATAAGAATTCCATGAACCTTGAAAAAAGCTTCTGCAATATGTATAGCTATTAATTTTACACAATATTCTTACAGCTTGCTTCTGTCAAATAATCACTATTCTTATAGCCTGCTTCTGCTGAATAATCACTTTATTACCTTTAGGTGCACTGTCCCAGTTGGTAATCTCCTCTTCTGCATACATACATTGTTTGACTTAAGGTGTGTTGGATCAGATTGGAATTACATAACTATAAATGGGGCAATGTGGTATCTATCGCAGTAGCTGCAAATGGCTAGACAACAAATTGGTCTGTACAAGTTACTGCCAACACAAGACTTACAAAGTATTGGATAGTGGCATGTTTTGTAATAATAATAATACTACTGAATCATCAGTTAGCCATTTGACATCCACTTTTGGGTAAAGGCCACCTTTAGACTTTGCCAAGCATTACACAAACCCCCACACAGATACTGTCTTGCTTAATGGCATCACTTTTCAAGACGTTTTATAGTGGATCTTATTTCACACAAGTCAACAAACATTTACCGTCAAAATGCAAGTTATACCGAGTGAATGCGGAGAATGATCCTCTATACTTTTTCAGTTGAGTCAGCATTTTGTCATGTGCAGTGCAGTGCTTCTATATTTAAATACACATTTCAAAGATTTCCTTGCTTACATACCACTTTCATAAAGCATTCTGTTCATGGGATTTAATGATGTCCCCCTATAAGTGACCAGAACACGGACAGATTGTAGCTGTGATGGAATTGTGTTCTCCCATTTTTTAAAGTGCCTAATAGTAAATTTTGATTGTTATTGCATGTTGAAGGCCTTAGCTGTACTTTCCAGTTATTGAATCTGCGTATTAGAACTTGTTTTCTGTCTGTGAAGAACACAAAGATGAACATTTAATCGCTTAGCCATTTCTGTCTAAGCTTTTACTGTTTCCAGTCTGTAAATGACTCTTCCTTGCAGTTTCTCAAGTAAATAATGCTTTGATGTCATTTGACTGGTTTGATCATCCCAGGTGGCTCATCTCTTAGTCACAGAAATAAATACTGATCAACTCTCAAATGTGCAATTGTTTGCAAAGTGTAGATGATATGAGTTGATTACAGCTGGTTTGCATGCTGTAGTTCTGTGCAGCAGTTATCTGTTAGTAACATACTCAGTTTATGAAGTAATTGCTTTGTTTTTTTAAAATAATATTTGCTCTATTATAGAAACCAGTGTATCTCAATTGCTCAAGCAGTATATAAACAGTAGTATTATAAAATTACGTGGCATTATTGACTAAATATGTTAATCTCTTACGGTAAGAAGATCTCAAGGAAGTTGTTGAAACACTGCTTGCCAATCATGATGATGGCCAGCTGTATGCAGAGCTCAGATAGGCAGCCTGCTGGGTCACAAACATCCAGTGTAAGTCTTTGAAATGCATCACGGCGTGCTTCTTTGTCACCAGGGTATTTATAAAAGCGCCCCTGGAATAAAACATTTTTAATATTGGACATTTCATTTCTTTTCATCTAAAGATATCTGACAAATATACATTTATTGATAAAATTATAAATTTAATTTTGGTGTAGTAAAAACAATAATTAATAGTATCTGCTCATATAATATAACACACAGCAGTCTACCTTGCAAGACAGGGAGAAAAGAAAGACCTGGATCAAATCCATGGCTAGATGCCCTTTCTAATGTCACAGTCTTCAAGGTAACCTAAGGAAGGGTAGCTGTGTGCCCTGCCTGTCTGTGACTCATGTAAATCTTCTTTTGTATTTTATCATATTTTAACAGTTTGTGTCTCACATTCTCAAAGGCAGAATATGGGGACAAGTTCAACATTTGCCTATGAGAAACTGCCCACAGACCACATTCAGGCAGCCCAGTGTACCAGCCCAAAGTTGTTAATCTGTTGCATGGGTTCAATCTGTGTCTGGCTTACCTACCTGTCTCACAAGTTAGTGTGCTGCACATTATGCTGTCTGAGCAGGTAAACACTAATTTATTAATTTGGACCTTAAAGAGGAAAATGAGATAAGGAAGAGATAAAATGAGGCCGTAGTCATACAGCCCACACATGAAGAGAAACGTGATGTCAGTACTGATAAATTTCCAGTCACAAATAAACAGCTCAGTAGGAATTCATAGCAACAGAAAGAGATGCATAATATAACAAATGAAAGAGAAATGTCAACAAAACATTGGGAAAGAGATTTACAATGAAACACATGGTACACACCACAGAATTCCAGCAACTTATATATTTCTCAGAGATCTGTATTGTGTGAATTATTCTTGGTCCAACAACATATTTACTTACCAGTTGTTGAACACAATGAATGTGACTGTTAATGTATGTAGTTTCCTTTAAAAATGCTTTTCTTCCACTTTCTTTCTGCTTTTATACACATCTAGGCAACGAAAGTTCTTTGATATGAAGCTGCTGTTAGAACTGGTTTATCTTCAGATTAAATTGTGGAGCTGAACATAGAGAGGAGCATGGAAGTCACTTACGGGGGGCTGGTTGTAAGGTTGTGGTTTCTTCATAACATTCATGATCCTTTCTGTACTTCTGCTGATTCACATGAAAATGGTTTTAACAAACACATAAATTCCTTTCTATTGTATGTATCTATTGTTCAACAACTTATCGTCAGTAATACTGGTGGTATTCTTGCTCCAAAATTGTAAAGAAATTTGTATAGAAATTTTCATGATCACCAATTACGATGTTAAGTTTCTCATTATTCTCATTTCTGATTCTTCTCATTACTTTTTTCTTTTTCTGGTTTATGAAAGTGGTATGAAAAGTTCTTGGCCTGATAGTGAAAACAATAATTTAAACTTTCAAAGAAGTTTTCTTTTTCAACATAACCTCTAATATCAATACATTTCATCCATTGGTGTTCCAATGCCATTGTCCCTTCTCTGTAACATTCCTCTGCTAGTGCTGTAAAGTACCCACATACAGCTGGTGGTGGTGGTTGTTGGTATGTTTAAGGGGGACTAAACAGCGAAGGTCATCAGTCCCCCATTCCAAAATCAGGCGAGCCAAAAATCTACGGAGCAGATAAAAACCAAAGGGGGGACACATACAGCTGCGATGGTTTCTACTGTAAGAAAAGCAGTGACCAGTGAGGAATTTCTTCAGTTTTGAGAACAGATGGAAGTCTAAGGGAGCCATATTTGGGACATAAGGTGGATATTCCAGCACATTGTAGCTCAAACCCCTCAATTTTCCACTTCCAAGACACTTTTGTGGGCGAGTGCAGTGTCCTGATGGAAGATGATATTTTTCTTCTATAAACCGTGTATGTTTTCATGAATGCTTGTGTCCAATTTTGTAAGAAGTTGAGAGTAGTATTCTTTAGTTATGGTTTTACCTTTTTCAGGATAGTCAATCAACAAAATTCCTTTCACATCCCAAAACAGTGACACCATGATCTTCCCCACCAATGGTACTATCAGTACCTTCTTTACAGCTGAAAAAGCAACTTCTATTCACTGCAGAGACTCCTGTTTGTATTCAGTTGTGTAGGGTGAATCTGTGTTTCATCCACTCATGTATCAATGAAAAAAGTCACTTTCATTTTTCTTACAACTCACAAAGCACTTTTCGGAAAGTATCATGCGAATGCGTTAGTGATCCACAGTGAGCACACATGGCACTCATCTTGTGCAAAGCTTTCTCATGTTCAATTTCTTCTGCAATGTGTGACCAACATATTCCTTTGATATCCTTAGAGCATTAGCACTTTCACACACCTTTATATGCTGATCTTCCAAAATCATATCATGCACTTCATTGAGGATATCCGGGGTGCTTGCACTTTTTGGACGTCCTTCATGTGGAACATCTTGGACACTTTCACAGCCACATTTGAACTCAGCAGCCCATTTTTTCATGGTGTAAATTGAAAGTAATGAGCTGTCATACAAATTTAAAAACCATAAATGAATTTTGATCAGCATTAAACCTTCTTTTATGAAGAATTTTATCATTGCACAATACTTAATTTTTTCAATTTTCAACAAATTGCACACCACAACTACTTCAAATGACTGCCTACAGTCAACTGCTGCCTGGATCGACTTGCAATTTTATGGGCATCTACTAACACATGTACCAATTTAAGGAGGGAAAGAAAATCATGCAAGTAGTACTGTCATCTCTGGGTGAGGTCAAGAACTTTTCAGACAGGCTTGTCAGGTCATATGCACTTACTAGATTCTTCATTCCATTCAACAGATCCTGTAATTCTTCATTTTAACTGAGGACAGTAATGTCATCAAAGAATCTTATCACTGATATATTTTCACCCTGAATTTTAATTCCAGTCTTAAACATTTCTTTCCCGTAGGGGCAGAAGACTGCACTCCTCTCTTACAACCTGTATAACCCAAGAACTTTGTTCTTGGTCTTCCAGTCTAATTGTTCCCTCTTGGCTCTTTTACATATTGTATATAACCCATCTTTCCCTATAGCTTACCTCTATTTTTTGTCAGAATTTTGAACATCTTGCACAGTTTTACTTTGTCGAACACTTTTTCCTGGTCAACAAATCCTTGGAACGTGTCTTGATTTTCCTTGAGTCTTGCTTTCATTAGCAACTACAAAGTCAGAACTGCCCCACTACAGCCCTTACCTTCCCAAAAGCCCAACCAATCATCTAACAGATCTTCAATTTTCTTTTCTATTCTCCTGTATATTATTCTTGTCAGAAATTTGGATGCATGAGCTGTCAAGTTGACTGTACGATAGTTCTCATTCTTACCTGCCCTTGCTACCTTCAAGATTGTGTGGGTATTTTTTCAAAAACTCTAGCACTGAATCCCCTATGGACTCCAATTTTTTCTTCTATCACATAATCAGACAAGTCCTACCCTTCAAAGAGGCCTTCAACATACTCTTTCCACCTATCCACTCTTTCCTCTGTGTTCAACAGTGGAATTCCTGTGTACTCTTAATGTTACCACCATTGCTTTTAATTTCATTAAAGGTTGTTTTGACTTTTCTATATGCTGAATCAGTCATTCCAATGATTGCTTTCTTCACATTTTTCTTGCAGCCACTGTCTGCTCTACACTTCACTTTATTTCATTCTCAAGGAATTTATATTGCTGTATTCCTTTCCTTCCCTGAACATTTTTGTACTTCCTTTTCTCCTTGACCACTTGAATATTTCTTCTGTATCCAAGGTCTCTTCATAGTTACCTTCCTTCTATATGTGTTGTCTGTCCAGAATTTATGATTGTCCTTTATAGAGGTGTCCAGCCCTTTTAACTCAACTGCCTACCAGTATTCCTTACCACTGTAGCCACAACCTTCGTGAGCTTCATATGTGTCTCATCCTCAGTACTTCAGTGTCCCTTTTCCTTCCACATTTATTCTTTGTGACTAGTCTCTTAAACTTCAGTTTGCTCTTCATTATTACTAAAATGTAATCTGAGTATATAGCTGTACCTGGATGTTCTTTACAATGCAATATCTGATTTCGGAATCCCTGTCTGACTATGATGTAATTCAGCTGGAATCTTTACATGTCTTAAAATATTTTCCAAGTAGACCTCTTCCCCTTGTGATTAATGAACAGAGTATTTGTTATTACCATCTGAAATTTAATGTGGATTAGCCCTTTCCTCTCTCATTCCTACTGCCATGCCCAATGAAAACCAAAATGATTTAAAAGGAAAATGATAGGCCCAAACAAGAAAACAAAAATAATACAGACTACAAGACTGGCTGTTTCACAGGCACTGCATCTGCTTCAGCTGGAAATAGTAGCATAAGCTACAATATGCCAACAGACAACAAGGATGGAAAGATTGTTAAGGACAAACTTACCAAATTAATTAACCCTGTAAATGACACTCTTAAGATTAAAAAGTCATTAGATTGAACAATAAAAATATAAAAAGATGCTGTAATCAGGAAAATTAATGAAAAATCATTGGCAGACTCAATTTCAAATGTAAAATGAGAGCTACCAAAAAACAAAAGACATCTGCTAAAAAAAACCACAGATGGGTGACTATTAGAAGACTTTTACAAACTGAATACAATAGGCTGATATATGAGTACAACTACAGAGCAGCAAGTTAAGTGTTTATCTTTTTCTGTGTTTTCCACATAGTATATTCATTAAATTTCATTCGTATTTCTCTGCATAAGAGGTTTCATCTCGCATTTTTGTAAGTGTAAATTGATTCAGTCTGAAGTGCAATAGTTGCTCATTGGAAAGCCAGGTACATAGCTCATTAACACATCAGCTTCCATAGGTGACATATTGGCAGAGTAGCAAGTTGCACATCTTGGATTATCTGCTTTTGTAAATAATTTCTTTAATTAGTTTTGCTAGGATGTGTGCACGGTGCATGGCGATGCAGGAGGAGTCGGCGGAAGTTCATGAACAGCTGAATGTGCTTTTGGCTACAGTCAGTCATCTTCAGGGTGTTGCCTCTGAGTGTAGCAGTGATGGAGAATGTGGCACATCACATGGAACAACTCAGGTGTTGCTTGTTTTGCCCATGGGCTCTGCTTCCGCAGCACCTCCTAGTTTACCCAACATGGGGGATCAGCCCTCACAGCAGGGTGAGTGGCGGGTGGTAACACATTCGTGTCGCTCGAGGCAGAGTGCCAATGTGGAGAATGGCCACCTGGCCTCACCCATTCACCCTGTGAGTGGACAGGTGACCGCACCTTCAGCACAGTCCAAGCAGGCACATGGGGGGAGGGGTTTATTAATTATTGGGAGCTCGAATATTAGGTGTGTTACAGAGCCCCTTAGGCAGGTAGTGTTCAGCGCTGGAAAGAAAGGAATGTGCAGTCAGTATGTCTGCTTGGGGGCCTCATCCAAGATGTGAAGGGGCCCTTGCCTGTGGCTGTCGAGAGTGCAGGTTGCAGTCATCTGCATGTTGTGGCTCATGTCAGCACCAACGATGCCTGTCACACGGGTTCTGAGGTAATCATCAGTTCATACAGGTGGTTGGCAGAGGTAGTGGAGACTGCTGGCTATTGGGCAGGGTGCAAGTTGCACTCACAATTTTCAGCATTGTTCCCAGAGTTGATTAGGGTCCTTTGGTTTGGAGCCAAGTGGAGGATCTCAAACAATGGCTTCTTTGCCTCTGTGACGGTCTTGGCCACAGATTTTTGGACCAGTGTTATCATATGGGGGTTTTTAGGACTCCTCTTAATAGGTCAGGGGTGCACTACACAAAGGAAGCAGCCACTTGGGTAGCAGAGTACTTGTGGAGTGCACATGAGGATTTTTTAGGTTAGAGAGTAGTTTGAGGTGCTCTAATGAACACTCAACAGTCGATAGGCAGCAAGGGAAGTCAAATGGCGTTCAGAATAAGATACTTCGAGTGTCACAATTTTATCAGTAAACTGTCAAAGCACTCATAATAAAGTTCCCTAATTTACTGCCCTCCAGGAAAGTTCTGGCACTCAAAGTATTCTTGGGACCAAGAGCTGGCTGAAACCCAAAGAGGAAAGGATAAGATATTTAGTGAAGCATGGAACATATATTGGAAAGACAGATTACAGGTCATAGAAGGGGGAGTGTTCATTGCAGTAGACAAAAATATTGTCTCTACTGAGTTCAAAGTTGAGTGTGACAGTGAAGTCATCTGGTCATGTATAACAGGTGTAGGTGAAATCAAGTTAATTGTTGGATGTTTTTACCAGCTATCCAATTCTGCTGTGACAGTTCTAGAGTCATTCAAAGAAAGTCTACTGTCAATAGTGTGTAAGTACCCAGATAATGCAATACTAGTTGCAGGCAACTTTAATGTGCCGAGTATAGATTGGGATGTCTACGGATTCATTGCAGGGGGTATAGACAGCCAGTCATGCAAAATACTTTTGAACATGTTTTCTGAAAATTGTCTTGAGCAGCTAGCTTCGCAGCCCACATGCAATTGAAATATCTTAGAGCTTGTAGCTACAAAAAGGCTGGACCTTATTGACAATGTCAGTATAGAAATGGGGATTAGCAATCATGATGTCATTATATCAACTATGGTTGCAAAAGTTAATAAATCAGTCAAGAAGACTGGGAGATTATTTCTGCTTGGTAGAGCAGATAAGCAATTATTAACATCTCACTTAGATGGTGAATTGGTATCACTTAGTTCAGTAAGATGGATGTCGAGGAATTATGGACAAAGTTTAAGCACACTGTAAATTGTGGTCTGGAGAGCTATGTTCATAGTAAGTGGATAAAGAATGGAAAAGACCCACCATGGCTTAATAACAAAATTTGGTGAATGCTGAGGAAGCAGAGGCTATTGCACTCTAGGTTAAAAAGAGGACACATATATGACAACAAGCAAAGATTAGTAGAGATTCATGCATCTGTGAAAAGATCCAAGTGCAAAGCATACAACTACCACCATCACACCTTAGCAAAAGATCTGGCAGAGAACCAGAGAAAATTCTGGTTGTACGTAAAATCGCTAAGTGGGTCTAAGGCTTCCATTTAGTCCCTTGTTGACCAGTCTGGATAGCAAAACAAAAGCTGAAGTTTTAAATTTCACGTTTGAGAAATCATGCACACAGGAGCATTGTGCAAACATACTGTCATTTGACCATCAGACAGACTCCCATATGCACAACATAGTAATAAGCTTATCTGGTGTAGAGAAACAACTGGAAGATTTGAAAGCAAATAAATGACCAGGTCCAGATGGCATCCCAGTTCAATTTTACAAAGAGTGCTCTATGGCATTGGCCCATTACCTAGCTTTCATTTATTGTGAATCTGTTGCCCAGCACAAGTGACTAGAAAAAAGTGCAGGTGACTCCAGTATATAAAAGGATAAAAGAATGGACATGCAAAATTACACACCAATATCCCCAACATCTGTCTGATGCAAAACCCTTGAACATATTCTCGGTTCGAATACAATAAAATTTCTTGAGACTGAGAAGCTTGTGTAAAAAATCACCATGGTTTAGAAAGCATCACTTGTGCAAAATTCAGCTTGCACTTTTCTTACATGATATACTGAGGATTATGAATGAAGGACAACAGGTAGATTCCATATTTCTAGACTTACAGAAAGCATTTGACACTGTGCCCCATTGCAGGCATTAACAAAAATATGAGCATATGGAATAAGTTCACAGATATGTGAGTGGCTTGAAGACTTCTTAAATAATAGAAACCAGTACGTTGTCCTCAATGGTGAGTGTTCATCAGAGACAAGGGTATCATCAGGAGTTCCCCTGGGAAGTGTGATAGGACTGCTGTTGTTCTCTATATACATAAACGATTTTGTGGACAGGGTAGGCAGCAATCTGTGGTTGTTTACTGATGATGACGTGGTGTACATTAAGGTGTTGAAGTTGAGTGACTCTGGGAAGATACAAGAAAACTTAGACACAATTTACAGTTGGTCTGATGAATGGCAGTTAGCCCTAAGTGTGGAAAAATGTAAGTTAATGTGGATGACTAGGAAGATCAAACCTGTAATGTTCACATACAGTATTATTAGTGACCTGCTTGACACTGCCAAGTCATTTAAATACCTGCGCATAATGATGCAAAGCAATATCATGTGGAAGGAGCGTGTGAGAACTGTGGTAGGGAAGGTGAATGGTCGACTTCGGTTTATTGGGAGAATTTTAGGAAAGAGTGGTTCACCTGTAAAGGAGACTGCATATATGACGCTGTTCAAGTGTCTGGGATCTGTACCAGGTTGGGCTGAATGAATACATCAAAGCAATTCAGAGGCGGGCTCTAGATTTGTTACAGGTAGATTCAAGCTATGCGTAAGTGTTATGGAGATGCTTCAGGAACACAAATAGGAGTCTCTGGAGGGAAGGCAATATTCTTTTAAGAAAAAACTATTGAGAAAACTTAGAGAATTGGCATCTGAAGCAGACTGACAAGCGATTCTACTGCCGCCAACATGTATTGTGCATAAGCACCATAAAGGTAAGGTACAAGAAATCACGGCTCATACGGAGGCATCTAGACAGTCATTTTTCCCTGACTCTACCTGGAAGTGGAACAGAAAAGGTAATGACATGTAGAGGTACCATCCTATATGCACTGTACGGTGGCTTTTGGGATATTTATGTAGTCTTGCTCAGTTGGTGGAGCACTTCCCTGCGAAAGGTAAGGGTCCCGAGTTCAAGTCTCGGTCTGGCATGCAGTTTTAATCTGCCAGGAAGTTTCATCTATGTAGTTGTAGATGTAGATGAAACTCAGTTACAAAATTGGGCATCAGCTTAGATATGGATTCCACCAAGTTTCCAAAGTCATTGCAAAATTTGGGAATATGCTACTGGACTATGGTTTCAAAATGTTTTATGTGACTCGATCTTAATCAAACACTGAAACACTGCAAATCCAAATATGTGGCAACTGTGACATAAACCATGTTACTATTACAAAAAGTACAAATAAAAACAGCAAAGAATATGCAACACACTCAATGTTTCTGCAGTTGCATTTGGCTAGGAAAGACAATGAGAAGAAAATTCAGTCAGATCAATATGTTTATCTGCAAAATAAATGACACCTTCTTACATCTATCTGAATACATGAAAAACTTAATTAAGCAAGGTCATACACCAATGAAACTAACCATAGAAATCAGGAAACAGCTATGCTGCAGTTCCAGCTTGTTATTAGAATTGAAGAACTGGAAGATGAAATAATGAATAAGGAACTTCAAATAGATTCTAAAAGGGTCAAGTCATGCAAAAGACTGCAGTGAAAATTGATAAGAATGCAGACCCAGAAATGTGAACTGTACAACCCACAAAAATAACAATGACAGAAAATAACGCAGGCAACATACGTATTATGTCCTCACTAATAAAACTGAATAGCAGTAGTAATAATGACAGATTATTGAAATGTTGAATGTTGAAACAGAGGATATAGCTCATAATAATAACAAGAAACAACTCACATGCAATATTACTGTGGAACAGGATCAACAAACAGAAAATCTATCAATTAGTACACTGGATGCATATTATAACAGACTGAACAAGGATGAAACAAATATATGAAACGACATGAGTTCACAAATGAAGTCAGACACTAGACAACATTTAGAAACAGTGGATCCTATTTACAAACATATAGACAATAAATGTGAAACTAGATAAAGAAGAGATGAAAGGATCATATACATCACCCTTCAAAATATAACCAGTTGGGTATGAAAATGTCAATCAGCCACCTTCCTCACAACAAAGTCAGTGACAGACTAATCCTGATGGTAAGTAATCTGTCTACAGATATTGAAAGGATTCTGCAGTCCAGATCAGGACTACACAAAAAGATTGAAATATCTGAACATCTGTATCTACATAACATGTAGAGGGATCTGGTACAAATTCAAGGACAAATTAAAACTGAATCCTGGAACATGTCTCCACTGTGCTACATTTGAACACATTTCTAATTATAGCTATATATATAATACTCATCAGTGCAAAGAGAGGTTACTATGCAATATCAAATTAAGAAAAACAGATGACACATATCTGAAAAATGGGAAATTCACACACATCTCCTCAGACCTCAGTTACATCCTAGGACCAGAAAATACAAACTCAGTTATTGTATTTAATGATTAATAAAATCTCTGAAGTGTGCACTGACTATCCAGTATTTATTGTATTTCAATACCAAAAGAATGAGAGGCTCTTCACACACACACACACACACACACACACACACACACACACACACACACACACACACACACAGATATATATATCTTCGGACTAAAGACCATATATATATATATATATATATATATATATTATGATGATGATGATGAGTCCCATACTTCTTTACAGAGCATAGGGGTGCGACGCGGGAGACCTACGCTGCCTTACCAGGCAAGGTCCTAGTGGAGGTGGTTTGCCATTGCCTTCCTCCGACCATAATGGGGATGAATGATGATGATGAAGACGACACAACAACACCCAGTCATCTCAAGGCAGGAAAATTTACTGACCCCACCAGGAATCGAATCCAGGATCCTGTGCTCAGGAAGCGAGAACACTACTGCGAGTTCGAAGACTGGTCTGACGCAGCTATGCATGCTACTCTATCCTATGCCAGTTCTTCATCTCTGAAAAACTACTGCAGTCTATCTCCATAGACACACTCCTGTTCATTACAAAACTGACCGTTAATGCCTCATAATGTGTCCTATAAACTAATCCCTTCCTTGAGTTAAGTTTTTCCATAAATGTGTCTTCAGCATCTACACTATATGGTGAGCTGCAACTTTCCTTTTCATAACATTTTTCCACAAATTTCTTATTTCTCCAATTGAGTTCAGTGCCTCCTCATCAGTTATTTGATCTGGAACCATTTTCTGAAAGCTTGCATTCTCTTCCTTTTTGAACTGCTTATCATTCATGTTTCTGTACAACATTACACTCCAGACAAGTAGAGGTGTGATCAAAAAGTGATAGGAATTTTTGTTTTTCTTAAAAATTCTTTATTTATTCATCAACATCAACTTGTGTTCTCGAAAGTAATCCCCATCATATGTATATAATATGATAATGCCAGTGCATTTTCCAATCCTGGAAGCATTTCTAGAACTCACTTTTCATTATGATGTTCAGCTACTTCTGCGATTCTGTATTTATCTCAATGGTGGCAAAACAACCTCCTTTCATGTTTCTCTCTATTTCTGAGATAGAAAGAAATCACAAGGGGACATGTCTGGTGAATATGGTGACTGAGGCAACATAATGGTTTTGTTTTTTGACAAAGAGCAATGAATAAGCATTAAGGTGTGAGCAGGAGCATTACTATGACGCAATTTCCTCGAGTAGTTCAGCCATAATTCTGGTTGTTTCTTTTGATTGCTACATACAAGCTGCACATAGCTTCAACATAGTATTCCTTGTTGACCATATGACCACAACGAAGGAATTCATGATGTGCTATCCCATTGTAATCAAAGAAAATAGTGAGAAGAACTTTCACATGTGAATTTTTTTCAGTCTCGGCTCAACGGACAGTTTCCATTGGTACACTTGGGCCTTGTGTTTAATGTTATACCTGTATACCCATGTTTCATCATCTGTTATAACCTGCTTTAGAAGTGATGGATCATTGTTGACTTAATTTAGTGATTCCTGAGCAATGTCTATGCAATGTCATTTTTGGTTGAAATTCACCAAATTCAGAACAAACTTTGCTGCTACCCATTTATTTCAAGCCCAAAACACCCCCCCGCCACGCCCCCCCCCCCCCCAAAATGCTTGCCCTCAAGGACATGCTGACATCACCGACAACCTCTCTGATGGTAATTCAACGATTTTCCAGACCATTTTCTTCTTTTCTTCCACATAGTTGTCAGTCATTTATGTGCAATGACATCCAGGGCAGTCATCATCTTCAATGTCCTCTTGAGCCTCTTCAAATCACTCATATCATTCACAAACTTCATCTTACTCATAGTAGATTCACCAAAAGCCACAGTCAATGTCTAGAATGTGGCACTCCACTTCATTCCATTTTTCTAGTAAAATTTAATGCAAATCCTTTGCATTATCTGTTTTGAAAGTAAAACTTCACCCAACAGGTAAAAACTTTTCGACTGTCAATAATAAACTAAATAGTTAAAACAGCCAAAAATGCAAACATACATCAAGAGCATGTGCACCAACAAGATTTTAAAAAAATCTTGAAAACCACTTGTGTATAAATCCAGCAAAACTAAAAATTTCTCATTACTTTTTGATCACATTTTGTATTTTCAGGAAAGATTTAAACTTATAATAAATGTTAACATATTCCACTTGTTCAAAAACACTTTTTGTGCTACAGCCAGTCTGCATCTTACACCCTCTCTACCTCAGCCATCCTCAGTTATTTTGCTGCTCAAATAACAAAACTCATTTGCTATTTAAATGTCTTATTTCCTAACCTATTTTCTTCAGCATCACCTGATTTAATTCAACTACATTCCATTACTTTTGTTGATGTTCATGTCATAACCTCTTTTCAAAACACTATCCATTCCATTCGACTGCTCTTCCAACTCCTTTGCCGTCTCTGATAGAATTACCATGTCATTGTCAAACCAAAGAGCATTTATATCTTTTCCTTGAACTTTAATTCCCTTTCCAAATGTGGCCAGGTTTTCTTTGATTGCTTGTTCAATGTACAGGTTGAATAACATTGGGGATAGGCTACAGCCCTGCTTCTCAATCACTGCTTTTTTCTATGTTCTTCATTTGCTGTCTGGCTTCTGTACAAGTTGTAAATAATCTTTCACTCTCTGTGTTTTATCTCTGGCACCTTCAGAATTTAAAAGTGTCTGTGCCAATCAATATTGTTAAAAGCTTTCTCTAAACTGATGAAAGTTATAAACACAGTTTTGTTTTTCATCAGTTTATCTTCTAAGGTAAGCTGTAGGACCAGTGTCACCTCACATGCCTACTTTTCTCTGGAACCCAAACCGATCTTCCTCATTTTTCTATACTTTTGTAAATAATTCATGTCAGTATTTTGCAACCACAACTTATTAAACTGATAGTTTGGTGATATTCACAACTGTTAGCACCTGCCTCCTTTGGAAAACACTTTTTGTGCTACAGCCAGTCTGCATCTTACACCCTCTCTACCTCAGCCATCCTCAGTTATTTTGCTGCTCAAATAACAAAACTCATTTGCTATTTAAATGTCTTATTTCCTAACCTATTTTCTTCAGCATCACCTGATTTAATTCAACTACATTCCATTACTTTTGTTGATGTTCATGTCATAACCTCTTTTCAAAACACTATCCATTCCATTCGACTGCTCTTCCAACTCCTTTGCCGTCTCTGATAGAATTACCATGTCATTGTCAAACCAAAGAGCATTTATATCTTTTCCTTGAACTTTAATTCCCTTTCCAAATGTGGCCAGGTTTTCTTTGATTGCTTGTTCAATGTACAGGTTGAATAACATTGGGGATAGGCTACAGCCCTGCTTCTCAATCACTGCTTTTTTCTATGTTCTTCATTTGCTGTCTGGCTTCTGTACAAGTTGTAAATAATCTTTCACTCTCTGTGTTTTATCTCTGGCACCTTCAGAATTTAAAAGTGTCTGTGCCAATCAATATTGTTAAAAGCTTTCTCTAAACTGATGAAAGTTATAAACACAGTTTTGTTTTTCATCAGTTTATCTTCTAAGGTAAGCTGTAGGACCAGTGTCACCTCACATGCCTACTTTTCTCTGGAACCCAAACCGATCTTCCTCATTTTTCTATACTTTTGTAAATAATTCATGTCAGTATTTTGCAACCACAACTTATTAAACTGATAGTTTGGTGATATTCACAACTGTTAGCACCTGCCTCCTTTGGAATTGGGATTATTTTATTCTTCTTGAAGCCTGAAAGTATTTTGACTGTCTCATTTATCTTGAACACCAGATGCAATAATTTTGTCATGACTGGCTCTCTCAAGGATCTCAATAACTCTGAGAGAAGATCATCTACTGCAAGGGTGCTGTTTTGATTAAAGCCTTTCACAGCTCTGTCAAACTCTTCTCACTGTATTGTACCTCTTAACACTTCTATCTACTTTCTCCTCTCATTCACAACATTGTGTTCAAGTTGATTTCCCTTGTATAGCCCCTCTATATGTTCCTACCACCTTTCAACTCTCCCTTCTTTGCCATCTGAGCTCTTGATTCCATACAGCTACTTCTCTTTACTCCAAAGGCCTCTTTAATTTTCTGGTTGGCAGTATCTATCTTCCCACTATTTATGCTTGCTTCTAGATCCTTGTATTTCTCACCTAGCCATTCCTGCTTTGGCATATTGCACTTCCTCTCAATCTCATTTTTCAGATGCCTATATTCCGTTCTGCCAGCTTCATTTGCTGCCTTTTTACACTTTCTCCTTTTGTCAATTATATTCAATATGAAACTTCCTGGCAGATTAAAACTATGTGTTCAACCGAGACTCAAACTAGGGAACTTTGCCTTTCGCGGGCAAGTGCTCTACTGTCTGAGCTACCTGAGCATGACTCACAACCTGTCCTCACAGCTTCAATTCTGCCAGTACCTCGTCTCCTACCTTCCAAACTTCACAGAAGCTCTTCTGCATTATCCAAGGATACCTAGTGGGTTTTGTTTTTTTGCCTATTTGATACCCTGCTGCCTTCACTATTACATCTTCCAAAGCTATCCATTCATCTTTTATTTTATTCATTTCCCCTGTTTCCCATTTGTCTTATGTTTTATTCCTTTCCCCTGTTTGTCAATTGTTGTCTGATGCTTCTGAAACTCTCAACTATTGCTGCTTCTTTCAGTTTGTCCTGATCCCAGCTCTTTAAGTTTTTAGCTATTTGCAATCTCTTCAGTTTCAACCTGCAGTCCACAACCAACAAATTATGGTTGGTGTCTGCCCCTGGAAATGTCTTGCTGTTTAAAACCTGGTTTTGAAATCTTTGTCTTACATTATGTAATCTATCTGAAACAACTCTGTGTCTTCAGGTCTCTGTTATTTTTCCTTCTCTTCCTTTTCCCACTATCAAATCCCAGTCCCCTATCACAAATAAATTTTATCTCCCTTAATTATCTCAATAATTTCTTTTATTTGACATAGATTCTTTCAGTTTCTTAATTATCCTTGGAATTAATTGAAATATAAACTTGTAAAATTGGGTGGTTGTTAGCTTCAAGCCTATCTTCCCTCTGATAAAGCTTTTTCTATACTTTTCATAAAAGCTTGCATAAATCATACATCAAAAAAAGTCAGAAAAGCAGATAGCTATGCTCACAGCAAAAGTTTAGTGATAATAGCAGACATGAATGCAAAAAGTGCAATTTGGTTTAGCAAGATTACAAATGACAAGGGTGCAAAAGGTTGTAAAGATTATTCAAGGAATTGACCTGTTAATAGTGAATTATTTGCCACAGAGATCCTGTAAAACTCAGTTTGTTCTACCATTCATCCCCAAAATCCAGAGTGCAGTTGACAACAATGTCCATGTTGATACCATGTTCCTTGACTTCAGAAAGGCATCTGACATTTCCACGCTGTTGTTTAATGAACAACATAGGGGCTTACTTGGAACAGATTTGTGACTATAATCAGAACTTCCTTGCAGACTGAACTAAACATGACATTCTAAACACAACAAAATTGACAGATTTAAAAATAATTTCGGGAGTACCCCAGAGAAGTGTGATGGGTTTATTACATGTACAGTGTACACTGATAGAAAAAATCCCAACACCAAAAAATAATGTAGGGTAATGAAATTACAGACATACATTTGCATAGATAACATATTTAAGTGATTAACATTGCAAGATCAGAGGCTAATGTAAGTGTGAAATAAGCCATAGCAAATGTGAAATGCCTGCACATTAATAACTGATGTAAACGCCAAAATGCTGAATGTAAGTATGCAAAAGTACATGCATTGTGATTTATATGTATAGGATGTCTGTGGGTGAACTGGAGTTCTGTGCGTGCTGCACTTGGTCAGCCAATACAGGGACAGTTAATGCCGTTTGTGGATGATACTGGAGTTGTTGTCCAATGATATCCCATATATGTTTGACAGATCTGGTGATCGAGGAGGCCAAGGCAACACGACTACACTCTGTAGAGCATGTTGGGTTAAAATAGTGGTATGTGGGAGACCATTATTCTGTTGGAAAATACCCCCTGGAACGCTGTTCATGAATGGCTGCACAACATGTCGAATCATCAGATGGACATACAAATTTGCAGTCAGGGTGTGTCGGATAACCATGAGAGTGTTCCTACTGTCATACAAAATCACACCATAGACCATAACTCTAGGTGTATATCCCGTGTGTCCAACACACAGACAGTCTGGCTGCAGGCCCTCATCTGGCCTCTTAACCAAAACATGGTCATCACTGGCTCCATCTACATCTACATCTACATGATTACTCTGCAGTTCACATTTAAGTGCTTGGCAGGGGGTTCATCGAACCACAATCACACTATCTCTCTACCATTCCACTCCCGAACAGCGCGCAGGAAAAACGAACACCTAAACCTTTCTGTTCGAGCTCTGATTTTATTTTGATGATCATTCCTACCTATGTAGGCTGGGCTCAACAAAATATTTTCGCATTCGGAAGAGAAAGTTGGTGACTGAAATTTCGTAAATAGATCTCGCCACGACGAAAAATGTCTTTGCTTTAATGACTTCCATCCCAACTCGCATATCATATCTGCCACACTATCTCCCCTATTACGTGATAATACAAAATGAGCTGCCCTTTTTTGCACCCGTTCGATATCCTCCGTCAATTCCACCTGGTACGGATCCCACACCACGCAGCAATATTCTAACAGAGGACGAACGAGTGTAGTGTAAGCTGTCTCTTTAGTGGACTTGTTGTATCTTCAAAGTGTCCTGCCAATGAAACGCAACCTTTGGCTCATCTTCCCCACAATATTATCTATGTGGTCTTTCCAACTGAAGTTGTTCGTAATTTTAACACCCAGGTACTTAGTTGAATTTATAGCCTTGAGAATTGTACTATTTATCAAGTAATCGAATTCCAATGGATTTCTTTTGGAACTCATGTGGGTCACCTCTTACTTTTCGTTATTTAGCATCAACTGCCACCTGCCAAACCATACAGCAATCTTTTCTAAGTCACTTTGCAACTGATACTGGTCTTCGGATGAACTTACTAGACGGTAAATTACAGCATCATCTGCGAACAATCTAAGAGAACTGCTTAGATTGTCACCCAGGTCATTTATATAGATCAGGAACAGCAGAGGTCCCAGGATGCTTCCCTGGGGAACACTTGATATCACTTCAGTTTTACTCGATGATTTGCCGTCTATTACTACGAACTGTGACCTTCCTGACAGGAAATCATGAATCCAGTCGCACAACTGAGACAATACCCCGTAGGCCTGCAGCTTGATTAGAAGTCGCTTGTGAGGAACAGCGTCAAAAGCTTTCCGGAATCCTAGAAATATGGAATCAACTTGAGATCCCCTGCCGATAGCAGCCATTACTTTGAGCTAGCTGCGTTGCACAAGAACGATGTTTTCTGAAACCATGCTGAATATGTATCAATAGATCGTTCCCTCAATAGCTCGTTCACTCCTAGGTAGAACTAGCTTTAGTCAGAAAACACAACAGACCTCTACCCTGTCCTCCAATGAGCTCTTGCTTGACAACACTGAAGTTGCAAATGACACTGGTTTGGTATCAGTGGGATGCATGCCACATGGATTCTGGCTAGGAGCTGTCCTTGAAGGAACCAATTTGCAACAGTTTATTGAATCATTGTGGTGCCTACTGCTGCTAAAACTGTTGCTGCAGATGTAGTATGAAGCACCATTTGGTGCCAACTGCTGCTCAAACTGTTGCTGTAGATGAAGTACGAGGCACCAGAGCAAAATGCTAAACACGATGTCCTCCCTCTTGGTAGTGCCACGTGGTCATCAGGAGTCCAATCTTCTTGTGACTGTACACTCTCGTGACCACCACTGTCAGCAATCATGCACAGTAGCAACATTCCTGCCAAGTATTTCTGCAATATTGCAGAAGGAACATTCAACTTCTTGTAGCTCTGTTACATGACCTCATTCAAACTCCGTGAGTTGTTGGTAATGACATCTTTGCTGCCTTAAAGGCATTCTTGACTAACATCAACTCAACATGCCCAATTTCGGAGGTAACTTATGCTAATGATTGTTACAGCATGTATTTAAAGCTAACCTTATTTGCATCCTCATACTGGCACTCTTAGTCTCACTCTTATGCAACTGGCATGAATTTCAAATGGTGTCATTTTCCAGGTGTAGAAGTATGCATACCAAATTTAATTTACATTGTACAACTTGTTCTTGGTTTTGTGATTTTTTCTGTCTGTGTATATAAATGTGCTTGTGTGTAATGTTAGAAGCTCCCATGAGGCTGTTTGCAGATTATGCAGTTGTCTGTAAGAAGGTAGCAATGTCGTAAGTCTATAAAGAACTGCAGGAAAACTGGTTCAAATGGCTCTGAACACTATGGGACTTAACGTCTATGGACATCAGCCAGGAAAACTGGCAAAGGATTGATGTTTCACGCAGGGACTGGCAGTTAACATGGAATGTAAATAAATGTGACACACAGTGCCTAAGTAAGTGAAGAATGCCACTATTATGTGATTATATTACTGGTGACAAATCACTGGAAATTGTAACCATTGCAAAATACATAAGAGTAACCATCCAGTGTGACATAGAGTGGAATTACCACACAAAAAAATTTTTGTAGGTAATATAGGTGATAGGCTGAGATTCACAGGAAGACTTTTAGAAAATTATCTATAAAATGGATGACATACAAACCCTTTGTTTGTTGCATTGGTCCTAAAAAATATGGCATTTTGCTGTATGCCTCTTCTTGTTGACACTCACAAATAATGCAATAGGTATAACCTTCTGAAGAAGGGCACTAAGTGCAAGAAACTGGTAAATAAATTAAATTTCTTTTATGTTGCTGGTTGCTTATTATTTTGTTACATACAACTACAGTTACTGAAGATGGATAAAATACTAAGCTGCCTACTCTGTTTTCAAACATCTGAATATGTTGTACCAGTTATGTTTTTTTTTCCAATAGGTCTTCAAAATATTCTGTGACTATGTGTCTGATAACTTTTTTTAATTTGGCTATAGGATTTCCATGTAAGGAAAACTGACCTTTTAAGAGTGCACATGTATTTTTAGAAATTAAATTTCCTTTATGCAACTGGTTGCTTATTATTTCTTTACAAAGTAGGCAGTATTATGCACAGTACTGTGTGTGTAAAGGTATGAGCTCACACATGCTCAGACACACACACACACACACACACACACACACACACACACACAGACACAGCTATCTAACAGGTACCACTGCATGTGCTGAGGACATACCACAAGGACATTTTCATGGCTGTCGTAGGCTTTGTGACAAGTGTAGCTTTTTCTTGTGTGCATTAATGACCTCTCATCTGTTACATTGCCAGATGCTAAGTTTGTTTTGTATGCAGATGATACAAACATTGCAATAAGTAGCAAGTCAAGTACAGATTTGGAAATAGCTGCTAATCAGATTTTCACTGACATTAATAAGTGGTTTAAAGCTAACTCATTGTCATTAAACTTTGGTAAGACCCACTGTATGCTGTTCAGAACCTGTAAGAGATTTCCTTCCAGCATGTGTACAACATATGAAGACATGCAAATCGAAGAGGTTGACAGTCTTAAATTTATGGGATTACAACTCGATAATAAATTCAGTTGGGAAGGGCGTACCACAGAATTGCTTAAGTGCCTAAACAAGTCTGTATTTTCAGTGAGAATGATGTCAGATGTAAGTGATATAAAATTAAAAAACCTTGCATACTTTGCTTACTTTCATTCTAGTATGTCATATGGGATCATATTCTGGGGCAACTCATCAAACCGAGAAAAAGTTTTTGGGGTTCAAAAGCATGTGATAAGTATCATTTGTGGTGTAAATTCAAGAACATCATATAGAAACCTGTTCAAGGAGCTCTGTATTCTGACCACTGCTTCTCAGTATATTTATTCCTCAATGAAATTTGTTGCAAGTAATACATCTCTATTTCCAACAAATAGCTCAATACGTAGTTTCAATACTAGGAATAAGAACAATCTACATAAAGACTTAAAATCACTCACCTTAGACCAAAAAGAGGTCCAATATTCAGGAACACACATTTTAAATAAATTGCCAGCAACCATCAAAAACTTGGTTTCAGATAAAGCACGATTTCAACAGAGTTTGAAAGACTTTTTGATGGGAAACTCCTTCTACTCTATAGATGAATATCTTAACAGAGACTGTTAAGCCAGCTTAAGTAAAAATGTATGTTAGTTTTCAGTTTTGACAGCAATTGGACACAACAGTCAAGATTAGATATTTTGTGTTTGATAAATTTATTAACCCCTCATGAACCATGGGCCTTGCCGTTGGTGGGGAGGCTTGCGTGCCTCAGCGATACAGATGGCCATACCGTAGGTGCAACCACAATGGAGGGGTATATGTTGAGAGGCCAGACAAACGTGTGGTTCCTGAAGAGGGGCAGCAGCCTTTTCAGTAGTTGCAGAGGCAACAGTCTGGATGATTGACTGACCTGGCCTTGTAACACTACCATAACGGCCTTTCTGTGCTGGTACTGCAAACAGCTGAAAGCAAGGGGAAACTACAGCCGTAATTTTTTCTGAGGACATCCAGCTTTACTGTATGGTTAAATAATGATGGTGTCCTCTTGGGTAAAATATTCCAGAGGTAAAATAGTGCCCCATTTGGATCTCCGGGTGGGGACTACTCAAGAGGATGTTGTTATCAGCAGAAAGAAAATGCGTTCTACGGATCAGAGCGTGGAATGTCAGATCCCTTAATTGGGCGGGTAGGTTAGAAAATTTAAAAAGGGAAATGGGTAGGTTAAAGTTAGATACAGTAGGAATTAGTGAAGTTTGGTGGCAGGAGGAACAAGACTTTTGGTCAGGTGAATACAGGGTTATAAATACAAAATCAAATAGGGGTAATGCAGGAGTAGGTTTAATAATTAATAAAAAAATAGGAGTGGGAGTAAGCTACTACAAACAGCATAGTGAATGCATTATTGTGGCCACGATAGACATGAAGCCCACACCTACTACAATAGTACAAGTTTATATGCCAACTAGCTCTGCAGATGATGAAGAAATTGATGAAATCTATGAGATAAAAGAAATTATTCAGGTAGTGAACGGAGATGAAAATTTAATAGTCATGGGTGACTGGAATTTGAGAGTAGGAAAAGGGAGAGAAGGAAACATAGTAGGTGAATATGGATTGGGGGAAAGAAATGAAAGAGGAAGCCGTCTGGTAGAATTTTGCACAGAGCATAACTTAATCATAGCTAACACTTGGTTCAAGAATCATAAAATAAGGTTGTACACATGGAAGAATCCTGGAAATACTAGAAGGTATCAGATAGATTATATAATGGTAAGACAGAGATTTAGGAACCAGGTACTAAATTGTAAGACATTTCCAGGAGCAGATGTGGACTCTGACCACAATCTATTGGTTATGAGCTGTAGATTAAAACTGAAGAAACTGCTAAAAGGTGGGAATTTAAGGAGATGGGATCTGGACAAACTGATTAAACCAGAGGTTGTACAGAGTTTCAGGGAGAGCATAAGGGAACAATTGTCACAAATGGGAGAAAGAAATACAGTAGAAGAAGAATGGGTAGCTCTGAGGGATGAAGTAGTGAAGGCAGCAGAGGATGAAGTAGGTAAAAAGACGAGGGATAGTAGAAATCCTTGGGTAACAGAAGAAATATTGAATTTAATTGATGAAAGGAGAAAATATAAAAATGCAGTAAATGAAGCAGGCAAAAAGGTATACAAACGTCTCAAAAATGAGATCGACAGGAAGTGCAAAATGGCTAAGCAGGGATGGCTAGAGGACAAATGTAAGGATGTAGAGGATTATCTCACTAGGGGTAAGATAGATACTGCCTACAGGAAAATTAAAGAGACCTTTGGAGAAAAGAGAACCACATGTATGAATATCAAGAGCTCAGACGGAAACCAAGTTCTAAGCAAAGAAGGGGAAGCAGAAAGGTGGAAGGAGTATATAGAGGGCCTATACAAGGGCGACGTACTTGAGGACAATATTCTGGAAATGGAAGAGAATGTAGATGAAGGCGAAATGGGAGATACAATACTGCGTGAAGAGGTTGACGGAGCACTGAAACACCTAAGTTGAAACAAGGCACCGGGAGTAGAAAACATTCCATTAGAACTACTGACGGCCTTGGGAGAGCCAGTCCTGACAAAACTCTACCACCTGGTGAGCAAGATGTATGAAACAGGCAAAATCGCCTTGGACTTAAAGAAGAATATAATAATTCCAATCCCAAAGAAAGCAGGTGTTGACAGATGTGAAAATTACTGAACAATCAGTTTAATAAGCCACAGCTGCAAAATACTAATGCGAATTCTTTACAGACGAATGGAAAAACTAGTAGAAGCCAACCTTGGGGAAGATCAGTTTGGATTCCGTAGAAATATTGGAACACGTGAGGCAAGACTGACCTTACAACTTATCATAGAAGAAAGATTAAGGGAAGGCAAACCTATGTTTCTAGCATTTGTAGACTTAGAGAAAGCTTTTTGGATTCCGTAGAAATATTGGAACACGTGAGGCAAGACTGACCTTACAACTTATCATAGAAGAAAGATTAAGGGAAGGCAAACCTATGTTTCTAGCATTTGTAGACTTAGAGAAAGCTTTTGACAATGTTGACTGGAATACTCTCTTTCAAATTCTAAAGGTGGCAGGGGTAAAATACAGGGAGCGAAAGGCTATTTACAATTTGTACAGAAACCAGATGGCAGTTATAAGAGTCGAGGGACATGAAAGGGAAATAACGGTTGTGAAGGGAGTGAGACAGGGTTGTAGCCTATCTCTGATGTTATTCAATCTGTATATTGAGCAAGCAGTAAAGAAAACAAAAGAAAGATTCGGAGTAGGTTTTAAAATCCATGGAGAAGAAATAAAAACTTTGAGGTTCGCCGATGACATTGTAATTCTGTCAGAGACAGCAAAGGACCTGGAAGAGCAGTTGAATGGAATGGACAGTGTCTTGAAAGTAGGATATAAGATGAACATCAACAAAAGCAAAACTAGGATAATCGAATGTAGTCGAATGAAGTCAGGTGATGCTGAGAGAATTAGATTAGGAAATGAGACACTTAAAGTAGTAAAGGAGTTTTGCTATTTGGGGAGCAAAATAACTGTTGTTGGTCGAAGTAGAGAGGATATAAAATGTAGACTGGAAATGGCAAGAAAAGCGTTTCTGAAGAAGAGAAATTTGTTAACATCGAGTATAGATTTAAGTGTCAGGAAGTCGTTTCTGAAAGTATTTGTATGGAGTGTAGCCATGTATGGAAGTGAAACATGGTCAATAAATGGTTTGGACAAGAAGAGAATAGAAGCTTTCGAAATGTGGTGCTACAGAAGAATGCTGAAGATTAGATGGGTAGATCACATAACTAATGAGGAGGTAATGAATAGAATTGGGGAGAAGAGGAGTTTGTGGCACAACTTGACAAGAAGAAGGGATCGGTTGGTAGGACATGTTCTGAGGCATCACGGAATCACAAATTTAGCATTGGAGGGCAGTGTGGAGGGTAAAAAACATAGAGGGAGACCAAGAGATGAATACACTAAGCAGATTCAGAAGGACATAGGTTCCAGTAAGTACTGGGAGATGAAGAAGCTTGCACAGGATAGAGTAGCACGGAGAGCTGCATCTAACCAGTCTTAGGACTGAAGACCACAACAACAACAACAACAACAAGATTCACAGAGTCAAGAGTGTGCCAAGAATACCAAATTTCAGGCATTATCTTTCACCACAGACAATGTAATGACCGAGAGAAGTGGCATTTGCATAGAGTTGTCAGTGCTAACAGACATCAACAGTGCATGAAATAACTGCAGAAGTCAATGTATCTTTTATTACAGTGTGGTAAAATTTGGCATTAATGGGCTATGGCAGCAGATGACCAACATAAGTGTCTTTGCCAACAGCACGACATCACCTGCAGCACCTCTACTGTGCTTATGACCATTTTGGTTGGACCCTCAAGGACTGGAAAACTGTGGCATGGTCAGAAAAGTCCTGATTCCAGTTGGTAAGAGTTGATGGTAGAGTTTGGGTGTGGCACAGACCCCATGAAGCTATGGACCCAAGTTGCCAAGAAGGCAATGAGCAAGATGGTGGTGGCTTCACAATGGTGTTGGCTGTGTTTACACAAAATGGACATGATCCTCTGGTCTAGATGAACCATTCATTGACTGGAAATGGAGACCATTTGCAGCCATTCATGGACTTCATGTTCCCAAAAACTGATGGAATTTTTATGGATGACAATGCGCCATGTCCCTGGGCCACAATTGTTCACAATTGGTTTGAAGAACATTCTGGACAATTCGAGTGAATGATTTGGCCACCCAATCACCCAACATGAATAACATCCAACATTTATGGGACATAATCAAGAGGTCAACTTATGCACAGAATCCTGCATCGGCAACACTTTCACTGTTATGAATGGCTATACAAGCAGCAAGGTTAAATAATTCTGCAGGGGACTTCCAACCAATAGTTGAATTAATGACATGTTGAGTCGAGTTGATGCACTATGTCAGGCATAAGGAGCTCTGTCATGATATTAGGAGGTATCCCATGTCACCTGACACCTCAGTGTATTACTAAACACGCATTTGAAGCCAGAAGGCTAAATGATCCACATAAATCTAACAACTTTGTAATACTTTTACAGTTGTATGCATGAAGATGCAAATCTTGATTGCACATGCTGTCTGTAGGAACAGAAAAACTGCATTTCATTTTTTGTTTTAAAACACAGGAATACTGGTAAAAATATAAATAATTCATTGCATTTTATATTTCATAGCTTAAGCACATTTTTTTCCATGTCATAGCCAGTTTCGGACATGAATTTAAGATATTTTTTACATTATCTTCATTTGTTTTTTGTTTAATAATTTTAAATATGACTTTAAAATGATTTCTTATGATACCTTATTCTTTTTTGTGGATTTTACATTTTCTGCTGACAGAATTTAAAGTTAAGTGATACTATCTGTACCTTCAAATGGCTCTGAGCACTATGGGACTTAACATCTATGGTCATCAGTCCACTAGAACTTAGGACTACTTAAACCTAACTAACCTAAGGACATCACACAACACCCAGTCACCACGAGGCAGAGAAAATCCCTGACCCCGCCGGGAATCGAACCTGGAAACCCGGGCGTGGGAAGCGAGAACGCTACCGCACGACCACGAGCTGCGGACACTGTACCTTCACTTCATTTGTCAATTACTATTAATTGTCTACATTAAATGAAGGACAAAAACTATGAATAATACTGACAGTGTGGCCTATTATAACCATTCATGGTTTTCTACCTTCACTGGCAATGTTTATAATTATGAAGAAGGAAAAAAGCTTACCTTGAAAAAAGCTATGTAGATCAATGAGGAGTAGAAATTCACAAACTGAAAGACAAATATCTTGAAAGTGTAGCTGTCTTCATATTCTGTTTGAGTCCTGGGATTCTCTAGGTTTGTCAAAAGTGTTGCAATTCTCTGATATAGCTGTAAACAAATTGTATTGATTTAAGTCATTATACAGCCATACATTTTGTTTAATATAACAGGTTCTCTTATCTAACAATTTATTTTTAGATGAGCTTCTATGCTGCTCAATGCTCTCTTTATGTAGTGAATAAATATCTGTCTTATGGCAAATACGAAGGTTTGAGTGGATATAAAATGTAGATTTTTATTTTTTATGGAAAATTGTTGTTTGGAGTTTTCTATTTAATTTGATGTATGTTTCATTGAGTTTGGAGGACTCCAAGTATTTTTAATTTATTTTGAAATAATTTACTACACAAGTAATTTCTATAGGTTGTATGAGCACTTGTTCAGTTCCGGCAAGATGTCTTGGGAACTGTTCGCTCCAGAAGGCAGTGCTTTATGAATGTCTTGCTGCAGTAGCTGTTTCATTGGTTGTTGTGATATCACTTCCTGTTTGTGCTATAAAGCATGGTATCATCCACATTTTGTAAGGTGCATTACACTTTTCGTTGTGTATATTTGGACTTGTTGCTCATTGAGATGTGTTTCACTCTTTAATATGACTCCACCAAAGGAAATATTTAAGAAGAGAAGAAACAAGGAAAATAGATTCTACTGAACGTATCCTGTTGGAAATTTACATCCAGAGAATGGAGATTTGGGCAAGCAACAATGAACAAAGTTATGTGAACAGTAGTGAAGTGTACAGTGAAACCAGTATAATATTAAGTTCAAGTGTACTAAAAACAATTTTTAATCAATCTGCATGTTGTAATTTGTATGGTGAAGAGATAATAATTTCTGAAAATGGCTTCGAAGGAAATGGTTTAGTTCTTTGTTGGGAAGTCTCTTGATTAAGTCGTGAGAATAAGAGCGAATTTTGGACATCTGTTTATTTATTTATTTATTTTTATTTATTTATATACTTGTTCCATAGATCTGTACATGTGAGTAAGTCACTCAGATGTGAAAACAATAATTTCTTGGGATGAATATTAGAGATTGTGTGCTCTTATCAGTCTGTCATGCCTCCTACTAATGTATCATGATACACAGATGCGTTTGGAGAAACAGTAAAAGTAACTTCAGAGAGCCAATGAAATCTGGAACAGCAGAAGCACTTGGGGGGGGGGGGGGGGGGGGGAGGGGGGACACCGATAGAAACAATGACATTTGCACTGAATTTGATGGATCATGGCAGAAAAGGGACCATCAATCAAAAAATTCTTTTGCCACTGCAATAAGTACTGATATCAGAAAGGTGCTTGACATGGAAGTATTGTCAAAACATTTCCAAGGCCGCACAAAAGTGGGTACCAATAATTAATGGAAAAAAAACAAAAAAACATGATTGTATGAACACAAGTGTCGCAAAGCATATGAGGGATCCAATGGAGGAATAGAAAGTGCCTCAGCTGTGAAGATCTTTCAATTCCCTCAAGAATAATCTGGGGTTTTTTATGCTAAATTTATTTATTCGTTACTGTGATTCCAGTTTTTCAAATCAATAATTGACAGCAAGCTCTGTGATGACCTAAAACTTCAAAAGTTGGAAAGACTCTATCATGTGCAAAACTAATGGATACCCAACTGCTTAAAATCAGGCAGAACTTTTCTTGCAAAAAGCTTGAAGATGGAAAGACATTTAGATCATGTTTGACTGACAAAACAATATATCAGGTTAGTGAATACTATGGCCAAGCCACTAGACAGAATACAAACAACCTGGAAGGAATGAGAAAAGCAGTAATGACAATGTTTTTCCACAAGACATCAAGTGATTAGTAGCCACTGCACAGCTTGTTTTCAATTGGCGGTTGTAAATACTACAAAGCTGAGGCAGCAGTAACTGAATATACCCATGGAAACACCATCCCTGAAGCTGTTGGAACAGTAACAAAGTCAATGTGTACAGACGTAGCACATCCAGATCTCTTGAAGAAATGCCTCACAGTAAAAACTCAAAATGTAAATCAGTCTTTCAACAATGTTGTATGGAACAGAGTGCCCAAAACTGTATTTGTTGGCTTGAAAACCCTGAAGACTGGGGTCAACAATGCTGTGATCACCTTCAATAATGGAAATGCAGGCAGAATAAAGGTTCTGAAGCAATTTGAAATTAAGTCTGGCCACAATTCAGAAACAGTCCTCCAAGAGCTGAATAGATGATGAGTATCCAAGGCAGAAATTATGGTCAAAAATATAATAGAAGCAATAAGATCCCTGAGACAGAGAAAGAGACAGTGGCTGGTTGATCTTCAAGAAGATAAAGATCACAAAGCTGGAGAGTTTTAGTGTGTCTCTTCATTAAACTGTGGGTTTTCCTTTACTTCAACTTTCAAATGTGATTTATGAAAAACTATCTCTTTCTTCTCCTCCTCCTCCTCCTCCTTCTTCTCTATCTCTTTCTTTTTAATTGAAAAAAGTTTCCCACTATGCCAGAAACTATTTAACCTAACACTGAAATTTTTACCACTTAGAACAGTACTATGTTTATGTGGATTTACAATGGTAGAGATAGCAAAATATTTTTTTCAATTACAAAAATTTTTAAGACCTTCATTAAAAAATTGATATAGTGTTCCTAACAATGTTTGATACTTGACACTAGAACAGTGAATGTACATGATATGACTCTATATCCTGGCAATGTTTTGCTTTATTACCTTGGACAGTTCCAGAAAAATGTGATATAAATATGTTAAATTTAGCATTATCAAGATGGAGCATATTATTCTTAAATTACAGGTTTTTCATTATTTGAAACCATCTTTGAATATTTTAACATCAACAGAGTGCTGCAGTCAGTAATGTTTTAAAGAGTTAGGATCACCCTGTCTTTGCTATATGGATAGTAATTACTTACTGCAGTTTTTGTTACTTGTAAAGAAGAAATGGAATGTACAATAGAATAACAATAAAAGTTTAAAGTAATATAGCAGAAATTTTGTTTCTATAGTTCATTACTTATTTTGTAATATTACCCGTGTCAGAATCATGATGATCGTTAAGTTGATAACAGCAGCTGTGACCGATGTGAAAATCTTGGCATGTGTACTGAAGAAACCTCCACTGCTATGAAACACTGTTATTAGTGCAATTCTGTAGATTATTGTTCCTAGAACTGTCCCCATCACAACAACAACCTGAAAGAATAGTATGAGTTTTGCAAAAAATTCATGAGAGTTACCACTCTTAATTATCACAAAATTGGTAAAATTAGATACACTAACACTAATTTAAATAAAATTAAAGTCCAGAGTATTTTTATATGTTAATCATCAATTGTGACCAGCTTACAGTTACTGAAGACGCTGTAATCAAATTCCCCATTAAATGCTGGATTCGACACTGTGTGTGATAAATCATTCTATTTAAATTAAAATTAATTTTTAGCAGAGATTTCACACCATAGAACCAAGCAAGCCGCCTCCCCCCCCCCCCCCCCCACCCTCCCCAAATCAGAACTTCCATTGTCAGAAACAAATTGTAGACCATTTCCAATGTGACACAACAAAGCATCGGTTCACTTTCAAAGTTCAAGCAGTGCATAATAGCTGGCACAGTTAGTAGCCAATTGTTTCTCATCAGAGCAAAGCGAACACAAAAATTATGCACATGCAGACAGGCTGCTTCCTTTTTAGCAAACAAGCACTAATAAGCAGCTAACAACCATTGTGGCTGTACTGTAGAGTCTATGACAAACACCAACTAACATACAATTTAATTATACTACGATTTATTAAAAACATGTGTTAAATAGAAGTTCAACATTAATTAATTTGTATTAAGCTACAGTTTCACACTGTCTATAACAACCTCACCATGAGAAACACGACTGAAGTAGTTGCCAGAAGCCTCCAAGCTTTGCTCCATGTGGGAAGATATGGCTCTTTTTCATGTGTGACTGGATTGATGCGGAATGTTTTAACTGATGTCTCAAATTCTGGTCTTGGTTCTTCATCTTCTTCAGCATTTTGCAAGTCCCATTCCCACACAATTACTGCTTGTCGCCGTTTCCAGAGTTCAAGAAAGGTGGTAGCTACAAAAATCATTTGAATTTTATCAGGAGAATATTAATATTAATGAGCAGTTCAGAAAAAAGAAACTCATATGTGAAATGAAACAGTGGAAAACCCAAAATGGAATGTAACATTATTGTGAAAAGGGTAGCTGCTACTCACAATATAGCGGAGATGCTGATTCACAGATAGGCACAACAAAAAGACTGTCACCACAAAATAAACTTTCAGCCAACAAGGCCTTTGTCAAAAGTAGACAAAACACATGCACACACACACACACACACACACACACACACACACACACACACATGCAAACCAACTCTCACACACACATGACCAGTCTCTGGCAGCTGGAGCCATACTACACTCGTAATGTGGCTTCATCTGCCAGAGACTGTCGTGTGTGTGTGTGTGTGTGTGTGTGTGTGTGTGTGTGTGTGTGTGTGTGTGCGCGTGTGTGTGTGTGTGTGTGTGTGTGTTGTCTACTTTTGCTACTTTTGACAAGGGCCTTGTTGGCTGAAAGCTTATTTTGTGACAGTCCTTTTGTTGTGCCTATCTGCAGCTCAGCATCTCCGCCATATGGTGCATAGCAACTATCCTTTTCATAAGATTGTCATATGTGAACTATATTTACCAATACAAGTTAGTCATAGTAGCTTTTATTTGACTCAACTGCAGCCTTCTGCAACTAGTTTAGAAGTGTGTCAGTTATACTCCACCCTTTTCATTCATTTATTTATCTATTTATGCCCAATGCATTTCAGAGCAGCACCTATATTTTTAAGGACTGACTGTTTTTTTGAGATGCATCTCTGCACCTTTTATCACTTGACTATAAAGGAATGACACAGTTTTTGGTTTACGAATGTGTTGTTCATTTACTGCTAGGTGATAAACTGAAGATTTAACTCGCAAAAACATCAATCAGTCCTTTAACATGGAGCTGTATCTCTGAAATTCTTTAGATTTAAATACAAAAATAAAGATTTTGACTGAGGGTGGTGTACTGTTATTAAAGTATTATTAACAGAAAAGAAACTAAACAAAAAGTTCAAGTATAGTGAAATGCTTCAGTTACTATACTTAACTTTGAGATTTTATATAGCATTTATTATTTTACATCAAGAGGCACATCAGTTGACTTTAACCCAAAATTCTTCTACTCTGTGTAACTTTAATTTTTTGTTCTGTAATATAAAATGCATCAATGCGGCTATAGGAGGTATGGAATACGTTATTACTCTCTATTTTTCATGCTGCCAACTTCCAGTGGACCTCCGCAATTCCATACAATTCATGTACAGATTTAAGTATATCTCCGTAACATTATTTTGAACATTACTTCAGGTATTATAAAATGCAAACAAATCATCATTAGCAATATCTGATTTGGCCTGTAATACTATATTACCATCCACATTTTGTATCTCAGTTTGTCCAGTTTCATTTAATTTTGTTCATATTACTCATTAGCTTCATTTGCATTTTGGGTCACATTTCCACCAATGGTACTGGGGATGAAATAATAGTATTTATATGTATCAGAAATTGTCTTTCTTTTTGCATTTTAGACAAAGTTGATATTACTGTTTGAAGTTTTATCTATGTGCAAGAACATTTTATATCTAGTGGCTGATAATGAATTCTTCTTTCATATTCATTTTACCAACCCAAAATTATATTCAGTTATAGAAAACACAACAATGTTATCACCAGACATGAGTTCTCCTCATAATACAAATGTTATTCTTTTGTAACCTTACTTAAATATTTTTAATTCAACATTTTCTGCATTAACCTATCTGTGAATAAGCTCCAAAGCTTGTGAGGACAATACAGCATAAGAGGTAGGATCAAAATAATCCCCCCCCCCCCCCCTTATATCACAGTTGGAGTGTTGAAATTGCATGACAATATAGTTTGAAGTTTGCTCTACAGAGAGTATTTTGTTTTCATATGCAGCTCTAGCAAATGAAGCCTGAACTATGAAACAAAAGTAGCACACATGTTACTGTCATCAGCTTGTGAAGAGCATCAGAGAGCAGTTTGATATTTGTGACCCAAAGGGCATAAACTGAGTGAAATTCACAGGGACATGTGTGGCGTGTATGGAATTGGACCATAGCAATGTCTACAGATGGTGTACATTCTTCTAAGAGAACCATGTGAATCTTTGGATGTGTAGTCTGACACCCACATACCTACTAAGTCACATCTAAGTTCTTTAATAGCTTTTCACTGTGCTTACTCAAATAAATAAAATAGTATATAATTCCCATTGGTGGCACTGTCACTTTCCTCACCTTTGGTAACCCCAACATAGTTTTCACCTCTGCTATATACCAGTCTCATGGTGTGTTTAATTCAACATTAAAGTTTTTAATATTTCATACAGTGACATATGCTATGGATCAAAATGAAGCATAAATAAGTAACTTACCCCAGAAAGACATAAAAATAGCAAAGAAGACAGTAGCTGGATTGTCAAACAGATATGTGAGTTTTGCAAATGTACATGACTGATACAGTCTGGTAAAAGGACATGCTTTGTCACAATGTGGACAGAGTGTGATATTGCCAGGTCCAGACCTATTACAGATCTCCAGGCTGAAACCATAAAAATCAGTTACACAAACAATATGAATACTGATAGAAATTATTGTTTAAAGATTTAATTGATGAATTAACACTATCTGAGGACAGGATTCAAAAAGGAAAGGTAGATTAATATCAGTTTCAGTCAAATGACAATAAGGAAAAATAGCCAACTAAAGGAATTTGAATTCAACATAATTATGATCAGAATTCAGACACATATCCTGATCACTGAGTTTTTGTACACTGTTTAGATTTTTACTGTTGGTAGCATCACTGCTTTACTGTCTTAATTGCATCTCCATGTAGCTTTTCTAAACCTGGGAATTATGATCTGATACATCAAGGCATTATAGTGGCTCATTGTGCAACTCCTGGATAGTTTCTATGCTGAATTGTGATGTATGTAATTTCATCTTTACTAATTATGTCTGGGTCACTTGTTTTAAATTGTATGCTACAGAAAGTAACATCACAGTAATGAGCAGATGCAGGAGATTCCCCAAGTATCATAAATGGGATGTAGTGTCCCTTTAAACAAGAGGATGAGTAACATTCCATTTGTGGTTGTGAAATGTTTGGTATTTTTATTATGTTGCAATGATTTGTGTTTGCTCAGCATATTGTGTCACTTGACGTTTAGTCTGTATGTTTGCATCACGTTTCATCCATAGACATCATACAGTTCCTTTGAGTGATGTCTATTCTCATCTTTGAAGGTATATTTCACTGTGTGCACAATTACATTTCACCAACCAGTCATGCACATCTATGAATGGTATGAAAGAGTAGAGTTACATCATCAATTGTGTGCCAGTGATCTGTCCATATAGGACTGTCATTTAGGATAATATTTTCTTTATGAATAATAATTTGAGATTCTTCAGGGCTAGGGTCATCCTCCAGCATGTTTCTTCAGATGCACACACACACACACACACACACACACACACACACACACACACAGTGAATTGACAGGCAGTTACCATTGTGTAGTTTTGTACAAAGATGGATATTAGTTAATAAAAGACTTTTCATCACTGGAAAAAATATCAGTATATGTTATATGTACAGGACAGATCTATCAAACAATGGAAAATCTAGGAAGGAATGTAACAATATTATGAAAAGGAAAGTTGCCACTCACCATTTAGTGGAGATGCTGAGTTGCATATAAGCACAACAAAAAGACTGTCACAAATACAGCTTTCACCCAGTAAGGCCTTCATCAAAATTAGACAACAAACACACACACATACATACTCACGCAAACACAACTTTGTTGTTTTCATTTGATTCCTCTTTGTACACAAATATACGTGACAGCAAACAAAATTAGAATGTAATGCCCTATCAACACTAAATTCGTAAATAATGGAGAACTACCTCAATTACCAATGAGCAGCAAAGGAATTACACTGCATCCTTATAAAGTGATTTAGGGACTTCCAAATTGGATTCTCTAATAGGAATTCAGTATCTTCTACTCCAAAATATGATATGTGTGCTAAACACTGCATCAACTTACATGGTGCAAAGTATCAGGAATTATGTAAAATTCTGAATATGAACTGTTCGATTCAGAGAATTAAGTTTACTATTTGGTGGAAGTAGAACTGTGAGGACAGATCATGAGTCATGCTTGGGTAGCTCTGTTGGTAGAGCACTTGCATGTGAAAGGAAAAGGTCCTGATTCAGGTCTAGGTATGGCTCACAGTTTTAATCTGCCAGGAAGTTTCGTATCACCGCACACTCTGCTGCAGAGTGAAAATTTCATTTTAGAAACTATCTGATGCAGTTTTCTATTGACCAAAGTCAGCAGAAAGTTTATGATGTAATAGCAACAATAGTATGGAAAGGATAGATTGCTACTCACCACAAAGAGGAGCCACTGAGTCGCAGACAGGCACAATGGAAAAGACTTCTAAAATATTTACATATAACCTTTTGGACACAGTACTTTTCTGAAGTAGAACATACACACATTCACACAAGCACAATTTACACACACATGGTCAGTGTCTCTCTGAGCTGAGGCCTAACTGCACTTGCACCTAACATGAGCAGCAATCTTTTGGGATGTGTGGTCATGGTAAGGAGACGGCTTTGGACAGTGAGGGGAAGGAATAGTAGGGTATGGGTAAAGGATAATGCAGTGCTGTCTGTGGCAGCAGGCAGGGATGTGATGGGACAAAATAGGGCTGCTAGGTGCAATGTCAGGAGGCTGTGCTGGAGTTGGTGGAGAGAGGAAGGGGGAGAGGCAAGAAGTAGAGAAAGGGCAAACTCTATTAGCTGCAATGGCAAGTGTAGTACTTGAATGAGAAGCAGGGAAGTGGATAGGTAAGTGGAGGACAGGGAGTAGTGAAAGCTGAGACCAATGAGTTTACAGGAATGAAGGATATGTTGTAGAGAGGGTTCTCACCTGCATAATTCAGAAAAGCTGGTGTTGGTAGGAAGAATCCAAGTGGCACGCACTGTGGAACAGTCATTTAAGTGAGGCACATCATGTTGGCAGCTTGTTCAGCAACTGGATGCCCAGCTGTCTCTTGGCCACAGTTTGCCATTGGTTATTCATGTGGACAGACAGCTTCTTAGTTGTCATGCTCATGTAAAAAGTGGCACAGTGGTTGCAGAATAGTTGGTAGATCACAAAGCTGCTTTCACAGATGGCTCTGTCTTTGATGGGATAGGAAATGGGCGTAACAGGACTGGAGTAGGTGGAACTGGGAGGAAGTATCCAACAGGTCTTGTATCTAGGTCTATAGCAGGGATATGAGCCTTGTGGCAAGGGGATGGGAGCAAGGATGGAGTAGGGGTGGACAAGGATGTTGATTAGGTTCAGAGGGTGTTTGAATACCACTGTGGAAGGAGTGGTAAGCATATTTCTGGTTTCAGTGCACAATGAGAGCTATATGAAATACTGGTGGAGAATGAGTAGTCTCTGTAGCTGTCCAGCTACAACAGAGCACTCCTCTTGCAACTCAGTACCACCAAGACTGGAGCAGATGAATCACATTCTCTGCCAGGATTTCAAGTACCTCTTTTGAGGCCCTAAAATGAGGAATATGTTCCCCACTCCTCCCACAGCACTATTCTACCACACACTGGACTTACTCAACATCCTTGTCCATCTTCACTCCACACCTGCTCCCAACCCCTTGCCTCATGAGTCATATCCCTGCAATAGACCTAGATGCGAGACCTGTCCCATACATCCTCTTGGTAAGACCTTCTTCAATCCTGTCACAGAGATCTCCTATCCCATCATAGGCATAGCCACATGAGAAAGCAGTGATGTGATCTACAAATTAAGCTGCAACAACTGTGCCACTTTCTATGTGGGTGTGATGACTACGAGCTGTCTGTCCTCATGAGTGGGCACCAACAAACTGTGGCCAAGAGACAGCTGGACCATCCAGTTGCTTAACATATCCTCCAACATAATGTGACTCATTTTTAAAGACTGCTTCACAGCCTGTGCCATCTGGATTCCTCCTACCAATAACAGCTTTTCTGAATTTGGCAGATAGGAACTCTCCCTACACATATACTTTGTTCCTGAAATCACCCTGCTTTCAACCTTTGTTAGTCCCTATCCTCCACCTACCTATCCACTTCCCTGCTCCTACTCCAGCCCTATACATACCTTCTATCCCTACTAGTGTTTTCCATTTCTCTACTTCTCTCCTGTCCTCTCTTTCGTCTTGTCATATTCCAAAAACTTCTAATCTAAAACCAAATTGATGTTGAAAATTCATTACTACTGTTTAATAGCTATTGTTTTTCTATTAATTTTATTAAAATTCATGTTATGATTATGAAATTATTGTACCTAGAAGGTACCAATTCCATAACATTCACCCAGCAAAAAGTAATTGGCTCTGCAATGTGTGACTATTAATGTTATTTTGGTGAAATGAAGTTTGTAACCATTGTAGAAATCTGAAAGAAGAAATATGAAGAAAAATAAATAACACTGATTTCAAAATAGAGTTTTGATATACTGTAACAACAAACTACCTCTGGCAAAATGAGGAACTTTATCGTCTGGATCCTATAACCTCACAAGCAATAAATTTAACAGCATGAGTACATAATATTTGAATAGGTACCCATAACTGGAAATGTACCATTTCTGTGCTATGATGGTTTCAATTCAGATATTTAACCCATCCACTTCTGCTGAGGGAAAAAGAAAAGTCTCAGAATTGCTTGTCTGATATGCAATAGAGTAGATGGATGATGTGTACTACACCAGATGGTCGCTTGATATCACTTAACGTCTGCCTTGCTGTGAGATTTATTCAATGCCTGCGTGTCTCTGATACAGTAAAAATGGTTTGTTACACTTTTTTGGAATACAAAGATATGCTTCTTAAGTATGGCAAAGCTCAAGGTAACAGAAAAACTGCTAATCAGCTGTATCACAAATGTTTTATACAATGTAGCATGCCATCACACAAACTATTTGCCCAACTTATGCAGTGGCTCTGAGAAACAGGTACTTCCATCATGAGGAGGCAGGACTGTGGTGCTCCATGGCAATGTCACATGGCTGAATTTGAAGAAGGTGTATGGCATCGAATTGAAGAAACGCCGACAATGAGTACTTGAACAATTATGCGTGTAGTGGTTGTTAGTCACAGTATTGTCTGGGACATTCTGTGGGAGCAACAATTAATTCCATACCACTTAATGAATGGTACACACTATGGATCCAGCCAATTTTCCACAACACGTTGCCTACCGCATGTAGTTTCTGCACCGCTGCATAGACACACCAGTTTCCATGTTGAGTTCTGTTCACAGATGAATGTAAGTTCACAAGGAACTGTGTTCTGAATTCTCAACACGGTAATGTCTGGGCAGACAAAAAACCTCATCCCCCACACGTTCAGGGATTTCAGCACTGGCTTGGTATTAATGTTTGGGCAGGTATTGTGGATGGTCATGTGATTGGGCTATACCTCGTTCCACTCAAGATAACTGGTCCTGCATACCTGATCTTCCTACAAAATGCATTGGACTCATTCTTGGAAGCTGTGCTGCTGAATGTCCACCAGAAAATGTGGTTTCAGCATGATGGTGCACCACCTCACTTCACATGTTTGATTTGGAGACATTTCAAAGATGGTGTGGAGAAAGATGGATAGGCTGAGGTGGTCCATCCACATGACCACATTAACAGACTTAGCTCCTTTGACTACTTCTTGTGATCTCATTTGCAAAATTTAACTTACAAGACTCCTGTAGAGACAGAAGAAGATCTGCTGGCATGAATTCTGGCTACGGCACTATAAGTTGAAGAGATACCAGGTGGTATGGAGAGTGTGTACCAGAACATGCTTTGAAGATATAATGTTTGTAACAACGTTGGTGGTCACCACATTGAGCCACTATTGTAATGCATCAGTACTCTTCTATACAGTCAGGGTTCTGTAATGTTTTGGAATAATGTAAACATATAATGTTTAAGTGTTAACACAAACAAATGTCCTTAAGTGATAAATGGATGTTTCATTATGTTTCCTTTCGAATTGTTACCTAATAGCTGTACTGCATAACATCTAATTCAAATCCTCAAGCAGAGGTGGATGAGTTAAACATATTAATTGAAACAATCATAGAATAGAAATTGTAGATTTCTGGACATGATTTGCTATTCGAAATATTATGTTCTCACTCACCTCCACAAGTCCTAGAAGTTTGTAACAGGAATTTCAGAATAATTTGTATAGATAGCTGCAACCAGTCAATTACCAAATATCTCTTTATTTAATTCACCTAGTTTTTGGTCTGTTTCAGGTTCATCTTCAAACAAGATGAGCAAAAGTTTAAGTATTTATATTTAGAGCAAAATGCTGGGTACTGGCAGTTCTTCATGCAACAGTGTGGACAGTATTGGTGCCTACTGACAGCTTTCCCTTCCATTGTCTTTCACCTGCAGATAAAACAGGCAATTGTTGATATAGTCAGCTTCTCTTTGGAAATTAGTATGGATTTAAAATCATTAATCAATCATAATTTGTCTCACCCTCTTCTCGCATGATATTCTAAGTTCCATATCCAGTTTGGAGATATGAAAACTTCCACTAGAACTTCTAAGAATATGTGATCTAACTGAAGCTGTAGAATTTACATCTAACTCCTTCAGTATGCTAACACATACTAGAAGAAACCTCTTTAACATAACAGACTGCAAAAATTAGTGTCATAATGAAGAATTGGTCTTTGCCATAAATACAAATTGTGTAAGTGAGACTTTGATCAGTTTATTTATATAACTGCAAATTTCAGTCCAAACTGGAGAGAATGATTACTCCTTATTCTAAGAATTCTTTGCTATAAAAGCATTAAACAGGGATGCACTAATAAAATTTTTGGATAAAGTGCTTCTGATTCTATGCCAACCATTCTCCTCTTGATTTCTCACATGTTTCCTAAATTATGGTTTCTTCAACAGTTATAGGTAACTTTCTATTTTCTTCAGAAAATTAATTATGTTGCCTTCAGGAATTCATTAAATTAATAAAAATCTAACAAAATATAACACAAGAAATTCAGTTTCATTGGAGAAATCTTATGTTACATGTAATGTATGAAACACAGAACTACATCACACTCCGTAATTCAGTATACAAACATTATCTTCATCAACATCATTCAGTATTGACTAATAGATTATGCCTCCTTGTCCATGCATGATGGTTTACTGCTATGACCATTTATTTCACACCTGATTGTTTTATGAAATCATACACTCATTTTTATCATGTTGCTTTTTAGTTAGTATGCAATAATAGCTGAATAAACCACATGGATTGCAAGTTATTAGTTTGTTCTTGTAAATTTCATCTGTAATTCTCTTCACATTAACCTCTCAAACACTGCTCTTATTATCAAAGGCAGTAACTTAGCACTCTGAACATTGGCTGAGCACTCAAGACATTTTGCTGCCTTACAGAAATTTGTTGACATTTTTGTACAAGGACTCTTAAATATAGATAAAAATTATAAGAACTACATGTTTCTCATTTTTCCTTTGATCTGATGAAACACATTATTCAGTCCTACATATTTTCAGAAAATAATGAGCATAACTGCACTATGTTTCCTTACCTTGGTACATTATCATTAGAGTATAGTGTTGCTGCACCATAAAGAAAACAAAGCAGACCTACTATAGCAGCAGGAATAAGCATTTTGGTGTAGAAATCCAACCAAGCAAAGTACAGGCCTATTTTGTCACCAAAATATTTCTTGATGAGCCAAAAGGGTTGCTTCTTATACCAACATGACAGAGATGCCCACTCAAGATACAGCAACTGTAGGTGATACAAGAATAACATTTGACATTCCATAAACAAGACTATGGTTTTAGTTAAAAGTATCACACCAAAAAGAGAAATGATAGCATGCTGTGATAGTGGATTTATACAACAAATATTATGAGAAAGGATATGCCCATCCAAAATCAGTAATGCAACATAAATGAAACTAATGTTAATATCACTCGTGGAAATATGGAGGGGGCCAGAAGTCAGTTGTACTAGCAATCAAATGGTTCAAATGGCTCTGAGCACTATGGGACTCAACTGCTGAGGTCATTAGTCCCCTAGAACTTAGAACTAGTTAAACCTAACTAACCTAAGGACATCACAAACATCCATGCCCGAGGCAGGATTCGAACCTGCGACCGTAGCGGTCTTGCGGTTCCAGACTGCAGCGCCTTTAACCGCACGGCCACTTCGGCCAGCTACTAGCAATCCTTACAGTTTGTTCTGCCTAGCATAGTGGCACTCAATTGTGAACTTGATTAGTGCATCATACCTGTAAGTCATTTGACATTAGCACTTTGAGTTTTATTCTTTGTTGTTATTTTAAAAACAATGAATAGTAAGTTAACTACAGAACGATGAGGTTTTTTTGTAACATGATGGAAACATGACCATAACAACAATGCCGTTTGTGATTTGTTCATGGAATATTTTCCAAATATTCAGCCTTCATCTCAATAAGTTATTCAAAAATTATTTAAGATTTAAAGAGACTGTGTAAGTAGTGGAGCTCTCTCATTCAGGCATGCAGAACTCTGTTACTACAGAAGAAAATCTTAATGCTGTTGAGCAATTTTTTGTGCAATCACTGACTAAATCTCACAGAAAAGTGTCCAAGGAGTATGGAATAGCAGAAAAAGGCCAAAAAAGGATTCTAAAAAAGCTGAAATTCTGAACATATAGGCCTAATTGTAGACGATCCAGACAGGTAAATTGAATTCTGAAAGCTGTACAGTCTGACAAGAAACCAACCCCAAGTTCAACAAAAGTATTCTTTGAGGTGACAAAGTGACTCTTAAGATGAGTGGAAGAGTGAACAGACACAACTGTTTCTACTGAGATTTCACAATGGAGGCAGAGTTAAACTCTTCTGGCAAGATTGCATGAGCAAGGATTTTCAGCATCGGGCTACTCACGTCTTTTTTTTAATGGTATTATCAATTCTGTAAATTACTTACATATGCTTCAAGAAGCGTTTTTAGGACTGGAAAATAGTCCACTTTTTGAACATACAAAGTCAATTAAGGAAAAGTTGATATGGCAACAAGATGGGGCACCCCTGCTTTATGGAATTATAGAGAGAGACTTTGTAAATGAAAACTTTAATGTATGGATTGGCAGACTGGTTACTGTTGAATGGTTTCCATGACCTTATATATTGCACCAATGGACTTTTTAGTCAGAGGTACATTAAAAAATGAGGTTTATACCATCAGGATTTATGATGTTGAGCATTTTAAGGAATGAATTCAATCAGAATCTGAAAATCTACAGTCCTGAAAGATTTGTGAGAAAATTTGTGAATCAGCATTGAAAAGACACAATGTTTGCTGAGGATAGCATGGAAATCACTTTGAACATCTTTTGTTAGTTCATTGACTCTTATTTCTGTGTTGATAATACATTTGTATTTTCATTTGTTTAGTATCATTGCACAAAATGCATTTTTGACAACTGACTTATAGTCCACCCTGTATATTGATACATGTCTGATCAGAATCATATCAATGTAACAAAAGTCAGATGGACTGAATATATCAGCTATAATCACAGAATGTGAGTCATATATGATCTGGATCCAACAGTCTGCTGGGAATTGTTTTATGCACATGTTTACCTGGAAATGTGTTTCTGTTGCATGTCTACACTGCAAAAACACAAAAAGAATGATGAACAGCAACTATAAATTTTCAGAATAAACTCATTAAGTGAGAGAGGCTAAGTATGTTGCAAAATTTCTCTTCAAACTAGGAAACTGCATTTTACATGTAATATGCTGGTCACGGATGTGAGGAAGTGTGAAGGTAAGGTTGCAAAGGGAGGGAGGAAAATCTACTGTAAAAAGGGGAACGAACACTTCTTCAGCAATAAAAGTGGGTATGTTTTAGTGAAGGAAAATCAGAAAATAATTAAAGTTGTTATAGGCATACAACCCCTATGCATTTTTTGACTTGCACGTAAATATGAATTTCAGTTCCAGCAGATCAGTTGTAGTGTATTTTAGAGATGGGTGATCTGCTCATGAACTGATTCAAAGAGCCACATCCTTCTAAGGAGTGAGTGATCGGTGAATTGGAAAAGGGAGCTGTAGTTCATCTGATCTGAAATGTCTCTGGCAACATAAGTGAGCAGAATGAAGATTCTGCCACAGACTGCTGCAGCAACACCTCATGCCACATGCTGAAGGAAACATTTCCCAAGCTGCAGAAAAATGTGCTGCAGACCATGTGCATGTATAGATCTTCATATCTTACTAATGTGAGCAGCTTTTCTTAGGCATGTAAGGGATATAAAATGAAAACAGATCAGTTCTTCAGAACGCCGCATGCTACTGGATGGGTAAGTCTCCCCTGACCCAGGGTTCTGGACAACTTTTATGAACTGTACCCCTTTTCCTAAACCTCACCAGTCCTTTTCCTTCACCTATCCTCTTTTCCCTTTAACCCTTCTACCATAAGAAGGAGCCAGTAGCTCCAAAAATTGCAAAACCATAATACCTTTTACATGTGTCTTCTCTTGTCACCGCACAGTGAGATTTTTTATCTATAGAATTACCTACACTTTCAAAATTGATAATTTTTGTTAGAACATTGAAAGTGTGACATATATTGAATGTGTCTACTTTTCTTATATGATGGCACAGGAAGTATGGCTTGTTGGCAAAGTCAATGTCAGTCACCAAATCCAAATGCTGACCGTCCAATATTTTGTTAGTCGTAGTGTTTTTCTTTTAATTATCACGGCAATGACCAATTCATACAAATAACATCATGTTGCATAATGATTGGCAGTCTCCAATAAACTGTAGGTTCTTGTGTAACAGGCTGGATAAGTTGGAGGCTGGTTAAGTCTTACCACAGCCCACAGGGCCTTGTCTAGAAACAAAAAATTGGATAGTTCAAACTAACCTTTGGACTGAAGATGGCTTTGTCTTCTATAACACTCAAATATTCTCTCTTTCCAAGTATCACCATTCAGTTATTAAATATTACATTTACACTGACCTGTAGCACATTTTGGTGCTGTTTAGGCACTCTCCAAGATTCAGACAGAACATTAAGTTTGATATATGACAAGTCAATTTTTGTGAGGTGTTGCTGTTAACAATTATACAGCCACTACATACTCCTAGAAAGTATATTACAACTCATATTGTTTGCCCAAAATGTGCTAAGGAGAACATCATTGCTGTGTTTGATCCTTTGTGATTGACTAGTCCATCCACCATACACCCATGACTTATCAATTCATTGGTGATGCCTGATTATGGAGCTATAAACCCTCCAAAACTAGTTATGCAATAAAAAGATACATTACCTACAACTGAAATGGATATTTAATTAAATTATCATTCTGTTTGGAGAAAAAGGTTCTTAGTTTATTGTCAACTACAATATAAAACAAAAACCTACAGAGATGAAAGGAGTAACACTCATTGACAATATATCTTGCATCTGAAAACTTTGCAGCACATTAAAACTCAAAACTGAACCTTTCCTATTTTTATTATTGACTGACTGGAAGGAAATTTCCATTCAGCAGTGGAGTGCAGGATATTATGTGTGCAGTATTAATCTGCAAGGAAATTTGAAACCAGTGAACACTCTAATATAAAGCGAAAGATTCATTCTAGAATAATACTCCTCCTCATAGCATTGCAACATGGGAGTGCCACTGTCAAACCTACATGTTGTAGAATAGGAAAAGCCTGAATATAATGAACTGGTAGTCCAATCAGAATGCTTAAATGACTACTTTAAAATAACCTGACATGAAATAAGTAACTTCCTGACCAATTAAACCTGTGTGCCGGACTGAGAATTGAACTCAGAGAAGGAAGGTAGGAGATGAGGTACTGGCAGAAGTGAAGCTGTGAGGATGGGGCATGAGCCATGCTTGGGTAGCTCAGATGGTAGAGCACTTGTCCATGAAAGGCAAAGGTCTTGAGTTCAAGTCTTGGTCTGGCACACAGTTTTAATCTGCGAGGAAGTTTCATACCAGCACACACTCCACTGAAGAGTGAAAATCTTGTTCTGGATGAAATAAGTAAGTAGTCACAAACATGTAGAATTATACAAAACATACCTAGATAGCTGATATATTATTTTATAGACTGCCCCTCTTCCTACACTTTCCAAATCACTATAAATTATGTGGGAGAAAGTATTTTCAGTGTATCATATATTAAGGTTTTGTACCATTCCATTTATGAATGGCGCATGGAAAGGACAACAGTTCAAGCTGTTACTGGCCTAACTCTGATGCGAATATAGGTATGTGATACAGGTTATTAATTTGATGGATAAGATTTCATGCTCATAAGATGTATGGCTATAAAATAATGGGACTGACGTTATCACAGAGTAAGTATGCATGCACCAAAGATGAATGACCAATAACTGTGAAGCATGAAACCTTCTCAGTCTAATATGGCACCTCTGCTGTCTGTAGACAAATCAGTGTGGGTATGGCCTTCATTTGTGTGAGAGCTGTTTGCCAAAAAAATTGTAAGTGTAATAATAGAGCACACGAAACTTGGAAAAACTGCTACTGAAAGCTGTCTTTCACTAAAATAAATATGTGATGAAGACTGTTTATCACATACAAGAGTTTTTGAGTGGTTCGAGTGTATCTAAGATGGCTGAGATGACACTGATAACACACACGCACGAGATGCCCTTCAACATAAAAAAGGATGAAAATATAAAAAGAAAGGTAGGTAATTTGAATTGATCTCACCTTGGTTGAGTATTTGATTGACTGCTGAAGCTGTAGGAATTGACAAAGAATGCATAAGGCAAATTTTAAACAACCAGTTTAGCATTAGAGAAGTGTGTGTAAAACTGGTGACAAAAACTCTCACGATTCAACAAAAAGAATCTTATGAAAATGTTTGTACTGACACTTTGAATACTACTGAAAATGATCATAACTTCTTGGAAAGAGTGATTACATGTGACAAATCTTGTTTCTTCATTTATAATTCAGAAAATTAAGTGCCAGTCCATTTACTGGAAGGGCCTACTTCACAAAGAGCGAGAAAAGCTCACATGAGCAAATCATGATTCAAAGCAATGATAAAACTGCCAAATTGTGGAACAAGTAATGGATCCTGCATCAAGGCAATGCACCAACTCATACCACATTGTCTGTTAAGAGGTTTTTAGTGATGTACAGCATCCCATTGTCAGACTACCCACCTTATTCACTTGACCTAGCACCAATGTCAAATCTACATGAAGAAGAATAAGATTTCAGTCTGCTGAAGCAGTGAAAGAAAATGTAGCATGTGTCATCAATGAGCTCACAGAGGACTACTTCAAGCACTGTTTCCATGAATGGAAAACTCACATGGAGTGTTTTCGGATAAAGGAGGGGAGTATATTGAGGGTGACAATAAGTAAATATGTATGTTTTTGAAATAAAATGTTTCTCAGCAAGAGTCCCATTATTTTATTGCCACATTGGATACAATGTGTATTTTCTTCAATCACTGAGGAGAATTTTATGATCAAGGGATTTGTGATAAAACTATTTAAGAGTGGAACTAATTGATTTGAAAATCATACAGAGAACCTAAGACATATTATGTCATGGTCATGATGATACTTAGCACTTTAACCTGAATGGCTGTATATCTTTGTACTCACTAACTTCAGTATATTCAGGATTTTCCTTCATCACAATAACACATATGATATATTTGTGTAATTTGAAGGCAGGCATAAGTGGCAATGGACTAAGCTGAACAAAACATATGTTTCACACTGTGTTATGCAATGATATGTCATGTAGAAGGTGGTTTATGAGCTTTGTTATGTTGTTGGTTCAGAAGGAGCTTTTGGTGACATATAGTAATATATGCAAATAATGGACCTGCCGGGGTTCATGTACATATTACCTGGAGGTATCTGTTTACAGTTTTTCAGCTGATAGTTGTCTGATTGACATTACATTGTTCCATTAGCATGAATGACTGGCATTCTCAAAGAATAATGCTCCACTTCTCATGGTGGACTGAAGTGGAGTTTTGGCTGCAAATTATGTAGTTTTAATAGTGTTAAACGCATTTATAGTTATACATAAGGCTGAGGCAATATACATTGCAACCCTGGACTTGCTTTATGGCTCAGGAGAAATCCGGGCAGAAGCTAAATATGTGAAGAACTGACTTATATGAAGTTTCTGATAAGAAAGATTATGATAATTCATGAAATATTTCATAAAATGTAGCCCAACTCATATAAAATAGTTTGAACATATTTTGATTTTCAGCTGGGACTACAGGAAATAAATGTTGTGGTTATCTAGGGTGACTAGCATAAGTCACTACATAGATGAATGGTTGAATATTTGCTTTGTGGTTAGAAATAAATGCATATTTCAAGGGATGTTGAACATATTTAAATACATGCCAAATAAAATGATGAATTCCATGTAGATAGTGTTATATTTTGTAATATGTTGAAGACAATGGTTTACTGACATTATAATCAATGTGGATTTAGAATACATTGTTCTTGTGAAAAACAACTAGCTCTTAACTCACACAAAGTGTTGAGTGCTATCAACAAATGATTTCAAGTTCATTCCATATTTTTAGATTTACAGAAGGATTTTGACATATCACCTCACAAGTAGCTTGTAATCAAATTGCATGCTTATGGAATATTGTCTCAGACACATAACTGGATTCATGATTTCCAGTCCTAGAGGTAACAGCTCATAGTAATTTATAGATTAAAATAGACGTGATTTCTGGCACTCCACAAGGTAGTATTATAAGCCCTCTGGTCTTCCTTATCTATATAAACAATGTAGGAGACAATCTAAGGAGCTGATTTAAGTTGTTTGCAGATGCTGCTGTCATTTATATTCTAGTAAAGTCATCAGAAGATCAAAATGAACTGAAAAATAATTTAGATATAATATTTGTATGGTGCAAAAATTGTCAATTGACCGTAAATAATGAAAAGTGCAATGTTGTCCATAGGAGTGCTCAATCAGTTAAACTTCAGCTACTTGATAAATCAATCAAATCTGAATTCAACTAAATACCTAGGAATTACAATGACACACAACTTAAAATGGAAAGAACACATACAAAATGTTGTGGGGAAGGCAAACCAAGGACTTCACTTTATTGGCAGAACACTTAGAAAGGGCAACACATCTACTAGAGAGACCGCATGAACTATGCTTGTCTGTCCTCTTTTGGAGTACTTCTGGGTGGTGTCGGATCCTCAACAGATAGGATTAATGGAGTACATTGAGAAAGTTCAAACAATGGCAGCATATGTTGTACTACTGAGAAATAGGAGGGAGAGAGTGTCACGAACACAATACAGGATTTGGAGTGGACATAATTGAAACAAAGAAGTTTTTTATTGTGGGGGGATCTTCTCATGAAATTTCAATCACCAGTTTTCTTCTCTGAATCTGAAAGAATTTTTCTGTTGTCAACCTACACAGAGACAAATAATCATCATAATAAAATAAAGGAAATCAGAGCTCACATGGAAAGATATAGCTGTTCATTTTTTATGCATGCTGTTTGGGAGTGCCATAACAGAGAATTATTGTGAAAGTGGTTTGATGAAACCTCTGCCAGGCACTTAGGTGTGATCTGCAGAGTAGCTATGTAGATATAGTAGAATGCTTCAATTGTAACTTAAAAAGATGAGGATCTAGTTTTTGTATTTTTTTAGTTCATTGAATTGTGTCTAGAGGGAGTATTCTTTGAACTACTATGTATTCTATCCCTGTGTTATTGGACAGTGAGGAAAAAAAGGAGGAAGGAAGATGATGGTTTTAAATTCCTTTGGTGATTTAGATCATTAGAGACAGAAACAAAAGCTAGGGAAATCATACAAAACCAAAAGCTTGAAAGCCTGATAGTGACTTAAACTCTACTTCTTTGAGTCTAGTGTACAAAATGCTATGCCACTTTGATCCATGCGAGCAAAGAGTTAAATGAGTTTGCTAGCATAATTGTTGTTGCCATGGTAAGGATAAGATCATGATTACTCTGTAATTCCAACAGCAAACTGCTGCTTTCTGTTTATCATTGTAGAAAGTCAGTGCAAACCTCTTTATGGGATGTGGATAACATATTTATAATTTAAGAATATCATAATTTGTATCAAATCTGGGAAGTAAGAACAAGTTTCACAAACAAAATTCAGTCCTTAAAGGTAAAGGGAAGGTTATCTTCCTTCTTTTCATATTTAGTATCCTTGCTCTATATTTTTCGCATTCACTTCTTCTTCAGTTTTGATGGACCTAGTTTTACCTTGTTTCCACTTATGATAAATTAACAGCTCATGCATCAGCTGATTTATCTGCATTTTACTGAATATGAAGCTACCATTCATTTACTGGGGATACACACAAGACTTAGTTAGGAAAATTAACTTTCAAATGATACCTACTCTATTGCCTAGAGGAGAGAAAGGATGAAGAAGGATCACTTAGCTGTGCACATTTCATATGTTTATGTACCATGACTACAGGAATAACTTATTCTTTCTTCACCTGTAATGTTTTCAGATTATTATTCATATCTACATTTATTTATCAATAATTTACAAGGGCAGTTCAATAAGTAATGCAACACATTTTTTTTCTCGGGCAATTTTGGTTGAAAAAACTGGAAATTTCTTGTGGAATATTTTCAAACATTCCTGCTTTGTCTCGTATAGTTTCATTGACTTCCGACAGGTGGCAGCGCTGTACGGAGCTGTTAAAATGGCGTCTGTTAATGGATGTGCGTTGCAAACAACGGGCAGTGATCGAGTTTCTTTTGGCGGAAAACCAGGGCATCTCATATATTCATAGGCGCTTGCAGAATGTCTACGGTGATCTGGCGGTGGACAAAAGCACGGTGAGTCATTGGGCAAAGCGTGTGTCATCATCGCCGCAAGGTCAAGCAAGACTGTCTGATCTCCCGCGTGCGGGCCGGCCGTGCACAGCTGTGACTCCTGCAATGGCGGAGCGTGCGAACACACTTGTTCGAGATGATCGACGGATCACCATCAAACAACTCAGTGCTCAACTTGACATCTCTGTTGCTAGTGCTGTCACAATTGTTCACCAGTTGGGATATTCAAAGGTTTGTTCCCGCTGGGTCCCTCGTTGTCTAACCGAACACCATAAAGAGCAAAGGAGAACCATCTGTGCGGAATTGCTTGCTCGTCATGTGGCTGAGGGTGACAATTTCTTGTCAAAGATTGTTACAGGCAATGAAACATGGGTTCATCACTTCGAACCTGAAACAAAACGGCAATCAATGGAATGGCGCCACACCCACTCCCCTACCAAGAAAAAGTTTAAAGCCATACCCTCAGCTAGTAAAGTCATGGTTATAGTCTTCTGGGACGCTGAAGGGGTTATTCTGTTCGATGTCCTTCCCCATGGTCAAACGATCAACTCTGAAGTGTATTGTGCTACTCTTCAGAAATTGAAGAAACGACTTCAGCGTGTTCGTAGGCACAAAAATCTGAACGAACTTCTCCTTCTTCATGACAACGCAAGACCTCACACAAGTCTTCGCACCCAAGAGGAGCTCACAAAACTTCAGCGGACTGTTCTTCCTCATGCACCCTACAGCCCCAATCTCGAACTGTCGGATTTCCATATGTTTGGCCCAATGAAGGACGCAATCCGTGGGAGGCACTACGCGGATGATGAAGAAGTTATTGATGCAGTACGACGTTGGCTCCGACATCGACCAGTGGAATGGTACCGTGCAGGCATACAGGCCCTCATTTCAAGGTGGCGTAAGGCCGTAGCATTGAATGGAGATTACGTTGAAAAATAGTGTTGTGTAGCTAAAAGATTGGGGAATAACCTGGTGTATTTCAATGCTGAATAAAACAACCCCTGTTTCAGAAAAAAATGTGTTGCATTACTTATTGAACTGCCCTCGTATATGATATAGGTTTCATCAAGTATGTACGCATAACAAGTAAATATAATTAGATATATACATAAGTGACAAGTATACATAATGAATAACACAATAAACAATATTAATAAGTGGCTAAAGAAATAAATGGATTAAAATGAATGATGTAATTTACTACCTATAGTAATATCCAGCTTCCCATTTAACTGAAAATAGTTGTCAAGCATATAAATTTTGCACATTGGTGTTAACTGACCTTTGCTACATTTCATTTTCATAATCATAATAACTTTCTTTTTGGGAGATCCACTTTTTTTAAGCTGCCCATATCAGATGTTTCTTTAAAGAATTAGGGTCATTTATTATACAAGGTGGTTCTGTGATGATGTTATAAACTTTCAGGGCTGATGGACAGTGGTAGATGTATAATTTTGAGGTAAGGGACCCTGGTCCGGAAACATCAGAATCGAAAGTTATAAGCAGTTATTGTTGTGATTCCTCTGACAGTGGAATACATGCACTGGTTCTGTTGTTGTTAAGATTGTAAGGTATGTCCTGGGGTGGTAGTATGGACCAAAACAAGAAAAAAATGTGTAGTAAACATAGGCCCCAAATGTCGATAGCTCCTAAAGTATGCATTTTAAAAAAACACAAAGAGCTTGCAGTAGAAGAGATGTGTTGCACAGTATTGAAGACAAACACATTCTTACTATCTTTCAAGACCTTTTCAGTTACCTTTGAAATTGAAGATAATAGTGATACTGGTCTACAGTTTTCTGTTTTGTTCTAAATGTGAAAGGATAAGATCACATTTTACAGTAAGGAACAGTTGAAGATGGTGATTGTTTCCATCAGCATGACAATGTACCCTGTCATAAAGCAGTTGAGGCAATGGTTTTTGGGCAGTTCCTGAAATGTACTGGCCTGCCCAGTCCTGATTTGTGCACATTTGAGTTGAGTTAGAATGTCGACTTCACTTCATCCCCCAGTGTCTAACTTCACTATCCTCTTGATTTTGGCTCTAAGAATGGGCTGCCATTCCTCCACAGATATAAACACTTCATTGAAAGTGTCCTCTGCAGAGATCAAGGCATCATGAAGGTGAAGGTGGACACAGCCCATATTAATGTTCGGTAATAGGTATTTGGACACTTTTGATCTGATAGTGTATATCTGCATTGCATATTCATATGGTAAGCAGCCATACTCAGAAAGCATGCAGTCAGTTACATACAACATTACTGTATAAGGTCATTAGTGTTACACATATTAGTCATTAGGGGCCAGGTATAAGATCTGATATCCAAAAAGAAAGAGGAAATACTCAGCAATAGAGTGGTGAGTCAGTTTGTTCATATGCCTGTGTGAATGATCATTGAAATATATTTTTAGTATAATTTGTATGTATATAAAGCAAAATATTTTGAGGACTTGTTCAATTTACCTGACCTGTTCATTTATGACATTTTAACTGTTTATTCAAAATAATACTCTGGTTAAGAAACTTGGCAGAACTATCATATTAATGTTAAATTGATAACCCAAACTTACATCTTTCATGACTTTCAGATAAGGAGCCCTCAGATAAATTTGCAGTTGGCAGAAAATTATTTTTGTATTAGAGTAAAGGATTTTAATTATTAGTTTAACATGCAAGTTAAAGCAAAGTATAAATATTTTCATGCAGGGGTGTTTAGCCGAATAATACTATAAGAAGTGAATAAAACAGTCTGAGCTTGAAAATTCTTCAATTATAGTAGCTTACCCTCCTATCAAAAATATATCCACTGGATGCATCATGAGCATATTTCCCTTCATGTAAAGGAAATGCTGCCAAATATGTTTTATTGTTGAGGAGTCTGCGGATGCCGCACTGTAAAGTTATTTCAGTTTGTATCTTTCTTTTTTAGCATGTTATCATACAAAATAAATGTGATGTAAACAACAATATATCTGAAATGTTGCAGCTAATGAATTAATTAACATGTAAATATTATAACTGTGTCATTATCCAAAAGCATTTCCAGTTGAAATAGATAAAAATGCCACTTTGACACTGTGTAATAATGCTTTGCATCTAAGATGTAGCTTTTACTGCAAAATTATTATGGCAAGGAATAAAATTTTGCATGCAAAAGAACAAGGTGAAAATTTCTCAGTTTTGTATTGAAAACTTCTTTTTAGGTAAAAAAAGTTCTTATTTCTCAATTTAGTTTCCTTTTAGATCAGTGTTTCATCCCCATCATTCCAATGAGTAGGAACTGTGATTCTGATAGGTATGCTCAATACCAATTTACTACTGCCATAGCATTTTTTTGCCTCAAAATATATACGCACACAATTTCCTTTGGATGTGGGAATGAGCAGAAGTCAGAGAATCCCAGTCTGGTGAATAGGTTAGATGTTCCAACAATTCATACTCCAAAATATTTTGGTTTTCACATTGGTAAATCTTAAATTGTATACCACGGCATGTCCATATAGCTTGTAATAGTATCAAGTGTAGAAGTATGAAACTGGAATTTGGTTGCAATAATTACACATCTGTTGTTTGGAACTGACAAATAGTACTTTATTCAAAATCATCTCCACTGTTATTTATACGTTTCTCTCACCTCTCCAGCACGCTGTGAATGCCACGTCAAAAAAACAAGTTGAAGTGAACCAGTCAGTGGGCCATTTTTGCACATTTTCATATGAATTGAAGTGTTGTTCAGCAAGAGCATGCCCCAGTGATGCAAATAGATGATAATTGGACAGAGCAAAGGCTGGAAAATATGCCGAATGAATGCCTCGGTAGTTTCCCTGACTTGTTTTTCTGTGGGTAATTGGCATTATCATGGAGCAGTATGACTTTGTGTTGTTTTTTTCCGTATTCTGGTCATTTTTCACATAATCCTCAATTTAAACCAATCATTTGCTGTTGTTAGTGTTCAGTGTTAATGATTGCACCAGGTTTCAGCAGCTCATAAATATGACACCCTTCTGATTCCAACAAACACAGAACATTGTCTTCTTTCCAAAGTGATTTGGTCTCGCAGTGGATGATGATGGTTTGCCTGGATTCACCCATGATTTATGATGCTTAGGATTCTCAAAAATATCCATTTTCCATCACCTGTCACTATTCAATGGAGAAACGACTTTCTTTTGTATCTGACGAGCAGCATTTCACAAATGGTCTTTCGATCTGCTTGCTGTCTTTCGTTCAGTTCATGTGGAATCTATTTTCCCACTTTCTGCACCTTTCCCACAGCTTTCAACCAAAGAGAAATGGCTTTCTGCATCACATTCAATTGTTCCACAAGTTCCTGTTGAGTTTGAGTGTCATATTCATCCAGTCAGGCCTGCAATTCATTATCTTCAAACTTTTTCGGTTGTTTCCCACACTTGCATTTGTCACATCAAAATCACCACTTTTGAATTTTTTGAACCACTTGAAACACTGTGTTTTCCCAAGATCATGTTCACCAAAAGCTTTGACACGTATCTGATGTGACTTTTCAGCAGTTTTCTTCAAATGATAACAGAAAACCACTATTGTCTGCAAATCGCAGTTCATGGGCACAAAGCTCGACATGTTTATGGATCTGAAACAGATACTGATGTATGGTACTTGGATTACTTTGTGTCGACATTCATCATCAGCCATTACAGGAAGCAGATGGTGCCGCACACACAGTATCACTGACCCCACACTGACATCTAGCACCATCTATAGCAAAATTCCAGTTTCGTACTTCTACACCCAGTAATCTACAGACAAATAAAACTACTACCACTTCCAGCACCATCTTTGTAGATAAGTACATTGTCCTATCAGAAGATGATTTTCTCCTTTGTTTCTTTTGCAGTCATGGCCTCTACCTACACATTTTTTCATTTAGTTCATTCAGAAAAATTTCACAGTATTAAATAAAAATCATTTCAGATTCAAAAATTGGCCATGATCTTTCTTGTAGATAAAATATTTGCTACATCTCCTACTTCCAAGCCATCACCCATTACTTTGATTGCTGTTTCCTTTATAACACAACCCACTTCCACAGTGAACTTTCTAATGTACGATGTGCAGTGACAATTAACTTACAGGTAGCTGGTTTGAATCTTGCTGATAGAAGAAATGTTCAGCATCAGTATTGGGGAAAAGAAGTGGTAGTGTAAGGTTCCTGATCATCAAAATTTGTCTCAATATCCTGGATTAATTTATAAATCTCTTCACAGGGTCTCATGAAATGAGGGTGTGTGACTTGTCAGTCAGACAGGGACACCAGGCCCAGCAGTTCCTTTGATGTTATTCAAGAAGAGTAGACCATGTGCCAGCAATGGATTTTACCTTTTGCCTTCTCTCATTTTCACACTATGCACATGCGTGCATGTGTATACACACACACACACACACACACACACACACACACACACACAAACAAACACAAAAACACATTCATTGACAAACAACAGATACATCTGAGACACAATTCTCATACACCCCATGTGTGCAAAGGGAAAAACTCCTTCCATATTAGGTGCTGGACAATAGAATGAGGTCTACCACCCAACAATTCTGTAAGAATCTTTCACTTTCCTTTTACAGTACATGAAGTGATGGACCCATGTATCATCTGCAGCAATAAATCATTGTACAAAATCATATATCTAAAAACAAAGATGATGTGACTTACCAAATGAAAGTGCTGGCAGGTCGACAGACACACAAACAAACACAAACATACACACAAAATTCAAGCTTTCGCAACAAACTGTTGCCTCATCAGGAAAGAGGGAAGGAGAGGGAAAGACGAAAGGAAATGGGTTTTAAGGGAGAGGGTAAGGAGTCATTCCAATCCCGGGAGCGGAAAGACTTACCCTAGGGGGAAAAAAGGACGGGTATACACTCGCACACACACACATATCCATCCACACATATACAGACACAAGCAGACATATTTGAAGACAAAGAGTTTGGGCAGAGATGTCAGTCGAGGCAGAAGTGCAGAGGCAAAGATGATGTCGAATGACAGGTGAGGTATGAGTGGCGGCAACTTGAAATTAGAGGAGATTGAGGCCTGGTGGATAACGGGAAGAGAGGATATATTGAAGAGCAAGTTCCCATCTCCGGAGTTTGGAAAGGTTGGTGTTAGTGGGAAGTATCCAGATAACCCGGACGGTGTAACACTGTGCCAAGATGTGCTAGCCGTGCACCAAGGCATGTTTAGCCACAGGGTGATCCTCATTACCAACAAACACTGTCTGCCTGTGTCCATTCATGTGAATGGACAGTTTGTTATTGGTCATTCCCACATAGAATGCGTCACAGTGTAGGCAGGTCAGTTGGTAGATCACGTGGGTGCTCTCACACATGGCTCTGCCTTTGATCGTGTACACCTTCCGGGTTACAGGACTGGAGTAGGTGGTGGTGGGAGGGTGCATGGGACAGGTTTTACACCGGGGGCGGTTACAAGGATAGGAGCCAGAGGGTAGGGAAGGTGGTTTGGGGATTTCATAGGGATGAACTAACAGGTTACGAAGGTTAGGTGGACGGCGGAAAGACACTCTTGGTGGAGTGGGGAGGATTTAATGAAGGATGGATCTCATTTCAGGGCAGGATTTGAGGAAGTCGTATCCCTGCTGGAGAGCCATATTCAGAGTCTGGTCCAGTCCCGGAAAGTATCCTGTCACAAGTGGGGCACTTTTGTGGTTCTTCTGTGGGGGATTCTGGGTTCGAGGGGATGAGGAAGTGGCTCTGGTTATTTGCTTCTGTACCAGGTTAGGAGGGTAGTTGCGAGATGCGAAAGCTGTTGTCAGGTTGTTGGTGTAATGGTTCAGGGATTCCGGACTGGAGCAGATTCGTTTGCCACGAAGACCTAGGCTGTAGGGAAGGGACCGTTTGATGTGGAATGGGTGGCAGCTGTCATAATGGAGGTACTGTTGCTTGTTGGTTTGGTTTGATGTGGATGGACATGTGAAGCTGGCCATTGGACAGGTGGAGGTCAACGTCAAGGAGGCCTGTCTGACATTTGGCATTACCCCCAAAGGCCTCACACTTAAAGTTCCCATCTCTGGCTGCAACCCTTCTTTCCATCAGTCCCTATACCAGTTCCAAACTAAACAATCCATTGCCCTCACCCACCTAATCCTTCACCTACACATCAACTCAGCCAATGAACACACCCGTCAACTCCTATCCTTAATAAAAGTCCTTAATCTTTCCTCTCCCATGTCCACACCGGCTGTTCAGAGCATCCTCCTACAGGCCAACTGTAAATTAGAACAGCATGCCACCCTCCACCTCAAAAAACTATCCAATCTCCTGGTTTCCCACCTCCGGAAAGGCAACTCGCTCACCCTTCACAACCTTTCAAGCAAACCTCAACCTCCTCTCATTGCACACCAACCCAGTCTCTCCCATCTTCTCAATCTCCCACTTCCAGCTCCACTCCCTCCAAAACTTCAAAATTCCAATCAACACAACCTGGAACCACAACACCCTAAATCAGTAGTTAACCTTTCCTCCAGACCTCTCTCCCAATCCGAAACCTCTGTCCTATGCGAAGGCCTCACCTTCAGCCCCCCCCCCCCCCCCCCCCCAGATTCAACCAAATAGCCCTCGTCAAAGATTTACTGTCCTACACCCATACTCTCTGCTGGAAATATCACTTTGCCATGAAGAAAAATGATCCTAATCCTACTCCTAATGATCCAGCTCCCCAAGACACCATCCAAATTGAACCCTGCCTGGAACAGTCCCGTCCTCCGTCACAGCACGACCCACCTCCTCCTCCTCAAAATCACCCTCTCCAAACCTTCTTAAAAAACCTTAATCCTACTCCCAACATCACCACTGCTGAAGCCCAGGCTATCCGTTATCTGAAGGCTGATCGATCCATCGTCATTCTTCCGGCGGACAAGGGTTCCACGACCGTGGTACTTGATCGTCGGGAGTATGTGGCTGAGGGACTGCATCAGCTTTCAGACAACACCACATACAAAGTTTGCAAAGGTAACCCCATTCCCGATGTCCAGGCGGAGCTTCAAGGAATCCTCAGAACCTTAGGCCCCCTGCAAAACCTTTCACCTGACTCCATCAACCTCCTGACCCCACCGACACCCCGCACCCCTACCTTCTACCTTCTTCCTAAAATCCACAAACCCAATCATCCCGGCCGCCCCATTGTAGCTGGTTACCAAGCCCCCACAGAACGTGTCTCTGCCTACGTAGATCAACACCGTCAACCCATTACATGCAGTCTCCCATCCTTCATCAAAGACACCAACCACTTCCTCGAATGCCTGGAATCCTTACCCAATCTGTTACCCCCGGAAACCATCCTTGTAACCATTGATGCCATTTCCTTATAGACAAATATTCCACACGTCCAGGGCCTCGCTGCGATGGAGCACTTCCTTTCACGCCGATCACCTGCCACCCTACCTAAAACCTCTTTCCTCATCACCTTAGCCAGCTTCATCCTGACCCACAACTTCTTCACTTTTGAAGGCCAGACATACCAACAATTAAAGGGAACAGCCATGGGTACCAGGATGGCCCCCTCATACACCAACCTATTCATAGGTCGCTTAGAGGAAGCCTTCTTGGTTACCCAGGCCTGCCAACCCAAAGTTTGGTACAGATTTATTGATGACATCTTCATGATCTGGACTCACAGTGAAGAAGAACTTCAGAATTTCCTCTCCAACCTCAACTCCTTTGGTTCCATCAGATTCACCTGGTCCTACTCCAAATCCCATGCCACTTTCCTTGACGTTGACCTCCACCTGTCCAATGGCCAGCTTCACACGTCCGTCCACATCAAACCCACCAACAAGCAACAGTACCTCCATTATGACAGCTGCCACCCATTCCACATCAAACGGTCCCTTCCCTACAGCCTAGGTCTTCGTGGCAAACTAATCTGCTCCAGTCCGGAATCCCTGAACCATTACACCAACAACCTGACAACAGCTTTCGCATCTCGCAACTACCCTCCCGACCTGGTACAGAAGCAAATAACCAGAGCCACTTCCTCATCCCCTCGAACCCAGAATCCCCCACAGAAGAACCACAAAAGTGCCCCACTTGTGACAGGATACTTTTCGGGACTGGACCAGACTCTGAATGTGGCTCTCCAGCAGGGATATGACTTCCTCAAATCCTGCCCTGAAATGAGATCCATCCTTCATGAAATCCTCCCCACTCCACCAAGAGTGTCTTTCCACCGTCCACCTAACCTTCGTAACCTGTTAGTTCATCCCTATGAAATCCCCAAACCACCTTCCCTACCCTCTGGCTCCTATCCTTGTAACCGCCCCCGGTGTAAAACCTGTCCCATGCACCCTCCCACCACCACCTACTCCAGTCCTGTAACCCGGAAGGTGTACACGATCAAAGGCAGAGCCATGTGTGAGAGCACCCACGTGATCTACCAACTGACCTGCCTACACTGTGACGCATTCTATGTGGGAATGACCAATAACAAACTGTCCATTCACATGAATGGACACAGGCAGACAGTGTTTGTTGGTAATGAGGATCACCCTGTGGCTAAACATGCCTTGGTGCACGGCTAGCACATCTTGGCACAGTGTTACACCGTCCGGGTTATCTGGATACTTCCCACTAACACCAACCTTTCCAAACTCCGGAGATGGGAACTTGCTCTTCAATATATCCTCTCTTCCCGTTATCCACCAGGCCTCAATGCCTCAATCTCCGCTAATTTCATGTTGCCGCCACTCATACCTCACCTGTCATTCGACATCATCTTTGCCTCTGCACTTCTGCCTCGACTGACATCTCTGCCCAAACTCTTTGTCTTCAAATATGTCTGCTTGTGTCTGTATATGTGTGGATGGATATGTGTGTGTGTGCGAGTGTATACCCGTCCTTTTTTCCCCCTAGGGTAAGTCTTTCCGCTCCCGGGATTGGAATGACTCCTTACCCTCTCCCTTAAAACCCATTTCCTTTCGTCTTTCCCTCTCCTTCCCTCTTTCCTGATGAGGCAACAGTTTGTTGCGAAAGCTTGAATTTTGTGTGTATGTTTGTGTTTGTTTGTGTGTCTGTCGACATGCCAGCACTTTCATTTGGTAAGGCACATCAGCTTTGTTTTTAGATATATTTTTCCTACGTGGAATGTTTCCCTCTATTATAATTGTACAAAATCAGTTAGATAAAATGCACAAAACAAAGAATTTCACTATGGTGCAGTATTTCATGTTTATTCATTTATATGCAATATGCACAACAAATTTATTTTAAAAAGCATGTAAAAGAATTCTATTCTGCTTATGTATCGACATTTATCTTTTATTACTGCACAGAATGTACCAAAATTTAAAAAAAATTAATGGTAGCAACACTATCTCTGAGCCAGGCTGAGCAACTTTTTTCTTGTGCTCATATAAGCTCAAATGTGTTTCATTTTCTTTTCTCCATCGCTTAATATATATGCTCACTTCTTACTAGTAAACTCTGAACCAGGCCAGGCATGGTTGGACTTTTAACAATTAATAGAACTCTCCTCATTAACCTATTGCCAAGCAGACACTGTAGATGAGCAATTTATTTGAAAATATGCAGTGCTAGATATTAAAATTAAAACAGATAGTAAATAATGAAATTTTATTTATCATATGTATAAAATGAAAAAAAGGATAAATGATTAAATTTGTATGTCATTTTGGGGTGTACATGTTATGAAATTTGCCACCTTTAGCAACGACAACAACAACAACAGCTTCAACCCAACTGGGCACCAAATCAAACTGAACCTGGATCACAGAAACTGCTACATAATTCCATGGAGCTTTAACTCTATGCCAGCATAGCGGCTCATAAGTGGTGATGCATCAGTCTCTCAGCAAGCCATGACCATATGTTCTCAGAAGGTGACAGATATGAAGGATGTGCCAGCCAGGGCAACAGTCAAACAGCCTCTTATTGAGGTAGGTCAGATTAGCACAGGCAACATGTTGACTTGCATCATTTTGTTGAAAGACAGACTCATGAAAACCTCAAAGATAGAGCACAGAAATGCAATGGATGCTGTACAAATTAAAGACTACGTGTACCAGAGGTGACTGTGTTATGTACCTGATGGGATTCCATACCCCACACTAGTTGCGGGGCTCGTATGACAATAACAAATGCAGTCTGGCAGTAGTCAATCTTCTTGGAGCTCCACACAGGGATACGTAAAACCTGATACTGCACTCAGAACCAGATCTCTTCTGAATAGACAACATGGTGACACTCTTGCATCCAGAACTGTAATTTGGTGCACCACTGTTGGTGCACTTCTCTCAATAGCTGTGTTAAGGTAAGCTGCAAAAATGTTTCATACACAGACCGTCCAGACCGTCCAGACATGATCACATTGTCTATGTAGATCTTTGTCTTGCTGCAAATTGTCCCATTTAATGACTCATGGTACATGACTTCACTGTATGAATCTGCACACTTGAGTCAACAATATGTTTGTCTTCTCAAGGATTAATCATGTGCTGTCACTGAGATCCTGCCTGACATGGAGTATTGCCCTCCCTAACACATCAGTTCCATTTTTGCATCACAGTTGTGAGATTCTGACTAATATGACCAGCAATATCCTGGAACACGCAAGCATAGCCTTAATATGTCACAGTCCTGCCACTATCAAATTTTGACAAGAGCGGGTAGATATTTTGCCTTCTTGTGTGGGTCATTACATGACCTTCTCACAACCAATATTCAAATGTGACATCTAAATTAGAAATCTGCTGCATACATAAAGAATACATACATAAGGAATGTAAACATCATTAGTCCTACCCACTTTATGGGGTTCTGTTTAAATATGAATCATTTGCACACTCCAGCATGCAGTGTGCTTCATGCCAACCTGACATTTGAAGAATGCCACATTCATGGTATTGTAAATTTAATATCGAGTGGTGTATAATCAGCAGAAAATGAATTAGTGAAACACAGCTAGTGGTATGTTTCTCCTTCTCTTGCCTTGATGATGGCAACAGCACAAGACACTGAAGTAATTGGGGAGCCATCCTGATTCATGACTGTTCAGCTGCTGTCCATAACTCATAGAAATTAATCACAGCTAGTTCAAAGGGGCAAAGATATTGTTCAGTGGTGTTCCAGATGTGCTCAACAGAACTGAAGACGTGTGACTGGAGGGTCACAGACACACCCCATTTATTTACAGAATATTCCTCTAACTATTATGATATTTTGGGAACAATGGGCTTGTGCATTATCTGGATGAAGGTATAGATTGCCACCATCTGATTGTGATAGGCAAGCAGATGCAAACAGTTAGATAGTACATTTTTTAAATGTTCACATGCAAGAGATAATGGCTGACATGTCAGTGGCTTCAAGATTAACTTTTGCAAGATCAACAAAGCTGAAAGTGGTGTAAAATCAGTGATGTTTCCTTAAACATAGTAAATCATAAAAATTGCTCCGTGATGAAACAAAATGAAACACAAAAATTGTTCTGTGATTAAGTAAAATGAGTTTAACATACCTTCTCACTTTCATCATACTTTGTTCTCATCATTACTTGCCACACAACAAGGCTTCTCTGAGCTGAAGTGTAGAAGAGTTCTCTTTCCTTCACTACAAACCTTCAAAAAAGAATAAAATCATATTAAAATATTTATTTTTATTTATTACTGGTCCATCTTTAAGCAACTTCATGTAATTAGTATCATTAGTAATTTTAAAAAATTACTTTGAGGGTTGTCAATTTAACCCTTTGACTGCTGGAGGCACACTATCCGCTTGGCATGCTGAGGCACTGCGGCCTGCACTGTCATCCCTATACATATGCTAATGTGCCTGACCCTCGAGCTGCCGCCTGGGGCAGAGTGCCCCTCACTGCCCCACCTGCCCTGTGCTGAATATTTCTGCAGTGACTGTGACTCCACGTGAAATATTGTGTCCTCTCACGGCTGATACAGAATACTCGCAAATGCTCTCACTACGTAGTTCCCCTGCAGGTGAATTACTACAGAATCAAACTGTCTGGTAAAACTATTTTCCGTCACCAAGAATGATATCTTGCTTGTAGTTTTCTTGCACTATTTTTGTAGATCATGCCGAAAGTGACGTGATTCGTTAGCTTTAGATCAATAGTTTATTGTTCTTTCTTGGATACCCTTCTATAATGTCTGCATTTATCTATGCGTTCCTCACTGTACTAACTCAAGAAAGAATAAAATAAGCCATAGATTATAGATTACTGTACATTATTTTTGTTGTTCAGAACATTGTATTACATCGTTTATAGGAGAAAGAGACATACAGATCATCTTCCATATCGCACTACAACATCGGATTTTACTGTGAGCAACATCGTTAAATTCGTATTCTGGTATGATAAGAAATTTCACATGGCCTACTGTTTGTATCGCTGAATTGTCCAAACACTTGTTGCACTTTGTAATTACCCAATTATGCATAATTTTGTTTCTTTGACGAAATTTGTACAATACTTGTGATTGTTACACATAAGTATTCAACAGATTTTCCAACATTTGAAAGCTGTGAAATCTCTGTCTTTTTGTTAGCACATTAAATTCACTTATAGAGAAAATTCAAAGTCATGAACTGTAAATTTAGACGTTACTTTTACCCTTTGTGAAAATTTTTCCCATCTTTCTTTTTGATCCGGGCTTTGGACCAGCACTGGTGAAGTTAAAAACATTTTTATTTTGTTTTTCCCTTTTTATAATTTTTTTTCGTTTTCGAAGTTTTTTTTTCTAATAGCATTATTGTATTCATTCTATGTTGCAATTAGTAATCCTGTTTTGTGTGTTATTTTTCAAAACAGGGTACGACACACAATGGTACCTTGCATGCTTTACATTTGTACCTGCTTTCTCAGCGCACTTTTTGTTTCCAGCAAACAATGCATCTATGTGTTAGCGCACTTTTCTTGGATTGCTCATTTGTTATAATGTCTGGAAAATGCCTTCCCACAAATCTTAGAGGGTTATCATCAGAACACCTTTCTCTGCCAGCTTTTCTGCGCACTAACTCATACGTTTCTGTAAGTTCCCTAACCAGTGACAGATGAAACTCTGCTATCATCATTTTACGACCTGTGTAGGACATGAGCATTTAAAACACACAGCTCTAGAACATGAAAAAAGAACTTTTTATACCACTTCATTGTTTTCCATATACATCCGAGAGAACTAAGCAGCATATCAGAATGGTCAACTGCTCCCATATTCAAGTTATAATCTACAATGCTTTGTGGTTTCTTAATTTTTTCTCCAGTATTCCTGTCAATCTTTCGTGTGTCAGCCATTTCTGTGGTGTTACATGTGGTCAACATCCACACTTCCCTTTTGTCACACCACTTTATAGCAAGCATTGTATCATTACACATAAATTGAATATCTCCACATTCCAGTTTCTTCTAAAGTTTCAGCATGTTGCGTCTGTTCTTACGGATAGTACAACATGCGTTGGTCCCATGTCTGTGAAGCCAGGCAAACAAGTCTCAGCTTGAGTACCAGTTATCGATGTAGAGGGTATATCCAGGTTCTAAATAGGGCTTCATAAGTGTAGCCACTATGTCACCATTTTTCCCCAAATTGTGGAACTCAGTTTCTGTTGATGCCCCTGTATAAACAATGAAATCCAAGACATAGCCAGTCTTACAATCACATAACACAATTTTTTAATACCGAATCTACTCCATTTCAATGGAATGAATTGTCTGAAAGATAAGCATCCTTTGAATAATAACAAACTTTCATCAATACAGAGTTTCTGATGTGGGTTAAATGCACAACGGAAAGCTGTACGAACTTTATTGACAATGTTCCTAGTTTTGAATAATCTGTCTCCTCCAGTATTGGCAGAGTCGTCACTGAAATGTAACATTCTCATAAGTAACAAAAAGCGGTCTCTTGACATGAGTTCACTAAAAATTGGAGTATTTAGAAGAACATCTCTGGTCCAGTATTCGCTAATTTTCAGTTTTTTCACGCGAGGCATCAGAAGACAAAGAGCTATGGAACAATACATGTCTTCATATCCAGTATCTTTCCACTTTGAGATTCAAGAATGCACTGATTTGGGAGTATTCTCCTTGGTGAATAAATAAAACCAATTCGTTTCGTCAGCTACATATATCATCAGTTCTTGTGTGAAGAATAACATGAAAACTGACAGATTACTTGACTCATTCCCTATTTGACACACACGTCCCGACAGCATATCATCAAATGTGTGATTAACTGGCTGAAAATAATTTTCTTTCCAGTCAAATATATCACTAAGATGTGCTTTTTTCGTAGGTGTTTCACTATCACTTTAGGATTCTTCAGATTCAGAACAACTAACATCTCCTGTTGAAACATGAGACTGCTTTGACAGCCCTGCTGACATGGACGGTTTATGAATAGAGCTTTCGGACTCTGTGGAAGAGCTATCACTTTCGTCAAAATCAAGTAGTTCACCCTCACTGTCGCTCCTCGTAAGAATCTCCATGATTTCTTCCTCAGTGCAACCACGACGCCTCGCCATTTTCCTTGTAAAATACAGAACGTGAAGAACAGTGGCCAGCAGCGGTGGCCGTGCGGTTCTAGGCACTTCAGTCCCAAACCACGGGACTGCTATGGTTGCAGATTCGAATCCTGTCTCGGGCATGGATGTGTGTGATGTCCTTAGGTTAGTTAGGTTTAAGTAGTTCTAAGATCTAGGGGACTGATGACCTAAGATGTTAAGTCCCATTGTGCTCAGAGCCATTTTTTTTAAGAACACTGATGTAAATTCTGATGAACAGTGAACTGTAGTGCAGAGCCTAGGCTCACAACAGACAAGCTCGTGGCCAGAACTGTGAAAGGCTACTGAGACATGGGACGGGAAGTCTGCTGTCCGAGTTATGTCGTTATCAGCACTCGGGTAGCGGCGCGCCTATACTCGTCATCAGCACTCAGGGGCCGGCAAGCGAGTGCGACTTAACTCATCAACAGCGCTCAGGGGAAAACCTGTGGCCACGACTATACTCATCATTAGCACCCAGGGAGCAGCACGCAGCATGACGAGTAAACTCGTCAACAGCAGTCAAAGGGTTAATGTTTGCTAAGTCAGACTGTTTTAGACTATACAGTTATAGTTTTCTTTTACATGCATCAGGCAACAGTAGAAGAAGAGAGATGGGACTGTTAATACATTTAAATGTTTGAGATAAATCATAGAAGATATTTTAGTTGTGGAAATTCCAGATATGCACCTGATGGCCTTCTTCAGCTAGATGTCAGAAGAATTATTCTACAAAATAATCTTATATCTTAGGTGGCAGTGAAAGAAAGCATAAAGAAACTAAGTAACTGTTTTCAGAAACACATGTGTATAGTTTACCCAAAAGATATATAATGCATGAGAGTTTTTAAACAACAGAAAGTTCAGGATGGAATGGACCTTTGAGTTGATCACTATACCTCCCTTCACATTTTCTTATTTTACAGCATCTTTCTGCACCACATGTACTTTGTTACATCCCATACATCCAATAACATCTGCTGCCCTCTGCCTTTTTTCATACCCATCCACTAACATGCATCCCACTCTATTTTCATCTTTTTATTTATTTTTTCTCTTTGATCTCATTGTATTTTATTTTTCACCATAGAAACTACTTACGCAAATTCATCTTTTCACTATTTTCACCCGTATAATCTTTTTTGTGATTTTTCACATGTATTTTTCTGTAATTTTACATATTTTTACAAGTTTTTAGCCTCAAATATGGATCTTTGCACCTTCCATGGTCACCAACACAGAAAACTTTTCCTATCCCTAGGCAGAACCCAGTCCCATATATTGTTGTCTAGCTCATGAAATCCCCCCAAATGGCATGAGAATCAAATTCCCATCTCTAACTGCAATGCCTCTTTTCATAATGTCCTCTATCTGCTCAAATTCCTTCAGCTCGTAATCCTCATCAACCTAGTCCTGCAGAACCATATAATTCTAGCCCAAACCTCCCTGCACTACCTCCTCTGAGTCTTTAAGATTCTCTTGCTCTGCAATCCCAAATTCCTGCATCCCATCTCCCAGATTTAAACTCTTTCCCTTCAGAAAACAAAGCAGCATGCCCGCTAAAAAACAGTCCAACCTGTTCATCTCATACTCTTGCCTTTGACTGCTACTATCCACCACCTCTACACCTCTACAAGAGCCACCATTGTACCTCCCCTCCCCCCCCACCCCACCCCACTCTCACACAGAAGCCAAACCAAGCCTTACACACCTACTATATTTACCATTCCCTCGGAAAATCCCTCTCACCACCGTGCAGAACCCAGAACTGAAACAAACCTGTAATGCAGCCATGAAACTGTTCTTCAAAAGCCTCAGCCAAACAGAAGTATCAGTCTTTTCCAAAGACTATAGCTTTTACCCCTCCCAAATTCAATCATGCTGGGCTTCTTAAAGATTTTCTTTCCTTCTTCCAGCCCCTACAGTGGAAACAATTTTTACCACCAACCCTACCAATCCAAAACCAATACTAAATTCTGCCTCACTCAGTTTACTCCTCCATTTAACCTTGGTCCACCCCTACTGTTGTTATCATTATTTGCTGCTAGGCACATAAATTATTATATATGTGGTGTCTGTTCCTTCATACACCACATATAAATACCTGTGGATAATGACAACTTCATGTACAACAATGGAAAATCCAGGATGGAATATAACAATATTATGAAAAGAATAGTTGCTACTCACCATGTGGCAGATATGCTGAGTCGCAAATAGGCACAACAAAAAGACTGTCAGAAAATGAGCTTTCAGTCAACAAGGCCTTTGCCGGAGGTAGAACACACACACACACACACACACACACACACACACACACACAAACGCAACACGCAGACATGTGGCCCCAGTCTCTGGCTGCTGAGGCCACACTGCAAGTATTTGCACCTGATGAGAGAGGCAAACAGGTGGTAGGGGTAAGGAAGAGGCTGGGGTGGGGAGGGGAAGGCATAGCAGGGTACAGGTGGGGGATGGTAAATTGCTAATTGTGGGAGTGTACAGGGATGATGTTGAGAGAGGGTAAGGCAGCTAGGTGCAGTTGGATGGTTAGATGGAAGCAGGGGGAGGGGAGTGGTTAGCAGAAATGGAGAGAGGTAAAAAGACCGTGTGTGTGTTGGTGGAATAGAGGACTGTGTGGTGCTGGAATGAGAACAGGGAAGGGACTAGAGGGTAAGGACAAAGACTAACAAAGGTTGAGGCCAGGAAGGTTATGGGAATGTAGGATATATCGCAGGGAGAGTTCCCACCTGCACAATTCAGAAAATCTGTTGTTGGTGGGAAGGATCCAGATGGCACAGAGCATTGTGTTGGGTGGGACACTTAGCAATGGTGTGGTCCAGCTGTTTCTTGGCCAGAGTTTGTCAGTGGCCATTCATGAGGACAGACAGCTTGTTAGTTGTCATGCCCATGTAGAATGCAGCCCAGTGGTTGCAGCTTAGCCTGTAGGTCACATGACTGGTTTCACAGGTAGCCCAGCCTTTGATGGGGTAGGTGCTGCTTGTCACTGGACTGGGGTAGGTGATGGTTGGAGGACAGGTGTTGCATCTAGGTCTGTTACAGGTGTATGAGCCATGAGGCAATGGGTTAGGAGCAGGAGCTGAGTAGGGATGGACAAGGTTGTTGAGTAGGTTCAGTGGGTGATTGAATGCCACTGTGAGAGGAGTCAGAAGCATATTTCTGATTTCAGTGCACAATGAGAGTGAGCTGAAATACTGGGAATCCTTCCAAAACACTCAGAATCCCAAACCCCTCACCTGCTTCAGATGCAATGATGACAACTTCACGATCTGGATAAAGGGTGAGGACACACTGTTCACATTCCTCCATGACCTCAAGACCTCCTCCCATATTCACTTCACCTGGTTCTACTCAACCCAAGAAGCCATCTTCCTCACTTTTGACCTCTACCTCAAAGATAGCTACATCAGTACCTCCATTCATATCAAACATACCAACCACCAGCAATACCTCCACTTTGACAGCTGCCACCCATTCCATACAACCTAGCTACCTGTAGTCATCGCATCTGTAGTGATTAGTGATCCCTCTCAAAGTACACGAAGGGTCTCACTGAGGCCTTCACAGACCATAACTACCCACCACTCCTCCCCAAGCTTGTACAAAAACAGATTTCCTGCGGCCTGGCCACAGAGGAACATTCCCTATGTGACTCATAACCACCCAGGACTGGAGCAACTGAGTCACATTCTCTGCCAGGGTTTCGACTACCTCTCATCATGCCCTTAAATGAGGAATGTTGTACCCACTACCCTTCCCACCCTTCCCACTGTGGTGTTCTGCCACCTACCAATCATACACAATAACCTCATCCATACCTTGCTCCCAACCCGTTGCCTCATGGCTCATATCCCTGTAAACGACTTAGATGCAAGACCTGTTCCATACACCTTCCCACCACCACCTACTCCAGTCCAGTCACAAGTATCACCTATCACATCAAAGGCAGGGCTACCTGTCAAACCAGTCATGTGGTCTACAACCTAAGGTGCAACCACTTTGCTGCATTCTACGTGGGCATGTCTGTCCACATGTGTAGCCACCGACGAACTGTGACCAACAAATAGCTGGACCACCCCGTTGCTGAGCACACTGGCCAACACAATGTTCTTCATTTCAATGGCTGCTTCACAACCTGTGCCATTTGGACCCTTCCCACCAACACCATATTTTCTGAATTGTGCAGGTGGGAACTCTCCCTGCAATATAGCCTATGTTCCCATAACCCTCCTGGCCTCAACTTCCATTAGACTTTTGGTCTTAGCCTCTAGCCCCTTCCCTGTTCCCATTCCAGCACTATACAGTCCTCTATTCCATCAACACACACACAGTCATTTTACCTCTCTCCTTTTCCACTAACCTCCCCTCCATCTAACCTTCTGACTGTACCACCCCTCCACATCATCTCTGTATGCCCCCACAAGCAGCACTTTACCATCCCCCACCCATACCCTGCTATACCTCCTCCTCCCTGCCTCAGCATCCACCTTACCCCCACCACCTGGTTAAGTCTCCTATCATGCACAGCTGCTCTCAGTGTGGCCTCAGCAGGCAGAGACTGCAGTCATGTATTTGTGTCTGTTGGATCTCCAATGAAGACCTTGTTAGGAAAAGCTCATTTTCATTATGCCTATCTCCACTGTCAGAGACAGCAAAGGACTCGGAAGAGCAGTTGAATGGAATGGACAGTGTCTTGAAAGGAGGGTATAAGATGAACACCAACAAAAGCAAAACAAGGATAATGGAATGTAGTCGAATTAAGTCGGGTGATGCTGAGGGTATTAGATTAGGAAATTAGACACTTAAAGTAGTTTTGCTATTTGGGGAGCAAATTAACTGATGATGGTCAAAGTAGAGAGGATATAAAATGTAGACTGGCAATGGCAAGGAAAGCGTTTCTGAAGAAGAGAAATTTGTTAACATCGAGTATAGATTTAAGTGTCAGGAAGTCGTTTCTGAAAGTATTTGTATGGAGTGTAGCCATGTATGGAAGTGAAACATGGATGATAAATAGTTTAGACAAGAAGAGAATAGAAGCTTTCGAAATGTGGTGCTACAGAAGAATGCTGAAGATTAGATGGGTAGATCACATATCTAATGAAGAGGTATTGAATAGAATTGGGGAGAAGAGGAGTTTGTGGCACAACTTGACCAGAAGAAGGGATCAGTTGGTAGGACATGTTCTGAGGCATCAAGGGATCACCAATTTAGTACTGGAGGGCAGTGTGGAGGGTAAAAATCGTAGAGGGAAACCAAGGGATGAATACACTAAGCAGATTCAGAAGGATGTAGGCTGCAGTAGGTACTGGGAGATGAAGGAGCTTGCACAGGATACAGTAGCATGGAGAGCTGCATCAAACCAGTCTCAGGACTGAGGACCACAACAACAACAACATCTCCACTATATGGTGAGAAGCAACTATCTTTTCATGATACTGATAACTTCAATACAGATGCACACTACATCTGACCCTTGTAGGAATCAGCTGATGCTGCAAGCAATGAGGGTAATGGACAGCAGACATTACATGTGCAACAAGTTGAGAATGTGGACTGGACGAGAAGTGTGCTGGGGTAGCTGAAGTGGTTAACTCTGCCACTCACATAAAGATTGATATCCATGTTTGAGTACAAGTCTGGTACATTTTTTCAACTGTTGCTGCTGGTATTGTTTCAGTGCCAGATTGTGGCTGAGGTCCGAGATATCCTTATGTCATATATGTTAGAGATCAGAAATGGAGCAAGTATGAATCTAAAGTGTGGGCTGCACACGTCACAAATCAACATGCCAATGGTACATCAGGCAGTTACATGGGGCTTCTTTTGTTCCCACAGTAGTTCCATGAGTATGTACAGTATGAGAACTGTGGCACTGTAGTTACTTCATACTCATCACCTCATTCTCTCTTACTGAAGCATGCAGGAGTGTAAGGCTAGTCATGATTTATTGTTAGTACAGAAGATGAGTACATGAGCTTGCTGCTATAAAGTAGCACACACAGGGAAAAATTACCGATTGTTGGGCTCAGGTGGCCTTTAATGAAGCTGCATTTTGTGAAACTGTGGAGGGTGTAAGATTAACTGATGCAAAGCACACAGTTGCAAATGAGTTCCTTTAGAGGAAGAGTGATATCTCGAGTAAGTTTCATGCTATAGTCCACACTTCAGACAAGAAACAGAAAAGTTTTGCCCAATTCAACAAAATGGTTCTTTTCTTGAATGAGATTTTCACTCTGCAGTGGAGTGTGCACTGATATGAAACTTCCTGGCAGATTTAAAACTGTGTGTCAGACCAAGACTTGAACTCGGGACTGTTACCTTTCACAGGCAAGTGCTCTACCTTCTGAGCTACCCAAGCATGACTCATGCCCCATCCATCTTTTCTTGTTTATTCTTCCTCTGCCACAAGAAAACATATGTATTGCATCAAATGGAAACTGGGCACAAAGCAACATCACTATCATATCCTTGCAACAAAGAAGTGTGCTACTTCTACATTCTTTTGGTCATTGCAACTTGCCTTTATGGATTAAAAATGTTTTCTAACTTATCATTCATTTCTGAAATTTATTTTACTAATTAATCACCATTTAGAGATTGCACTTCATCCTCCTGGTATTACTTGTCTGAAATAAAATAATATAAATCTTTGTGAGCTACAAACTTAAACTGTTAGCTGTAAATCACTTGTAGGTCTGCTCAGCTACCACCTGATAAGAGTGAGTTTGGGCCCTTGATAAGTATGCATGTGACCCCCCCCCCCCCCCCCCCCCCCCAAAAAAAAAAAAAAAAAAAAATTATTTTGCTGGAAACACCATCACAGTCACCAGAACTACAATGTTTTAGCGACTAAATGATTTTTTAAACCACCTAAGGAGCTGTATTTTTGAAACTAATGTCTGTTGGCATAATCTGAACAAGTAAATCTGATGTATCTGTATTTGGTTGTTTATTAGTTGGTGTATCATTTGCTGTCACTGTGAAGAAGTAATCACTGACTTTGGAGGACAATGGTTTAAAAGTGTCACCATTTCTGCCACAAAAATTTTGTTGTTGTATGCTATCACATGGAGCACTATTTTTCTTCATTTCTTATTGATTAATGTTCCAAATGTTGTTGCCCCATTCTTGTAAGATATTATTTACTGGACACAGTGTGTGTTTTGCCTTTGTAATACCAGACAGGAGCATTTTATAATAACGGTGGTGCTGGAGTTTCAACTCTTGACTAAAATATAGAGCTGTCCTTTCCTAGTACATAATGCTTTAATCCAATCAGTCTCCCATACCTTTGTCATTTTTGCTCTGACTACCATTTTTTCCTCAAGGAGTGTTAACCTAGCATAAGACTACAAACAAAGCTTACTTTGATTTAATAAATGGAAAGTTAATACTTGTGTAGGTATACATTTGGGTCTCAGTATTAAGATCATCATGAATTTTTGTACATAAAAAAATTTGATCAATATAAGAGCTATTCCCAGCAAACATTTATATCAATTTAAATACTTTTGGATTAAAGGAGACTACTCACCAAAAAGCGGAAGCACAGAGTTGTCGATAGGCACACACAAAAGAAACAACACTTACTAGCTCTCGAAGTTATCCTTTGATGAGCTAGAATGCAACACACAAAACACACACACACACACACACACACACACACACACACACACACACACACACACATGTATAAACATGTCTATGCTTCTGCTTGGTGCCAGCTGAACTACGAGTGCCAATACTATTTTTCTGCAAGTGCAAGTGGACTGGCTGATGTGGGAGTAGTGTTGGTGGTGAGGGGGAGGGGGGGTGGTAGAGTGAGAAGGAGGCAGGGAGAGGAACTGGGGGTGGGTGGCTAGCAGCTTGGAAGGAGGTGACCTATTTATCGACTAGGAATGAGGGTAGGAGGGGTGGCAATTATATGGGACTGCACAACTGTAGTGGCTGGTGGGAAGTAGCACATGTTGAAGCTGATGTGGGGACATAAATTAGGATGGGTGACAGGATGGAGGAAGGGGAAATTGTTGGGTGGAGGGAGCAGAGACAGTGGGTTACCTAAGACTGAGGCCACGGCAATTATGGAAGCAGAGGATGTGTTGTAAGTATAACTTCATCTCCGTAGTTCAGAGAAGTTGGTGGCGGTGGAGAAGATACTGATGGCTTGGGTAGGGAAGCAGGCACTGAAATTGGACATGTGCTCACTTGCATGTTGTGGCACTTGGTGGTCAACTTTGTTCTTGGCAACAGTTTGGCAGTGGCCATTCATCCTGGTGGATGCTGGTTGGTAGTCATACCAACATAAAAAGCTGTGCAGTGTCTGCAGCTGAGTTGGTATATGAAATGACATCTTTCACAGATGGCCCTGCCTCTGATGGGGTTGGATAAATCTATGACAGGGCTGGAGTAAGATATGTTGAATGGGTTTGCAGAACAGGTCTTGAAACTGGGTCTGCCACAGATATGATCCCTGTGGTAAGGGGTTGGTGTGGGAGTGGCATGGACAGGGATAGTGTGTAGGTTAGGTAGGTGATGGAATACAACTTTTGGTGAGATGGGAAAGATATTGGGTAAGACGTCTGTCATTTCAGGGCAGGATGAAAGATAATGAAAGTTCTAGGAAAGGGTATGGTTCTGTTGTTCCAGATCACAATGATATAGGGTGATGAGAGGGGGGTTCTCCTTTGTAGCTCATTCTTGGGGATTGTGAGAGTTTTTGTGGGGGAGGGTGAGGGTGAGGCTAAGGTGCAGAAAATCTGTTTTGGACTGGGTCTCAAAGGTATTGCTTGTCTGTGAAGGTCTTTGTGAGGCATTCAATCACACTCAGCAAGGCAGCTCTTGGCATCACAGATACATCGTCCATGGGTGGATAGGTTGTATGGGAAGCATACTTTGAAGTGTAAGGGAGAGTAGCTATCAAAATGCAGGTACTGTTGGTAGTTAGTGGGTATAATGTGGACAAGGGTGTTAATGGAGCCATAAGAGATGTGAAGGTCAATGTCCAGAAAGGTAGCACATTGGGCAGAGGTGGAACAGGTAAAGTGGATTGGAGAAACAGTGTTGCAGTTGTGAAGGAATGTGGAGTGAACCTGAACCAGACTAAGGGCTGGGAGTTTTGGGAGCCTTGGAATGTTTCCTCTAGATGGAGCTACTACTCCATTCCTTTCACAAACTTATCCCACCCCATCAGAGGCTGGGCCACCTGCAAAAGCAGCTATGTCATATACCAAATCTGCTGCAAACAGTGCACAGTATTTTTGCTGGTATGACTACCTACCAGCTGTCCACCAGGATGAATGGCCACAGCCAAACTGTTGTAAAGGATAAAGTTGACCATCCAGTGGCATTATATGCAGATCAGCACAGCATGCTCTGTTTCAATGGCTGCTTTATTACCTGAGCCATCTGGATCCTTTTCTCTACCACCAGTTTGTCTGAACTATGCAGGTGGGAAGTATCCTTACAACACATCCGTCACTCCTGTAATGGCCCTGACCTCAGTTTCAGGTAACCCACTGACTTTGCACCATCCACCCAACAGTTTCCCCTTCCTCTGTCCCATCACCCCTCTTAATTCATGTCCCTCTGTCACCTTCAGCATCTGCCACTTATTACCAGCTGCTGCAGTTGTCCCAGCTTATATACCTGCTACAGCTGTACCAGCACATATGCCTGCCACCCCTCCCTCCCACATTGCTAGTTGGCAAATTGGCCACGTCCTCCTGAGCTGCTAGCCACCCAAACTCAGTCTTTTTCCCTGCCTCCCTCTCCCTCCACCCGCCACACCCAAGACTACCGCCACCAGAATTAGTCAACCTGCCCAAAATATAGCCTTGGCACTGTTAGTTCAGCTGGCACCATGCAGCGGCATAGGTGTGTGTGTGTGTTTTACTATAGCTCATCAAAGGAAAACCCACGTAATTTTTCTTTCTTTTGTGTGTGGCTATTGACAGTTCAATGCTTCTGCATTTTGGAGAGTGTTCTCCTTTAAAGTAAAAGTATTACATTCTACAAGAACTTTTCTACAACATTTTTATATAAAAATTTTCATTTTACATCACCCCAATACATGTAAAGCATATTTAAAGTAATAATTAGATACTATTCTTGAAGTAAGGTGCCCTAATTGGTTTTCATTCAGCAGTGTACATGTTTTATCTTATATCTGGTTGTGTTACTAGTAGAAACTGATATTGTATATACATACTTGTGTTACACAGTCATTAAGTTTGTCTTTGAAGATCTTACTTCATTTTACACAGATGAGCGAAAACATTATGGCTACTGCCCACTGCGAGAGTTAATGCCACGTGGTGGCGTTGCAGACCCAGATGTAGTAAGAAAAGTATTAATTGGAACAAAGACAAATGGGGAATCATTCTAGTGACAATATGAAGTGCAAGTGGGGAAATCCACTCACATATGTAACTTTGCAAAGGGCAGATTATTATGTCATGGCACACAGAAATGAACATCTCAAAAATGGAAAAGCTAGTTGGCAGTTCACAGGCTACTCTCGTGAACAAGTAATGAATGAGAGTGAAACTACAAGTAGATGACTAGGTGTTAAACATCTGTGGCTCATCATAGAATTTAGAGGTCACAGGCTTGCAAAGTAGGACATGTGACAATCTGTTGCATATCTGACAACAGAGTACATTGCTGGTGCTGGCATGGGTTTTTTGGAACACACCATTTAGTCCACATTATTGAACATGGGACTCTGTAGCAGACAACCCCTATGTTGATCCAATGACACTGTCAATTATGACTGCAAGACCTTCAAGATTGTATGTGGGTCAATGGAAATGTGTTGCCTGGTCAGATGAACCATATTTTTTGTTACACCAGATTGACTGGTCATGTTGGATACACCGTCATCCAGGTGAACAGTTGCTTAAAACATGCACTGTGCCACATACACAGAACAGCAAGAGGAAATATTATGCTATCAGGAAGATTCACTTGGGAGTCTACAGAACCTGTGGTAGTAACTGATGCACCAGGAGAGCTGTGGACTATGAGACCATTATTGTGCACCATCTGCATCCCTTCATGCTTCATGCCTTCCCGAATGTGCAATGGCATCTTACAGCAGGATAACTGTCCATGTGAAAAGGCCAGAGTTGTGTTACAGTGATTTGAGGAACACAGTAGTGGACTCACGTTGATGTCTTGACCACTAAATTCATCTGACCTGAACCTGATGGGGCACATCTTGGATGCCATTGGCCACCAGTTCTGCATCCACATACCAATGGTGCATAATTTACAGGAATAGTGCAACCTGAGCATAGATTATTGGTGCCACATACATCTGAAAACCTACCAAGGACTTGTTGAATGCATTCCATGCATAAACATTGCTGTATGGCATTCCAAAGGTTGAACTCACTATTAAGCAAGTACTCATAATGTCCTGGTTCATCAGTGTGTATCCTTTAATATATTTAGTAATGTATGCATAAATCTCCTGAAAGCTTCACCTGGAGCACCCACTGGCGGTTTGAATTTTTTTATAGTAAATCTACCTTTCTTAAACTGGATGTTCATGTACATATGAATGTACGTATAGAAAAACCAAGTCTTATTTCTCACTGATGTAACTCAATGTATACTGTCATGATATGAAATTTATAAAAAAAAAAAAATACATGGTGGGTCCTTCTCTACCTGGCATATGATTGATCTATCCATGTCTTCACCACTCATCCTTCCCACAGCTACTGCCTCTTTTCATATATGAAACAGAAATGCTTGACTCTGTCTGGAAGCTAGGATTCTTCTTCTTATTTAAAATTTGTTTCCATCAACTATATTAGGAGTTGTCTCTCCTAAAAATACTTGACTGACTGTCTCATATGACACTGCATAAATTTAACAAAATTCTCAATGGAATTTTCCTTTTCATTTAAAAACCTCTTAGAAATCAACCTCACTTCTCTTGTTTTGATGTCCAAATAGTCTTTTTAGGTGTCTCTCATTACAGATGAGCTGAACAGAATGGATGCTGGAATCTGAGCCATAGGATACTACCATCAGAACATTCTCATTGCCAAAATTTACTGTCTTGCACACTAGGAAAATCTGTGTGCTTAATTTATTCCATGTGGTATCCATGCGGCCCACCAAATTCAATGGTGCTCTATATTGGTCCCTAAAATTTCAAAAGTCTATATTTTGCGAACAGAATATTTACTGGTTTCAAAAGGTCTGGTTTGGAATACTGTGGACATCATTTTAGTTCAATGTATTTTGATTTAATTATTTATTTGCATTTTCCATAAGCAAAATTGCTACCTTCTCAAGTACCTCCTTTGACCATTCTCTACAAATAACTGACGTTTCATCAGGATGTGTGGTAACTTCCTAATTTACATTTCGCATGCTGTCAAGCTCAAGAATAAACTTTAACATCTGATCCCTGATTCACCACTTCACCTGAACCTTTTGCAATCAATGAGGTACTTCCATTGTTGTTGATCTCAACAGGTCATATATATCCATGAAAATATCTGTTGTCATATAACACACCAACCACCAGTGTCACCCAGTGTACATAAAGAAGTTCCTGTGTACACACTTGGCACCTATAGGCACCGTCTGCAGTGGAAGGGGGAAGTTAGCCACACACATCAGTAACCTTGACTGAGCATTTACAAACACACAATACCCTATTCAACTAGTCCAGAAATAGATTTCCTTTTGCCAGTTACTTGAGTGGCACCAACACATTCACAGCCCTTGTGAAGCCATTACTATTACCCCTTCATCATCGGATCAGACCTTGAAAACTTAACATCGTCCTTTAGCAATGATTAAAGTTTCTCTAATCGAGTGAGGTGTTGTATTTTAAGACATTAGACTCATATTCTGGAGGTCAGAGATTCTTATATAGCAATCCAGAAGGCAAGCAATTGCTTTGTAAAGGACAAGGCTGATTTCCTTACCCATCTTTTGGCACTTTGAGCTATTGTTAGCCTCTAAATGATCGTGCTGTCAATAAGACATTAAACCCTAATATTCCCTTGACAAACTCAATGTGCACTGAAATGAGTGTAAGTCCATGCTAAACACCCACATTTGTACTCTGTCATCCACACAGCCTAAACAATATCCTAATCCGTCCTTATACCAACCGTACTCCTAATTCTGCACCATGTGGGACATTTTTTTGTAGGTGAATCTTGGGTAAGATTGGTCGTATATTGCATCTGTCACCTTCTACCACAGTCCAGTCACAAGCATTTTGTATCCTATAAAAGAAGAAAGGTGTGGAGAAGACAACTAACCAGCTGTCTGCCTGCATGAATAACTACTACCAAACTGTGGATAATCACCACTTGAACCCCCACTGTAAACATGCTGTATGCCACAACAATGACTTCAATAACTGATTTAGTACCCTCCTTCCTACTGGCTCCACTCCCACACCATATGGCAACAGCTTCAATGAATGATACAGGTTGTTACTGTCCTTCCAATATGTTCCATTAGGCAATCATGCTGCCCTTGAGATCTGCCTCCACTATGTCCTACCTGTACTATTTTCTGTCTGCCTCCCAATATCAGTTTCACATATCTCTTTGTTTCTCACTTTTGTTAAGTTAAAATTATTTTATACCCTTATCCGTATGGTTTCTTCTGAAGTCTCCCTCTATTTTGACCCAGTCCCAGTTCTTCTTTTACCAGGGTACTTGTGCAGAGTATTGTAATTATGGCAGCATATAGGTGCATACGAATGTATATGCACATGGTCCATGATTCGACATTCCCATTCAGGTTTTCCATTATAGTTTGAGAGTTGTGTCATGTTTAATTTACAGGTCTCATTCTCATGAATCTTACACTCACTGTTCTTCCTGGTCCTTGCTGTAGGATGCTTCATAAAAAGAAGGTTCCTTTGCGATACGGTTATGGTTGTATTCAAACATTTTCTTGAACTTAAAGGGGAATCCTGGTGTTTCTGATTCTTCCTCCTTCTCTGTTTCCTACAAGTACATAAAAGAATGGTTTAATTAATTAGGTTCTCACTCACTTGTAAGCCACTAAAAATCGAAGAATTTATAGCTAACAGAGCATTGCTACAAATACGATACCTAAAAGTGTGTTGATAGAAAGTAAAATAAAACAAAATAAAATCCACTGTCTTGGACAGTGCAAAATTTTATTTTATATTTTTTACGCTGATAATAAACCATTTCATTTATTCCCTTGCCTATGAAAATGACAAAAAGAAAACATCTTGCTTAGGAAAATGACACAAAAAACATCTTGCTTGAAAACACATTTCTGTGAGAATAACTAGTAAAAAAAACTAAAATTTTTATAATGTTAAAATTAGTTACATTGCAGAAATGGACAGAAAGAAATGCAAATTATTGTAATGATGTTATGTCCACAAGCAACAAAAGTCTTCAGTGAGAACCAAATTACAGCAGTATTGATTTCTAATGATGTAGGTGTTCTGTACTTCATTAATGCAACAGATTAACACTAGGAACAAAAATGGTCTCACTATCTCCAACTGAATCTTATTCTTGAACAGAAAGTAGCAAAGCTTGCAGCCATAAAAATATTTGACAACTCCCCTTGTGATTTAAAGGTGCTTGCAAATGATGAAAGTTTAAAACAAACTGAAATCATTTCCGATAGGCAACTATGTCTATTCCAAGGTTAAATATTCTGAACAGATAATCTCTGTATGTGACTCAACTACATTTGTTAAATTTTATTGTAGATTGCAATTAGAGAAAAATCAAATTATATAAATGCTCTTTATACAAACATGTTTTCACAAAGAACATATATCTTATTTGTAAATCTATTGACACATTCCACATCATATTGAGTTGTCACAAACATGACTTACTTAACATGCAAATAACAAACTTGTCTTGTCAGACTACACTGCCTGACAAAGAAAGTAAAGCAGCCAGATGGCGAGGAGGAAATGAAATAAAACACCACATACTGACAGGGTATGTGATGTTACTTGAGTTATCACAATATCTGAGTCACATTTACGAAGAACTTGACAGTATGAGCCCATTTATCAGTATGATGTTGCTCGCTACCTGGCCTGGATATATGAAGTGATTCCATCGGGAAGTGTGTCAGAAAGACATTCTTCTTGTGAGGTAAGGTAGCCCATAATTGTCATAACTGGTCCTTGGTGTCTTGGGTAGGATACTGGCACTGTGAAGATGTTGATATCCAAGCTGGTCTCATACATGATCTATTGGGGACAGATCTGTGAATTTTTCTGGGTACAGGAGTATCTCAACACCACATAGTCAGTTCACAGAGACATGTACCATGTGTGGATGAGCATTTTACTTTGAAAAACAGTACCACAGTACCATCACATGAGAAGTCCATGACATACCATTATGCCATCAGAGTTCTCTCAATCATTACCAGCCAAAACCTGTAGTCACATCCAAAGGCTCTTCACACCATGATGCCCAAAGTAAAACCCCTGTGCCATTCCAAAACATTGAAAGAGTGTGATGTCTCCTAAGGTCACCACTGCACTTACTGATGATGGTTATCCAGAGTAGTGCATAACTGTGATTCATCACTCAATAAAATGTGATGTTATTCATAAACAGTCCATGCTTCCCAGTCATGGCACCATTGCAAATCCAGCCATTTGTGTTGTGATTTTAATGGCACCCTATGCATGGAGCACTAATCCCCTAAAACATCTACTTCTAATCTCTGACCAAAGGTGCAGGATGAGACACAGTGTTACAGGGAGTGCAATACTTACTCTTGGATGGCAGGCACAGATGTGAAGAGGTTACCAATGTCCTTGGTGTACAATATGCCAATCCTTGCTTGTGGTGGTCAGATGTGGTCGACCAGAACCTAGATTATGAGTATGCCTGCCCTCACTTTCCCATGCAGTCAAATCTGGATACTGCAAGATTTGAACAATCTGACCGAACAGAGGACCACTATGAGGCCTCTTTCAAACTCTAGGTGCTCACACAAGAACACAGCATCTCCGTGTCTCTCACAGAGATACTTAACGTCTGATGCCATTCACACACCTTATATACCCTACCAGGCCTGGTAACAAAATTAAATATGAACAAAAGCAGTGCACTCTGGTGGCTGTTCCACTTGTCACAGAGAGCTTCAGCTCCAATCATTTACATGTCCATCAATGGTGTGTATGTGTATGAACTTACATTGACATTTGACCAGGTCTTCTAGGTATGTCTCTTTTTTGTCAGGCAGTATATATTCAAATAGGAGCAAATCCTGATAAAAGTTTGAAGTCTCTGGCCAGTTGGCTGTACAGAAAACATCATTAACATTATGTGTACCATTAACAGTAGGTGAACAGGAATGTAATTCTGTGGGAACTAAAAAATGGTATTACATTAATGTGGTGACATGCACAAAAGTACAATAAAGTAATCAGTAGATGAATGAATAAACAATGTTAATATACTAGTGGTGGAAAGTGCAGGATAGAAAACAAACACTACAAGGAGTAAACGTAACCACTCACCACAAAGTTGAGACATTGAGAAGTAGATAGGCACATAAACAATACTGAAAACATAGATAAGCTTTAGAATATTGTCCTTTTCTGGACCAAAGAGACTAACTGTCTCTCTCTCTCTCTTGTTCCGGAGCTGTAGCCCCACTAGAGTGAGAGGTTATGTTGAATGGAGTAGGTGGCAGAGACACATGGGAAAGGAAGAGAAAAGGGAGGTGTGAATGGAAGCAAAGGTAACATCTAAAGGAGGGAGAAGCAGTGAGGAAATGGAATAGAGATGTGGCAGCAGTGAGCATGCCTCATTATAGGCAGGAGAAGGCGGCACCTGATGAAACACTAAAAACAGAAAGAATGCAGGTTAAGATTTAGTGTTTCATCATTACATACAAACTTGGATTGAGGAAGAATGGGGTGGGAATTTGACAATGTTCTTTTCAAAGAAACCGTCCTACCTGTTTCCTTAAGGAAAACCACAGCAAACTTAACATTGCATGGCTGGATGGGGATTTCAATTGCTGTCATCCTGAATGTGAGATAATACAGGAGACATAATTTAGGTTAGGAGCAGAGAAGGTGGGGGTGGGGTGGCTAGTTATTTAGAAATCACAGTGATAGAAACTGAAACAGAATGTTTAAGTTTTATGAAGTTGAAGAAAAAAAAGTTTAGAAAAAAAGCAAATGGCATTGTCTGATTAGCAATGTATATTGAAAACTGTTAATAAATATAGTAAAGCAATATTTTTTTGAGCTCCAGTGAATATACTACTTTGCAGCAGTTATAGGTGGAATGGCAGAAGAGGCAGCCTACAGAGAGATTGATGAATCTGTTGTGAGATCATTTATGTAGGTTAAGAACAAGAGAAACTACAGTACTGAACTCCATGGGATTTCACATTTTAGGCACTTTCTTCCAATGTTTCATTGAATATCTGTAATGCAGTTTTCCAAAGAGACCCTCTGCCTTATATTATGAAAGTGAGACACCATTTTAGTTTCTGAGGTAGAATGTTGTGATCCATCCCATTGAATGTTGCATAATACAACTACAGGATAGTTTTTGTTCTTCAATTCTACCAAGATTTCATTTCTGAGATCTTATATGGCTTTCACTGTAGATAATCAAATGCAAAAGGTGTATAAGAGGAATTTAGCTAGTTGTACTGTGAAAAAATAAGTGACTATTCTATTGCACTCAATTTATTTGTTTCTCTCTCCTTTTCCTTTCATTACTACATATTTATATCACTCGTATAAAAAAAATATCTTACTGCTTGACTGCATACAAAGGTATTTCAAGGGCAGATCTATTATGAAAGTAGAAACTTTTAAACCCCCATTAAGGACACCATTATAGCTATAACTGCTATTAAATTTTTATGGGGGCAAGTTTTACTACTTTTTAGGGGCAACACGATTTTTATATTTTCGTTATGAGTTGTATTTTTGAAATTATGTCTGTTAGTGGAGAAACATGCATTTTTAAATAAATTTAACACATTTTTATTTTGCTGTTTATTAGTGGGTGTGATGTTTGGTTGAATTATTAAGGTTGTCATTTAAACGAGAAGTAATTGATTTTACATATCAAACTTTTTGCCATTACCTTGGACCTCAGCAACATGTATGCCACTTTTTTCCTTACTTTACCCAAATGTTCTTCTAAATTACTTACTTCAATCATATTTTTGAACATAAATCATACTTTTTTTTGTAACAGTCTGAAGGTTTTACAGTACTTGTGGAGTAATGCAGTTTTAACTCAACAATAACAAAGTGCTACCTGAATTAGGCAGATGGTTTCCTTCACGGCACAAGGTACTTTTTTCTCATATCCTAGCCTGTTTTTGTCCCTACTTGCATTTCATTTTATCCTCATACTATTTTAGAGGAAAATTATGTGTAAGACAGTGAAAAAATTGTGATAAAATCTCTTCCTGGCAGTTTGCTAACTACTATGACCAAGTTTCTGCTATATGATGTTTCTTTTATGATCCAAGCTTAACTGCCTTAATTTTATCATTAAAGTTTGACCCTCATGGTTAGATAAACCTTTTATTAACAATTTTACGTTAAAATTGTTGTAAGAAATTTGGTCTAAGAATAAGATTTAATGGTGCTATGATCTTCAATCCTCAATAAACATTTTACTATGTGAATTGATCCAAAGCTTAATGTCAATAACACTTAGTGTCCTTGATAAATAATAATCTACAGAAAAACAGTGTTAAGTCTTCACGGATACTGAACATTCACTTAAGTCTACATAACCTAATTAACATTTTCTCTCTGTGTTTGATGAAAATTAATATTTTTTTTCCATATACTGCCTGTGATACATCAGTCCACCAAGCTTATGTGTTTCCAGCCTCATTGTTATGGCACAGCATTCAAAGACTGGTTCAGCACAGTGCCCACTAAGTTGTAGATCCTGATATGCAACACTAATTTTCTTTCAGTGTGGTTCTACAACATATTATCTTGTTACGGTTACTTGACAAGATCATTCAGTGCAGAAGGCAATCTATAAATTTCTACTGTAGTCTTCTTGTGAAAACCGTTTATTTGTCAATATTGATATATTAACACAATTATTGGATTACTAGTTCTGCCAATATGCATTGCTTTCAGATCCATAAAACTGGGCACTGGTAGTTACATCATACAGTGCTTAAACCACAGTCTGATGACTCTATTGCAGCCATGAAGAGGCAAGATGTCACACCTAGCTGTCTTGTTCAAGCCATTTGTACTCCAAGTTGTACATACATTATCAAAGCACACCAGGCATGTCACTGTAATGCTTCGACTTCCTTCTGCATATTGTGCAGTCCTAATGTGACAGGGTGGTTTAAGTATTATATGATGTAACTACAATTGCCCAGTTTTATGGATCTGAAGGTGGCAATACATATTGCTGAACATAGTAACCAGGCAAATAATTGGTTTCCACAAGACAACTGCAGTACATATTACCTTGTATCACTCTAACTATATCTGCTCAATGTCAGTATCAATAGCTGGGAGAGCTGTGTGCTGACCACATGCCCCTCCCTATCCACATCCATTGAGACCTATGGGCTGACGATGACATGGTGGCCTGTCGGTACTAATGGGCAGGGCTTCAAGTCCTTTTTGGGTGAAGTTTAGTATTTTTTAATGTCAGTATCAAATATTACTGCTAGGATGTCATGAGCTGCAGTCTGTGATCACAAACATTTGTTTCCTGTCAGGCACTATGAAATTTATGTCAGTTTGATATCAGAAAATGTACTACACAAGACATTTCCAATTGTTGACATTTGGTGATTAATGTACTGTTATATTTGTCATCACACTGAATTTGATTTTTATTTTTTTGTTGACACTATTATTTTTATGCTACTACAGCTTGAATTGAGCCTTCACATTTTCCTAATAGTTAGATTGAGTGAGGTGGCACAGTGGTTAGCACACTGAACTCACATTTGGGAGGATGGTGGTTCAAACCCACGTCTGGCCATCCTGAATTAGATTTCCCGTGATTTACCTAAATCACTTCAGGCAAGTGCTGGAATGGTTCCCTCAAAAGGGCATGGCCAACTTCCTTCCCTATCTTTCCCTAACTAGATGAGACTGATGAACTCACTATTTGGTCTCCTCTCCACCAACCAATCAATCCTCATAGTTAGTATTTAAATGTTTTAGGTTGTTCATACGTGCATTATTTTTCGTTAGGGCTAACAAAAAAATCAACATGAATATTGCAGCAATCTGGCAAACAGTCTTGTGCTGATATTATACCTCTTTACATATGTTGTGGTTTGTTGTGGTCTTCAGTCCTGAGACTTTTTTGATGCAGCTCTCCATGCTATTCTATCCTGTGCAAGCTTCTTCATCTCCCAGTACCTACTGCAACCTACATCCTTCTGAATCTGCTTAGTATATTCATCTCTTGGTCTCCCTCTACGATTTTTACCCTCCATGCTGCCCTCCAGTATTAAATTGGTGATCCCTTGATGCCTCAGAACATGTCCTACCAACCGATCCCTTCTTCTTGTCAAGTTGTGCCACAAACTCCTCTTCTCCCCAATTCTATTCAATACCTCCTCATGAGTTACATGATCTACCCATGTAATTTTCAGCATTCTTCTGTAGCACCACAATTCGAAAGCTTCTATTCTATTCTTGTCCAAACTATTTATCATCCACGTTTCACTTCCATACATGGCTACACTCCATACAAATACTTTCAGAGATGCCTTCCTGACACTTAAATCTATACTGGATGTTAACAAATTTCTCTTCTTCAGAAACGCTTTCCTTCCATTGCCAGTCTACATTTAATATCCTCTCTACCTTGACCATCATCAGTTATTTTGCTCCCCAAATAGCAGAATTCCTTTACTACTTTAAGTGTCTCTTTTCCTAATCGAATTCCCTCAGCATCACCCAACTTAATTCGACTACATTCCATTATCCTCGTTTTGCTTTTCTTGATGTTCATCTTATATCCTCCTTTCAAGACACCATCCATTCTGTTCAACTGCTCTTCCAAGTCCTTTGCTGTCTCTGACATAATTACAATGTCATCAGCGAACCTCAAAGTTTTTATTTCTTTTCCATGGATTTTAATATTTACTCCGAATTTTTCTTTTGTTTCCTTTACTGCTTCCTCAATATACATATTGAATAGCATCAGGGAGTGGCTACAACCTACATCCTTCTGAATCTGCTTAGTATATTCATCTCTTGGTCTCCCTCTACGATTTTTACCCTCCACGCTGCCCGCCAGTACTCCCTTCCCAACCACTGCTTCCCTTTCATACCCCTCGACTCTCATGACTGCCATCTGGTTTCTGTACAAATTGTAAATAGCCTTTCGCTCTCTGTATTTTACCCCTGCCCCCTTAATTTGAAAGAGAGTATTCCAGTCAGCATTGTCAAAAGCTTTCTCTAAGTCTACAAATGCTAGAAACATAGGTTTGCCTTTCCTTAATCTATCTTCTAAGATAAGTCATAGAGTCAGTATTGCCTCACATGTTCCAACATTTCTATGGAATCCAAACTGATCTTCCCCAAGGCCAGCTTCTACCAGTTTTTCCATTCATTTGTAAAGAATCCGTGTTAGCATCTTGCAGCCGTGATTTATTAAACTGATAGTTCGGCAATTTTCACATCTGTCAACACCTGCTTTCTTTGGGATTGGAATTATTATATTCTTCTTGAAGTCTGAGGGTATTTCGCCTGTCTTATATATCTTGCTCACCAGGTGGTACAGTTTTGTTAGGGCTGGCACTCCCAAATCTGTCAGTAGTTCTAATGGAATGTTGTCTACTCCCGGAGCCTTGTTTCGACTCAAGTCTTTCAGTGCTATGTCAAACTCTTCATGCAATATCACAACCACCCATTTCATTTTCATCTACATCATCTTCCATTTCCATAACATTGCCCTCAAGTACATCACCCTTGTATAGACCCTCTATATACTCCTTCCCCCTTTCTGCTTTCCCTTCTTTGCTTACAACTGGATTTCCATTTGAGCTCTTGATATTCATGCAAGTGGTTCTCTTTTCTCCAAAGGTCTCTTTAATTTTCCTGTAGGCAGTATCTATCTTACCCCTAGTGAGATAAGCCTCTACATCCTTACATTTGTCCTCTAGCCATCCCTGCTTAGCCACTTTGCACTTCTTGTTGATCTCATTTTTGAGACGTTTGTATTCCTTTTTGCCAGTTTCATTTGCTGCATTTTTATATTTTCTCCTTTCATCAGTTAAATTCAATATTTCTTCTGTTACCCAAGGATTTCTATTAGCCCTCGTCTTTTTACCTACTTGATCCTCTGCTGCCTTCACTACTTCATCCCTAAAGGCTACCCATTCTTCTTCTACTGTATTTCTTTCCTCCATTCCTGTCAATTGTTCCCTTATGCTCTTCCTGAAACTCTGTACAACCTCTGGTTTAGTCAGTTTATCCAGGCCCATCTCCTCAAATTCTCACCTTTTTGCAGTTTCTTCAGTTTTAACTTACAGTTCATAACCAATAGATTGTGGTCAGAGTCCACATTCGCCCCTGGAAATGTCTTACAATTTAAAACCTGGTTCCTAAATCTCTGTCTTACCATTATATAATCTATCTGATACCTTCTAGTATCTCCAGGTTTCTTCCATGTATACAACCTTCTTTCATGATTCTTGAACCAAGTGTTAGCTATGATTAAGTTATGCTCTGTGCAAAATTCTACCAGGTGGCTTCCTCTTTCATTTCTTGCCCCCCAGTCCATATTCACCTACTACATTTCCTTCTCTCCCTTTTCCTACTATCAAATTCCAATCACCCATGACCATTAAATTTTCATCTCCCTTCACTATCTGAATAATTTCTTTTATCTCATCATACATTTCATCAATTTCTTCATCATCTGCAGAGCTAGTTGGCATATAAACTTGTACTACTGTAGTAGGCGTGGGCTTCGTGTCTATCTCGGCCACAATAATGCATTCACTATGCTGTTTGTAGTAGCTTACCCGCACCTCTATTTTTTTATTCATAGTTTATGAAAATATAGATATGTTTGTACTGCCAGAAAAATATTAATTCGTACTCATTTGCATAGGAAAGTGAATATTAGTGAAAGTTTTATTGGAGAAAAAGATGCTGATTAGAAAAAATAATACCGACACAGACAGGAAGGCTACAGAATTAGAAAAACTTAGTGAAGAAAAAGCAAACAGGTTTCAAATCATACAATGTGTGTTCATGGTAGCCAGAAAACCTACAGATGGGTGGCCTGTAGGTCTTGGCCAGTTAAATAAAATGCTAACTTTTCAATTTTTAATTGATATCCAGACAAGTAAAACAGGCACAAGAAATTTTCATGAGGTTTTGAGGACACACAATCTCCAGTTTCAAGCAAAAAATCCAACAAGATATACAGAAACGTCAAACACATTAACAGGCCATGTTTTTCAAATATATCTCCAGATAGACTAAAAGTTCAGGTTATAAATACTGTTGTTGAAGACCACATTGGAAAAACAAGCAAACTCTGAGATAATACAAAAAGTGAAGAAAACATAGGGGCTAAATTGGAAATCTGAGTAGACTAGAAATTTTGCTAAAAGCAGCAAAATGGGATGATGTGTACAAAGAGGCCAGTGTAGAAAAGATCTGGGAATCTTTCTTTGATGTAGGAAGACACTACATAGATATAACTTGTCCTAAAATATGCAGAACTATTAGGGATAAGCCAAACAAGAAATAGTACACCAAAGAAATCAAAAAAGCAAGAAGTGAACTGACAAAGGACATAACTGTCATGAGGTCTACAGGTGCAAGAAGAAAGCATACACTACGATGATAAGAGAGGCAAAGTCTAGCCACTAAAAATTTGAAATACAAACATCTTCTAACATCTCTAAAGCTGTCTGGAATTACATAAATGAGAATGGAAAAGAGTCACATGTCTTAAAAGGTACAAACATAATATTGACAGAGGAGGGGAAATAAATGACAGGCCCACAAGTGTGTAAATCTTCAATCAGAACCACATAGCTATAGCAAAGAAATTTCTAAAACCGAACATATCAGTACCAAAGAGCATGGAAATTCTGAAAAGGCTGGCTCAAAGTCTATACCTACTCCCTACAGATGAATTGGAAGTTTCAGATGAATTGGAACACTAAAAACTAAAACTACGGAGGGTCTGGATGTCATATCAGCAAAAATGGTCGAACACTGTGCTACGTATCTTGCAAAGCCTCTGGCATTCCTGATAAATTTAATAATGAAGGAAAGCAAGATAGAACCACTACTTAAAGTAGGGGATAAAAGAGATCCAGGTAACTATAGACCCATAAAGATCACAACTGTTCTGTCTAAAATAGCAGAAGCATTGATTAAAGACAGAATTATAAACTTTGTAGTGAAAGGTAACATCTTAAATGAAGCACAACATGAATTTAGAAAGGGGAGATCCACTAAGACTGCAGTGGCAAACTTCATAATATAAATCACTGAGGCACTGGATCGTCAAAGGAAAGTGTCTGGAATATACTCAGACCTTACAAATGCTTTTGATTCTGTGTGTCATATAATTCGTATAGAAAAATTAGACTGCAATAGCATAAGAGGAAAAGCTGCAGACATTTATAAAAACCTTTGTTGAAAACAGACAACAGTGTGTCAAAATAAAACATAAATTCGGAAATACATAGGAAAATGTTTTCTCTGATTTTCTGGAGGTAAAATGTGGAGTAGCTCAGGGATCAGTACTACTTGTGTGTGTGTGTGTGTGTGTGTGTGTGTGTGTGTGTGTAAATGGTATGCCTACTGCAGTAGATGAATGTATGCTGATGAACAACTTTACTGGTACATAGTGACTCAGAGAAGGATTCAGAAAAAGAGAGCCAGTGAGAATCATGAAATGACAGAATGGTATTTTCGAGAAAATAATTTACTGATCAACAGGAAGAAAGCTATGTGTACAAAATTTGAAACAAAGAGAACTAACAGCTCAGAGGAGTTTATTCTGAGCATTGGGTGTGGACACTAAGAACAAATGGACTGTAACAGGTCCTGGGAATTGAGGTGGACAAATTTCTGACATGGGAATACCACAGTGATAAGATCTTTCAAAAAATAAGTTCAAATATATTCTTAATGAAAAAGTGTGCTGTATGGTGGACATAGCAACCTTCCTAAAAAAAAAAGTACTACAGACTTATCTTCCCACACATACTGCACTGTATTCCAGCAGGGGGAGGAGTAGCAGAAGCACACATTCAGAGAATCCTAAAACTTAAAAAGAAAGCCATCAGATGCATAGCTAAACTAACACCATGGGAATCCTGCAAAAACAAATTCAAAGAATTTAAAATATTAACTGTACCAGGATTGTACATATATGAGACACTATTTCTTTTAATCATAAATTGTACAACACTTCTAAACAGAGAATTACAAGACCACCACACAAGAACTACAGGAAACTACCACATCTGCAGCAAAGGAAGGGCCCTGCAAATGCAGAAATTACAGGCTGCCACTTTGCATAAAGAGCATAAAGGAACTGAGCACCTTCATAAGAAAACTCATCTCTGGATGTTGGTATAAGGTTAAGAAGTACTTGTAGGCAAATCCATAGAACAAAAGTACATGTTAAGTTGGAAATGGAGTAAAACACTTTCTTTTTCACAAGGGAACAAATTTACTGAAAGAAGGAAAATGGAAAATGAAGTGTAGTACTGAAAATACTGAAATACTGAAGAGAACATATAGACTAAGCATATTGGTGGAGATATGATTTAAATGTGTTTTCACAATATATATGGCTTAAAAAATTATTTTTCATTTTGTCTAAATATATTAGTATTTTCAGCAGTACAAATGAATGCAGGCTATTAATGTACATTGAAATGCCAAAGAAACTGGTGTAGGCATGTGTATTCAAATACAGAGATATATAAACAGGCAGAATATGGTGCTGTGGTCGGCAATGCCTATATAAGACAACAAGTATTTGGCGCAATTCTTAGACCAGTTACTGCTGCTGCAATGGCAGGTTATCAAGATTTAAGTGAGTTTGAATGTGGCATTATAGTCGGCGCACAAGCGATGGGACACAGCATCTCAGAAATGGCGATGAAGTGGGGATTTTCCCATACGAACATTTCATGAGTGTACCGTGAATATCAGGAATGTGCTAAAACATCAAATGTCCAACACTGCTGCAGCCGGATGAAGATCATGCAAGAATGGGACCAATGATGACTGAAGAGAATCGTTCAGAATGACATAAGTGCAACCCTCCCACAAACTGCCGCAGATTTCAACACTGGGCCATCAATAAGTGTCAGTGTGCGAACCATTCAATGAAACACAATCAATATGGGCTTTCCAAGCCATTGGCCAACTCGTGTACCATTGATGACTGCATGACACAAGCTTTATGCCTCACCTGGGCCTGTCAACATTGACATTGGACTGTTGATGACTAGAAAGATGTTGCCTGCTTGGATGAGTCATGTTTCAAATTGTATCAAGTGGATGGATGCGTACAGGTATGGAAACAACCTCATGACCCCATGGATCCAGTATGCCAGCAGGGGATTTTTCAAGCTGCTGGAGACTGTAATGGTGTGAGGCATGTGCAGCTGGAGTGATATGGGACCTCTGATATGTCTAGATACGACTCTGACAAGTTACACATACTTAAACATCCTGTCTGGTCACCTACACCTATTCATGTCCATTGTGCATTCAACAGACTTTGGCAATTGTAGCTGGACAATGCAACAACCCGCACTTCCAGAATTGGTATAGAAGGGCTCCAGGAACACTCTTCTGAGTAAATGCTGGCCACCAACTCCCAAGACATGAACATTATTGAGCATATCTGGGACACCTTGCAACGTGCTGTTCAGAAGGGATTTCCACCCCTTCATACTCTTACAGATTTATGGACAGCCCTGCAGGATTCATGGTGTCAGTTCCCTCTAGCACAACTTCAGACATCAGTCGAGTCCATGCCATGTTGTGTTGTGGCACTTCTGGGTGCTCATGAGGGCCCTACATGATATTAGGCAGGTGTACTAGTTTCTTTGGCTCTTCATTATATATCATCATTGCATATTATTTATAATTATCCTCAAAACATTATTGCAAAAAACATTGTTTTCATATGTCAGTGACAAATTTCTAAAAAAAATTGTTTTATGTGTTTATAAAACTGTAAACACGACATTTCCAACATAATTGTAACATGTAATCTATGGAAGGAAAAAATGATTCAGAATTGAAATTCCACTATGGTTCAAGTATAACATCAGTCTGATACAGTATGAGATCCAACAATTTTTATCTCATCGTGACTAAATTTTAAATGTAATACAGAGAGGAAAAATGAACTGGATGTAATGTTATACAAATGTGATTATATTACTTATGTAGTATACATTGGTGCTTCACAAGTGCAGTCTGTAGATTGTACTTCTCTACGGTCACTTACCCAAGCATTGCTGGAAAGTGCTATGAATCTCTGTTTAATCAGTCGTGATAAGTTTGTAAAGAAAAGAGAATTGTAAGCAGATCAGAAACAGAGCTAATGTACTTCATAACTTTAAAAGCTTATTACATTAAAAAAACTGTGATTATTTTATGGAAGTACAACTGGCAGTGGAACAAAAGAGGGAAAAATAATGTGAATATCATTGCAAGAAATAATCATTCAATTTTAAGTTGAAACATCCTGCCAGATTAAAACTATGAGCTACACTGGGGCCTATGCTTCCCATGGGCAAGTGCTGTACTGACTGACCTATCGAAGCATGACTAATGACATGCTCACAGCTTTCCTTCTGCCAGTACCTCATCTTCTACCTTCCAAACTTCTCAGAAGTTCTTCTGCATACCTTGTGGTACTAGCACTCTTGGAAGAAAGGATATTGCAGAGATATGGCGTAGCCACAGTCTGGAAGCTTATCTCCAGAATGAATTATCACTCTGCAGCTGAATGTGGTGATTTTAAACTTCCTGACACACACTTTTAATCTGCCAGGAAGTTTAAAATCAGTGCACACTCCTCTAAGGAGTGAAAATACATCCTGTAATTTTAGGTTTCTTCTATTTGATATAGAGGAGCATTATTTCTTAATTTTCACAATATTTACTCTTAATACATAAAAATGTTTGTAAATCTAGTACCTATTTTGTAAAATGTGCTTCTAGACTCACCTTCCTGTGCTTCTAGACTCATCTTTCATTGTCTGATATACAATATGAAAAATTCAAGGAAATGTACATTTTGCAAACCATTAAGTGAGTTAAATTGTGTTTCACATAAAATCTATTAATTCTAAAATCCTGGCAAAATGTTGTTAAATATTTTTCCTTGCATATTTGAAGGTCATTAAACATATCTCCTGATTGCCAAGTAACATTTAATACTTGTAAACTGAATTCTTTACTAATGCAGTTCTTAGTTAAATGTTAGACTCCATCTTAACATATTACGTTGCTGTAGAAGTTTGTAGCATTTTTGGTTTGCATGTTGCTATTCCAGTTTTCCAGTTGCTATGGGTTTATTTACCAACTCTCATTTTTTATTTGTTGTTCACTGTTGCTATCTAAGTTTACATATTGTCATTTTGTTATTTGAAGATAGTAAGTGCCAAGTGGATAAATCAGAACATTTAGAACATTTCTGAGATATCTTTCTGTCAGAGTTCAATAGAGGGGTGACAGCAGGGGAGGCAGCTAGATACACTTGCACCACGTATGTGATAATGAATTTTTTATATATAAAAGGAGGATCGTTTTGACGTTAGTGGCTCTAAATTCAGGAAGACCTCTGGTGTTTGATGAAGATGCTTTAAATGCATTAATCCACAATGATACATGTCAGTGTACTCAAGAACTGGCAAATGTTATGAAATTTGATCATTCCATCAGTGTGCAACATTTGTATGTAATGAGGAAGAGTCAAAATTCAAGTTTATGGGTATCACATGCTCTACAACAAAGTCACAAAAATCAGGGGGTTACCTTATGTGCATCTCTGCTTGCTTGTCATCAGTTGGCTCACGAACAACACTGACCATTCCTGTCATATATTGTTACTGGTGCTACTTAGACAAACATAACAAACCAATAGGAATAGTTGAGGCCAAACAAAGCAGCAACTCCCTGTACAAAGACCTGGGCACATCAGCAAAATATAACATTATGCAGCTGATAGAACAGCGATGGTGTGGTGTACTATGAAGTGCATCCCTGAGGTGTAATCCTGACAGCTGACATTTATTGTCAACAACTGACACAATCCAAGAACAATGACCAGGAAGATTGTGTGTGTGAAGTTATGCTTCTCCATGATAACACCCACCCACATTCTGCTACGATGGCAAGAAACACAACAGGAGATGGACTGAGAAGTCATTCCACATTCAACTTATTCACCTAATCTTGTACCCTCAGAGTTTCACCTTGCCTGCTCTCTATTGAACAACCTTCAAGGAACTTACTTTCCAGATGAAAACGCACTACAAACATGGCTCAATGAGTTATTTGCCTCAAAATCATATGGTTTCTACAGTCATGGAATCTAAAGGTTATTCCAGTTTTGGCAGACGGTTGTAAACAATGAAGGAGAATATATTATTGGTGACTAAAGTCTCTGTTAAGTATATCTGTTGTGTTTATTAAACTTATGAAAAATGCTATGCACTTATGCACCAACCCAATAAACTACTGTAATTTCTGCTCTTATTTCTTTATAAGATTTCTGTGACAGTCAGCAGATATTACTCAATTTGAGATGCACTGAATATGTCTGTTGTATATTCAGGTGTGCACACTCTGTAACATACTATGATTTAAAAAGCTTCTAAGTATGTCTCAGTCTACTGGCTTCACTCAATGTTTTTACATTACAGAGGCCTATTTTTGTTGCCCTGTTCATGCTGAAAGTCATCAACTTTGATTCTGTCTGGCTGTCTTTTTCGCTATTTCTTTAATTGTGTACTCTAGTGAGTGCCAGCGAGTGGCCCACAGTTCCGTAGTCTATGATATTACAGAGCCTGTGTTGTTCAGAATTATTATGCAATGGTCCTTTGGACATATATGCATGTCCAACAGAACAGGCACAGCCATTAGGAAATGCATGAAATATTTTTTGCAGTTGTGAATATGGACAACTGTCAGCTGTATAATTGAATGACGACGATGAAAATTTGTGCTAGAACGGAACTCAGACCTGGATCTCCGACTTACCACAAGTGGTCACCTCACCATTAGGCTATCTGAGCATGACTTATGGCCATACCCAAACTTTTATAACTCATCAACCATTTGTCTACAGCCTTCATGTGTACATTCATTATGTATATTCACATGAAAGGGACACGCATGCCTGCATCCATGTTCGAAGGATCTTGGCATCATAATTCTGAACAACACAGGCATTGCAATATCAAATTTATTCATTGGCACTAGGCAAGTGACTTTCAATTAAAGGGAACATACATAGTGAATGGGCAAGTTCGAGTTGGAGAGACATGCTTGATGACTGACAACATACAGATGTTTGGGTCTGGCCACTCAAATGGTTCAAATGGCTCTAAGCACTATGAGACTTAACATCTGAGGTCATCAGTCCCCTAGACTTAGAACTACCTAAACCTAACTAAACTAAGGACATCACACACATCCATGCCCAAGGCAGGATTTGAACTTGTGACCATAGCAGCCATGTGGTTCCAGACCGAGGTGCCTAGAACCCCTCGACCACAGCGGCCAGTGGTTTGGCCATGAATCATGCTCGGATAGCCTAATGGTAAGAGGACCACTCGCAATAAGCAGGAAATCTATGTTCAAGCCCCAGTCAAAAGGAAAAATTTCATTGGTGTCAATCCATTATAGGCTGATGGTTGTCCATATTCGCAAATGCAAATACATTTCATGGCCACCTAGTCTGGTGGTGGGGCTGCCATCTCAGAGCCTCCAAATTTGCCCAGTTTAATTGTTTAGTCCCCTTGGGTGGCTGGCTTCTCTATACCTAAGAGTCCCCCCTACTCCCCACCCTTTTTATGATTCATGATGAAAGGAAAGTGACAGCATAAGGATAGGTTTAGGACAGGAGGAAAGGACCAATGGGCTATTGGTGGGAAACATTATGTCTGGTTTCTCCCCTTTGGCCACTCCAATGTGTGTGACGCTGCTGGAAGCTAAGCTACCACCAGCAAAATCCTTTGGATCCAGAGCACATAAGCATCCTTGCCCACATGGACAGTGTTACTTTAAAGCAGCATTCTGTGAGGAGGTGTGTGTGTTACAGAGGAGATGTTAAGTTACATTTGGACACCGGACACTCTTGGACTTCATGAGGTGAGATTGGTAGATTGCGGAGAAATCCAAAAGTGAGACAGATATACCTTTTTATACTCTGGACTCACTGGAGAAGATACAGAGCACATAAGTGGTGTTGCACTTTTGTTAATGGACAGAACAAAAGGAGCCTTATGGAATGGAAACTGGTTTCAGAAAGACTGCAGGCAGCATGCTTCAAAACAAACATGGAAACCTTAGATGTACAGAAAAAAGAGATTTATCACTCCTTAAATGACATCATTAAAAGAACCAGCAGGAGATCTTGATTATTATGGGATGCTTGAGAGCAAAAGTTGAAAACGATAATGAAGGCCTGGGAGTGTAATGAGAGACCATGGTCTTAGAAAAATGAATCAAAATGGGAATATGTTTACAAATTTTTGTGCCAATCCCAATTTAGTGATTGGAGGTACAACATTTTCACACACAAATTGCCACAAGATTACATGGGTGTTGACTGTCCACAGAAAGGAAAATCAAGTTGATCATATAGTGCCAAGCAAAAAATTTAGAAGGCCACTGATGCGAGGAATAAACATGGAGCTGATTTGGCAATGATCATCACCTTATTGTCACAAATCTTCAACTGAAAATAAAATCTACAAACAAGAATTATGAAAAACTGAAAAGAAGGTGACGTTGGTAATCTTAGAATAACAGCAAAACTAGAAGAATTCCACACTGAGCTACAAAGCCACGGCAAGGCACTCCAAGAGGCACAGGAAAACAATAAAAATAATGTTGATCGTACATGGACTCAGGTTACAGACATCTACTGCAGTGTGAGTGAACAGGTCATTGGCTTTAGAAACCACTTTAAAAAAGACTGTGTGGCGACAGTCGACTGCCAGTAACTTCACCGGCGAAGCGCAGAGTAAACGGTCTTTGGAGACTTGAGCTTCTTTGGCAGTCCCGTCTGCGACTTGACTAGTGATACACGTGTCGTGAAATTGTGCATTGTTTTTCTTGTGTTTCTGTAAATATACGAACCGTAATAAAAGTGTCTTATCATAATAAGTTGGAGTTTGCGGTGCGTGGTCTGTCACTATAGCCATAAAAACCCACATTGGTGACCCCGAGTTGCGAAAATACGTTGCAGTTGCTCGCTGTGTATCACCGGTTTTGCGCCAATAGACAATGTCGCAGTCTCCAGTTTTTTCGGCAGTGCACGACGCCGCTACCACAGAATGGACATTCGACTGTGAAGCGCAACGCTTCACCCCGTGTGCCACTAATACACCGGGAATGTTTGTATCTCTCGTGTTTGCCTCGCCTGGCCGGATGACTCTAACCTCTGCCGGCATACCACAACGGGTGCTGTACACATCATTGCGGACACCTTCTATGGCATTCTACACTCGACAGAATGCCTCTTCAGCACAGGACCCCGGAAACCCCGAGTTTCTACCGCACAACATGGACCACACGGCTGGCCAGTTTCTGGGTCCACATGCACGGCCGCCGTTTAACGTGTCCCCCTTCGCGGCGGTTGTAGGGACACTCGTGCCAACCGCGCTGGACCATTTATATGCCTATCCATCCTGCCGCCCCGCGCACACCTCGGGTGACGCACCTGTCGTGGTTCCGCCCCGTCACTCGGCGCTCAATCGCGATCTCGCGCCTCTGCTCGAGATTTCAGCTGCACCAGCAGTTGACCCGCCCACGTCTGCCGCGCCGCGCTTGTCGTGTGGCCGCACAGATTCTGTGCCTACAAGGACTGGATACCATGTCTCGCCTACACAGCTAATGGACGTTCAACGCAACACATCGCCTGCCACTGAGGCCCATCTCACACCAGTGAACACCGTGCAGGATCCCCGTGCATTTCGTGCCTCTCCTACAGCCCTGCAAACACTGGCCCCCGGGTGTTTTCCGAAGCTGCCGCCGCTACAACCAGACAACCCAGTGACGTGGTTTAATTTGGTGGACAACATGTTGGACATATGCGGTATTGCGGATGACAGCACCCGTTTCGTGTGTTTAGTGAACCACCTGCACGACCACCCTGATCTCATCAGAGACTTATTGCTGAACCCACCTAAGAGCAACAAATATACTTATCAAATGGCTCTCTCGTCCACCGGCCGATACTATTCACAACATAATTTACGATGAGACTTTAAACGACAGAACACCCTCACAGGTGTGGCGATGCTTGCGTGCAAAGGTCGGTACCGAGATCCTGCCGAACTTAGCGCTCTGGGCATTGTGGTTGGTGAAGCTGCCGCAAGAACTACAGTTACATTTGCTTCCACATACCGCAGTGTCACTAGAGGATAAACTACGGCTGGCGGACCAGGCATACGCCATTATTCGACACAGCCACCTTCCCCCGCGCAGCACAGTGTCTAACACCGCCAAGGTTGGTAACCTGTGGGTATACTTCCACTGTCGGGCGGTAGAGGCCAAGCACGTGCGTATCGTGGACAGCACACGGAACAGCAGCCACCTAGCAGCCAAGATCGGGAACTGCCAGCGGGTCGGCAACGGCCGCTCCCCACCCCAACCGGGCTAGCGCCTGCCTGCCCTACCTTCCCCCCCCCCCCGCCTGACGTTTCGGCTGGTGGGATGAGTACAGCTGACTCATGCATATGCTGGTTTCACACGACTTTCAGGGACGCCGCTCGCAACTGCCGTCCACCCTGCACATTCCCAAACGCTGCACATGGGCCGCAGTAGGCGCCACGGCCCACAGATACAGGCAGGGGCGCCCACAGACATTGCATTCTGTCAGATTCCCCACCCCACGAGGACGTCTGTACTCCTTGGATGTAGGTTCACGCCGGTATTTTCTCATTGATACCGGAGCAGACGTTAGTGTCATACCTCCCACATTTTCTGTAAAGGACACGACACCAACCAAACTGTCCCTTCGAGCAGCAAATAAGTCGATACTTCATGTCAAGGGTTTGGCCAAGTTACCTATTGAACTCATATCTGGTAAACAGTTCACTTGGTCCTTCTACATGGCTGATGTCGAAGTTCCAGTATTAGGCATCGACTTCTTTTTCCACTTCGGACTATCTCCAGATCTTCAGTCAGCTGCATTATTCCACCACGGCTCGTCCACGCACATTGCATGTTCAGTTCAGTCGCCTCTTCGTCCCCCGCTCCCCCCCCCCCCCCCCCCTCCCAGCTGCCCGACGACCTGGACACCGCTCCCATTAAGTGCTCTTCATTGGTGGACAGCCTCACAATTTCCACTGCCCATCTCCAGCCCGAACGCCCTCCAGTCGACGATCTCTGTGCTCACAATGCCGAACGGAACTGTGCCAGATCATCGGCAATGCAAGCCCTCACCGAGGCATGACACCTCGTACAATGCCTGCCAACGCCGCCACCACCTGACACCGGAGATGTACCTTGTGGAACTTTGTCGTCACCGAAGCAGACAGCTTCCCGGGCACATCAGGTTAGTGATTCTTGTGTACTACCGATCCCTGTTCACGACGGCCCCACCGAGCGAGGTGGCGCAGTGGTTAGACACTGGACTCCCATTCGGGAGGACGACGGTTCAATCCCGCATCCGGCCGTCCTGATTTAGGTTTTCCGTGATTTCCCTAAATCGCTCCAGGCAAATGCCGGGATGGTTCCTTTCAAAGGGCACGGCCGACTTCCTTCCCCGAACTTCCCTAATCCGATGAGACCGATGCCCTCGCTGTCTGGTCTCCTTCCCCGACACAACCAACCAACCAATGACGGCCCCAGAATGAGTTCGCCAGCCAAGCTGAACACTATCACGAATGGCACGACACACAAAATTGTCACGACAGATGGGCCTCCAGTGCGCCATAAAGCGCGCCAACTGCCACCACATAAACTACGCCTTGCTAAAGCCGCAGTGGAGGAACTTCTAAGGACAGGCATTGTTCACCCATCGGACAGTAACTGGTCCTCCCCCATACATTTAGTCCCCAAAAAGGACGGCATTATGCGCCTCTGCGGCGACTATCGTCGCCTCAACGTGCGGACGGTATTAGACAATTACCCGATACCTCACATACAAGACTTTGCGCAAGTACTTAGCGGAGCATGCATCTTCAGTGTCTTGGACTGCTGCAAGGCATATTTACAGATACCAATGGAACAGAGTGACATCCCAAAGATAGCAGTAATCACACCTTTTGGCCTGTACGAATTTTGTTACATGCCTTATGGTCTCAGAAACGCGGCCCAAACTTGTCAGCGTTTTATAGACTCACTTCTCTTTAACTGCACATATTGCTATGCATACCTCAATGACATACTAATTTTCTCCCCCTCTGACAGGGAACATGAACTCCACCTGGCCACAATACAGGACTTATTGACACGTAACGGAGTCGAGATCAATAACGACAAGTCACAACTCCGCTGAACCGCCGTCACTTTTCTGGGGTACACAGTCTCCTCGGATGGTATATGGCCCCTGCAGGAGTGGGTTGACTGCATTCGTGAGCTACCCCTCCCAGTGTCATTTCGTTAATTGTGCCGGTTTTTAGGAACTGTCAATTTCTACCGTAGTAACCAGCCGATGGCGGCAGCAATTCAAGCCCTTTTGACTGATGGATTGGACGGGAAACAAACCTCAGGCAGTCGCCGAGTACCATGGTCTGACAACATGGTGAGAGCTTTTGAAGACCTTAAATCAGCGTTAGCATGTGGTGTCACTCTTGCCCATCCTTTGCCAGATGCCTGCATCTCAATTACAGCGGATGCAAGTGATTTCGCAATTGGTGCAGTCCTACAACAGCATGTCAATGACACGACTCAACCACTCCAGTTTTTTTCCAAAAAATTATCTACAGCTCAACGTAAATGGTCAGCATTCTACAGAGAATTGCTTGCAGTTTATGAAGCTGTAAAATTTCTGCACAGACATTCAAGGAAGGAATATAACAATTTTCACGGACCACCGCCCCCTCGCGGAGGCTATCCGTAACGCCACTACTGACCTTCCCCTACATAGGTTCCGGCAAATGGACTTAATTTGCCAATACACAACAGACATCCATTACATTCGAGGGTCAGAAAATGTGGTGGCTGACTACCTATCACGTATCACTGCAATTTCATCCCCCATTACTTTCAATGAATTGGCCCACTTACAGGACAGTGACACCGAATTGCACAACCTCCAACAGGACCCAGATACTTCCCTTCAGATCGTTTCGTGCAACCTACCATGCTTGGCCAAGCCACTGTGGTGTGATACATCCATGGACACCGCTCGGCCTATTGTTCCCCCTGTGCTGCGTCGCCAAGTGTTCACTACTTTACATAACCTGGCACATCCTGGTGCTAAGGCTACTACGCGCCTGGTTACAGAACGCTTTGTGTGGCCAGGTGTGAAGAGGGATTGTTGTACTTGGGCTCGTGCTTGTTTACAGTGCCAGCGCAGCAAAGTCGGCAGGCACACACAACCCAGTCTAGGTAAATTCGACATCTCGAAAGGCCGCTTCCGTCATGTACATGAGGATTTCGTAGGACCGTTACCCATGTCGAATGGTTTCAGGTATATCCTGTCCGGCATTAATCGCATTACACGTTGGGTGGAGGCAATCCCCCTGCAGGACATCACAGCAGATTCTGTAGCACGCGCATTTGTATCCTCCTGGATAGCTCGATTTGGCTGTCCTACATCCATCACCACCGACCAGGGAAGACAGTTTGAATCCCTGCTGTTTAACAAACTCTGCGTCCTCTGTGGGGTGGATAGATTCCGCACTACGGCTTACCACCCCCAGAACAATGGACTGGTCGAGCGGTGGCACAGAACGCTGAAAGCGGCACTCATGTGCCACGGTGGTGAGTGGTGCGATGCCCTTCCCTGAGTTATGCTAGGAATATGCACGGCTTACGAGACAGACCTCCAGGCTTCACTTGCAGAGCTCCTGTATGGTGAGACCCTAGTCCTCCCCACAGAGTTCATCAATGACAAAGCAAACGCTGACCTATTCGACACCCCATGCTAGTTGAACGGGTCCGGACACACATAGCTGCGATCCGCACACCTCCTCCAAGGCCACATACCCGCCCTCAGGTGTTCCGGCATGCGGCACTGGACTTTTGTGAGTTCGTTATGTTACGGGATGACACAGTCAAACCGGCATTACAGCCACCCTACTCTGGCCCACATCGAGTAGTGGCTCACACAGACAATACTATGAACATTCTCGTCAGTGGTCGCCAGCAGACAGTTTCCCTCCAATGCGTGAAACCAGCCTGGATGATCGAAGAATCTATAACACACCCCCCCAAGTCGAGTGTTCTTCCATCAGATGGTGACGACCCCGATCCCACATGGACCACCCACCATCCTGCGCCCCACCATGATCGTATGTGCACCAAGCCTACACCTGAGGGCAACTCAGCGGTTGCGTACGATGATATTCTACCCTCGTTCCAAACAGGCACTGCGTGTGACAATCCACAACCTCAGGCTCAACCTCATGTTGTGTGTGACATTACACCGTCCCAAGTGTTGGTACCCAATACCTTCACAGAGTGTTCCAATGTATCTCCTGAACTACATTACTTTTCGCCCCCAACCCCCCTAGTGCACCCTACATCCACCGCCGACGAAATTTGCATCGCAATCAACGCCTCTGAGTGCCAACGCGGCGAGCTTTCCTTGCAGCTCCATGAGGGATCCCTCTTCATCCTCCGCATAGGGGACACTTCACGTGGGTCCACACCCACATCACACATCACCATCCTGCGCACAGTCCCTATCCAAAATGCAAATGGGGTGGATACGGCTGCCATAACTGCAACGTTCAGCACCAACGGGATGCTCAAGATTCGCATCTCCCTCTCCGCCGGTACTGCAACGACATCTCCTGTGCCCATCCAGTTCACGTGCGCAGGTCAACCAGTCCGCCCCCCCCCCCCCCTCCCCCCACTGGATGGCGGACTATACGAGCGCTAGTCCACCCTGCACAGACAGTATGGACACTTAGCACACACTGCTATCAACCAGCGAGCATCCCACAATGCCACTACACAGGAAGACACCCACGTCCTTCCCCCAGTGCTGCGCACTCCTGGGGGGGGGGTCTCTGTGGCGACAGTCCGACTACCAGTAACTTCTTCACCGGCGAAGCGCAGAGTAAACGGTCTTTGGAGACTCGAGCTTCTTTGGCAGTCCCGTCTGCGACTTGACTAGTGATACACATGTCGTGAAACTGTGCATTGTTTTTCTTGTGTTTCTGTAAATATACGAACCGTAATAAAAGTGTCTTATCGTAATAAGTTGGAGTTTTCGGTGCGTGGTCCGTCACTATAGCCATAAAACCCACAACTGCATGTCTGAAAGTACACTGAATTTGATCAGCTGTAGGAAGGATATAAAAGCAAAACTAAAAATGAGTAAAACAAGGCAATAGAAAAACTGAAATACAAGCTGAGTACACAGCTACTGAGTCTAGAAAAGAGAAGTGTGAGTAATGATACAAAAAAGTGGATGAATTATCAAGCTCTGAGAGCAGAAACAGCTGCAGTGAGTGTGATGCTAAACAACTATATAGAATCACTCAAATGTTGTCTTAAAAAGGTTTCAATTAGAACAGACCTGTAAAAAATAAGGGTGGTCAATTGTTTATGGCAGAAGTAGACCAGCTTAGAAGATGGAGAGAACATTTTTCTGAAGTACTGAACAAAGAGCAACCTGAAGAGGGGATGAGACAATGGCATGTGTCGCATGCCATTGAGAGAATCAAAGTAAACACACGAATTAAGGCTGACATCAAAATAGCCCTCAAGCAGATAAAGAATGGGAAGGCTCCAGGAAAGGATAATATTGCACCTGATATTCTTAACGCTTTGAGTGTCATGCCTGTAATATTATGTTTTCTTTTATGTTGCAAATTCGGCCATGCCCATAATATTATGGGCAAAGCATGTTAGTGAGAACTTCCAAACTCATATTATGGGCATAGCACTACTCTTTGAATGTTGTGCTGTTATATTACAGGTGTGGCATTCTTTTCAATGTTGAAGGCAACATAATATTGTGGGTATGGCACTCAAAGTGTTAAGCAGATATTGACACCACTGTAAATCTACTGCATGTTTGAGAAGATGTGGACAGAAGAAACCACCAAAGGATTGCAAAGAGGGACTGATTATTAATTTGCTGAAGAAAGTTGGTAGTAATCAACTACAACAACTGGTGAGACATTGCCCTCCTACTGTATCAAGCAGAGTACTCTGAAGATTAATGCTAAATTGTATTAAAGACTCTGTGGAGTCACAGCTAAGAAAAAAAGGAAGCTGGTTTCAGAGAACACTGAACTTATTTTGATCTCATCAATACTTCAGCAGAGTGCAGAATGACAGAATGCACACAACCTTACATTTATTAATTTTGAGAAGGCATCTGACTCTCTTAATAGAAGAGTTATGTGGCATACCTTGGAAGAATGTGGAACACCATCACATATTATTAATATTATTAAAGCAATGTATAAGGGATACGAATGTAAGGTGCTCCACAAAGGGAAAATTAATAAACCTGTTCAAAAAAGTATGTTGGGATGAGGCAGGGATATATTCTGTCACCTACCTTGTTCTTGTTGTTGCGGACAGCATTATGAAGAGAGTTGTTGATCGTTGGAGAAGAGATATTCGACGGGGAATGCAAGATAGGCCTGAAGAAATTAATTTTGCTGACAATATATGTCTGGTCTCACAGATATATTGTGAAATGAATGAAAAAATGGTAAGACTGGAAGAGGAAGCAGATAACACAGGACTAAAAGTAAGTATTCAGAACACTAATAAAATGAGAATGCAAAGCTAAGTGGGTATGGAGAGGAAATGGAACAAATAGATTCCTTTGTATAATTAGGAAGCACCATCTGAAAAGATGGGGTGGAGTGGGTTGGCGGATGGGATATAGGGTTGTATACAGAAGGCAAATAGATCCTTTGCCCAACTATACCCTGTCTGGCATAATAAGAGCATCTCAAGACAAATCACCCAGTGACTGTTCAAAAACAAAATAAAGGCAGTGCTCCTGTACAGTTGTGAAATATCAAAGGTAACAAACACAGCTGTACACTCTCTCAAATCTTCATTAACCTCAGTCTTTGGCAAACTGTAAATATGAGGTGGCAAAATGAAACAGCAAATGATGAACGTGGAAGATAATAGATCGGCTACCTATCTGTGAGCAAATAAAGGAAAGGAAATGGAGGTGGATTGGTCACACAATACGCATACAACAAGGAGCTGTTGAAAAGGCTGCAATAGATTGAAACCTGCAAGAAACATGTAGGTGGATCTGCCCAAAAAAGGTCTGGAAAAGAAAGATAGAAGAAGGAGATATGAAAGCTGGTAAATCATGGAGAGAAGTGAAATGTTTGACTGCCAACAGAACCTGAGGGAAGGTCTTTACTGCTGCCCTATGATACAACAAGAACAATAGGGAATATGTAAACTGTAAGTATGAGTGTGACCTCTTGAAAATTGGCATTGTTACTTCCTAGTCAGGGACCAGCTGTGATATTGCAGTGGTAAAGCCATATATTAGCATGCAAGGTGAGTTCAAGAAGTGTCAAACATTTGAATGGCACAAATACATGTTTTGATTTGGAGGTACAGAAACCTAATCCCCTTCAAAGTAGTCTCCTTAGTAATGAACACATTTCTCCCTCTGAACGAGATGGCATAGTCAGCACACTGGACCTGCATTCAGGAGAACAACAATTCAAATCTGGATCCACCCATCTAGAAGTAGGTTATCTATGATTTCCCTAAGTTGTTCCAGGCAAATGCTGGGATGGTTCCTTTGAAAGGACACAGCCAATTTCCTTTCCCATTCTTGGAACATTCTGAGCATGTGTTTCATCTATAATGACCTCAATGTCAATGGGACATTAAATCCTAATACTCCTGCCTTCTTTTTCTTACTTCTTCCAGTGTTCCTACCATTGCTGGAAAAGCTTCCAGAACACTTTTATTGGAATGGTGAGTAGCTGGGCCATCACATTCCACACAATGGATTCTCTTGACTCAAATCATGTTCCTTTCAGGGGCATTTTCATCTTGGGAAATAGCCAGAAGTCATATAGAGCCATTTTGGGAGAGTAGGGATCCTGACTAAACACAGGAAGAAATTCTGAATCAAATGCACAGCATGGGTGTGTTATGATGGAGCTGCCAAGCTTTTACTGCCACAAATACAGTAATGTGCATTACACAGCAGCACAAAGACAATGAAGGATCTCCTGGTAGTATTTCTTTCTGATAGTGTGGCCTTTTGGGGCATACTTTTGATGCAGCAACCCTGTTTAGGGTACTAGGGATACTAACTACTGCTTCCCAATATATTTATTCCTTAATGAAATTTGTCATTAAAAATATATCACTTTTTCAAATCAACAGCTCAATTCATGGAATCAATACTAGAAATAAGAATAATCTTCACAAGGATTTAAAGTCACTTAGTCTTGTACAAAAATGTGTGCGTTATTTAGGAACACACATTTTCAATAACTTGCGAGCAGCCTTAAAAAGCTTAAGAACCAATGAAATTCAGTTTAAGAGAAGACTAAAGGATGTATTGGTGGCCAACTACTTCTACTCCATTGATGAATTTCTCAGTAGAACCAACTGATTTGTGTGTGTATGTATATATAAGTACAATCTAACTTCTGCACCAGTTCAGTGCAGTAATGTGTTCATTGTAAATACATATTTAGTAATTGTATTACATGTTTATTACCTTATAAATAAATAAAAAACTTTTTTATTTTGAATTCAGTGCATTAGTATTTGTAAAATGATTCTTTCATATAGTGTTCATTAAAAAATGATGACCATGCCACTTGGGACCTGTGGAATGGTACATTAGCTTATTTGTTTGAGTTGTAAATACTTGTCATGTATTGTTGTTTTTCTGACATGTTCTGGATCCTGGAGGACCTCCTCATTATGGATCAATTGGAATGAAAGTAAATCTAATCTAATCTAATGAGAGTTGAAAAAACTGTCAACATGATTTTGATATTGGTGCGAACCTGCTGCACTTTTATTGGCATTGGGGTTGTCAAATATTTTCACTGTGATGACTGCAACTTGATTCCTTGGTCATACCCATAAACTTGTTTGTTATTGATTGTGACTGCGTTGTTCAGAAAGCCGAGGTTAATGTTTTCATTTTCCAGTATGACCTACGTTATTTCCAGATGTAATTGGTGCAAATTTTGCAGGTACTCTCCTAATACACAAATCATCAGTTAAAATTGAATTACCTAATCAAATGCTTACCCCTATCTAATATGTAAGTTCTCATGATGTGATAAGCCAGTCATCCAAGACCAAAGCTGCACTTGCTCAATAACATTGTATTTCAGCATGCTGAGGGGCTGCCTGAATGAAGTTCACTGTCACTGAAACCCAGACGATTCTTCCAGCTTGCAGCAAACAAGGTTGAATGTGGCAATGGATGAAAAAAAGTTCATGTTGCATATATTAGCAGCAAGTGTGGTTGACTTCTTTGCTTACAAATAAACTTAATGAATAATAAAAACTTGGTCCAACAGTTACGTATCTATAAAGAAATGGGACAAAAAACGACTGCACATCATCACTTTACCACATGTATTTCAGTGCACTGTAAATAATTACTTACAGACCACAGTAAGAAAAGTATGACTGTCACTTCTGACTTCTTGTTTAGTTCCACTGCCAGTTGTTAAGAAGCAGTTATATTCTGCTGTTTTGATACTTATGCATAACAAACCCTTATTTAAATTCACTTAAAACTACATTTAACTCACAGTTTTGTCTTTCTGGTGATTGTACATTTTTTGTCATAAGGAAAAATAGTTGTGCCTGGAAAGTATTAAATTTTGAAGCTTCTTTATGTCTCACAGATGTCATCATACCATATAACACATGTCAATGTGTCGTAAGTGGCTCTATACACACTGCTTGAAGGAACAAAAATTTAAGAAAACATTTGTGTTTATTGTTGGTTTCCTTGGAACAGATGTTATCATCAGTGCACAATCAATGTCTGCTAAAATTACTATAAATCTAACAATACACTCTAAGTAAATAAAAAGGATGCACCATGAAGGAATCATTTGAATGGGACAAAAATCAATAGATGTGCTATACAAATACAGATAAACAAATGATCACAATTTCTGAAAAACTGAATGATTTATTCAAGAGAGAGTGCTTCACAAATTGAGCAAGTCAATGTGTTGGTACAACTCTGACCCTAATGCAAGCAGGTATTCAGCTTGGCATTAACTGATAGAGTTGATGCCAACCTGACTGTCACCTGACAACTAGGAGTGATGTTCTGGGATGCCATTTCATTTCATAGCAGGGCAATTTAGGTTGTCATCTCCAACACTCTTACAGCACAGCAGTACATCAATGATATTCTGCACCCCATTTTGTTGCCCTTCATGGCAAGTCAGCAAGATAATGCATGCACACACACGGTGAGAGTTTCTAGTGGATGGAATTTGGCAATGATATCCCTCAGGAGGACATCCAAATATTCTATCAGCCAATTAAAAGAGAAATAACTACTTTCATATGGGCCAGAGGTGGACCAATACATTATTGACTTGGTCAATTTGTGAGGCTCTTTCTCTTGAATAAATCACCCAATTTTCTGATATTGTAATCATTTGTTTGACTGTACATGTCCATCACATCTACTGATTACCATCCCATCAGATAATTCCTTTGCAGGGCATCTTTTTTATAGTCTTAGAGTGTAATATTATACCACCAGCTAATTGTAACATCTACAGTATTTACACAGCAGCATGTATCTACTGGCTAATTAGATATATAAGAGGGATGACAGTCAGTCTGAATATATTTTACATAATACTCTCACTGGGTAAACAAATTGTTTATTTGAGTTCCAAACAACATGATCACTAGCTTTTGGATCAGGAGTGGTAAAATTTGTTAAAAGGTGAGCTTCTATAATTGCCCACAGGGATCTGTAGTGGAAGTGAATCATGAAAACACTAACAGTATTACTGGACCAAACTACAAATCAGAGCCAGCAGAAGTCACTTTGGGGTTTCTCTACATCTTATAGGTTGGCGATATGTCAGTTTCATGTAGCCATTAGGACAATACTTCCACATAAGCAATAAGAGGCAAGAAAAGAGACAGTGAATTTCTAGCAGTGAAATTGAAAACATTCTCTTCATCAGTACTGTCACAAGTATTTTTTTTTCCAAATGTCATGAGATAAGAGGTATTGAAACCAGCAGCAATTAAATTTGTAATCTTGGCTGCCACAAATATTTGACTTGTTTTTTTATGAGTATGTCAAAAATTATGATGTCATTAGGCTGAAATGTGGCATTTTTTATGAACAGATGAAGCCAATGAATGTGAAAGCTAAACTATCTAGTTGTGGTGATACTGATCTGTAGCTTATCCCAACACCTAGGTTAGGGTAGAATGTCACAGTTTTACTTGTAAAAATTATATTAATAACTTCAGACAGTTTTTTCTGAATTTGTCATGAATTATGATGTTGTGGATAGGTTAGAACCTAACAGCACAGGTTAAATTAATTTAATAGTCCTGGTTGTCAAAATATTTGCCTGTTTCTCAGAAACATGTTAGAATTTTGGAGCTTGTGATATACTGACATGAGAATGTGATAAGGTTTCTTTGTCTCTTACTTCAAAACATGTTGTCTCTTTCTGTTTCACTCTCACTGGCTGCATAGAACCACCTGCTGACACAAGCCCTTGGCTTCCCATCATATGTAACAGTGAGTGCTGACAACATTCCTGCACGAAACATGTAAATATGCCACTGGACCTAATCTAAGACTTTTAATGTACCACTACAAACAACCAGTGTAGAAGCTACAAAGCTCCATGTGGCATCGATTTCCAATGTGAAAATTGTCTAGGTGGTGCTTAGATGGGTAGTGAATTTCTCATAATGGAGCACCTTATCATCCAGATAAGCTATCGGCAAGAAGGCTGAATTCTGCCTCACCAATTAAATATAACTTTCTGTGTAGGGGATGCCAAAACAGACGGGTGTTTACACCAATGTTAAAGGTAATGTAAAGTCATGAAGGATAAATACTTCAATTTGTTTTTGACTGGTGGTGTGTAATCTTTCCTGGTGTATTAAAGGAAAGATAAGACATAAATGGTTGCACCATAAATGACATACTGCAATCTCTGAAGGAGGAAGACAAGGTAGTATGGGCAAATATATATCACAGAAATGTTTTCATGCTGTTTTTTTATGACCATTACTTCATGTGGAAGATATTCTTGAGTGATTTGGTTGTGAATCCCACAAGGTATTATATTCCTCAGGCATTACTGGGTCTTTCAGCACTGTAACATGCCTTGCCACACATGGTTGGGAGAATGTGATTAAGTTTTCAAAATGCTTCCATAACTGTTATATTTTCCAGGTATTCACTCAATCAGAATTCTGTGAGACAATTTTGATTGTCATTTCAACTGTATTAATTACCTATTATCTACTTTCACAAGAAGTGCTGCAGACCATTAGTTCCAAATGCCTATACATATGCGCCATCATCATTTTCGAATCATGTAGCTGCTATCTGTCTTCCAAACAGTGATGACTCTGATATTGGCAGTAGGTAACAGTAATGTGATTCAGCAGAATGCATAATACAATTAGTACATTTAGGAACCTGGTAACCAGTTATTTCTGTTGTAACTTATCATTTGTAGTGCACTATTGGCTGATTTGTTTATACAAAACTATGCACTAGAGACCAGTACATAATTACCTGAGACTGGTTGTGGCATATTTTTAATGGTCAGTTTTTATTCTGGGGTTTGTAAATCATGCAGATAGATCTATATACCAAATTCATTGAAGGATACATCATGAGACAAATGAGGTTTCAAAAAATTATCTAATTTTGATGTAAAATTTGGACCCTGATGATTTATCATTAATAAGCATCCAAAAGTTTACAACACCATTAATTAATGATTCTATTGGATTGTTAGATGTCCTGTCATATCAGGAAACCATTTGGAGTTAGCCAGTGCTTGTTAAGACCTACACATCAACACAAAAGAAACAAGACTGCTAGCTTACTAAAGAACTATTTGTTGTAACCTATTAGTGTGTAACTCTTCACCGATTTTGAACTATGTCCTTATTCTCTTGATTAATTTCATCATAATTGATCAACTGAGTGTCAGTGGATAAGCAGTTTACTAAACTGTGTTCTTGCATACTCCCAGAAAATTTCATGCACAAGGTCTCACACAAAAAGAAGAAAAAATACCTGATGAAGGTCTGGCATTTGTGTCTTCTGATGAAGTGCATGACTAAGTCTGTGGAAAAGTGCTTGTCCACAACCACTGCGATAATCAATTCTTAAACAACTACTCAAAGCATAGGACACAGATCAAAGTCAACAAATGTTTGAGCATTAAACAGTGGAAAATCCAGGATGCAATGTAACAATATAATGAAAAGGATATTTGTTACTCAACATATAGCAGAGGTGCTGAGTGGCAGAAAGGCACAACAAAAAGACTGTCAGAAAGTTACTTTTTGGCTAGCAAGGCCATTGTCAAAAATAGACAGCATACACAAACACACACACATACACACACACTCACACCAGCACAACTCACACACATATGACCACAGTCTCTGGCTGCTGAGGCCACATAGCAAGCAGCTGCACATAATAGGTGATGCAGCCTGGCGTGGTGGTGGGGATAAGGAGGAGGCTGGGGTGGGGAGGGGCTGACTCCAGCTGCCAGAGACTGTGGATGTGTGTGTATGAGTTGAGTTTGCGTGAGTGTGTATGTATGTGTGTAAGTTGTCTACTTTTGACAAAGGTCTTGTTACTTGAAAGCTGACTTCCTGATGGTCTTTTTGTTGTACTTTCTGTGACTCAGCATCTCTGCTATACGGTAAATGGAAATGAGTGTTTGGCATCATTGGCCAGGAGGCCACTTGCGATGCAGGTCCGGTCGCCTTGGTGCAGGTCTTATTACATTCAACACAACATTGAGCGACCTGCATGCCGGATGGGGATGAAATGATTATGGAGACAGCACAGCACCCAGTCCCTGAGCGGAGAAAATCCCCAACCCATCCGGGAATCGAACCCAGGCCCGTAGGACGGCAATCCGTCTTGCTGACCACTCAGGTATTGAGGCGGATTCTGCTATATGGTGACTAGCAACTAATTTTTGAGCATTAATATGCCATCACATACTGTTCCTTAATAATTTAACTAGCCTTATTTCCTTTGAGTAAAAGTAGTACCTACAGAGAAGTAGTAGTCTTTTACCATTTAGTGTATTAATCTAAGTACTGTATAATCATATATGGTGGCTGCACCACACAGAATACAACATTAGAGGAGAGCACAGAATTTTGTGTGTTCCCCAGAATAATAATTTATCATATTCTAGGACATATGCCTAAACAGGCACAACTATTATTTGACAAAAAATGTAATGCTGTCATGAAGATTATTCATGAAAATTGAAAAGGCAGTCTTCAAATAGTAACAATAAGCAGAAGAATATTTTCTTGTGAACAAGCAAATAGTAGTACTTTACTGCAGCTAAATTATTCATTAGCATATTTACAAAGCTGAAATTTTCTTGTGTCAGTTCATGCAAATCACTACTAAGAAATTTTTGTTTCAGCACTGTCAATAGTTAATTAAATAGTAAACATCCTGCCTCATTTTGGAGCCAGTAGATAGCATTCTCTTTATTGTATATTTTGGTTTAGTCATACAAGTGGTATCATTACTAGTTTTGACTTATGACCAAGTCGTCAAGATATGCTCTGTTTAAAGAGAAGGAAAAAGGAAATAGTTAAATACTAGGAAACTAAACTACAAATCAAAATAACATCTATACAGAACCATATGTACTTTAATACATTACACAGTAACTTGCCAACTGAAGAAGCCCAAAGAAGCATTCATAATGTAGATATATCTGCATTCTGATTATCAGCACTAAAGGCAACAGTTGGCTACATAATAAAATAAAGTAACTCTTTTAACTCATATATAAGATTAAACCATGGAAAGTCAAGGATGGAATAACAATGATAAGGAAAAGATATTTATGTTATTAATAGCCATTAAGTTGTGAGCTGTCTATGACTGTATCTTCTTGTTTATGGATTATTAATTAATAATATTCTGTCACTAGTTACAAATTGTATTTCATAAATGTTGTCCAATGTGTTTCAGAGCTACAGCACTATTTTTCAGGGCTGTATGGATACTCTGGGTGTTACATGTGGTACAGTTTCTCACATACCACTGACAGAATGATATAGTTGTTAGATTTAACAAGATAAACTGTTCCTCAGTTGGGAGTAATTAGATAAAGGTAGAGAAATGAGGGGAATAAAATCTACTAACGTATTACTTGAGTCTGACCAAACGACTTGCCTCATGTGCATTGGTGAAAATCTTCCACATTTACACTTACATTTTGGAACTATTTAACATATTTATTACAGTACTGCATGAGTCAAAAGGTGCATATTAATCAATGCAAATGTTGGTTTTTCACCAATGCAGAAGACATAAGTCTTGAGTCAAACTACACTAATATTTCACTAGACTTTATTTCTCTCATTTTTCTAGCTTTATCTCATTGGTTCCACCCAAGGTACAATTTATCTCATTAAATCTGATAACTGTCTCATTCTGTCACTCTTATGTGAAAAACTGAAGAACATGTGACACCCAGCCTATCCTACAGGACTTGAAAATGGATTTATAGCTCCAAAACATGTCAGACAGTGATTAGAAAATAAAATTTGTGACTGACAATGGAAGATTATTAATGAAGAAACCCTAACCAAGGACAAATTAGATCACCGTTCCCCACATACAGACGGCATTAAGTTGCAGACAGGTACAATGAAAAAGATTACTAAAATATTTAAGCTTTCAGACAACATTCTTCTTCCAAAATTGAAAACACACATTCGCACAATCACAATTCACACACTCATGGCCACTGCCTCTGGGCACTGGTCAGAATCCAGCATGCAGGTTTCTGTGAACTGTGCTTGTGTGAGTGTGTCTGTTCTTTCTATTTCAGGACAAAGGACTTTGTCCAAAAGCTTAAAAAATCTAGCAGTCTTTTTTTTATTGGGACTGTTTGCAATGAACACCTCCTCTATGTGGTGGTTGGAAATATAAGGTTAACAAAGTTCACAATGTAAAATTGAGTGTGTAAGAAAGAAAGCCTCCTCAGAGCAAAAGCTGGGTGCAGATGGATATGTGTGTGTGTGCGAGTGTATACCTGTCCCTATTTCCCCCTAAGGTTAATCTTTCTGCTCCCAGTATTGGAATGACTCCTTACCCTCTCCCTTAAAACCTACATCCTTTCATCTTTCCCTCTCCTTCCCTCTTTCCTGATGAAGCAACTGTGGGTTGCGAAAGCTTGAAATATTTGTGTGTGCTTGTGTTTGTTATTGCCTCTATCAACATACCAACGCTTTTGATTGGTAAGTTACAGCATCTTTGTTTTTAGATATAAAAAACTACTTAATTACTTATGTAGATGAATTAAACATATGCTAGAAGCAGAACAGATGATGTCCTCCTGCTGACTTGATCTGTGAATAATAAACTAGTGTCTGGCAGTTGCATGTTTACATTCAAGAGACCATATGGAATAACTGATAAATGAAGCTGTTTTTAGACTAGGGCAAGCAAGCATAAAAAGGGACCCTAACAAAAAAATGAAGAAAAAACTTCATACCAGATCAAAAAATACTTGACAAAAAGGTTTTCATTCTGACAATTGAGTTCAACATAAAATACTGCATAAGATAAGATAACATATAATAAATGCTCGAAGTTAGGGGTGTATATGATAAAATGTATAAGCCAAATAGGCAGAGTTTTTAATGTTTTCTTTAGAGAACATTTTAATATATTCCATCAGACCAAAAAGTTTGGAGACTGAATTAATAATGAAAATTGAGAAAATTCAAAAAGGTAAGTTTTAATGCTTCAGATGTTCTGCATAGTACACCCCCCCCCCCCCCCCACCCTGCAAAAGAGAGAAATGAAGAAGAAGATGAGTACAATGCATGGAATGTTCATACAACTATGTGTGAAACTGTCAGAAAAGTCCTTCTTTGGGTTGTTATTCAACTCGCACATCCCATTCACAACTTCTTTCAACTTCTTTGGTATTGGCAAACCATGAGAGACCCATTCCACAACTGACCAGTAAAATCCACATCTGTAATTTGCAGTTGTTAGTTCAAGCTGCCACAGTATTTACTGCACTGACCTCAGCTCTACGCCAATAATAAAAGCAATTTTGGAGATTTTTGAATGGATGGTGTAGGTAGTAATGAAACAGCTTTTGGTTCTCTTTTTTGAGAAATGCAGAGATAAAGCAGGAGGCATAGATTAATATCTTGACATCTGTGATTATGTTACTATTCGAGTAGGCTTGAAGGGCATTAAATGTTTACTAGTCAAAAAAATACCCACGTCGGGGTTAAATGAACAAAGTGACTACCACAACAAAGCCTTTTAAAAAATTATTTTTGCTCTATTATTATGCAAAATCATCTGATGACTTGGTAATATGTCTATAACTGGAAGTGATAACACTTGTATGACCTAATGCTGAAATACACAATATTTAAAAAATTACAAGATGGTCAAAGTGACACAATATTTTAAAAAATTACAAGATGGTCAAAGTGTTCATAAGGCAGTATGCCTTGTCTGTGTAAATAATATTCTCTGATTATCCATAAGTAAAACTCACACAAGCAGAAATATTTACAGCAAACTGCAAAACCACAGATTTTATTGTTTTTCGTTTCATTTGTCTAATTACCAGGAAACTACAATGAGAGATTCTGTTCCTATTATGAGAGACCCTGTTCACAGATCTTGGCATTCTGGCCACATATTTGAGACCCTGCAATAAAACTGCATATTAATGTGATAAAAAAGTTTTCTATTACACAGTAATTTTCATTTTGTAAACCAAGGATTGATGATCTTCAACAGTTTGTTATTATCTTGTACTACACGATGAATATATACTTGATTGTGGCCCTTCATACTATCTGAAAACATCAATAGTAATAAGACTTTCAAAGGTGCTAAACATTTTTATTTGCATATTCACTTAATGGAAAATTTTCATCCACTCACTCCATAAAGTGTTAATAGTTAAAGAAAGAAATATATGCAATGCTACATCATATTGTTGATTTATTTTAGTTTATCTATTTGATTACAAGATGAAATGCTGAACTATAATGATTCCCTGGTTTATTTAAGATCATGAGGTTACACTATACACACAGTTTTCTTTTTATTTTTCATCTTTTTAAAGTTTACATACCTTAGTAGGCATTTTCAAATTCATTACTTCTGCATATCTCGTCAAGGCTTTCCATGGAATGTGGATTTTGAGAAAGTATGTTTTCTGGTCAAAAGCCATCTGCAAAAAATTAAAACAATTAGTCAGCATTGAATTTTCCAGAGGAATGCTGAAAACCACATCAAATTTAAATTCCACCTGCAGGAAGAAACCTTTGGACAGGAAGAAAAATGTGTTTTTGCAGAATTATATAACAGAAGAAACAAGAAAGTACCAAATAATGGCAGAGACATTACCCTCAAGGAAATCAGATGCAATATTTTAGAGTGGTTGTTGCTGAACAATTTGAATATCAGATTGAACCAAGGATGAATTAACAATATGGAATTCTTTATGAATTGAGAAGTTGTCAGAACATATTTTTGCTCTAAAAATGATGTTGTAGGTACTTAGTAAATATAACGATAAGGCACTTCACCGGTCAGTACACCATTCCATTAGATAAATAAATGCTATCACAGAATGTACTAGTAGCATTACACTAGTTATTTTGTGTATTGCACATCTGACAGCCCCACTCTCTCCAATCCTCATGTTGCAGCAGATATCGATGTACTGTCTGCTGGAGAGCATGGTATTTCTGAAATTTGTAGTTCATGATGATGTTGCCAACAGTAAGGTGTGGAGTGACATATGAGCTGAGGTTGCATCGTCATATGCTCCAGGGGGGGTTAAAAATAAATAAATAAAAAAATAAAAATAAAATTAAAAAAAAAAAAAACTTGAGCTACGAAATGACTGCCAGGTTGAAACAGAACCACAGTTTTTGTCTGTAATGAGTTTCTGCATGTTGGTTGGTTGGCTGGTGTTGTGAGGTGACTGCTGCATCTGGGTGGTCAAATAAAGCTTTGGCTTTGTGAGTTCCATCCAGTGGTTGATGGCAAAACAGATGTGTGATTAGATGTGTGATTAGAAGCTCTCAGTTTCTCCAATATTTGTGTGGCTTACACTCAGAAAGGGAGTTTTCATGTACATTATGACTACTATGATTATTATAGCAATTAAAATTCTGTCTTTATTATTACTTTATATATTAAATATCCATATTTCACTATATTTGCCATATTTGAACTCTGAAAATGTTCAGTCATGTGTTTTGACAGATGAAGTAAATTTCTGACAATGCACAAGATATATAAAAAAAAAAAATTACCTAATCCTTCATATATTCGGAAATGTATTTATGAGTCAGATATTGGCATTTGCATAACTGTTATCATAAATCGATATTTCCAACATGCATTAAACTCTTTGTGCCTTTGTAGTGGACCATCTTTGTAAGTTAGTTAAAGAAAGTCACTACATCTGTGTTTGATACTGGAAGAAGTTGTATGTTATTTGGGATGGCTAAAAATGGCATTAATTAATTAATGTAAAAGCATAACTTTGTCTTGTGACTGGAGATTTGTATTATAGGTATGTTAATCATCAATTTTGGAAAGAACATACAACTTATGAGAAAAAAGAAAGAGTTTAATTTCTGACCAAAATTATTTTCATCATGACTATTAATTATCATTATCAATAATGGAACTTACCATTATTTATCTTCACAGAAACATGATAAAAATATGGACTTCTCTGCAAATCATCCCCCAGCAGAAAAACTGAACGAAGACCTGAGCCACTGTTCCAACTTGAGGTTAAGGTGAGCATATACATTAGTTGGGTCTTCACATAACAGCCAGTTTACAGACAATCTACAACTCCATTTCCTGAGCAATATCATTATACTTTTGTATGTCAGGTTATTCTGAGACAAAAGTGCTTAAGAAATTGAACTTTAGGCTCTTTTTATTGTTGAACTCTTTTAACCATAAGGGAATGAATTGATTAGAGTGAGCAGTGGATGCTCAGTTTCCAGGTGGGCTGCTCTATTCTGGATGACACAGTGTTGCTGGCAGATGTGACATAGCAAGTGTTCTGCATACGGTGGCAGCATCTTCTGGACTTGCACTGGTCAATGGACACTACTGTCTCTATCATTTTAATGTGGAGAGTGAGTGTCCCATCATTTCATTCTGTAACTGTGGATTGGCCTTGGAAAGACAGCTCCAGTGGTAAGCATAGTGGGCCACGTCAGAGTAAAGTGTACTTTGTCATTGCCAGGTCTTTGAAAACAAAAGTAGACTGTTTCTCATGTCATGGAGTTCCACTCAGCAGCATGACTTCCACACCTCTGGAGATCCACAAGGAAACCTTGAGAAGTGGAGAGGGGGGCCAGTCTGTTGTTTGAAAAACTCTCTTGATGGATACAGAGATTTGCCATATACCAGGTCCGCAGGAGAGGGTTGAAGGTTTTCTTTTAATGCACTGAGCAGTCCCAACAGCACTACTTGGAGGGTGCCAATCTATGAATCCGTGGTGTGGCATGTTACAGTGCCCTTCAAGAAATGGTGTAGATGCTACACAATGCCATTTGCAGCTGCATGATATGGTGAAGTCCTTGTCATGTATACCATGAACAGATGGACCATTTTATGAAATACTTCTCCTACCATTCCTGACCTTGGTCAGAAGTAATTTTCTGGTGACGCCCAACCATAGGTAAATGCACATGCCACATTCTCAGCAGTTTGTGTTTCTAATGGGAATACCTCCAGCCACCCGGTGTATCTGTCATCAACCACACTGAGGCAGCACCAGTAGTTACATGTAACTGAGAGTGCCCACACTGATGTGTAAGAAATGTGTTTCTGGGACATCAAAACTTCCAAGTGGAGCCCCTACATGCCACGTTTCCTTGAATTTCTGTCAGGGGATATAAGTCTGAGTCCATGTAAGGTAGTCCCTCTGTATGCCAGGCCACACAAGACACTGAATTACTAGTGCCCTCATAGTGCAGGTTCCTGGATGGCTGAGTCCATGTAGTGAATTGAAAACCTGGCATTGTAGAAGGACAGGCACATATGGCTGCTGTAGCCCTGCTGACTCTTCACAGTATATCAGATCCTTACTGTCTGGCAGTGGCATATGATGCAAGTGCAGGACCATCTCACAATGCAGCTGGTCTTCAATTTCTCCTCATCATTTTGCACTGCCACTAGCTTGGCAAAAACCACAGATGTGGAAATGATTTCTACTGTTGACAGAATTTCACTGGTAATGTTCTTAAACTGCTTACATGCCAAATGTCAGTTGTAATTGTGAAATAAAATTTAATTGGTTGATTTGCACTGGGGGATAGTTGTTACATGGATGTGGAAGTGCAAATTCAGTGGTCATTGGTCTTTATGTACAGTGGAGGTACACCCTTTGACTCTGAATCAGAAATATCTAAATGCTTCATAGGTAGCAAACAGTTCTGTAAAGGATGGTGACCAAGATCACTGATTCTCTGTGATCTTGGAGAAGATACCCATAAGCTGCCAGTGCCCACCTACATTCTGGTGTAGCGTGGCACTGAAAGCACAGTATGAGGCATCCGATGAAATCACTAGTGGGACATCTGCGATTGGATGTGTGAGGAGGATGGCTTATTCAAGGCGTGTCTGGCAGGCTTCAAATGCTGCCTGTAGTTCTTCAGTCTAAGTGACAGGCATTAAATCATGCTCTTTGGGGTCAGTGAAGACAGCATGGAATGATGCCTGGATATCAGTAGCGTGAGGTAAAAAACAATGGCAAATAGTGATCATTCTCAGGTACTGATGCATTTTACACATTATTTTTGGGTCCGAGTAAGATGCAAGTACACTGGTGCCCTCAGGTAATGGATATGCATCGATCATGGAACTTGAAATCCCAGGAATCCAGATTCCATAGTTTTCAAGCCTTCAGAAAACTATGCAGTGATGTCTTTCATGTTCATCTGAGGATGACGATACCACCAACACACCATCTATGTATGCGTAACAGATACCTTGTCCCTGCAGAACTTCATGAATAGAGTGCTGAAAAGTCTGTGCCATTTACCACAGGAAATATGACATGTATGGGAATTAAAATAGTCCAAAGAGCATAGTTATTGCAGTTTTATGGATGTTGTCTGTTGCCACAAGTATATGGTTCTAGGCTTTTACTAGGCCCAACATCGAGAAAATGGTGTTCTCTGCCAGTTGGTATGGAAAATCTCTGATGTGGCGCACTGGGTACCAGTTGGCAATTGTCTGAGCACTGAATACTCTATAAAAGAGGAGAAGCCCAGTTGCTTTGTGATGGTCATCCTGCAGCTGTTTGAATCATTGTGTCAAATTCTGCTTTTGTGATGTGGAGTTTCTTGGGAGCCAGCTATTTGGGCCATCAGAAAACAGGAGGATCAGGCATGGTCTTGATGTTATCCAGTTGCATAGCAATGATGGCACTATGGTGGGTCATGTGACTACAGAAGCTCATTTAACAGATGTGACCATGGCGGCAGTGTGGCTAGAAATAATACCAATGGACTGCTGCACGGTGTGGGTTGGGATGCAACCTTCAAAGATGTGACACAGTCCAAAATGGAAGCATTCATTAAAAGTAGGATGAGGTCGCAGAATGACAAGAAATCCAGTCCAATGACAAGGCTGGTCATGTTTACAACTATAAATCGCCACTTGTATGACTTTCAAAGACCAACGTTCAAATTTAAAGTCATGTGTACATCTGTAGCTCTGAGTGAACCATTTGGAGCTGCTACATCATAATTTGCTTTAGGTCACAGTTACCACAGTAGGCACTTGGGAACACACATACACATTAGCTGGTATCTACCAGGATCTGCAGCTTAGTGGTCTTGTCTGTTGCCAGTAAACATCATGATAGTTGCCCAGGCTGGTGCTTGCCCACTTGGTGTGGGAGGCTGCTGTTAGTGTTTCCCACCCAGGAAAACAACTGTCTGTACCTACATGCTCTGTCACCAAAACAATGGTGATAAAAACACTTGTTCCTATCTGGGATGAGTGAGGAGTGCACGCTGCATTGCTCGTGTGATGGCATGTGGTCTTATTGTTCATACACAGAATGCTGCAAGCTGCTGTGTCACCTCATCTCTGTGTCAGGCAGATGATGTAGTGAGCACTTGCTGAGTGGTGGTCTCGGATACTATGTCTGTGATCTCTGCCATGGAGCTCAAGTTTGCCTCTTGCATTACTGAAAGCAGGATGTAATGCATCTCTGACAGGCAAGATATCCATGTGGAGTGTAGAAGTGACTCCAGAATGTCTGGTCCAGCCAAGGTGTGGAGATGTCACAGGAACTTTTAAGGCTTCCTGCCACCAATTTCCTTCTTGTGCAACATCCTAACCATTGGTTGTTAGAGAGGGAAAGCTACTGCTTGAGCTCTTTTTGTAGTAACTTGTACTTTCCAGAGAGAGGCCAGTTTGTGATTATGTTGCTAACCTCACTGGTGGAATGGTTGTCTAGTAGTACCACCATATTTGTATATATGGTGGAGCCTTGCATTATCCTCGTGGTGGCTAAACGGCTTTTGATGTGTGTGAACCATAGTTATGGACAATCTGTCCAGAGAGCTGCAGCTTTGAATGCCACATGGTTCACAGGTGTTACTGAGACAGTCCCAGCAGGTGGCGACAGGTAGTAAGACATACTGGACTTGGCAGTACAGGCAGGGTCCCCCATGAACTGGTGTTGTCCACTGGACAGCAGCTGGCAGGCGATGCCAGGAGACCAGACATGCACTTTCTGGTTGTGTGGCAGCAGCAATCCTCAGAGTTGTGCTGTAGGTGATGCCTCTGCTTCATGCCATATTCGTAGCAGTTCCTGGTGTCACTACTGTAGTGTTACAAGCTCTTCTACGTGCTGCTGCTGCTGCTAATTGCACAGTAGTTGCTGCTGTTGTTGTGTCAGTTGTTCCTGGTGCTATAATTGCTGCCACAGTTTTTCGATTTGTTCTTGTTGCTGTTATAACTGTTGTTATAACTGTTCCATGATTCTTTCATTGTGGTCACCACTTTGCAGGTACTTAGTAGATGGTACACTTCACAAAAAAATACACTTTATTGGTCTGCACGCCAACAAGAAAAATGACTGCTGTCCAAGGATGTACTAGTACCATCAGGCTAATTATTCTATATAATGGGCAATGTGTAAAAGCTGCACACACTCCAAACCTCGTATCACAGTAGGTAGTGATGTACTGACTGTTGGAGAGCATGGGCCTTCCAGCATTTGTCATTCTCAACATTGCCAATGCTGAAAAATGGGATGACTTGTTAGCTAAAGTCACTACAATATTTTAACACTGGCAAATAAGAAGGAAAAATATAATGGCCTTTGTAGACTTCCTAAAAGCAGGATTTCTATAGTTGTGAATCATACACTATACACTTTATAAAGCACAGGACTTGAAATATGACACTTGTGTTAGTGACAGAACTTTAGGACAACACATTGATCAGAACTTAACATCAGACTTCATTATCATTGGCAGACAAGTTTTAGATAAGAGCAATGGAGGTAATCACGATGAAAATGCTTGAAGAGGCGGAGATAAGTAGAGGAAACCATGGAAACTGAAGAAATATAGATTTGCTGCAAGTTGAGGAACAACACAGGTGGATTTCCTGGCATAGTTAGATGGGAAGAAGAGGAGGGTACAGCATCAACAAATAACCTAGCAAAGGCTGGTCTGTGTATATGATACAATAAGATTACTGTCCTGAATGCAGAGGCACATCCATACCTGGCAGGAAACATAGCAACTAAATTATAGACCAACGTGAGCACTGTAGTAGTAACTGTACTGCGTTCAGAAGATCTATAGCTAAAAAAATCTACTGAGACAAGTTAAATGACAAACTAGGACAAGTAACAAACAATACAACAATAGCAAATTGTACGCCATAATAAGAGACACTGACCCCAGCTGGTAGTTGGGAACTCCAACGTCAGGTGCGTAATGGGGCCCCTTAGGGATATGGCAGCAAGAAAGGGAAAGAAAACCAATGTGCACTCCATGTGCATACTGGGGGGAGTCATTCCAGATGTGGAAAGGGTCCTACCAGATGCCATGAAGGGTACAGGTGCACCCATCTGCAGATGGTCGCTCATGTTGGCACCAATGATGTGTGGCCCTATGGATCGGAGGAAATCCTCTCTGGATTCCAGCGGCTATCTGATCTGGTGGTGACTGCCAGTCTTGCTAGCGGGATGAAAGCAGGGCTCACCATCTGCAGCATCGTCAACAGGACTGACTGCAGACCTTTGGTACTGAGCCAAGTGGAGGGTCTGAATCAGAGGCTGAGACAGTTCTGTGGGCTGCAGATTCCTCAACTTGCGCCATAGGGTGGTGGGGTTTCAGGTTCCGCTGGATAGGTCAGGCGTCCACTACACACCGCAGGTGGCTACATGGGTAGCAAGGGTTGTGTGGCGTGGACTGGGTGGTTTTTCAGGTTAGATGGCCTCGGGCAAGTACAGAAAGGGCAACAACCTCAAAGGGTGCGGGGCAAAGTCAGGACATGCGGGGACCAAGCAGCAATCGGTATTGTAATTGCAAACTGTCAAAGCTACATTGGTAAAGTACCGGAACTTCAAGCACTGATAGAAAGCACCAAAGCTGAAATTGTTATAGGTATGGAAAGCTGGCTGAAGCCAGAGATAAATTCTGCCAAAATTTTTACAAAGGCACAGATGGTGTTTAGAATGGATAGACTGCATGCAACCAGTGGTGGCGTGTTTGTCGCTGTTAGTAGTAGTTTATCCTGTAGTGAAGTAGAAGTGGATAGTTCCTGTGAATTATTATGGGTGGAGGTTACACTCAACAACCGAGCTAGGTTAATAATTGGCTCCTTTTACCGACCTCCCAACTCAGCAGCATTAGTAGCAGAACAACTGAGAGAAAATCTGGAATACATTTCACATAAATTTTCTCAGCATGTTATAGTCTTAGGTGGAGATTTCAATTTACCAGATATAGACCGGGACACTCAGATGTTTAGGTTGGTGGTAGGGACAGAGCATTGAGTGACATTATACTGAGTGCACTATCCAAAAATTACCTCAAGCAATTAAACAGAGAACTGACTCATGGAGATAACATCTTGGACCTACTGATAACAAACAGACCTGAACTTTTCGACTCTGTAAGTGCAGAACAGGGAATCAGCGATCATAGGGCTGTTGCAGCAGCCCTGAATACACATATAAATAGGAATATAAAAAAAGGGAGGAAGGTTTATCTGTTTAGCAAGAGTAATAGAAGGCAGGTTTCAGACTACCTAACGGATCAAAACAAAAATTTCTGTTCCGACACTGACAATGTTGAGTGTTTGTGGAAAAAGTTCAACACAATCGTAAAATGCGTTTTAGACAAGTACGTGCCGAGTAAAACTGTGAGGGATGGGATAAACCCACCATGGCTCAACAACAAAGTTAGGAAACTACTGCAAAAGCAAAGAGAGCTTCACTGCAAGTTTAAATGCAGCCAAAACCTCTCAGACAAACAGAAGCTAAATGATGTCAAAGTTAGCGTAAGGAGAGCTATGCGTGAAGCGTACAGTGAATTCAAAAGTAAAATTCTATGTACCGATTTGACAGAAAATCTTAGGAAGTTCTGGTCTTACGTTAAATCAGTAAGTGGCTCAAAACAGCATATCCAGACACTCTGGGATGATGATGGCATTAAAACAGAGGATGACACATGTAAAGCTGATATACTAAACACCTTTTTCCAAAGCTATTTCACAGAGGAAGACCGCACTGCAGTTCCTTCTCTAAATCCTCACACAAACGAAAAAATGGCTGACATCAAAATAAGTGTCCAAGGAATAGAAAAGCAACTGAAATCACTCAACAGAGGAAAGTCCACTGGACCTGATGGGATACCAATTCGATTTTACACAAAGTACACGAACAAACTTGCCCCCCTTCTAACAGCCATGTACCGCAAGTCTCCAGAGGAACGGAAGGTTCCAAATGATTGGAAAAGAGCACAGGTAGTCCCAGTCTTCAAGAAGGGTCATCAAGCAGATCCCCAAAACTATAGACCTATATCTCTGACATCGATCTGTTGTAGAATTTTAGAACATGTTTTTTGCTTGCATATCATGTCATTTCTGGAAACCCAGAATCTACTCTGTAGGAATCAACATGGATTCCGGAAACAGCGATCGTCTGAGACCCAACTCGCTTTATTTGTTCATGAGACCCAAAATATTAGATACAGGCTCCCAGGTAGATGCTATTTTCCTTGACTTCCGGAAGGCGTTCGATATAGTTCAGCACTGTCGCCTGATAAACAAAGTAAGAGCCTACGGAATATCAGACCAGCTGTGTGGCTGGATTGAAGAGTTTTTAGCAAACAGAACACAGCATGTTGTTCTCAATGGAGAGACGTCTACAGACATTAAAGCAACCTCTGGGATGCCACAGGGGAGTGTTATGGGACCATTGCTTTTCGCAGTATATATAAATGACTTAGTAGATAGTGTCAGAAGTTCCATGCGGCTTTTTGCAGATGATGCTGTAGTATACAGAGAAGTTGCAGCATTAGAAAATTGCAGCGAAATGCATGAAGATCTGCAGCAGATAGGCACTTGGTGCAGGGACTGGCAACTGACCCTTAACATAGACAAATGTAATGTATTGCGAATACATAGAAAGAAGGATTCTTTATTGTATGATTATATGATAATGGAAAAAACACTGGTAGCAGTTACTTCTCTAAAATATCTGGGAGTATGCGTATGGAACGATTTGAAGTGGAATTATCATATAAAATTAATTGTTGGTAAGGCAGGTGCCAGGTTGAGAACCATTGGGAGAGTCCTTAGAAAATGTAGTCCATCAGCATAGGAGGTGGCTTACAAAACACTTGTTTGACCTATACTTGAGTATTGCTCATCAGTGTGGGATCTGTACCAGGTTGGGTTGACAGAGGAGATAGAGAAGATCCAAAGAAGAGTGGCGCGTTTCGTCACAGGGTTACTTGGTAAGCATGATAGCATTACGGAGATGTTTAGCAAACTCAAGAGAGGCGCTCTGCAACGCGGTGTAGCTTGCTGTCCAGGTTTCGAGAGGGTGCGTTTCTGGATGAGGTATCGAATATATTGCTTCCCTCTACTTATACCTCCAGAGGAGATCACGAATGTAAAATTAGAGAAATTCGAGCATGCATGGAGGCTTTCCGGCAGTCGTTCTTACCACAAAACATACGTGACTGGAACAGGAAAGGGAGGTAATGACAGTGGCACGTAAAGTGTCCTCCGCCACACACCATTGAGTGGCTTGCAGAATATAGATGTAGATGTATATGTAGCTATGTTACAGTTGGAGACAGTGGATAGAAATATATCAGGCACAAAATAACAACACGGTATCTAGGCAAACAGATGAATGCAAGAACAATATGTGAGCACAGAACCAATTTCAAGTATAATAAAAATAAAAAATCGAATTTCGGACTAACAATCCAATCTTATCTTGGAATTCAATTCCTTATTTTGTATGTAATACAATTTCAATTGCAGTATGGAAAGTCTGCAAAATGAATGCACTACCCCAGGTGATAACTCAAGACTTAAATCCACCACTGCGTCATGCAAAGCATTGAGACAAAGAGTTCTGGGGAACCCCAACAACTGCAGTTAGAAGGTAGAATTGGAGCAGCTTTGGAATCTTTCTAAAATAAAATTCAAAAAGAAATTCTCTCTAGGCACTTTAAAAGTAATTTATCTAATCAAGACTGGTAAACAAAAAGAAATAGAAATACTTTTTAAAAAAATTCAAATTTTAGCAATTTAAGCAACAAGGTTCCTAGATGCAGAATTTTCAAAGGCACACCACCAATAAAAATTACGTATCAGTTGCCATTATTGGGTACAGCTTTCTGTGTTTGTAAAACTATAATATGAACTGTAACAGTATTTAAATCTACCTCAGAGAGAATATCTTTCCTATCAGTTAAATGAAAAAACAAGATACATGCACTTATTAATAGCTTTGCACTAAGAAATGAAGACAATAGGGAACATTCACAAAAAACAGAGGAATTCTGGGATCTTTTGGAAACTGAAATACTTAAAATACCAAAGATGAACACCATATTACTATTAGACGATTATAATGCACAAATAGGCACAGAAAAGAAATTTAGAAATGTAGTAAGACAATATCCAGCTCATAGAAGAAACAACACAGATGGTATGAGGTTAATCAGTTTGTATTTAAGCTCTCACCTGACACCAATGTCAACTTCTTTAAGAAACTTCCAAGAAAACTGAAAATGTGGATTTCTCCCAACCCAATGTTAGGAGAATTTCAGATAGATCATGTGGCTATTTCTAAAGAAGTACAATGGAAATTATGAATGTGCAAGTAGTAAGGAATGGTGACTTCAAGTCTGATCATTACAGCTCTAAAATTGAAGTCAAACTCCTGCCTAATAAATAACAAAGAAAGTTACAAAGGTCAATAAAACATAATACAGACAGACTTACTCCGACAAAAGTATCAGTTAAAAGTTATCAAGATGAAGTCAAAGTGTCTAAACATGGCAACTTGTGAGAAATATCCAAAGCAATTGATAATGCTGCACAGAAAATATTTGGGTCAATAAAAAATAAAAAGGAAAATATGGTGGAATGAAATATGTGAACAAGCTTTAGCAGTGAGGGCTAAAAAGGCAGAAAAATGGAAATGCTTGAAGAAAACTGAATATTATAATCAATTTAAACACTAAACAAAGTAAACAGCCAGGTGAATCAGAAATACCAGATGAGCCTTTGAAAAGGAGAAACTTTTGGAAACAGACAAAAATTTTGTAAAAAATTATGCTCGTGACTTTTAACAAACGTTTTTGAAAAAATTAAAGGGATACTAAACTCCAAATATCTATTTCAAAAATGAAAACAGTAAAATTGGGTTAAGCAATACTGTAAGTTATGAAATACTAGGAAGATATTTTCATCAGCTTCTGAACTGTCCTGAATCAAGTCATAAATTGGAATTCTCAAATATTAATGAAAATTTGGAAGAAGACTTACCACCAACTATAGAAGAAATTTAAGAAACGATTAAAACTCCCAAAAACAACAAAGCTAGTGGAGAAGATTTTATCACAGCTGAACTTTTGAACTAGTTGTTGACAAATATAGCAAAGGAGCTAAATTTACTCTTTGAAGAAATCTGGAAAACAGAAAAAAATCACAGAGGAATAGAATGTTGCCTTGATACATCCACACCACAAAAAAGGTAAGAAACAGGGTGTACACAATTAGAGAGCAATCTCTTTACTGCCAGTAGCATGTAAAATATTTTTCAAGATTTTATTAAGCGGGATGGAAGCAACAATAAACAGTCATTAAGCTGAATATCAAAGTGGTTTTAGGAAAGGAAGGTCCAAACATTAATGATGCTACAAAATTCCTGAAAGCAGATACTGACCAAATAGAGTGGGTAAGCAAATTCAAATGTGTAGGGGAGATAAGCCAAGAAAATGCCTTGGTAAAATCTACAATAGAGGAAAGGTTGCATAAAGTGCGGAGAGGATATTGTATCACCAAAGATCTTTACCATAAAAAGTACCTATCCAAAAATGCAAAAATAAGGCATTACAAATAGTAGTGAAGCCAGAACACCTATATGCAAGTGAATGCCTGGAATTAAACTATAATTTAGATAAATTAGAAGTACTAGAAAGGTAAATTATAAGGAAAATATTATGACCAGAATACCAAGCAGAAGGTAAGAAATTACAAAGTAATGCTGAAATATTTGAGACATAATGAGAAAAGAAGAATTTATTTTGAATGCAAGACTGTAGATTAACTAATAAGACTTTCAAATATTTGTGGGTCAGTGAAGTAAAAAAGAATTTATAGAGAAACAGTATAGAAACAGAAGACAAACAACAGAGAAGCCTTTTGGGAAAAAGTATTAAAATGGAAGGATCCCAAGGCAGGGTTGCTAAAAAGCTGGGTCAAAATGGTCTGAAGACAGAAAGAAGAAACACAATGAACAGATGAAAGCATACTGGAAGAATAGAAAAGAATGAAGGAATGAAATTGGAATGTGGTCCTCAGATGGCCTATTCACAGTACTAAAAAAAATTAAGAAAGTTGAAGATTATCTCAAGCAATAAACTAAAGGAGTTCACTGAAACTATAAGTAAGGCAACACATGAAAAGAAAATTAATACACTCATATCCATAGAAACATGAAAACACTTGAAAAGTTGCCAAACAAGTGAGAAAAATATCTAGGTACTGCTACTATTTGTAAATTTGATGGATATCACATTTATTAAAAAGAAACTAAAGCTTCTAAATTAAGGTCTAGTACTTGACAACTTAATAACAAATATTGCCATAGAAGTTACACATGATTCAAGAGCACAGAAAATGTTTCATCACATTTATAATATCAGTGCTGTAAAATGAAATGAAATGATCATGTGGCATTGATGGCCAGGAGGCCCCATCCAGGGAAGTTCGGCCACCGAGTTGCAAGTCTTGTTTCAGGCAATGTCACATTTGGTGAGTTGTGTTTTGGTGATGATGATGAAAGGATGATGACACCACAACACCCAGTCTACAAGTGGAGAAAACTCTCCAACCCAACCAGGAATCGAACCCAGGCCTGCTGCATGGTAGGTAAACACGTTACCACTCAGCTACACAAGTCAGCATCAATGCTGTAATAAGAAATGGGCCAATCCATCAGTGTAAATGTAGATGAATGCAATATCACAGAAATTATACTTCAGCACAGTAGGCAAATGGTTTCTGTGTGAAAAAATCAGTTTACTTAATTGAACAAAGATCTCATACAGAATTTCCAAAAGCAAATTAAAGATAAATTAAAGACCAGTTCCTGCGTTTTCTTCATCGAAGAAACAAGACCTGATCAATATGAGCTCACAGTCATCAACTTTAAGATGCCAACCAAAATTCCATAAATTAGGCAACTCAGTGAGGTGAATAGTTAACTTAAAAAGCTGCCAGGTGACACTAAAACTTTGGAAAACTACATACACACTGGAGAATGATGAAGCTACTACATACGAATCCTGACAGGCAATCACAAAATTAATATCACCTGGCTTCTACGAACACTTTAAACCTATACAATAACAGACTTACAATTATTATTCATCTTATAGTCTTCACTGGACCACTCTAGCGAAATGTGCAAGAAATTGTTGTTATTCATAAATACAATTCAGGTCATAAGACAGTTTAATGATATAGTGGTTATACAACAATTATTATAATTTATTATTATACAAAGGGTATTTTACTCTTCTGTCTGCCTAATATTTCTTCATTCTTTCAGATATTTTCTTTCTTCCTTTGTGTGAGGTCACAGCTGAAATAGATATTCTGAAAATAGCTATTATAACAACATTTGGTCTATTTCAAAGCCTGTTTATGACATCAGATTAAGAAATGCTGCCCTGACATTGCACAAATTTATAGTTTCAGTTTTACAATGCTTGTGGTATTGCTTTGCGTATCCTGATGTTATATTCATTTTTTCAGCAACCCCAGAGGAACATAAACAGCACCTGATGAGATATTTAAGTGTCTTGAGTAGTGTTGAATACCTCAAAGTGTGTTTCTGGCCAGGCAAAGGTTATCTTTTTAGGCCAGCTCATATTATTAGCTGGATCAGTGCCATTACCAGAGAAAGTCAATGCTTTTTTTAAGTATTCCACTGCCTGAAATTGTGAAGGAATTGCAAAGATTCCTTGGAGTTCTTAACATCTGTTGATATCACCTACCTCTTGTGGCAGAACTCAATGAACATCATATCACAGCTTTAGCTGGTCCTAAGGTTAAAGGCAAAATGCCAGTGAGGTGTTCTAAGCATATAAGAAAAGTATAGCAAATGCAGTCCTTGCACATCCGGCCTTAGTAGCATCTCTCACAATCATAGTAGAAACTACCCAAACAGCAATCAGTGCTACAGTGCAGCAGTATGTAGATGAGGTGTGGCAGACACTCACATCCATACAACATTTATTGTCAATGGATGGATAAATAAAATAAATAAATAAAATAAATAAATTCTTTTCATGATAACTCTGTCCAGCTCAGCGACAATGGAGTGTGTATAATTGCAAATTGCTGGCAGTTTATGAGCCCATTAAATATTTTCTACACAGTTGCAAGTGAAGGATTTCATCATTTGTACAGACTATAAACCCCTACCCTATGCCTTTCAGCAAAATAATGACCAATGTTCCCTAAGACAATACAGACGATACAATCAACTGGAATTCATTAGTGTATTTCACAAATTGTGAAAGGCATATATCAGGAATTGACAATGTAGTGGCAAGACTGCCTCTCCTAGGTGAGCAGATAGTTGACAATGTAGGAAAAGACAGATTGCTACTTACCATAAAGAAGACACGTTAGGTTACAGAAAGACATAAAAGACACTAATATTAAGCTTTCAGCCACAGTGTCCATCACTAAAAAAGAGACACATGTCATTCATACACACAAGCAAGCACATCTCATGCACATATGACCACCAACTCCAGCACCTCAGGCCTGAGATGCTGGATTTAGCAGTAATGTGATGATGAAGTGGGGTTGCTCGTGTATATGAATGATGTGTATATCTCTTTTGTTGATGAAGGCTGTGGCTGAAAGCTTTAGGTAAGTGTCTTTTAATTGTGCTTGCCAGTAACTTAATGTGTCTTCTTTATGGTAAGCAATAATCTGTTTTGTCCTCCATTGTTGATATTCCTACCTGGAGTTTCCATTGTTTCATGAAGACAGTTGATTTTACATGGCAAGTCCAAGCTCTAGATTCTAACTGGGAACTTCAGGATTTTGTAAAAGATACCACATTTGCTCTTCAACTTGAGCCTGGCGAATTCCAGCCTTGGATGCCATGTTATACGGTGAGGATTGAAATGGGAAAATTCGTCTGTTCATTCCTTCAGCATTCTGCAAGCCAGTCATTGAAAGCTATGCCACCCCAGTGTGAAGACAATAGTTAAACTAATAGCTAGCAGTTTTGTGTGGCCTGGGATACAAAAAGACTGTCAAACATGGGCTCTCACATGTGTAAAATGCAAGTGCAGCAAGCTATCTTGTCATGTTCAAGCACTGACAGCACAATTTACACACCTTCATATTAATGTCGTATCTCCACTGTCTCCTTCAGAAGGACAACTTTACCTACTGGCAGTAACAGACCATCCCATACGCTGGCCAGAAGCTGCTCCAATGGATAATATTTCAGCTGAGACACTAGCCACTGCATTTGTTTGACATTGGATCTCTCATTTTGGTTGTCCGTACAACATAACGATGGACAGAGGATGGCAGTTCAAATCCGATCTATTTTCCCAATTGAGCAAATTTTGCAGCGCAGTGCACCAGTTAACAAACAAGTAACCACACTATCACTAATGGAATGACTAAACACTTGTACCAGTCGCTTAAAGCTGCACTAACATTCCATGACTCACAGTGTACATCTGCCTTAGCATTAGTTTTGCTAGGACTACACAACTTGGGCAAACAGGAGATGGTAGCCTCACCACCAGAGCCAGTATGTGGGGAAATACTACAACTTCCCAGTGAGGTCATCAACCCATGTGCTTTTCTGATGCACAACACTAATACACCAGAATTCAACATCCACCCCAGACCACTGACACCACTGCTACTGACACCACCGCCACTGACACCATCTTAGAATGGTACCCATAGCATCATTAAGAGAGGTGAGTAAACATTTGAAACCCTGGTAAATGGCAGGATTAACACTTTCTCCATTGTCAGAGTGAAGTTAGCATTTATCATACAAGAATCTTGACATCCACATGTTCCACAAAACCAGACAAAATCTCTGCCTGTCACTAAGCATCCTCCATCGGAACTTTCACCAACATTGACTCAACAGCAAATGCATTCTGGACAACAGGTATACTTCCTGGCACAATTCATGGATGGTACTCCAAGCATCAATCATGGACAATGCTCTGACATCCTGAAAAGGACTGTGTAGTGACAAGCGACAGCCACAGACGTCAGATGATCAGCTGATCATTTGGCAGGTGTCAACACAGTTCACGCACTGGCTGTGAGGAGTGCTGTGCAATGCCTTCTCCTTGCTGCAGAATGGAGTTCCATTACTTTAATACTGTTGTTGTTTTTTGTGTTCCTCGTTTATTAATTCAACTGGTTACATAGGAAAACGTGATTGTTTACACTTTTGTGTTAGTGAGTACATTGTGTTTTCTGGTTATCATGTTGAATATGAAAGCATGCTATTTAACAAAATAAAGTATTAATTCAATCCACACATTCATTCACATCTAATGCTCGCTGTGACTAGAACACAATGTCGAGTTTGCAAGTCTAAAAACCCACCAACTTGTGACGAGGTCATCTAATGTAATTTGAAGTTCTTTTACCTTCCTTAATTTATGTGATCCATTTAATGTTGTTCTTTCCATTTCACAATTTTTCTAGTATTCTCTTACTAATTCTGTTTTCTGGTGTTCTAATCAGATGTCCAAAGAATGAGATGCACTTTTTTCCTGATTCTGCACATTACTGGTTCTATTTTCTTGCATATTCTTTCACTTGAAGCTATTCTGCAATGCCCATTTACTTATTATTATTTATTTATGCATGTCCTGATTATTCTTCTTTCTGTCTTAAGTATTTTGTCAGTTTCTGCTGTATTAGTTGCTTTGAAGGTGATTTCTGCTGTGTATGTCATTTTTGGTTGTGTTACTGTTTTATAATGTTTTAATTTTGCAGCTGTAGATAGTCTTTTATTGTTGTTATGAGTTTTTGGTAATGTAACTTGCTTTGTTCAGCTTTTTAAATCTTTTTTGGCACACTGGTTTCTCAATTAGATTGTATGTTATGATTTCACCAAAATATTTAAATTTATCAACAATTTTGATTTTCTAAGCCTCTACTGTAATTTTGTTTGCAAGTGGTGGATCAGTTAGTATAACCTCTACTTGTTCAAATAATACTCCAAGGCTGATTTTCTGTGCTATTTCTTGTAGCAGTTTAACATCTTGCCTGGTTTCTTGAACATTGCTGGCTAGGACAATTTGTCCCCTTTCACAATTAGTTTAATATTGAAAATGAAATTTAGCAGCAGCATGATGCCCTAGATTCAAAACAAAACTTAATATCAGCATGATGGTCTAGCCATGGAACCAAGCATGTCACAATACTTTATATTTTCGTTGACACCTAACAAAACAAATTTTTAGCATCAATATACCCTTTCATTAATAAAATAATTTACTACTATAGTTATAGTCCTAACATATTATGCTTTTTAATGGAAGGGAGGAATAATTAAATAAGATATGTGCCTTCTTCAATAGCTTAAATAAAAAGTTCAGTTGACAATTGAGTATGAAACCAATCATACGATCCATTTTCTGTACCTTACTATAGACCAGAAAACAGGACTCAAAGCTTCAACATTTACAGGAAGTTAACTCAAATGACATGACAATCCACGACACATAATGTCATCCAGCATTCCATAATATGGCTGCATACAGAAGCATGGTTAAGAGATCACAAAAATAACATTGTTAAAAATAAAAACAAAAAGGGATTATTATTGTCTGTTTAAGTCTTTAGTTATCAGACTTACATCGCCTGTTGCTAAATACTTGCTACACATCCAGTATTTCTGTGATTTTAATAATTTTGTCAAGTTTAAGAACTGAATTTTAGTCCATACATGTAAAATTCGAGTTACGGTAGCAAAGCACATGTACTGAGGTGGTAAAAGTCTTGGGATACCTCCTAATATTGTGTCAGACCTCATTTTGTCAGTGTAATGCAGCAACTTGATGTGGCATGGTCTCAACAAGTCATTGGAAGTCCCCTGCAGAAATACTGAGCCATGCTGTCTCTACAGCCATCCATAATCGTGAAGATGTTGCTGAAGCAGGATTTTGAGGATGAACTAACCTCTCAATTATGTCCCATAAGTGTTTGATGGGATTCATGTCAGCAATCTGGATGATCAAATCATTCACTCAAACTGCCCAAAATGTTCTTCAAATCAGTTGTGAATAATTGTGGCCCAGTGACATGGTGCATTGTCATCTACAAAAATTCCATAGTTGTTTGGGAACATGAAGTCCATGAATGACTGCAGATGGTCACCAAGTATCCGACCCAAACCATTCCATGTAAACACTGCCCATACCATCACGATGGAGCCACCACCTGCTTGCACAGTGTTGTTGAAAACTTGGACCCATGGTGTTGTCAGGCCTGCACCACACTTAAACCCTACCATCAGCTTTCACAAACTGAAACTGGGACTCATCTGATCAGGCCTCAATTTTCCAGTTTTCAAGAGTCCAACCAATATGGTCAAGAGCCAAGGAGAGGCACTGCAGGTGAAGTCATGCTGTTAGCAAAGGCACTCACATCTGTCATTTGCTGCCATAGTCCATTAACACTGATTTTTGCTGCACTGTCCTAAAGGATATGTTTGTCATACGTTCCACTTCGGTTTCTGTGGTTATTTCATTCAGTGTTGCTTGTCTTTTAACACTGACAACTCTATGCAAGTGCTACTGGTCTCAGTCGTTACGTGGAGGCTGTTGACCACTGTGTTGTCCATGGTGAGAGATAATGTCTGAAATTTGGTATTCTTGGCACACTCTTGACACTGTGGATTTCAGATACTGAATTCCCTGACAATTTCTGAAAAGGGATGTCCCATGCTTATAGTTACAACTACCATTCTGAATTCAAAGTCTGTTAATTCCCATCGTATGTCCATAATCACACCGGAAACATTTTCACATGAATCATCTGAGTACAAATGACAGCTCTGTCCATGCACAGTCATTTTTTACCTTGTGTACATAATATGTGATACTTAATACAACTGTTTTCACTCCCTAATAAACGTTGGTGTTACTTATAATCTCCCCTGCAGCTTCAAAAGCAAGTAGCCAAGCATTTTAATAGACAGTTCATATACAGCCAATATATTTTATAATCAGTTGAGAAAATAATTTCAGAAGAAAAAGCAAGGCAAAGCAAATTGAAAAATTCTCACACTTCCCCATCCAAAACAAGGAAGAATCATTCAATCTTTAAAAGCAAAAGTTCTTATCGTGTTGATAATAGTATCAGTAACACATTATAAAGTTGTGAACCTATAATATATAATGTTGTCAGTCACTTGTGTAATATGTCATTAATTTAGGGTGTTTTCACAGACTGAAATACATCATTATTAAGACTCTTTTTGTGAGGCCACAGATGTAATAACCATTGGTGAGTGTCATTCCACACAAGAATTTCCAAAATTTTTGAGAAGGTAATGTACTCAAGTACAGTCACCAGCCTGCGTAGTAATGGAATACTTAGTCAATTACAATTTGTATTTCAAAAGGGATACCCTGCTATGGTAGCTGTTTATATTTTCACTGGGCACAAAATAAAAATTTTAAATGATAAGATACCACAAGCTGGGATCTTCTGCAAGTTACTGAAAGGATTTCAGTGTCTCATTCAAGGTACTCTATTGAAGAAATTAAGTTTTCATGACATGTATGGTTCTGTACATGCTGGGTTTAGTTCCAAGTTAAGAAAGAAGATGTAAAAAGATGTTAGAGTAATAAAAAAATTGTTAAAATCATTAGATGATTTTACACAAATGAAATAGCTATAATCTTGGGGAAAAAACACAGTTCACCTAGTTTTGTAATGTAAAAAATAAGCCCCATTTCCTATTAATGTAGTGCACAAATAAAAAATAATAAACAGCGTAGAAAGTTTTATGTTCTTGGGTTTGCATATTGATGAAAACTCAAGGCTAGAAAAACTCTATGAACTTGCTAAAATGTGTAGATCCTACTGCTTTTTCCATACAAATAAGTGCCAGCTTTGTGGACATAGAAATAAATAAACTACGATAGTTTCATTCACTGAAGTCCCACAGGAGAAAAGGTGTTTGCTGCACAAAAGGAAGTTATTGGAATTGTGTGTGATGTTCACACATGCACATCATGCAGGCATCTGTTTACTGAAGTGGGAATATTAACCACAGTCTCACAGTACATTGAGTGACTAATGAAATGTAATGGCAACAATCCATTACAATTTGAGAGTAATACAGACATTTACAAATAAAATACTAAAAGGAAAAACTGATCTGCACCTTCCTACACAAAATCTAACTGTGACACAGAAAGGAGTGAAACACACAGCTAAAGAAGTCTTTGACAGTCTACCCATGGAAATGTAATATCTAACAAACAACAGAAATGACAAGTCAACAGCTCCTTCTATACCACAGAAACAGTGCAAGAGGGCACTGACAGGAAAGTGTACTGACACTTTGCTCTCATTAAAAAAGGCAAAAAATTAACATTTCTTTGTGTAGGGAATGTGACAAGTGAGTGATGAAAGGTGTAACCCAGCAAAAGGAAAGTTACATAAATGTACTACATCAGAATATTCAATACAATGGTAACAAGGAACTGAAGCAAAAGTAGTCCTAAGTGAAATACAACCAGACATACTATGTATCAGTGAACACAGTCTATCTGAAAGTCAGATAGCTAACTCAACAATAAAGGACTATACCTTATCCAGTTACTTCTGTAGAGCTACACATAAGGTGGTGGAGTTTCTGTACACACTCACATTAAGAAAAAAACAGAATACCTTGAACAATTAGAGAAAGGACCTCCATATTCAAGTGTCATGTATATTAGAATGTTCTGCATGAATGATTAGGATTTCAGTCACCTCAGTTCAGCATGTGTCCTGTAGCCTAGTAAGTACAAGGTCCACCATAGTCCCTGATAACTTGTTCCATGGGTGATGGCATCAATGTGTATGAAGCACCTATAGTGTCTTCTGGTATAGCCATCGATGCTGCATTCACCTGGTTCCAAAGTTCATCTGTGGTGGTTGGTAGTGGGTTACAGTGTGTATGTGTTATTTCACCATGTCCCACGCATTTTTGATTGGTGACAAGTCTGGTGATCTTGTGGGCCAGGGCAAAAGGCTGACATTCTGTGACACCAAGAAAGCATATTTTCCCGGCATTGTCTTACTGAAAAATTGCATTCAGGGTGTTGTGCACAAAGGGTATGACTACAGGTTTCAGGATACCATTCACATAGGTCACAGTGTCCTGGAACTGAACCAAATATAACCTGTGGCTGTTCCCAATAGCACCCCACATCAAAAGGCCTTGAGATGGCGCTGCATGTCCAGGGCAAATACAGTCACTGTGATGCTGGCCCCCCTTCTGTGGTGAACCAAAATGTGGCCATCATTCTCAAGCAAAAAGAACCTGAATTTGTCTAAAAACACTATCTGATGCCATTCCTGTTCCCAGTGACATAGTTCCATACACCATTGCCATCTAGCATGTTTCTGCACATCTGTCAAAGGTAGAAGGAAAGTGAATAATGTGCACATAGCCCATGACGTAATAAATGGCAACAGACAGTCAATCCTGATAGTGTACGATGTGTTTCATTGTTCCACTGTTGTGCCAGAGCCAAGAGGGACATACATCTGTCCTGCAATGCCATTTGGATGAGGTGTTGATATTCAAGGGGGTTGGTCTGGGAGGTGAGATGTGCCTGTGCACACCTGCTACATTGCCAAAACACTTCATCCCATAAAAGAAGCAATTTACTGGATGGATACATCACATTCTTTCATGCCTATATTGTGTCCTCTTTCAAACTCACTGATTTGATGGTATAGTTCATGCATATGTCTGCAAGGTATCCTGCACATCTGCTCAAGTCACACTCATCCATTACCTTCAGTTTATAACAACAATGAGAGCCACAGGGACATTTTAACAGTAGGTGGTGTTGTGCTGTGATAGCGATGTTGACCTTGAACTCACTGGCTGATGTGATTCAAATGCTAATCATTTCTCCAGAGCATACTAATGTACATGTCCTGTGAATATGAACATCTTATCTACAGTCATTCAAGGTGTATTGTTTTTTTTTTTCTGAGGATGAATGTACATTAAAACAGGAAAGCTCCTAAAGACTTACCAAGAGAAAAAGACTTTGAAATTATTGATGTAGTGACTGATGAATCTTGATAGTTTTGTGTGTATAGATCACCAAGTGACAAGATTAGCATCTTTTCGAAAAGAATTACCTACTAAGAATAAATGTGAAGAAAAACTTTGTTATATGTGGAGACTTCAATACTGACATGGGAAAAGATGACAAGATTTTGAAGGATTGTTAACACTATACAATATGGAGCCAACAATATCAGCACCGACAAGAGTGACTTCTTGAAGTCAGATAATTATTGCAAACATCATTACTAACATTAGCAGATGTAACTTTGAATCATGTGTAGTCCAAACAGAAATCTGCTCATTGTGGGTAGCTGATCTGCTTCGGCAGAGGTAAGGACATAATATGAGAACCAAAACATACAACCAAAGAAACCAGGAGTACCAGGGAACAGTACATTACCATATTTAGAACAATATTAAGCAGGGAAACCTGGAATGAAACCCTACAGGTGCAGAACGGAAATGTATGATTCATTTACTACAACAATTAAACACCATTTTAATGTAGCATTCCCCAAATTAAAGAGATGAGAAAAGCTGCAGGATCAGACAAAGTGTATTACAGGTCAAATAATAGAACTGCAAACGAAGCTGCAGAATCTGAGACAAAGAGTTGAAACTTAAAATAATAAAATACTATGAAAGAAGTACAGAAAAATAATTGGAGAGGTAAAACCAAGAGCTATTAATGCCATCATAATGAACTCAAAAAACAAGGTAAAGGAAGCTTGGAATGCATTTAATGGTGAAAGAAAGGAATGGGCTGGATCAGACAAAGAAACAGATATCAGGGTAATGAAAATTGACAACACAGTGGTTACAGATGGTACAGAAACAGCCAACATACTCAACAATAACTATATAAATGTGATAGAGAACTTAAAACTTGAAATAAATTGTCTACAAAAGAAGGTTACTAAGTTATCAAAAAATGAAGCAGATCTATGTTCTTGAAACCAATCACAGAAAATTACCTCAGGAAAACTATACAAACACTGAAGCCCAAGAAATCAGCTGGTGATGGTGAAATATAAACAAGTAAGTGAGCAAATAATCTCACTATTACTTGACATAGCAAACAGCTCTTTCAGAGATGGAGTCTCTCCAGAAAAACTGAAGATAAGCAGGGTGGTGCCAGTGTTCAAGGAAAGGGATAAGGGTGGCCCCAACAACTATGGGCCAGTGTCACTGATATTTTCTCAAAATCGTGGAAATGCTTAAATTGATTATAAATTATTTGATTATCTGGACAAATACAACATTCTTATACCATCTCAGAATGGTTTCAGAAAGAGTAAATCTATGGAATGAGCAATTGCCAGTCTGACAGAATATATTATACTGTCCTTAGATGAAAAACAAGTTGTATCCACAATGTTTCTGGGTCTATCCATAGCATTTGACACTGTTGACCATCATATAGTGATAAGAAAAATGGAAAATTATGGTACTCACAGGCAAGCAGGTGAGTAGACAGAATCGTACTTATGCAACAGGAAACAATATTTATCAACAGGGAATGCATATCAGTCAGAAAACAAATTGATCAAATGTGGAGAGCCACACGGATCCGTAATGGGGCCATAGCAGCCTCTCACAGCAGCACGGCAACTGCACACGACACAGTCAATGGGCCAACATTTGTCCACATGCATCCCTGCGAAAAAGTAGCATTAGGCCAAAGCATGTCAACAATGCAGCACCAAAGAGCACACAGGACACAAAGAGAGACACCAGTATGAGCCAGCCACTGTTACTCAATGGACGTCTGTGGCATTCTGTGATCTCGCCAGCCACAGTCCACATGGGTCGAGCACAATGCATGCTCCCCGCTGTCACATACACAAATCGGACAGCCGCCACTTGTTTGCTACATTTCTTGCACCCATGAATTAAATGACATCCATGAAACGTGAGAACATTTGCACACTCAGCCAGACACTCGTCCATTGCCTTATGCAGCCATGAGTCTGCACTGTGCGTTCAATCACTGAGGAGTGTATACCCTCTGGGATCAGTGGTTGAGCTATTCTCTACTCTATCACACATGCGGACATTTCCAGAGTAATTATTACATCTTTCATGTGTACGTATATTGCTGTGAATGAATGTGCTATGCATAACCACATGTATTTAATTACTATCACCCATACCTACAGCTTAGACTTAGTGCATGGGCATGGCAGTAAGACAGCTCACAGTACGGCAGGTTTGAAAGTGGCACAAAACAATGCTTGCTTCAGTAATGACCCCGAAATGTTCATTTGTAGGTAAAAACGTGATGATGGGCTCGAGTGGCATAAGCAACCAGGAATAATCGTGAGTGGACTCACTTTTGAACATTTCTGTGCTCACCCACAGTCTTGTGCAGACAATATTTGGAACTCAACCATTTTTTCTTTTAGTGTGCTTTTCTTTTGTGTGTGTCTCAGTACTTTTAATGTGTCCCTTTTCTTGGAGAACTTGTGCAATAGTACAATGACAACCATGGATGATCTGAAAATGCATCTAGAAGAGCTGTTGGCAAATAATCAGTTGCTGGAAAACGAGCTGCAGTCATGGGCAAAGTACATGGCCACTGCCCACCAGGAGCCAGCACATGAAAATTTGCATGCACAAAACAGCACCACATCACTGCCCTCCACCTCCTCTGGAGCGGCGACCAGTGCTGGACATCTGTTGGTTAGGCTGCCTCCCTTTTGGTCCTAAGACTCATTCATGTGGTTTCGCCAGGTGGAGGCAGTTTTTGTAAGCAACAGCATCACATGTGACCTCACGAAATTTGGACATGTGGTGAGCCAACTGGCATAGAATTATGTGGTTGAAGTGTGGGACATAATAATCACCCTGCTGATGCAGTCCTCCTACAAGCAGCATAAAGATGAGATGATACACTGGATTTTGTCAACCAAGGAGCAGCAAGTACAGCAACTGCTGCACCAACAAAAATGCGGTGACTGCAGGCCTTTACAGTTCCTACACCTATAGAGCCTCACATAGTTTGACATGGTTCTGGATTCACTGTTGCATTCTATCTGGGTGTGGAGCCTCCCCTTCCAAGTTCAAGCAGTGATAGCCATGCAGAACAACATGCAGCTGGACACCATAGCAGATCTGGCAGATAGGGTGCATGGTTTGTTGGCAACGGCACCAAGGGCAGCATCCACAGCTGCCCATGAGCCCTTTCCCCTACCAACCACCTTCACTCCATGGTAACACATGCTTCCCCCAGCCCCTGCAATGGACACCAACCTTCAGCACCTCATGCAGAACTTGACTGCCCCGGTGGCAGCACTCTGTACACAGACCGATGGCTGACGTGCTCGTGGCAAGACGGCAGTGGGCATCACAGCAGCAGCAGATCAGGCTACGGGCGGCATGGCTCACTTGGTCCACACAACAATAACAGCCACTCTAACAGTACAGCAGAGCAGATTCCAAGCAGCGTCTGCTGGTATCACTCCGGTTTCAGCTGTGAAGCGGCCGAGGTCCTCGCACCCAGATGCCAGCTGCGACTGGACCTAGACGCACCTGGCTGCAGTGCTATATTGAAGTGTCTGTTTGTGGCAGAATGGAATGGGAGCATGAGGTACCTGGTAGACACTGGGTCAAATTTATCAGCTTTGCCAAGAACCATGTTAAAAGATCATAACAACTCTGAAACACTGTTCCTCACCACAGCAAACAATTTCACCATAAAAACATATGGCACTCATTATCGGAATGTGGATCTTGGACCACACCACACATTTAGTGGAGTTTCATGATGGCCGACATCAACGAGCCGATTCCAGGTGCAGATTTCCTCAGACAAGTTCAAGGCAATGTTGCAAACATGTGTCGTTTGACCCTCAAGCAGCCTGTGGTCTTCTGCCTTACGTTTTCTGCCCAAGAAAGACAATCTGGGGATTACCATGCACTAAATTTAAGGACAGTGCCAGACAGATATGCAGTGTCACATCTGCTGGACTTCAGCCATGCTTTGGCAGCTGCAACTGCATTTAGAAAATCAACAGTACGAAGGCATACACGCAGGTCCCTGTGGTACCTGAGGGCATAGAAAAAACAATGATTACCACTCCCTTTGGACTCTTTGACATTCCAAAATGTGGTACGGATTGAGAGAAGAGTGTACATATCTGCAAACACTACAGCTCAGTAGCTCCTGGAAAATGGAATTGTTATAAACCTAAAAAAGACTACGTATGCAGTGTTCAAATAATGTCGTGTGGCTAGGGCCTTCCATCAGGTAGACCAGTTGCTTGGTGCAAGTGTTGTGGGCTGAAACCACTTTGGTGACTTGCATGTCGATGTGGATGAGGTGATGATGAGGACAACACAACATCCAGTCCCTGAGCAGGATAAATATCCGATCCAGCTGGGAATCGAACCTGGACCCCTCTGCATAGCAGTCGTCCATGCTGACCATGCAGCTACCAAGGTGGACTGCAGTGTTCAGAAATAAAGAGATGGCTGTGCACAATGGTTTGGAGGTGGATGAAATGAGACTGGAAGAACCAGAATCCACTAGATTCTTAGGTATTACTGTGTATAATGAGCTGAAATGGAAGCAACATATTAATTCTATCTGTAAGAAACTCAGCTCCATCATATTCATAATGAGGCAGCTATCACTGTATGCAGACAAGCAGCTTCTGTGTGCAATATACCACTGACTCTTCAAACCATACCTGCAGTATGGCGTGACAGAGTGGGGAAGCTCAAACATTCAACAAATAAAAAGGGTGTTCACATTACAAAAAATAGCAATCAGGATCATACTAAGAAAAAAGACTTCTTAAAGACGCAGCAACTGCTTCAAACGACTAGACATTTTAACTTTTACTTCCTTGTAAATATATAAAACTTTAATATGCATCACAAAATATAGTGCAGGTTGGACCCACAACACACGAAGGAAGAATGACATATGAAGCATACCCCACCGACTGACAGTGCTTGGAAAAGGATCATAATATTCAGGTATCAAATTACTAAGAAGTCTTTGTGATAATACACATGACATTAAGTTTTCAAAGAACCTCAAAGACAGATTGGTGAGAAAGGAATTTTACAGCATTGAAGAGTACACATCACATTAAATTTGTATATACTGTTACCTATCATCAGTGATGTTAGAATGTAAGAAAAATGGTTAGGAAGTATGTGACAATGAATGTTTTCTATGTTTGATGTATCCTGTATCACATTTACATTCACTGTACACCATGTAATCCTCCAGGATCAAATTCAATTCAATTCACTCTTGAACAGAAATAAGTAGTCATCTACAAATCCTGAAATAGGAAACATGTATTGTAGAAAAAAATAGCAATCTCCAAATTATCCAAACTGATGTGGACCCAAAATTGCATACATTACAAAACTACAAACGTTTTTGCAGGAAACTGCTATTTACTGTTTTTATAAAACATGCTGTTCATACATGCGAAAAATCATTATATTACTTGTATGTTAATCACCAGAAATGGACAACTTACTTATAAAATTACAATAAGATACTATATTTTGTAGCCTTTGCTTTCTGTTTGCTTTTGGAAAACAATTCTACCATTTTTTGTTCCTGTTTTTCACTAAAATCACAATTCTCATTTTCTGGAGAGTCATAACACCAGTATAGTCAAATTAATATTGTTCTGTATACCGTTATAGCAGAGCAGCACATTTCAATATCTTTGTGTGCATGGTAATGGATTCCTGGATTGCCTCGTATTTCCTCTCTTCCTCTACCAAACTCACTTTCTTCACTGCATCCACATGTCTAAACTGCTCAAATCCCAGCTATTTAAGATCCCACAGATGTTTTTGTCAACTATTTTTTCACAACCAGAAATTTGTATATTTGCTATAATTATTACAGACTACTTCAAGCTTGGTATCTTATTTTTTCCAAAGTCACCTAGCTGGGCACAGGTAATCTATACATACCACCCCAGACTGGAACAACTGAACCACATCCTTCGTCAGGGCTTTGATTACCTATCATCATGTCCCGAAATGAGGAACATCCTACCTGAGATACTTCCCACCCCTCCTAAAGCAGTGTCCTGTCACCCACCCACCCTCCACAACATCCTAGTCCATCCCTATGCCACTCCCAATCCCAATCCCTTCCACCAAGGATCATATCCTTGTGGAAGACACAGGTGCAAAACCTGCCCAATCCACTCACATGGCACTTCCTATTCCAGTCCTGTCATAGGTTTATCCTACCTCATCAAGGGCTGGGCCACCTGTGAAAGCAGCCATGTCATTTACCAGCTCTGGCGCAATCACTGCAAAGCTTTTTTATATTGGTATGACTACCAACCAGCTGTTCACCAGGATGAATGACCACCACCAAGTGGTGGCCAAGAGCAAAGTAAACTGCACTACATGCTGCTGAGCACAACACACTTCATTTCAATGGTTGCTTCACTACTTGAGCCATCTGGATCCTCTCTCCACTGCCAAGTTTTCTGAACTGTACAGCTGGGAGTTATGCTTACAACACATTCTCTGCTCCTGTAATTATCCCAGCCTCAATCTATAGTAACATACTGTCCCCATATCCTCCACCCAACAGTTTCCAACTAGATGTGTCTTCTTTATAGTAAGTAGCAATCTGTCTTTTCCTACACTGTTAATAAAAGAAATAGCTAATAAATAGGAAGAAACTCACAATAATTATTTTTCCTAAGAATCATTTCTATAATTCATTTGAGTTTTCAATGTGTATCTACAACAAGGGAACTGTTCAGTGTTCAGATACCTGCCAGTCAGCCATCGATTTTAGTGCCCTGTAACCATCCAATGCTAGGTTTGGACTGGTATGGTACTTCTCACATTTCGTGTATACCAAACCTATTATTAATATAATAGAAAGAAACATTCCACATGGGAAAAATATATTAAAAAATATATTAGTTCAGTATTCACCTATGTGGATATGGATAATTATATTATTACATTGTTTGTGCAAGTAGTTTCACTTTGTATTCACCTTCCCTTTTTCCGTAATCTACAATACAATTGCCTCTGTACTTCCACCTTGACTGACATCTCTGCCGAAACTCTTTGCCTTTACATATGTCTGCTTGTGTCTGTATATGTGCAGATGGATATGTGTGTGTTTGCGTGAGTGTATACCTGTCCCTTTTCCCCCCTAAGGTAAGTCTTACCCTCTCCCTTAAAACCCACATCCTTTCGTCTTTCCCTTTCCTTCCCTCTTTCCTGATGAAGCAACCATGGGCTGCGGAAGCTTGATATTTGTATTTGTGTTTGTGTGTTTTTTATTGTGTGTATCTACCAGTGCTTTCCCGTTTGGTAAGTCAAAGCATCTCTTTTTTTAATAAACCTATTATTAAGATACACTATATGTATACTAGATAGATAGAGATACTGTATATAAATAGGTACTATAATACAGATATACTATACACTATTATTAAGATGGTGTGATCATTCCCAAGGGAATTTTACATAGCTCCTTCCAGCCCCCCCCCCCCCCCCCACCCCTCCTCCTCCTCCCCAGGGTGAAATCTGTGTACCCCTTCTGACGGCATGTAGTATATATTGTATGGTCATATCTGACATCATTTTTCCAAGTGCTTGTATAAAATGTGTCTGTGGTGAAATGTGGGAACCAATTCAGTATTCACCTATGTGGATATGGATTACTGCCAAAAAACCAAATACAGGCTGTCTGGTACATTGGCCCCAACGATAATATGCGAGGCAGATTCAATCCAGAGCTGGCATTCTCCCCCGCGTCTCAGAAGTGGGTGCTTTAGTGCATTCAGCTGCTTGAGTGGGTTTCACATATCTCAATATAGATTAATGTGGTTTCATAACACAATCAGGATATGATGGATTTCTGAAGAATTATTAACTGTATAACTTAAACTGTCAAAAACAAAAAGGGGTCTTTTTTATTATGGCACCTTAGTAACTTTTTCCAAAGATGTTTTCCAAAGATGTTACACAGTATTAACTTATATTCAATAGTATAATACGAAATATATGTATTCAAACTTCAAACGAAGTGTCTGTACACTTCAGAATCTGAAGAATTCCATTATATGTAAATACAATAGTGCCTTGAGTAACTATAAGTCTTTTTTGTTTTTGTTTTTTATTCTGCTGTGTGATCTGCTTAATTCTTTGAGTGTATACATTCCTACAGAGATGATACACAAGTGTTATTCACTACATAATGAACTTCTGCCAGTATTAACAAGTTAAAACGTTTGTGTATTCAATGTGGAACAACAAATTTTCCACACAGGGTAGGAAGTTATCAAGCTATGGTTTCTATGAAGCATTCAGTTACACTGATGAGCCAAAACAATATGATCACCTGCTTAATATAACAGGAGAAAGTCACAGTTAACATAAAAAAGGTTTACATTATCAGTAGTGTCAAAAGAAAATTCCCATGAAAATGGAAGGGCAGGTAACTTAGAGCCACCATGAGATGGATGATGGGTCTGAGCTTCTTATCCTTCATTTTTTAACTTCTCTGACTTCCCTGTGGAAAAAAATATTACTTCTGAAAGCTAGGATGGTGTATGCACTTTCATATATGTCTACTGGCAGTACAGGAATTTTATTATAATTTTACAATATCAATAAAATCTCAATTTTAAAGGGAAAAATTGTAGGTACCATAGACTGCTTCTCCCCTTTTTTGGGTAATGTAGATGACTGTACCTATTCTTTTTTATTTTCAAAGGCAACAAAATAAATAATCTCAAGACACATTTATATTATTATCTTTCAGAACAAAGCTTACAAATATGTCATTTATTTACACTTTTTAATCACCTCTGTAATCTACTGTTTAGCACTGCTGGCCCCTGACAGGAGGTCATGGAATTTATTTCTAGTGATCACCATTATTTTTTATGCTGGTGTTAATACTTACCTCTTTCCCCTCCAGCTCTAGCTCCAACCCAGCAGCAAGGAGGTTCTCCTGGAAGACACGTCTTCTCTCCCTTCGTAACATCTCTGCTTCTGTCATGACACCTAGCTCTTCTTCCTCATATACAAGAACCATGTCAATACGGCGACGTCCATCTCGAAACATTAGTGTTTCTGTGTCAGGAAGCTATAAATAATAAAACATTTTAGTGGACACACGCACACATATGGGTGCACGTGCTCACGGCCCCCCCCCCCCCCCCCCCCCCACACACACACACACACATGCACACTCCGTTACATTTTTAATGCAATTTTGCTAAGCATTATTAATAAACTCCATCTTAAAACTTCCAATAATAGATCACAATTTTGGAATGTGTATTTTTAAAACATTGTTGGTTTCTCTTCCATAGCTAAGTGGCAGCATTCTGACTTCCCCTCTGAGGACCCAAGTTCAATTTCTGATACTGTGAAGTACTTCTTTGTTGCGGCAGGATTGGATGAGGTGCCCTCAGCCTTGCAAGAGCATGTATAAAGTTACACAGGATGTTCCAGGAGGAATGGTCAATATTGAGGGATATGACAGGAATGATCAATTGAAGCAAAAAATTTCATATGGTCATATACCCTATTCCAAATGGTTTCTGAAATAGAACACATTTAATGTACAGTGTTATTTGTTTTCTGTATTATTCAACACATTATCTTTGTTTACAATATACCACAGTAGTGTTGAGGAAGTTAAGAGGAATCAACCTCTAACTGGCCTACAAAAACTACCTAAGCTACAGCATATGTGTGTCACAAGAGATTTTCAGTACTCTCTCGCTCTCTTTACGCAAACTATTAGTCCCAGAGAAAAAATTAATAGGACCTTTTTGTAGGAAATTTAATGTAGTTTAATTTTGTACTGCAGCACATTTTTACTAGAGGCCACAGTAACATATAAACATTACATTAGAAAACATCCAGAATACCGCATATGACCACACAAGGTTTTATGCTTCAGATGAATGTTCCTGGTATATCACTGAATACTGGCAATCCTCTTTGGACACCCTGTATAAAACAGAAGTAACACCACAGGCTTAGGAAAACGAACAGTATCAACTGGTTGAATAGCCTGCAAACCACATACTCAACACTGAGATCCAATAACTCCATGGGAAAAGGATGACAGCATGTTCAGTCAAATACATGTGACCCATGATGTCAGACTGTGGAGTTTCTTGTCTTTTTTTTTGTTTTTTTTTTTTTGTTTTTTTTTTTTTTTTTTTTAATATCAGTATTGTGCAATTAAATTTTATCATACAAGCAATATCAGATATCCTAAAAATTTCTGGTGAAAAGATATGGCATGTAAAGTATAGTTTCACACCTATTTTGTAACATCTGTTACAAGCAAATGTGGAACTTTCATTGCGTAGCATGATATTGTCCTACAAGAAATTTCATTCCCCAAATTAAACAGTGACAGGATGACACTGAGCAAAATGTGTGCCTCATTTCAACTACAGAAATTCTTCCTATCAACTTATCCTAAGTAGTTAAAATGATGTTAGATATTACAGTATCACTGGGAGTTAATGGCCCCAGGAAAAACACATAAGTAAGCAGTGCCTGTTTCAGGCAATTTGATTTGTGATATATCCCAAGGGTAATAAGTGACCAGTTACCCCATGCTCCTTGATTAGTAAGGCAGAAGGAATGAAAATTAGATTTTAACCACAGAAAACCAAAATCTGGATAACCTAATATAAATTTACTACTTGATTCTTAAGCAACTGATTTGTAAGAGAATGAAAATTTGCTTTCACTTATTCCTGTGTTTGCAGCAACAGAACAAGTTACTATTTGCATCTTAAATGAGTCTAGGAATGAGTGGACAACTGTGTAAAGAGTGGCTTTTAACACACTTTGTTTGGTGGCTTGATAATGTCATACCACATAAAAGGTCTTATTGCAATATGTCTGCAAAATCCTCTTGACTTTTAAATAAGAAACTAGCTTCCATTTTTTGCTACGTCCATTAATAAAATAGTTATAAAATCTCCATGGTAAATTCTGTCCTTGCTTTAGTTTTTCTACTACTTTTTCTACTCCTTCTGGACCTGTTCTATTGGGCATAATGATGTTCTCTGTTCAGGGTTCTAAATTCTCCAATTTGGGAACCTTTTTTAAAAATTTTAGCTAGCATTGTCTCAATATCTTCAAATCAGTGATCAAACTCAGATCAGCATGCAGTGCATCCCTCATTGAAGCACCTTTGTGATCTGGGAATTATGTATTATTTTAATTGTCAGAAAATAAATGTTACCACATTTCCTGAGATTGATTGTATTTTATTTAAATGTTTTGCCATTTACTGTCCTTTAGTGTCGTGATAAATAGCAAATCAGCTTTTATGTGCTAATACTCTCAAGAATGAGTCAACAACCAAGGACTAGAACCCTTACTTACTTATACTTCTGGAAAAACACCTTCACACTCTGAATTTGTCCTATAAAAGCATCAAGCTGTAAATGACCCAGCTCCTCCTGTTACAGTATAATCACAAATACTTTCAAGTGTCTGTGTCACTTTTCTGCTCTCTCTAAATATGCAGTATGTAACTAATATTTGTGTCAGTTAAATTGCTAGGCACTGATTTAGATTTAGAGGCTAACGTATGTATTGCCCTCAGTTATGACTTACTTAGGTGTGACAACAGTATGAAAAGGATAGATTGCTACTCACCACATAGAAGAGATGTTGTATGGCACACAGTAACAATGAAAAAGATTGATAGATGTTATTCAGCTATTGGACTAAGTCCTTCATCAGACATAGGCAACAAAACTTACACACTCACAGAAGCACAACTCATACACATGTAGCCATTTCTTACTTTTATTAAAATTCATTTTTTAAATTTTGTAATAGTGACATTAATCTCTTGAAAGAAATCCCAATCAAATACAACATATTTCTTCATTCATTAATTTCAACTGAGAAATAACAGTAACTAATCAGTTCTACATCTTAGGTAACTGGTGCAAAAAGTTAAAACAATCAATAACTGTTAAATTAAGACATCTTGGTATAATTTTATTAGATTAGACCTACTTGTTGCATATAGTATAAGACTTCACCATGGTACACCTGTTGACTTAAAACAAGAATTTATAGTAGACTATACCACTAAAGTGAAATAAGATATTAATAAGAGCTTTGATACATAAACATACTTTCTATGCTTTCTTTAGGTTTGGCACCTCAGACAGATTTCATTAAGATGATGAAGTAATTTTTTCATGGTGCTCCTGCTGCAAATCAACAGTTTTGAGCAAATTTGCTGTTCCCTTCTTCTTGCCATACATGTCAGACAAAACTGCTTCTGTTGATCGCTATGAACATTTAGTTCCTAAGTACTGTTCTTAACAATAAAGTTGTACTCTTTATCACAACACTTTAATGGTTTCATAATTTCATCCATACTTTTTCTATTAGCTATCCAAATTTTACCATTTTTCCAACATTTTTACAACCCTCACAGGGAAATCCACATCACACACAAACCTTTGATTAAAGGCACAGAAAAGTCATCAAAAACATTTTCCAACACTGTTCTCTCTTCAATGCCCTTTAAAGTATATGTAACATGTAATGTGTTATTTCTTTAGTATTTCATTTTCAGAATTAAAAATGTTATGGTAAAAGAAAAGTGCATAATGAATACATGGCTGCGATGCATCCTGAATATGATGTACTGGTACTCATCTAAATTAATATGCATAAAAATAGTCATCAGGCAATTTAATATTCCACTGTATTACTATAGATATACCAAATCTTTAACACTTACACCACTGAGATCAGTAGTCTTAGAGTACAACAGCGATATTGGAATGGATGAGAGCGAAATCAACAAAATAAATCATTCTCACATTTAGCTGAAGTGATTTGCAGAAACAACAGTTAGTTTCATCCAAGCCACGATTTACTCAATCATCATCAGAATAAGGACATCGGTTTATGGCCATAAAAGGCCTGAAATACTTGCATCAGACAAAGATCATGTTGTTTATAATGGTGTGGAAACGGTAAACACAAAAGGTATTTGACACTCACTGACCGATGTTGCATCTTGTGCTTTGTGAAGACCACCAGGAAGTCCTGCTGTTGAGTCTTCCAGATAGGATGGATTTTCATCAATTGTGTATGTCCCAGCAGGCTGACCCTCAGAGCCATCTGGTACATCTGGTGTTGTCCGAAATACTGTAGAATTAATATTAACTGTCATTTAGTCACTATAACAAGAATTTAGTAAACAATGTGTTGAGGACTCTACACTATACATGTACAACAGAAAAAATAACAACCAGAAAAGGTAAAATGAAATAGGAACAAATCAGATGTACTCATAATCCATTTCTTAGTATATGGTAGTCTCACTTGTGAGGCTATTTCAGAGTCTGAAATTTTGCCTATAGAGACAGTTCACCAATCTCATCTAAACTCCAAAACATGGAAAGTTAAAGAACCTTTTAAGCTATAAATGACTCATGAACAAACTACACTAAGCTAAAAGATACAAAGTCCCTGACTAGCTTTGTGGTGTGCTTTACTACAGCTGATGAATAGTGGGATGTAGCTTGCTAAAGGTTCTAGGATTAGAGCTATTGTGCAAAATGTTGCCAGTTTTCTGTCCATACCCTTGGTTGAGTTCTCACTGTACCTGGTTGCCATGCAGTGGGTCTGGATTCGATTCCCTGTCGGGTCAGAGATTTTCTGTGCTCGAGGACTGGGTATTGTGTTGTCCTCATCATCATTTCACCATCATTGACACATCATCATTTCATCAACATTGACACATCATCATTTCATCATCACTGACATGCAAGTCACCCAATATGGCATCAACTGAAGAGACTTGCAACTCAGTGGCCAGACGTCCCTGGGTCAGGATCCTGGCCGTCAAAGCCATGCAGTCATTTCATTTCATTTTTGTAAGTTTTCACAAATGTTTATCTCCTCCCATCCATTTAGGATTTTAAGTAGGAGTTTTACATATATTTGTTCAAAGACAGAGATGAATACCGGCCAATTTAATAGTATTAGTTGTATAAACTGTACTAACTTGCAGATTGGAAGTCAGTGGTGTAATACGCCACACCTTCTTCAGTGCTTGTGTTGTACTTTTAACACTAACAAATACCTTCTACACAATCAGGAAGTAAAATGAACGAAAACTAAGGATTAATACCCCACTGATGATAAGGTCATTAGGGATGGAGCACAAACTTGAACTGGATAGAGAAAAGGAGAGAAACTGGATGATGACTTAAAATAACAACAATAATAATAGAATAGAACTATCCAGGAAAGCTGCTTACAAAATAATTCTAAATGGTAGGAGGGGGAAATGAGCACTGTTCCTCATGAGTACAATGACAGTGTCCCGATCATCACATTACCCCACCCAATCACTCCCCTAGTACTCAAACATGATTTTCTCTCATTTAAAACCAGTCTTTGTTTTAGATAGTCCATTCAGGATGCTACTCACCTAGAGGTAACATGAGAGTTTTGTTTTTGTCATCAGCTACAGTAGCTGACTATAGTCTAGTTGATTGTTTCTGATAACCAACAGTGAATACTGAAATATTGTCTTCAGCTACCCTCCTGATTGTCAGTGCTACAGTGTGCATAGCTACACATCCTGTCCACCTACATTTCATTTTCATTTTCTACCATCCCAGTCCATTCCCTGACCCATTTCTTTTTTTTTTTATTGTATTTTTCAGTAATTCTCAATATGCGTGTATTCATTGCTCAATGAGAGACCCTCAGGTTTTGAATGGTTTCCCTTATTACAAGTCCATGTCTGGTTATAGATACTGATAGCAAATTTGCCATTACAGGTACATCAAAATCCTAGATGTAAAAACTCTCTTTAGTTTACCAAAAGTATTCCAGGCCTGAGTAGCCTTACAGGTGTGTGTGTGTGTGTGTGTGTGTGTGTGTGTGTGTGTGTGTTTGTGTGTCTGTTAAACCACAAAAATATTAATGCTGCCACTTTATAATAGATTTGTGGAATGTACTCAACTAAGAGCATGGTTTGTATGAGATTTGTTCACATTACTTTGCTGTCAGTCATGTAATGTTCAGTTACATACAAATGCTTTTTACATTCGCATCTTTAGCAGTTTTGATATTAGCTGACAAAGCAAGAAAAACAATTAAAGATTAAGTGTGAATTGCTACTGTAGGCTTTTAGAACCTGCAGCTATTTTCAGTTGAAAAGAGAACAGTGACAAATGAAGAAATGGTTTTTAGATTTCACTACAAATGGCTCTTGGTACACTTGCCAATATCCACTACAGGTTCTGACTTTCTTCAGACCGATACCAATTTGGCACACCTGCCTGTGTGTCAGTACAGAATGTGAGTTCGTTGTGTGAAGAACAGATAATGAGAGGGGAAGGAGGGACAACTGCCCTCCCCTGCTCCTCAGTGGAATCATGCAAATTGGTTTCTGTCACCCCCTCACAATAACTATATCTCCAGCCAATAGGCTGCATCCTAATTTTCTCTACCTCACAGGATATTAATGAAAACCATAATTTTTGTCATAGAAGAGGATAATTATACAGCTTCTTCAAAGTAAATGTTTCCTGAAAATGTAAGTGCTACAGATATCAATGCTTTAATGGTATTAAACAAATTTAAATCACATTAATTCTAGTCTTCTTGTCACAATGGCACATATTCTACAATTTCAGACAAACAAAAGTAACCTGGCATTGGCTAAGTGAAACACCATGTCTAACGTACCTTCGGTGCAAGCTAAATAAACTAAACATGGAGAAAAACTAGTCATTCAGGTCTGTTCACCACATTATACTCACAGATGTAGTTCTCATTATATTCGCTTGAAGGCCAGAGCATAGTCTTATTCTGAATATTTTCATTCCCTATTGTCTTGCAAAATGATCTTCTTGGACACTGCAGTCTCAATGCACAAAGTATTTGTTCAGCAAAAGTGAGAAGTGAAAATACTGAGTAAAGCAGATAACTAAAACACTGAGAAGCTTTTTCAAATATTGTGAAATTCTCACATTCACTTTCTAGACATTTTTGTTGCTAAACATAAAGTCAATTTCAGTTGAATTGTAATTATGCATGTAAATGCAGTATTTCACACATCTCAATGTTTATGATGACATATCTCCTGAACTACAGGTCGTACAATTATATAATTTTGCAGGTACATTCAGAAGTATATGTGGATACTGTCTGCAAACTGTGGTGCAAATAGACTCAGAAGTAAAGAAGCGATAAATTAAAACATCATGTCTGACAGCTGAAGTTTTACTGCATGAACTGTGAAAATGTAGTAAGCCTTAAATGTTTTTCCTTTCATCATTTTGTGGGTGCTGTCAGCATGGAAAGGTCTCATAAAGCTCTGAAATTATGTGTAAAGTTTGCTGGAAGTTGTTAAGTGCTCTCTTTCTTATCTACTACAAGAATAAAGTACAGGTAATTGGGCTTTTTCAGTGATGTTGCCTCAACATAAACACAGTTTCTAACTGTAATACCCACCTGATCGTGTTAAATATTTAAGACAATACCTGTTAATTAGTAGACAGTGACAGCTTTTTTAAATTTGGACTATAGCCAGGCGAAATACTGAAAATCAAATTTTTGTTGCCCCTGAAAGCTATTACATAGGCAACCTTCAACTGGTACTGGGTTCTGAGTTCCAGGTTATTTTCTGAGTAATACAGATTATTCCTGGGATGTTCTTAAAACTTCGTATGATTGTATTGTTTGTATATTCTGGAATATTCAAAGTTTGTATAAAAAGCAGCGTGCTCCATCCACGAGTTCAGTTCTCTTCCTATCTGTACACTGATGTTCATAAATAGATGCACTTTCAGTGCTAAGTGTTGTACTTCATTGACTACCCTTGTTTCAGATTTGGACTTGATTGTGGTTACAACTAGATGCTGTTTGATGAAGATGGCAAGTACTTCAAATCATGTACGTCACCAGGGCTCAATCAGGTGACACAAAAGTTATTGCCTACATGGACAACAACCAGAATACAAGCAGTAAATCATTCTGAAGGTCTGTGTGTTCAGGAAACAAAAGGATCCCAAAACAGCAACAAGTCAGTCACACATCAAGCCTCCATCAGTGTTTTTCAGAGATGCTAGTCAGGACCCAACAAAATGGCTGAAAGGATTCAATCCAAATACAACATGTGGCATGACACAATGTGCTTGGCAGATGAGTATTTTTACTTGGATGGCAGTGCTCAGGAGGGGTTTGAAAACAGTGAAGAGAAGCTCATTAGCTGGGAAAAATTCTGGATGAACTGACTACAACACTTGGTGACAATCAACAGCAAGTGCACTAAGTGGAAGAACATCTGAAAAATGATACCCAGTGTCATGGAGAAATGATACAGCATTACATACAGAATGCTCTCTCGTACTCCAGGTAGTAAGAGAAGAAACACAGCAGTTTATGGCAGCTAAAGCTGTGGTGTTTTGATCTTTGGCACCAATCCCTGCCACCAGTTTAACTTGCCAGGAAGAATCGGTTTGGCAACTTGGTCTTATGCCACAGCCTTCAAATGGCAAGCAAATGCAGATACAACCAACTTCTCTATCAAGTATAATGCCTAGCAGAAGAGAATAAATTTGGACAACAGAGAACAATACAGTGCTATCTTTCCCCAAATATGTTATACACTACTGCAGACAAAGAAGACAAGTGCTTGATGACTACTATGCTGCAAGACATTGACCATCACCACATTCCTACTCACGCCATTCAGCTGCAGATGATACAATCAATTTGTGGTATGAAGCCCACCTCTGTACTTGGACAAGGTTACTACCCAACATGTTGTAGTCTCTCCCTGTTAACATACAGAGATGACAGCCACACAACTAGCTGCCAACTTCAGGAAAATCCATCTTGGACAACAGTTACCAGGATGTCAGGAAATCTAATCAATATTGGCAGCCAATGTGCCCAGTTGCTAGTCAAATCAGGGAGTTATTTTTCTGTAATGTTGAATTATCATTGCCAGCTCATCAGTGACAGAACACATCACTTCAAATTTGTCATTTTATTAGAATACAGTCATAATGTTATTCTCATATTGGAGATCATGTAGGCATTACAAGCAGTCATAGACTGTGGAAGATCAGAGCCCCAGGTAGACAAAGCTATTCCAACAACCACACATAACATAGATTACTCTGGACAACTGTTTGCCACTGAAGGTGTTGTTATCCGACTGTCAGTCCAAGTTTTCAATATATATTGGGTGACAATTATTGATCTATATGAAAAAAAAAACATAAATTAGTTACAAACTATGGAGCACACACACTTTATTTGACTTAACATCACAACAGATATTCAGATTTTATGACATGTTCAAAATTCCTGCCATCATTGGCAGTGATGTGGCACAGACAAATAGCGAAATTCTGCATGACCCGCTGAAGTGTCAAAACATGAATGCTGTCGGTGACCTCCTGAATGTCTGTTTTCAGCTCAGAAATGGTTTTGGGGTTATTGCTGTACACCTTATCTTTAATATAACTGCAGAGAAAGGAATTGTATGTGTTCGGATCCAGAGAATATGACAGTCAATCAAGGCCCACGCCAGTGGCCTCTGGGTACCCCAGATCCAGAACAAAGTCCCCAAAGTGCTTATCTGGAACATCAAACACTCTCCTGCTTCAGTGGGGTCGAGCTCTGTCTTATGTGAACCACATCTTGTTGAAATCAGGGTTACCATGAATAATGGGGTTTTCCAAAACCTTCACATGCTGTTTGGTAGTCACCGTGCCATCAAGGAATACCACACTGATTATTCCGTGACTGGACATTGCACACCACACTGCCACCCATTGAGGGTGAAGAGACTTCTCAACTGTGAAATGCAGATTATTAGTCCCCCAAATGCACCCATCCAAACGTAAGTGAGCTTCATCACTACACCGGACCATAATGCACATACTAATTCCAATCATGCCCCACAGTCAGCCGTGCAGTTAGAAGGTCCTAATGCAAAACGTTCAAAATTTATGATGATTTTACTTCATATACACAATGGGATCAGAAGTATCTGGACACCTCCAAAAACATACATTTTTCTTATTAGGTGCATTGTACTGCCACCTACTGCTAGGTACTCCATATCACCAACCGCAGTAGTCATTAGACAGCGTGAGAGAACAGAATGGGGCACCCCGCAGAATTCACGGACTTTGAACGTGGTCAGGTGATTGGGTGTCACTTGTGTCATACATCTGTACACGAAATTTCTACACTCCTAAACATCCCTAGGTCCACTGTTTCTGATGTGATAGTGAAGTGGAAACGTTAAGGGACACGTACAGCACAAAAGCGTACTGGCCGTCCTCATCTGTTGACTGACAGACTGCCGACAGTTGAAGAAGGTCATAATGTGTAATAGGCAGACAGCTATCCAGACCATCACACAGGACTTTCAGACTGCATCAGGATCCACTGCAAGAGTACTATGACAGTTAGGCGGGAGGTGGGAAAACTTGGATTTCATGGTCAAGCGGCTGCTCATAAGCCACACATCATTCCGGTAAATACCAAACGTTGCCTTGCTTGGTGTAAGGAGCATAAACATTGGGTGATTGAACAGTGTAAAATCATGGTACACAATGTGGCAATCCAATGGCAGGGTGTGGGTATGGCAAATGCCCGGTAAACGTCATCTGCCAGCATGTTTAATGTCAACTGTAAAATTCGGAGGTGGTGGTGTTATGGTGTGGTCGCGTTTTTCATGGAGGGGGCTTGCACTCCTTGTTTTTTGCATGACACTATCACAGCACAGACCTACATTGATGTTTCAAGCATCTTTTTTGCTTCCCACTGTTGAAGAGCAATTCAGGGATGGTGATTGTATCTTTCAACATGATCAAGCACCTGTTCATAATGCATGGCCTGTGGTGGAGTGGTTACATGACAATAACATCCATGGCCTGCACAGAGTCTTGACCTGAATCCTATAGAACATCTTTGGGATGTTTTGGAACGCTGACTTTATTCCAGGCCTCATCGACTGACATCGATACCTCTCCTCAGTGCAGCACTCCACGAAGAATGGGCTGCCATTCTCCAAGAAACCTTCCAGCACTTGACTGAACATATGCCTGCGAGAGAGGAAGTGTCATCAAGGCTAAGGTCGGGCCAACACCGTATTGAATTCCAGCATCAACCTGGGGATCATTCACCAATTATCCAGCACTCCCATACAGTGTCTCCAGCTGAACAATCCATACTACAGGAGGAGGTGGAGGAGATGGTGGAGGATGATATCACTGACCCTTTAGAGAGTCATTTGTCCTCTCCTGTTGTTCTAGTGAAGAAGAAGGATGGTAATGGAGTTTCTGTGTCAACTACCAATGACTAAAAAATATCACAAAGAAACATGTCTATCTGCCACCACACTTTATGTCACCCCAGAGTGCTTGAAAGGGGCAAAGTACTGTATTTCTCAACTACAGACATGCAGACAGGCTACGAGGAAATTGAGATTGGGGACGCTGGCTTGGAAAAGGCTACTTTCATGACTATTAATGGCCAGTATGATTTCAAGGTTATGCCTTTGGGGCTATGTAATGATCCAGCCACATTCGAAAGTATGATGGACAAACAGCTTTGACACCTTACATGGGCAACATGTCTTTGCTATCTAGATAATATTGTCTTTTTTCCAAAAAACATTTTCCTACACATGGCAGGGATTGTGAAATTGGCTGAATATTAGATGGTGTTAGGTACATGGGACACCAAGCATATAGATTGTTCCAGCAAATAATTATCCTTGTCAAAAATCTGGAAACAGTGTGCGGTGTCCTTGTTGTGATCTGTGACATAGTCCAATGAAGGCAAAACAGGATCAGGCCTATATAGATCTGTCACCATGCAAATGTGATGGAGGTGTTGTTGCTCATGTATGGCCTATGCACATAGTTTTGAGGATGGGAACACAGTGTGTCTACCAATCCATTAGACACTAAGTGACCCGCTGTAAAAAATTCCAGAAACAGAAGCACCTGGTTAATTACCTCTGGAGCATCCGGTGTCAATTCCCCCTGCAGCAGCACCATTACACCAAAATGGAACTAACCTCTTGGGGATAAGCCAAGTCAACAAATGGGGATTGATGGATAATAGTCTGTATTATGTATGCTGGCACCAAAGCTGTGCTGACTGTCAAAGTTCCAGAAATTGTGAGGTTACTTATAGAAGACATCATTTTGATGCACAGGGCATCTTGAATGATGATTTCTGATTGTGGTAAAGTTTTCTAGTCAAGACTAGTATCAGAGGTAATTTCACACTGTAACTTCACCCACACGACTACGGCCTACCAGCCACAGATGAATGGCCTCACAGAATGCTTTAATAAGACACTGGCAAATATGCTCTTGATATAAATTGATTTTGAACAAACAGACTGGAATACAATACTGCCTGTCATTACATTTGCATATAACAAGGCAAAGCAAGACACTCCAGGCTTCACACCATTCTTTCTGCTCCGTGATTGCGAGGCCAAAATGACAATGGATATACTGTTCCTTGGATACACCATTCCTGTTTCAACTGAATCACATTCAGGATGGCTATGTGAAACAGCTCATCACAGGGACCAAAGTAGTAAGGCAGCTGTCTACCATGTGGTCCCTGGACACCAAGGACTGACCAGTGAGACATAGCCCATGAGACTTGGTGTGGAGTTTTACGCCTTTGCAGAAAGTGAGATTATTGGAAAAGTTACTAAAGCATTACTTTGGGCTGTATCGTATCCTTTGTCATTATTGGATATCACACACAAGGTCAAGGATTATAACCCTTCATAAAGAAGACAAAAGCACAGGGAATTCATCGGTGTCCTCCATTTGAAGCCCTACTACAGTGCTACGCCACAGATTGACAATGGATGCAGAGCTTCTCATTCAAGGAAACTGAAGACCTATTTGATGACCACGTAAGTCTAGCTTCAATGCTCATCTTAGTTAAGAGTACTGTATCTTGCTACTAGTAGATGTGAGAATGAGTGTGCTGAGTGTAGTGTCACTGCGCTGTGTACTTAAATTAACTGCCAACTGTATGAATGTGGACTGGCCACAAGATGCCACCTTTAGGAAGCATACACATGGCATGGTCTCTGCCATGACATCTACCAGTGACTTGTGCCTATATATGTGCAGAACAGCGCTGACTCATGCTTACTATGTTTTTAATTTGTACTACTCACATCAGTTGTTCTGTGTATTGCTTATGTTGCACCTGCTATATGATTCTTTTGTCTTGTTATTTATGAAGCCACAAAAGGTTTATTTCCATTATTTTCAGAGCTTTATGAATAAAGACATATTTCTTTTACTTGGATCAGTTTCATGTATTACTTGTTTACTAAACGAATGTATCCTACTCTCATTTTTAATCATGTAATAAGCAAGTTCTACACAAAACCAATCCAAGTAACACAAATATGGCTTTATTAATAAGTCCCTTGTGATTCCCCATGCAACAAGATGAAAGAATCATACAGAAGGTGCAGCATAAGCAACACACAGAACCACTGATCTAAGACAAACTAAAAGAACATGGTAAGTGTGAGTCAGGACTGTTCCACACGTATATAGGCGTGAGTCCCTGGTAGATGGCATGGTAAAGAGTGTGATGGGTGCACGCTTTGTACAGGAAGCCCCCAGTGGCTGGCCTACTCTGATGCAGTCGGTGGTTGATTTAATTACACACATGCAGTATTATTATACTGAGTGCACTCACACTCACAGGCACTAGCAGCAGGATACAGCAAAGAGGATGTGACAACATGACCAGAATGTAAGGATCTGCTACTGCTGCCACACGTAGGGCCACTGACATGATTTAACTCCAGGATGCTGTTTCTCCAGGAGAGGGAGCAATGCTGCAAGATGTGTAGTAGTTAGCATCACTGGCTGGTGAACTGTTGGTTGCTAGTTCAAAATGAGCCAAAAGCAATTATTTGTCATTTAGTATTTATAATTTCTGGAAGGCTCTTGAAATTTCTTATGCTCATAATGCTTGTACATTCTGGAATATTCAATGTTTGTGTAAACTTCAGCACACTCCACCCAGGAATTCAGTTCTCTTCTATCTGTATGTTGGCATCTGTAGTAAACATGCAGGAGACTGAAAGAACTGCAGGTGAACACATGAGATAACGTGAAGAAAGTCTATAATAAAAATTAACTGGTCAGGCAGATGCTATGGATATGTTAGTACTGCCTGATACTGTGTAAATAGCTGGGACAGTAGACAGATATGCTTAAAATGAGAAGACTAAAAATATTGTTTGAAAAGACGAGACTATCAATACAGAAAACAGATTTAATATGATCCACAAAGAGCAAGTACAGAAAAATTAACATTGTGCAGAAATTTAAGTATCTATTGGAATGGATAATACCAATAGGCCACCAGGAATAGCATAAGAGGAAAAGACGGATATAGCTATTGTTGAAATATCTTTTACAAGAAATGTATTTCAGTCAATACAAAATTACATCACCGTGATAAAGCCAGAATGTCTGTGATTCAGCGTATTCCACTGAATATGAAGCATCTATTGGAGGACCTGGAAAAAAAGAAAGAAACATCTAAGGATATTGAGTGTCTAAGATGGTAAGATAGGAATGTAAATTGTAACTAAACAAAGTTTACATGAGACGGCAGTTTTTTAAAAAGATGGAAAACAGTTTCAGTGGACACGCCAAAAGAATGGTACTGGTAAAAGCTTCTGAGATGATCTCTGAATACATTGAGAAGACAGAAAGACACAAATTAACTGAATGGAAGAAACAAAAGAGAATATAACACAAGAGGCAATACACAATAGACTACATGATCAAAAGAATACCAGGGTCTACATGGTCACAAGAACACCAGGGATTACATGGTCACAAGACTACCACAAAACTCACTCAAAATGAATTTGAAAAATCACACATGGAAAAAAAAGAGAGAGGGGGAGGGAAGGGGAGAGAGAGAGAGAGAGAGAGAGAGAGAGAGAGAGAGAGTGAGGACATGACCAATTTGAGACTGGTCCATACGTTCATCTGGTTAGAACCACTGTAAAATTGATGTTAGGCAGGAAGATTCAAATGGACTGTGTGGCATATTGGACACTCAGATGTCTTGAGTTACACTGTAGAGTATACTCACAAACTGTGTGCTATATGTTGCTACAGGAAAAAGTTCATGCATCCTTTTGGTTTGCTAAAGGTCATTCCCACACAAAAAGTAACACAGTGAATACATCAGCTAGAAAACAATATTCCTTACATTTAATTTTGTACATTTGGCAGTGGTAGGGTTGGAGTAAATGGTAGAGGGTGGGAACATGGGCAGCTTTTACAGTGGGAATGAGTCTGAGAATGTCCTATAGTTGAGGAAGGATGTTGCAAAGATTGAAAGAAAAGCAGAAGGCAACACAGGAACTTGCAAGGAAGATATTAACAAGAGACGATCTCATTCCAAAGGTTGACTAGAGAAAAGCTGTAGCATTAGTGTAGTAATCTATTGAAGCATTCAAGGGCTGACTGTTACTGGGTAAAGAGGCTGCTGCTTGTGACATTTTTGAAAGTAGGAGTTCCATTGTTCAAAGAGAATATAAATTATAAGTATATACTTTTAAATATGGCAAGTTGTAATAGCTCCATTTGCACTGAAACCACTTATAATACAAATACTATTTTTTTCTTTTCTTCTTTCTTTTTGTATCTGATATATAGTGCATGCTTGGTGTATCCAAATCATTTTTCAAGCTATATTTTCCTCAAGATTACTATTATGGGAGCAGTTAGATGTAGCTGATGACAATTGTATATGTATTTTACATACAATAATTGTCAAGGAAATATTCAACATATAAAATGGAGGAAAACCACATGCATTTGAAAATCTGACCCCACTAATAAGGGTATGTTTTAGGGTATCTCATGTGAAAGCCCTATCTTTCTTCTATGTAAAGAACAACTAGTTCAATCCATAAAACTGTGAGAATGTAGCCATAAAAAACTTTTCCTGTTACTAATACAGTATTTTGGCTGTAAACTGTTCAGCCATATTCGGAGCAAGTTTGAATGACTGACCATCTTAGCAGTACACGAAGTATGGTTCTGGCTGAATTCCCATACTTTTATGAATCACGTAATACACTGTGGGAGCATGAAGATCAAGATTTACTCCTCGCATATCTTTTTGGTAATTAAGGAACTATTATTTATCAAAAAGTATTGTGTTTTTTGTGTTGATTTTGTCTCCTGTCTGGTTTGGTGCTGTTCATCTCAGAGTTGCACTTACTCCAAGAGCCTCAGTTATTTGTTGGATATATTCCCGTCTCTATTTTGCTCTACAGAGTTTACCTTTTACAGTTCCCTCTGCCATGGAAGTTATTTCCTGATCTCTTAACAAATGTCCTATCATCTTGTCCCTCCTTCTTGTCTCTGTTTTCAACATATTTCTTGCCTTGCTGGTTCTGTGGAGAATCTCCTCATTTTTTACCTTATCTGTCAACCTAATTTATGGCATCCTTGTATAGCATCACATCTCAAACAAACGATTCCCTTCTTTTGTATTTTTCCTTCAGTCCATGATTCACTTCCATACAATGCTGTGCGCCAATCATGCATTCTCAGAAACTTCTTCCTCAAATTAACCCTGTGGTTCACTTGTCCCCTACACCAGACAGCTGTTATTGTCACTTCTTTGGGCTTTCAGTAGGTCCTCAGGCTGCAAATACATGCAGTCCACTGAAGTGGACATTCCCTACCGGTGCAGTGCCCTGCAAGCATTTGCAGCCTCAGAACTGATTGACAACAACAAAGAAGCGACCATTAACAGCTCTCTACTGCAGTGGACATGTGGACCACAGGGTTAAGTTCTGATGAGGAAAGCCATCTTTGACAGTACTAGTCTATTTCTTATATTATCCTTTTCCTCCACTTTGTCTACACTATAGTCTCAAATCTGATGTTAAGATTCTCATGAATATCATTTCTGTACTCCCATTACTTGTGTCTTTCTGTGAGTTACCTCTACCTGTATTCCATGTTCATCAGACTGTCCATTCAGTTCAACAGCTCCTTTAATTCTTTCACACTTTCACCAAGAATAGCAGTGCCATAAGAGAATCTTATCATTGATATCCTTTAGCCTTGAATTTGAATCCCATTTGTGAACCTTTCTTTTATTTCCATCATTACTTCTTCACTGTAAAAGTTAAACAGTAAGAAAGAAAGACTGCACCCTGTCCTATACCCTTTTTTTATGAGTTCATCTTTCTTGGTCTACTTTTTACTGTTACCTCTTGATTGTTGTACATATAGTACATTACCAAATTCACTTCAGGTTATAACTATTTTCATAAAAATTTCAAATATCTGTACCACTTTACATGTTGAACATTATTTACTGGTTGAAAATTCCATTGAAGATGTATTAACTTTTCTTAAGTCTTGCTTCCATTATCAAATGCAGTATCTGAACTCCTCTCTGGTGCCTTCATATTTTCTACATTAAAACTGACTGTCATGTAACATACCCTCAATTTTATTTTCTGCTGTATATAATTATTATAAATAACTCAGCTCAGGTCTGCAAGGCTGCTTCCTTGTAGAACAGGATGTTGGACCACTAAAGCGTAAGGAAAGAAAACCACAAAGAAAAATCAGTGCAGTCTATGGCTTTGCAGGATTAATGGTGCAGGAGCAACAAAGGATAGAAGGTGTCAGAATTACATAACAAAGGCAGATGGGGCAGGTTGGGCTCCTAAGCTATAGTGAAGGCAGCCAGCCTAATGAAAGTGAAATCCTGAAAACAAACCTACCGACAGGCAGGCCAGCAACCTACCGGTACTGGAGATGTAACTTCACTGTTCAGAGTACCAGTACACTGCTTCTGAAAGGACGGACTACAAATATGATGACCAAGGCTAGGAACAGGTCTAAGAGATGGAAAAATAAAAATATTCTAAGAACTGGAATATGGAATGTAAAATCTTTTAATAACAAAGATCAAAAGCATATAGAAGAACTGAAACATCACAAAATCTCAATACGTGGTATCCAAGAGACAAAAAGGAAAGAAGGCAAAGGGCAGAAAGAATATAATCAGTACATACTCATTTGTAGCGGAGTTGAGGAGTAGAAACACCTGTAACCATCAAAAAGAAATGCAAAGTACATCTATTTAAAAAAATCTGATAAAAATGCTTTTCACGCCTTTTTAAGAGACAGTCTCCACTCCTTCCGGTCTGAACACATAAGCTAAGAAAAGATGTAGAGAGATTTCAAAGAGATAGTATCAATGGTAATTGAGAGATATATACCACACAAATTAATAAGTGATGGTACTGATCCCCCATGGTACACAAAATGGGTCAGATCACTGTTGCAGAAGCAACAAAAAAAGCATGCCAAATTTAAAAGAATGCAAAATCCCCATGATTGACAAAGTTTTGCAGAAGTTCAAAATACAGTGCATACTTCAATGCAAGATGCTTTTAATAATTTCCACAACAAAACTCTGTCTCAGAATCTGGCAGAAAACCCATAGAGATTCTAATCATACATAAAGCAGACCAGTGGCAAGACACAATCAATACCTCCAATGCAAGATAACAACAGTGAAGTCATTGATGACAGTGCCGGCCAGCTGGTGTGGCCGAGTGGTTCTAGGCACTTCTGTCTGGAACCATGCGACCACTATGGTCACAGGTTCGAACCCTGCCTCGGGCATGGATGTGTGTGCTGTCCCTAGGTTAGTTAGGTTTAATTAGATCTAGGTTCTAGGGGACTGATAACCTCAGATGTTAAGTCCCATAGTACTCAGAGCCATTTGAACCATTTGATGACAGTGCCACCAAAGCAGAGTTATTAAACACAGTTTTCCGAAACTCCTTTGCCAAAGAAGACAAAGTGAATATTTCTGAATGCCAATCAAGAACAATTACCAAGATTAGAAACATATAAGTTGATGTCCTTGGTGTAGCAAAGCAGCTTAAATCACCGGTCCAGGTTGTATACCAGTCAGGTTCCTTTCAGAGTATGCTGATACAATAACTCCATATTTAGCAATTATATACAACCACTTGCTCACAGAAAGCTCTGTAGCTAAAGACTGGAAAACTGCTCAAGTTACATCAATACCCAAAAAGGGAAATAGGAGTAATCTGCTGAATTACAGTCCCATATCACTAACATCAATCTGCAGTAGGGTTCTGGAACATATACTGTATTCAAACATTATGAATTACCTCAAAGAAAATGATTTATTGACACATAGCCATGGATTCAGAAAACATCATACTTGTGAAACACAACTAGCTCTTTATACTCATGAAGTAATGAGTGCTATCGACAGGGGATATCAAATTGATTCCATATTTTTAGATTTTCAGGAGGCTTTCGACACTGTTCCTCACAAGCATCTTCTAACCAAACTGTGTGCCTATGGAATATCACCTCAGTTGTGTGACTGGGTTCATGATTTCCTGTCAGAAAGGTCACAGCTCGTAGTGATAGACAGAAAATCATCAAGTAAAATAGAAGTTATATCTGGTATTCCCCAAGGAAATATTATAGGCCCTCTATTGTTCCTGATCTATATTAATGACATAGGAGACAATCTGAGTAGTCCTATTAGATTGTTTCCAGATGATGGTGTAATTTATTGTCTTGTAAAATCATCATATGACCAAAACAAATTGCAAAATTATTTAGATAAGATATCTGTATGGTGCAAAAGTGGCAATTGACACTGAATTAAGAAAATTGTGAGGTTATTCACGTGAGTACTAAAAGAAATCTGCTAAATTTCGATTGCACAATACGTCACACAATTCTTAAGGCTGTGACTTTAACTAGATACTTAGGGATTATAATTACATATACCCTAAAATGGAATGATCACGTAGATGATGTTGTGGGTAGAGCAAACCAAAGACCACGATTCATTGGAATAACATTTAGAAGGTGCTACAGGTCTATTAAAGAGACTGCTTACACCATGCTTGTCCACCCTATTCTGGAGTATAGCTGTGCAGTGTGGGATCCGCATCAGGTGGGACTGGCAGATGACATCGTAAAAGCTCAAAGAAGGGTGGGTCATTTTGTACTATTGTGAAATAGGAGAGATAGTGCCACAGACATGATACGGGAATTGGAGTAGCAATAATTAAGACAAAGGCATTTTTCATTGTGACAGGATCCTCTCATGAAATTTCAATCACCAATTTTCTCCTCTGACTGCAAAAACATTCTGTTGACACTCACCTGCATAGGGAGAAATGATCATCACGATAAAATAAGAGAAATTAGGGCTCGCACGGAAAAATTTAAATGCTCATTTTTCCCATGCACCATTCGAGAGTGAAACAGTAGAGAGACAGCTTGAAGCTGGTTCACTGAACCCTGTGCCAGGCACTTTACTGTGAAAAGCACAGTAATCATGAAGCTGTAGAAGTAGACATTAAACAAGAACAATGGGAATTTTTTTCTAAAAATTGATAAAAGACTTTCTTGGATTCCAGAAACAAATTTGAGGACTGATGCAAAGGAGAAAAAAGAATTACATTAAATTTTGAAAGTGAATGATATAAATGAGGAATCATGGTTAAATATTTGATAGAGTTGTAATAAAGGCAAAAAATCACCACTCGTACAAGTAAATGATGATGTAACTGTTTCACATGCAGAGGTAGAAGAAGTTGTGAATCTGTTAAAAAATATGAAGTCTCCAGGGAAAGATAGGATCCACAATGAATTACTGAAGCATGGAGGATATCCAATAACTGTACAGTTAACGAAGTTGGTTAACAATGTTCTAACTGGTAATAAAATTCCAAATGAATGGAGAACTAGTTTTACACATCTCATGCACAAAAATGGAGATATGAAAGACCCTTCAATCCACAGAATGATAAATCTGTTGAGTTCAGTTCTTAAACTCACAACAAAAATAACAGGAAATAAAATAAAAAACATTACAACCCTTGCAGAGAAGCAATATGGTTTTAGATCTAGTAGGTCATGCAAAGATGCAGTATTCATTCTTAGCCAGGTTGTACAGAAGTCCACTGATATAACTGAGCAGCTTATCTTTTGATTTATTGATTTACAGGTGGCTTTTGATAGGATTCTGTTAACAGATGTGGTAAACCTGCTCTACAAGTGAGGGATACCTTCCAGTTTAATAAAAATACTTGAAGACATTTATTCCAACAACTACAGTGTACATTCAGGAGAAAATTTATTGCAGACTAACTAGCTACATAGCAGTTAATAGAAGTGTTAGACAAGGTGACTCTCTGAGCTCACAACTTTTTAATATAATCATGGACAAGTTGATAAAGAGGGTATTGGCTGGTAGTGGTTATAGAATGGGGGATAAATAAATAAAAATCATTTGTTGTGCTGATGATGCAGTTCTGCTGGCAAACAATGAATATAACCTGCAGAAACTTTTACATATATTTAATGTGACAGCCAAAAATCAAAATATATTCATATGGACTCAAAAAACGAAATGTATGACCTCATTTGTAGACCCATTTACATGCAAACTGGAAGTTTACAGAAAAATTATTCAACAAGTAATGACATTTAAATATCTTAGTATTGAACTGTGCAGCAGTGGAAATGTTTAAAAAGAAATTACAGAAAAAGTAGCAAAAGCAAATACAGTGACATGGTGTTGAAATGATACCATTTGGAAAAACCAGCACATAGAAAAGATGCAAAGGCAAGAATATACAAAACAATAGTGAGACCAATTAAACCATATGTAGCTGAGACAAGACTGGAAACATCAAAAACTAAAAGAGTTTTCAGAACCACAGAAATGAAAATTCTGCAGAGGATTGCAAGGAAGACACTGTGAGACAGAGAGAGAAGTGAAAACATTAGAAAAGGACATAAAGTGGACATTATTAATGAGCGGATACATAAGAGAAAGCATAAATGAAATAAACACATAGACAGGATGGATTAAAGAAAACGGAGAAAATTGTAAGAAATAAATTACCAGCTGGTAGGAGAAATATTGGCCATCCAAGGAAAAGATGGTGTGACAACCTCAGAATAGACCGAGGGATACAGAAGGAAACAGGCAGAAGAAGAAGAAGAAGAACAACAACAACAACAACAACTTTGATACCTGACCTGTTAAGTTGAGTGTATGATGTTCTTGCAGTTGTTTGCCCTTGCTATCTTTGGCAATCTCACAGATTCTGCTCAGCAACTTGAACAATTGTTCAGTTCCACTTCTCCAATGATTTTAAAAATTCTGAAGAAATCTTATCTATCATTTTCTTCTTGTTTGTTTGTAGGTCTTCCAAAGCTTTGTCAAATACTGGCTCTAGAACTAGACCTCTTATGTCTCCAAAATAGATGCTCATTTCTTCTTCTATCCTGTCAGAAGACATTTGATCACCCTAGTTGACGTCTTCAGTGTACTCTTTCCACCTATCCGTACTTTCCTCTGCACTTAACACTAGAATTCCTCTTGCACTCATAATGTTGATGCATTTGCTTTTAATTTCACTGAAGGTAGTTTAACATTCACTATATTCTGAATCTGTCATTCCAATAATTGTTTCCTTTTCAATTTCTTCATATTTTCCCTGCAACCATTTCACTTTAGCTTCTATGTACATTTTTACATTAATTTCATTCCTTAGTGATGTTTACTGCTACATTTCTGTATTTTTCTGAGCAGTTATGTACTTCGTTTTTTGTTTATAAATTTATTCCATTACTCAACATTTGATAGCAGTTACTTTCCGTGTAGCTATAGGGGTTGGACAAAATATAGAAATACTGTGATAAAAGCATGCTTGAACGTAAATGCAGGTGCCAACCAAGCTGTAGGTTGCACTACTGCATTTAACCATGAACGGTATCTGTGCAATGTCCACACTGCACTGCAAATGTCAGTCTTGGTCAGAACAGTGTTCTGTATAGTTGTGAGTGCTTTATGTTTGAGAAAATTGAATTCAACTGTGGGCACATTGTTGGTGCTTGTATTGTGGGTGTTTCCAAACCCAAGGGAGATGAAGTGTTTGGTGTTTCAAGAGGCATTATATAGAAGATTTATACCAAATATGAGGAAAGTAGAATAACATCATCCACTAAGTCACAACAAAGAAAAAGAAATGTGTTTTGCAATCATGACAGTCACTGAAGAGGACTGTGACAAAAAATACAAGAATGACATCTGCAAAAGTCACTGCAGAACTGTATGTCACATTCAAAAACCCTGTCAGCACTGAAACAACATGAAGGGAGCTCCATAATCAGGAAACTGCAGAGTGATATGAAATTACCAAACCACTCATCAGTGATTTAAATACCTCTAACAGGAAAGTGTAATGCTGAAGCCATAAAACCTGGACTATGAGCAATGGAAGAAAGTCATTTGGTCAGATGAGTTTTGTTCATACTGATTCCAACTTATGGCTGAGTAGATGTACCAAGAGTGATGATCTGGGGAGCCATATTGTGGAATTCCATGGGCCTGATGGTTACTCTGCACTGCATTACTGCCAAGGATTATGTGACCATTTCGGTTTATCATGTCCATCTCATGGTACAATGTTTGTTTCCTAATGGTGATGCTGTATTCCAAGATGACATGGTCCTGTTCACAAAGCTCACATAATCTAAGACTTGTTTTATGAACACAAGGATGAACTGTTGCATCTCCCCTGGCCACCACAATCAGGAGATCTCAATATTGAGCCCATGAGGACTATTTTGAGGAGGAGGGTGTGTCATCACTGTCCACCTCCATCATCATTACCTGAACTTGTCATGTATGAATAATGGTATAAGATTCCCTTGAAAACCATGCAGGATCTATGTTTATCCATTTTAAGTTGACTAGAACCACTTTTGAATGCCAACAGGTTTCCTATGCTCCATTAGACATGGTACTGTGTAGTGTTTCAATATTTTTAATCAACCCTTGTATGTTTGTTCATTGAGCTTCTGTGATTTCCTTTTTCTGCACGTCCATTCCTAATGAACTGCACTTTCTATTGCAATATTCATTACTGCATTATTTGCATCTTCAGAGAACTTCGAAAGCACTTTCTCAATCATAAATAGTTTAGTGTCTCACTTCTTTTCAAACAGATGCTTCCTGATGATTCTCTTAAACTTCACCTTGGTCTTCATCATTACCAAACTGTGATCTGAATCTACATTTGGTCTTATATGCCTTACAATCCAGTACCTAGTTTTAGACTCTCAGGTCCACCATGAAACAATCCAGCTAGTATCTCGCCAGGTATCTATATCCTTTCCACATGCACCTTCACCTCTTGCAATTCTTAAACAATGTATTACAAGCTGAATTTTATAGCATAATTCTAAGAGTTTTTCTGTCTCTCGTTCCTATTACAGAGTCCATATTTTTTCACATATTTCTGTCTTCTATCCTTCCACTAGTACAGCATACCAATCCTCTATGATTACTGCATTTTCATATCCCTTTACAAACCATGTCACCCTTTCAATGTTCTGACATATTCTCTATCTCTGTTCCTCTTCTGGATGTGACGTGGGCATGTATACCAGAACTACTGTTGTTGGTGTCATTCTGTTGCAGATTCTGATGAGCATAATCCTGTTACTGAACTGTTCACAATAGCTCACTCTCTACCCTACCACCCTAATAACGATGAATCTTACTCTCACCATACTACACTAAAAAAAAAAAAAATTTAAAAAATACCACAATAAAGGAATTATCAGAATTGGATGGAAATAGGTAGATGTGATGTACACGCACAGATGAACTAAAGATTACAATTTTTAAAAAAATTGGATGGTTCATTCAAGAGAAAGGGTTTCAAAAATTGAGCAAGTCAATAATTGGCTTGGCTTTGATTGACAGAATTGTTGGATGTTCTCCAGGGGAATATCATGCCAAATTCTGTGAAGTGGTGTGTTAGATCCAAAAAATCCAGAGCTGATTGGAGGACCATGCCAATAATGCTCCAAAATTTCTCAACTGGGGACAGATCCAGCGACATTGCTAGTCAAGGGGTAGGATTTGGCAACCATAAGATAAGCAGTAGGAACTCCTGCTGTGTGCTGGTGGGCATTATCTTGATAAAGTGTAAGCCCAGGATGGCATCACTGGTCATTGGGGCTGTTTGCGTGGGACTCATTACTGAAGAGAATTATACTCCAGTCAAGGAGATTCCATGCCAAAGATTTGTTTGGAGATGCCCCAGACAGCACTGAGACACTGACCTGACTGCCACTCGTCCTATGGCCTCACATCCAGGAGTGTTGGTCTGGGATGCCATGTGTTCTAGCAAAACCCCTCTGGATGTCATCAGCGATATTCCACACCCTGTTTTGATAGATTTCATGGCAAGCCATCTTGTGCTTACATTTCAGCGAGATAATGTCTGCCCACACACAGCATGAGTTTCTATAGCTTGTCTTCATGCTTTCCAAAACCTACCTCAGCAAGCAAGGCCACTGGATCTCCTCCCAGTAGAGAATATTTGAAGCATTATTGGCATGGCACTTTTTTGGATTTTGAGTATCTAATAAAACACTTGGACAGAATTTGACATGATATCCTGTAGAATGGCACCCAACAACTTTGTTAATCAATGCCAAGCCAGATAACTGCTTGCATAAGGGCCAATAACATGTAATTGACTTTCTCAATTTTTGAACCTCTTTCTCTACAGTAAATCATCCAATTTTTCAGAAGTTGTAATCATTTATTTGTCTATACATGTACACCACATCTACTGATATCTGTCCCATTTGGATAATTCCTTCATGGTGCATGTTTTATTGGATTGCATTTTATTTTCTGACCAGCAGGTGGTGGCTGACATGCTGGCTGATCTCTTATCTCTTTTAGGAAATACTGAAACAAATGTGGTTAAAGTTTTAAAGTTCTGTGACTTGTCCAATGTTTTTACCAAGATTTTAGGGGGAGAGTCTTAATTTGATCACAGGATGACTGGCTCACCCATATTTTATGTAAAGGGCCAGCCAGTGACGATTTACTGTGGCATCCTTGATGCTCCTTTCTCATTTTCCTTATTTTTTATTTTCTTATACATCATTTTGCATCTTTTCCCACTTTCTTTGTGTATATGCTTCCATTTTACTAAATTTGTCCTCATTCGTTTCTTTTCATGTCATGTGTCAGGGCACTGATGACCTTGACATTAAGTGCCCGTAAGCTCCAACACCCACACACACACACACACACACACACACACACATACACACACACACAAACACACACACTCCAGCAGCTCAGACCAGAATGCAACTGTCACTTGAAATGAATGCAGCAATCTGGAGTAGGAGGGGACAGGATAGCAATTTATGGATGGGAGGTGAGACAGGAGGACTGTCTGGTAGAATGTGCAGGGACTAGACTGCCAACAGAAGCAGCATGGAGGTTGTGGGACAGGTAGCTGGGGAAAACAAATCATAAAAGGTGAGGAGCAGGAAATGATGGGCAGGTACACTGTCAGAGGGCGGCACACAAAGAGGGTGGGAGATGAGAATGAGAAGGAGGTGACAGGACAGAGGGGGTGGAAACTGTCAGGTGGAGGATGTGGGGATGGCATGTTGCCATAGACTGAGGACAGGATAATTAAGGGAATGGAGAATGTGACGTACAGATAACTCCCATCAGTGCAGTTCTAAAAAGCTCTTGGCAGAGGGTGGGATCTAGATGGCTCAGGTAGTGAAGCAGGCTCTGAAAACAAGCACATTATATTCAGCTGCATGTTGTGCCACAGTATGATCTACTTTGCTCTTTGCTACAGTTTGGCCATGGCCATTCATCGTTGTGGACAGCTGGTTGTTTGTCATACCAATATAGAAATTTGTGCAATTATTGCAGCACAGCTGGTATATGACATGGCTACTCTCACAGGTGGCTCTGCCTCTGATAGGTTAGGATAAGCCAGTGACAGGACTGGAATAGGAAGTGCTGGGAGGATGAATTGGGCAGGTCTTGCATCTCAGACTTCCACAGGGATATGATCCTTGTGGCAAGGGGTTGGGATTGGGATTCACATAGGGATGGCTAGGATGTTGTGGAGGTTGGTTGGGTCATGGAACACCACTTTAGGAGGAGTGGGAAGGATCTTGAGAAGGATGTCCCTCATTTCAGGGCATGATGATAAGTAACCAAAGCCCTGGTGAAGTTTGTGGTTCCACTGTTTCAGTCTGGGGTGGTACTGGGTGATGAAGGGGCACTCCTTTGTGACAGGTTCTCGGGGAGTCATGGGAGTACTGGTGGTGCGAGGAGAAATGGCATGGGAGATCTGTTTGTGCACTAGGTGTGAGGGATAGTGCCTGTCTGTAAAGGCCTTGGTGAGACCCTCAGCATACTGGGCAAGGAATTTCTCATCATTACATACACGCTGTCCTCAGGTGGGCAGGCTGCATGGGACAAATGTTTTGGTGTGAAAGGGATGACGGCTATCAAAATCCAGGTACTCTTGGTGGTTGGTGAGTTTAATGTGAACATGTCAGAGTGGAAGAATGCAACATCTAGGAAGATGGCATGCTGGGTTAAGGAGCACCAGGTGAAGTACATGAAAAACAAGGAGTTGAAGTTGTGAAGGAATGAAGACAGGGTGTCTTGGCCCTGAGTCTAGATAATGGAGAAATCATCAATAGACCTGAACCAGACTACGGGTTTGACATTATGGGAGACTCGGAAGGTCTCCTCTAGGTCGTCCATTAACAGGTTGGCATAGGAGGCACCCATTTGGGTACCCATGACTGTGCCACATATTTGTTTGAATACCTTCCAGCCGAAGGAGAAGTAGTTGTGAGTTGGGATGAAGTTAGTGAGGTGTATGAGTCACCAACTCTCCACCATCCCCACCCATTTACCTCCAGGATCCCTATTCATCACTGTTGATGCTACCTCCCTACAGATGAACATCACTCATGCCCACAGTCTTACCGCTACTGAGCAGGCCTTTCCCAACATCCTTCAGACACCAAACCCACTACCTAACACCTCACACAGCTTAAAATGCTGAAACTCCATAAGGCCCCAGGGCCAGATGTATTCCCTGTCAAGTTCTTTACAGAGTTTGTGAGTGAATTAGCTCTGCTCTTGACTGTAATTTGCTGTGGATCCCTTGAGCAGAGATGCACATTCTATGATTGGAAAAGGATGTAAAGTACATCTATCTACAAAAACGGAAAGCAGAACTGATCCCTAGAACTCATATCTGTATATAGCTGAATGCTGTGACACATTCTGAGTTCAATTATTATGACCTACCTTTAATATAATAACATTCTCCATGGAAATGAACTTATGTTCTTCACTCAACATCCTCAAATTTACAGATAGAAGAAATGTCATGATTTTATTTTTCTTGACTTTCAAAAGCATTCAATTTAGTATCATGTCAACACCTTCTAAGAAAAATCGTAGCACATATTCTCTAGTGTTTTCTTGGCATGAGTGATTAATGGTGCTCTTTTTGGTGATATTTTGATAACAAAGCCAGTTATCTTCTACAGGTGCTGCAAATTATGTTGTTACTTGCACTTGTTGCCTAGACTCCAACTATTGTTGGTCTTGTACTGCCCTATCTCACAGTTTGACTTCAGTTGCCCACTATGCCTTTTGATACTGTTTTGTTTTTCAGAGCCCACACCGGTATTCTGTGAAACTATTAAAATCCAACCAGCTTATGACAACATTGAAAATCTGTGGACAGGCATGACAGGATACATTATCCTGGATGAAGCATTGTCTAGAGACACTAAAGCAATATCTTATGTTATGTATTGGTGTGTACATTTATTTTACACATTGATGACTTGCTTTGTAGTATTGGTTAAAATCACAAACTTTTTGCGGATCATGCAGTTATCTATGAGAAAATTCTGTAACAAGTATTTGTGTTAATATCTAGTTAGATCTCAACAAAACCTGCAACTGGTTTAACCTCCCATCAACATTGAAGTCATTAGAGATGATCCACAGAATGTAAGAGTGTCATACCCTATAACCACTGAATTAACAGATTACAACTGTGATTTAGTATGAGTTTTTGCAGGCAATGGTGCGTAGATACATAAAGTTAAATGACCAAATGGCAAACTATGTTTTACTGGTAGAATACTGGGAAACTGCAGTTTATCTAATTAAGAGACTGCATACAAATCGATCATAGAGTTTATACTTAAATATTGCTTGGGTGCATGGGACACATATGAGATTGGACTTAAAAGGGATACTGAGCACATACAAAGGAGGGCGGTACAAATACTCACAGTCCTCTTTGACTGAAGAGAGAGGATAAAATAAATTTTAAGAAATTTCAACTGGCAGATACTCAAAGAACGACACCTCTTTCCTCTCAAGAATTGCTTAGAAAACTTCAGTGCAGAAAGTACAAATATTCTTCAGTTCCATATGTAGCCATCCCAAAGAAATTGTACAGATAAATGTGAAGTATGCCAGTTGTTAATTTTTTCTTCTGTAGCCTAAAATTTGACGTCTGCCAAAAGAATGTTGTGACTTCACAGTCAAATGCTTCAGTTCATCATGGCTTCCCAGTCAGATGTTTCAGTTCATCACAATATTTTCAGTGTTGATACTGAATTGATAGGTTTGCTTCAACATAAAATCCATTCTGAGATTAAAATTATGGATGACTTGCAGTCTTACTTTGTAAGGTACATCCAAACTTTTTGAGAACATTTCCTTTTCAAAAAACTTTAGATAATGACGCTTTTTGCCCTTCTAGATAAATGCCTTTTGAAAATGGTATATTACATATAAGACAACATAACAGCTATACCATTAGTATCAACTTTTAAAAGCTTGCTGGAAGTTATTGTCAACTATGGGAATTTTGAGGGTCATAACTACATTTTCATTGACCATGGAAGGCATTGTTGGGTTAACTTGAAATAAATTTCTTGCTTGTGACAACTTTTTTGGATATAATTCATTGTGTCTTTAAAGTAATCTTATTGATTTATTCTCTTATGTTAGAAAATAATTACTAGTGATCAATAACTCAAAATCGCCATAACCATTAAATATCGAGGAATATATTTCCAGAGAAGTTTAAGATTAAATAACAACATAAAACTAGCTGTAAGAAAGTCAGTGGTCAGACAGATCCAATGGAAAAATTCAAAGGAAATGTAAATCATCAACAAAGAAAGCATCTTAAGAAATCCTCGTTTGGCAACCTTTATACTGTTTGGCAATCTGGGACTCTTAACAGGTAGGACTAATACAAGAGGAAGATAAGACCTGAAGAAGAGCAGTACACTTTGACATGGGTTTACTTAAAAATCAAGAATGTGCTTCACTGATGCTAATTAAAACTCCAGTGACACTCTCTACAAGAGATATATAGTACATCCCAGAGGCCTTTACTGTTAAAATTATGAGAGTGTATATTTCAAGAAGTCATTTAACAAATTACATACATTTCATGTAATGTTCACGATGAAAAAAATCAGAGAAGTCTCAACTCAAACAGAGGCTTATTGATTGTTCTACTTCCCACACACCGTTCATGCATTGATAAGAGAAGTATTGTCCACCACATATCATGAAGTGACTTGTGAATTGTAGATGTAGATTTTCATGCTGTAATTATCCATAATAACAGTTACAGCATTAAGTTAAGTGTCGGCACAACAGTCGGGAACGTTAGAGCAGAGAGGGCTGTGAAGAACATGTCAGCCAATAGCACGCTGACCAAACCCTCTCTAAGATGACAATGCGATGGCAGAACCCTCTACATGAAGAGAACTTAAGTGGTGCACCTGACTGGCTGCGGCCCACTTCTACAGAAGTGTCAAGACCAGCATCTACAGTACTGCTTCATTTGTATAGGAATTGTACAACTGAAGAGATTCTTATTTGCTTGTCACTCTTTGCTTGCAACACATCTGTTTAATACAAAGTTAAGTATCATAGTCATTTTTTTTGTAATAAAATACATTAACATGATTTGTTTGAATTGTTTAGAGATCCAAGAAAGCAGGTTTCGTAGGCACCCCATATATGATGAGTAGGCAGGATCCAACAATAACTAATCATACAAGCAAGCACATCTCATGCACATATGACCACTATTTCTGGCCATTCCAGTCAGAATGCTCTGGCCAAAAGCTCAAATATGTATCACTCTTTTTCTTGTGCCTGTCTGTAACTACACATGACATCTTTATGTTGAGGAGTGTTCTATCCTGTATTAACTGTCCAGTGTATTGTCTTAATTTTATTCTCAGAATGGTTAATTTTGGACTAGATTTGAGACTCATCCAGAACAGTTTTAATTTATCATATGTAATCCAATCGCATGTTTAATCAAAAATAAAATAGATGTACTTCTAATCCTTTCCTGAACATGCACATTGATGTTAATTTGCAGCTTTCTTAATAAGAGTATGGCTAATACCTTGGTTTAATATCTTGCAATCAGATATTACTGATGACAGTCAACTGTTAATGACACATGGAAAAGCGATTAATTAAAATAACTGCTCTATGTTAACACATCTCTTAATGCATTTTTCAGTTTTGATGCTTCTTCATGTTGGGATCTGTTCAACATATTGTGTGTATATATGAAAAATTGAAGTCTCTGCTTGGACGGAAAAAAAAAAAAAAAAAAGTCTGTCATTTGGCATACAGGCAATTTATAATATTCATTAGCATACTAGTACAGTAATTATTTTTATTTGTACATAATGCAGAGTTGTGCTTTTGCCATGTTATTCAACATTAATTTATATATGCAGACTAGTCATCATATACAGAAAATATACACAGGAATATGCTGTGACCTATGCCTAAATGAAAGAATTAATATTTTGTTAATTTTTATTAAATAACAATACCAAAAGCTTCCCGGACTGCAAGACCAATAGGTGTTGGATGCACAGCTGCAGCACCACATCTTGAAGACCTCCGCTGTTGTTGAGTCTGTTGTCTTGTAGAAGGTGTTGAAATATCCCGTGAACCATCACCAGTTTCTCTGCTGTTTCTCTCACTATTGTGGTCATAGCTCACAGTTGCACTGTTTGATCTGCTAGCAGTGTTACTACCAGCATCCACTGTTGCTATGCTAGCAATACTTTTTGAACAATCATCTTGCTCTATCTCTGTAAAAAATACATTTGCATGAATGGATAAAAAGAAGTTAATCATTTTCAAGAAGTTATAATAATCAGCAGTTGTATTGTTTGTGCTACAATTTGTTGTCTCAGGACACCTCTTCCTGTCATAAAGTAACAGAAGACTGTACTAGCAGACAACATTTCTCTGTTGTTTGCTAATGAATTTCAATAAACTGTCTACATCTGCTTATAGATCTGGCACAACTGTTAGCATAATTGTGTGTGTGTGTGTGTGTGTGTGTGTGTGTGTCAAATCTTCTTAGGCATGATGGGATTCATCATAACAAGAGAAACACCTCTGATAAACAAGTGATCAAAAACACATACATTTTGAGGTGCGAACATCTGTTCACAGGAGAGACTGAAAGATATTTAGTTTTTATATAAGCACAGTCATTGCATTAGTGGTCCATCAAGAGTTGAAAGAGTGTTTTGAGGCATTTCTGTACCACAGTACTCTAGAACACAGTGGTCTTATCTAATAAGTAGTCCACAGTCAGTAATTTAGTTTGAGTTGTGTTGTACCATATTCGCAGTCATATTTAGTGTGTGTCATCATAATGCAAATTACTTTTAATTCTAGAAATGTGACATGGTGTCTACCCTACTTACACATATTACTTCACTTTTATATTTATTCTTGCTGAACTATTTCTTAATACAAATGGTTCAGTATCCCATATTTTCTCACTTGTTAGAAATGGAAGCATACCCTCACAAATAATATGTTGTATATTATTTACTGATGTAGTTTAGCAAATGAAAATAGCCTGCAAGCCAATGCCCTCTATGCTGCAAAATATCGACAACCCAGTGCAACATCTGATAAATTGTTCTGCTCACTGTTCCAGTGTCCTAGGGGAACAGATTTTCTAGCACCCCAAAAGGTAACAACCAGATGTCTGTTTACCTGATATGGAGACGTATACACCACAGTTACTGTAAGAAAGTCCTGGAACCAATGTACAACAATTTAAAGCAATATTTGTGAACTAAGCTACTGCTTATCCTGTTATTTTCTAGGGATGAACCAGTTGTTCTGTACATGGAGCACTGTACTTCTTTCAGTATCCTACAGCAGTTTTCACTATTACAGAATGTGATGAGAGTAACGAGATGGGTTTACAATTTTTGTTTGTTTTATGTTACCTTTCTCAGGGAGAGGCTGAACTTTTCTAAGGTTTTGGAACCCCGGGGGAAAACCTATGTCAAAAGACCCATTTGATTTGTACAGTAATTAAGGTAAGCATCACAGCAGTGTGACACAAACCCACACTCACTCATTAACCAGCAACACAAGCATGTGTATATGCTGTTTTTTTGCTATTGTGCAGTTTGAAGCAGGAAGTAACTATCAGTTCTCTACTACAGTGTTGTGTGACAGTGAACAAATGATTGACAGTGATGATATAAATGGCTGTGATGAAATTATTGTCACTTGTGAGCTGCTTGATGTGCAGGAAAAGAAGAAGAAAAGACAAGTAAAAAGTTTCAGGGTGTACAACATCTACAACAAAATATACCATTATGGAGAATTTCATGCTCTACTTATAAATCTGATTGGAGATGGCACAGAATTTTTTTAGTATTACAGAATGACTCATTGATATTTAGATATCTTTGTGACTTAATTTTGCACATCTAACCAGACAATGCACTTCATTCCAAAAGACTATTGGACTAAAGGAAAGACTGGCACATAAGATAAGTATTTTTCATTTTAGCTGAGGAATTATATTTCACAGTATATTACATATTTAACTGAACTCACTTTAAACATTTTTATTTACTTAGTTTTTTTATGTTTATTTTTGCACATAGTCATCAAATGATGACTTTTGCAAGTATAGTGTTTAAGAGGTATAGTATGTATAATATTTCTGTACAGAGGTTTAATACAAAACATATTTAACTTCAAAAGGTCTCTTTTGAAGCACCAGTATTCCATTCAAGTGCACATCAGCACACAATCCCACTGCTCTATCTCATAACTTATAAATGGAAAAATCGTCCCATAGTACACTCTTTTTAGTGTTTTATTACATACAATTTTGGACAGCTGGTTAAGCAAACACAAGGCACTGTTTATTTTCCTGGTTTTCCCACTGAAGATAACTATACAATCGCAAACCAAGGAATTTATAGACTTCATTGACTTTATACAAAATTCCACAAACATCTCCTACCCACCTGAGACACAAGCTGTCTGCTTTGAACACGGTGATTGTGACTTTGTGGTATTTACTGTTAGGCCTTGGCTATTAAAATATTCAGTCACCTCAGATATTGTTATAATGTCAAGTTAAACACATATATTTCAAAACAACACAACACCTGTAAGTCACAGAGCAAGTTGACCAAGCAAACATGTGAACACAGTAACATTCAAATTAGCACTGAGTCCAAGTCTAGCAGCCGCTGGCTGGCTGGCTGCTTAGGTGGCGTGGCTGCTGCATGGCTGGCAGACAGCGCCGCATGTAGAGTTGTTGTTGTTGCTGTGGTCTTCAGTCCTAAGACTGGTTAGATGCAGCTCTCCGTGCTACTCTATCCTGTGCAAGCTTCTTCATCTCCCAGTACTTACTGGAACCTATGTCCTTCTGAATCTGCTTAGTGTATTCATCTCTTGGTCTCCCTCTATGATTTTTACCCTCCACACTGCCCTCCAATGCTAAATTTGTGATTCCGTGATGCCTCAGAACATGTCCTACCAACCGATCCCTTCTTCTTGTCAAGTTGTGCCACAAACTCCTCTTCTCCCCAATTCTATTCATTACCTCCTCATTAGTTATGTGATCTACCCATCTAATCTTCAGCATTCTTCTGTAGCACCACATTTCGAAAGCTTCTATTCTCTTCTTGTCCAAACCATTTATTGACCATGTTTCACTTCCATACATGGGTACACTCCATACAAATACTTTCAGAAACGACTTCCTGACACTTAAATCTATACTCGATGTTAACAAATTTCTCTTCTTCTCTTGCCATTTCCAGTCTACATTTTATATCCTCTCTACTTCGACCAACAACAGTTATTTTGCTCCCCAAATAGCAAAACTCCTTTACTACTTTAAGTGTCTCATTTCCTAATCTAATTCTCTCAGCATCACCTGACTTAATTCGACTACATTCGATTATCCTAGTTTTGCTTTTGTTGATGTTCATCTTATATCCTACTTTCAAGACACTGTCAATACCGTTCAACTGCTCTTCCGAGTCCTTTGCTGTCTCTGACCTAATTACAATGTCATCGGCAAACCTCAAAGTTTTTATTTCTTCTCCGTGGATTTTAATACCTACTCCGAATTTTTCTTTTGTTTCCTTTACTGCTTGCTCAACATACAGATTGAATAACATCGGGGAGAGACTACAACCCTGTCTCACTCCCTTCCCAACCACTGCTTCCCTTTCATGTCCCTCGACTCTTATAACTGCCATCTGGTTTCTGTACAAATTGTAAATAGCCTTTCGCTCCCTGTATTTTATCCCTGCCACCTTCAGAATTTGAAAGAGAGTACTCTAGTCAACATTGTCAAAAGCTTTCTCTAAGTCTACAAATGCTAGAAATGTAGGTTTGCGTTTCCTTAATCTTTCTTCTAAGATAAGTCGTAGGGTCAGTATTGCCTCACGTGTTCCAACATCTCTACGGAATCCAAACTGATCTTCCCCGAGGTCAGCTTCTGCCAGTTTTTCCATTCGTCTGTAAAGGATTTGCATTAGTATTTTGCAGCTGTGACTTATTAAACTAATAGTTCGGTAATTTTCACATCTGTCAACACCTGCTTTCTTTGGGATTGGAATTCTTATATTCTTCTTGAAGTCTGAGGGAATTTCGCCTGTCTCATACATCTTGCTCGCCAGATGGTAGAGTTTTGTTTGGCCTGGCTATCCCAAGGCTGTCAGTAGTTCTAATGGAATGTTGTCTACTCCCGGGGCCTTTGTTTCTACTTAGGTCTTTCAGTGCTCTGTCAAACTCTTCACGCAGTATCATATCTCCCATTTCATCTTCATCTACCTCCTCTTCCATTTCCATAATATTGTCCTCAAGAACATCGCCCCTGTATAGAACCTCTATATACTCCTTCCACCTTTCTGCTTTCTCTTCTTTGCTTAGAACTGGGTTTCCATCTGAGCTCTTGATATTCATGCAAGTGGTTCTCTTTTCTCCAAAGGTCTCTTTAATTTTCCTGTAGGCAGTATCTATCTTACCCCTAGTGAGATAAGCCTCTACATCCTTACATTTGTCCTCTAGCCATCTCTGCTTAGCCATTTTGCACTTCCTGTCGATCTCATTTTTGAGACGTTTGTATTCCTTTTTGCCTGCTTCATTTACTGCATTTTTGTATTTTCTCCTTTCATCAATTAAATTCAGTATCCTCTCCCAAGGATTTCTACTAGCCCTCGTCTTTTTACCTACTTGATCCTCTGCTGCCTTCACTATTTCATTCCTCAGAGCTACCCATTCTTCTTCTACTGTATTTCTTTCCCCCATTCCTGTCAATTGTTCCCTTATGCTCTCCCTGAAACTCTGTACAACCTCTGGTTTTTTCAGTTTATCCAGGTCCCATCTCCTTAAATTCGCAACTTTTTACAGTTTCTTCAGTTTTAATCTACAGTTCATAACCAATAGATTGTGGTCAGAGTCAACATCTGCCCCTGGAAATATCTTACAATTTAAAATCTGGTTCCTAAATCTCTGTCTTACCATTATATAATCTATCTGAAACCTTTTAGTATCTCCAGGGTTCTTCCATGTATACAACCTTCTTTCATGATTCTTGAACCAAGTGTTAGCTATGATTAAGTTATGCTCTGTGCAAAATTCTACCAGGCGGCTTCCTCTTTCATTTCTTAGCCCCAATCCATATTCACCTACTATGTTTTCTTCTCTTCCTTTTCCCACTGTTGAATTCCAGTCACCCATGACCATTAAATTTTCATCTACCTTCAGTATCTGAATAATTTCTTTTATCTCATCATACATTTCTTCAATTTCTTCGTCATCTGCAGAGCTAGTAGGCATATAAACTTGTACTACTGTCGTAGGTGTGGGCTTTGTGTCTATCTTGGCCACAAAAATGCATTTGCTGTGCTGTTTGTAGTAGCTTACCCGCATTCCTATTGCTTTATTCATTATTAAACCTACTCCTGCATTACCCCTATTTGATTTTGTATTTATAACCCTGTATTCACCAGACCAAAAGTCTTGTTCCTCCTGCCACTGAACTTCACTAATTCCCACTATATCTAACTTTAACCTATCCATTTCCCTTTTTAAATTTTCTAACCTACCTACCCGATTAAGTGATCTGACATTCCACACTCCGATCCGTAGAACGACAGTTTTCTTTCTCTTGACAACGACGTCCTCTAGAGTAGTCCCCGCCCGGAGATCCGAATGGGGGACCATTTTGCCTCCAGAATATTTTACCCAAGAGGACGCCATCATCATTTAATCATACAGTAAAGCTGCAGGCCCTCGGGAAAAATTAAGGCTGTAGTTTCCCCTGGCTTTCAGCCGTTCGCAGTACCACAACAGCAAGGCTGTTTTGGTTAGTGTTACAGGGCCAGATCAGTCAATCATCCAGACTGTTGCCCCTACAACTACTGAAAAGGCTGCTGCCCCTCTTCAGGAACCACACATTTGTCTGGCCTCTCAACAGATACCCCTTCCTTGTGGTTGCATGTAGATGACGCGTGTAATTGCGCGATGGCACTTTGAATGATTGGCGGGTCACAACACTTTTCTCCCCTTTGAAATTTTTGCACTGGTCTTGATGAAGGTGGCCTGATGATTGCTAATGTCCATAAGCATTGTTTGACTGGCCGTAAAGTCTTGAGGAGGAGGCTTCTCGTATGGACGGAAGTGTCCCCGATGATAACGGGTCGAGATGACAGGAGACATAGGGGTCGAATCTGCTAGGGCCCCGTGCACCAATCTACCCATTGCAGCAAGTCCAGTTGATATAACAGGAGACATGGGCGATGTGTTGGCGTCCGTAGGAGAAGGAGGCGAGTAGATTGGCTCCGACAGATGATGGTCATCTGGTTCCTGCAAGGGCATGTCTCCTGGCGGCGTCCATTCTTGTACTTGCACTGAGATGATGGTGAGAGGGCTGTGTTGTGAGTAATGAGAGATGCCAAGATCCTGAGCATCAGATAGAGCCGAAGGTGGTGTAGCAGCATTCGGAACAGGTGTTGCTGGCACACAAGGCTGAAGCTGGTCCGAATGACGCACTGCAACACCCGTGTCCATCTGGATTTCATACAGGCGTCGGCCACGGTGTCGTAAGATGTGGCCCGGACTCCATTTTGGCCGTCTGCCATATCCCCGTACCTAGACAAGGTTGTTGGCGGTGAACCGGCCAAGCGAAGGCACCCGCGGCCGTGAGGTGGAAGGCCGCCGAAGATGAAGTAGCGTGCAGGGCTGTTGGCCATGTAAGAGCTCAGCCGGGCTGTGGTCACCCATGGGGGTGAAATGGTAAGAAGCTAGAAACTGAAGAAGTGCGTCATCAGCAGCAGAAGTCAGGAGTTTCCGCATCTGAGCCTTAAATGTGCGGACCAGTCGTTCAACCTCATCGTTTGATTGTGGATGGAACAGAGGGGCCGGGACATGCATAACGGCGTGACGAGCACAAAAATCCACAAATTCGGAAGAGGCAATTTGCGGACCATTATCAGCAACAAGAGTAGAGAGAAGGCTTTCCAAAGAAAAAATACGGGTGAGAGCACTTGTGGTTGCCGCAGTGGTAGGCGACGTGCAACGAACAATGAAAGTAAAATTAGAGTAGGCATCAATTACGAGGAGCCAATAAGTACCTAAAAAAGGTCCCACGAAGTCAGCATGAATGCACTCCCAGGGCGTCTCAGGCGAAGGCCATGGTGACAAAGATGACTTCGGGGCGGCGGCCTGTGGCGCACAAGGGCTGCAGGCAGCGACCATGTGTGCTATTTCAGAGTCGATGCCAGGCCAGTACACATGACGGCACGCCAGGGATTTTGTGCGAGAGACACCCCAGTGCCTTGGTGAAGAAGGTGCAAGACCGAAGCACACAAAGACACAGGTACCACCACACGCGGCAAAGCATTGTCGGTCGAAAGGAGGATAACACCATCCCTAGCCGTGAGGCGGTAGCGCAAAGTGTAGTAGTTCCGCAACGGGTCAGAAGTCTTAGCGGATGGACAATCTGGCCAACCCTTCTGAATACAGCATAGAACCTGGGAGAGGGTAGGATCAGAACCCGTAGCAGCCGCCAGCCGGTCCCCGATGATGGGGAATCCGTCCACAACCCGCTGCTCAGCAACATCCAGGTGGAAACACAAAAGTTCGTCCCTATCGAATGCCAGATCAGGACCCATGGGAAGGCAAGACAGTGCATCAGCATTCACATGTTGGGCCGTCGGCTGGAAATGAATCTCATAATTGAAATGAGACAAGTAAGGAGCCCAACGCTGGAGGCGGTGTGCAGCCATGTCAGGAAGTGACGATGATGGATGAAACAAGGAAACAATTGGTTTGTGATCCATAAAAAGATGGAATTTGGATCCATAGAGAAAAACACCAAACTTATGAAGAGCATAAATAATGGCCAAAGCTTCTTTTACAATTTGAGAATACTTTTGTTGGGCAGCCGTGAGTGTTTTGGAGGCATAAGCAATGGGTTGTTCAGAGCCGTCAGAAAAATGGTGCGCAAGGACTGCACCAACCCCTTATTGAGAGGTGCCTGTGGCAAGAACAAGATGTTGGCCAGGTTGATACATAGCCAGGCACAGGGCCTGTTTCAGCATAGTCTTCAATTTCTGGAAAGCCGCATCGCATGATGCGGACCAGTGAAAAGGCATGTATTTATGCAACAGGCGATGCAACGGCTGAGCCACCGAAGTAGCAGATGGTAAAAACTTGTGATAGTATGCTATTTTCCCCAAGAAGGCCTGCAGGTTGTTAAGAGATGTAGGGCAAGGAAGGGCATCGATCACAGTGACAGTTTGCTGAAGCGGACGAATACCATCCCGAGAGAGTTGAAACCCCAAGTACGTAATAGATGCCTGAAAAAATTGTGATTTCTGAAGATTACACTTAAGACCGGCAGTTTGTAAGACATGAAAAAGTGTGCGGAGGTTCGGAAGATGTTCTTCAGTGGTGGAGCCAGTGACAACAATGTCGTCCATGTAATTTATACACCCAGGGACAGGGAGCAATAATTGTTCCAAGAATCGCTGAAAGAGAGCAGGGGCGCTGGCAACCCCAAATGGCAATCGTTGGTATTGATAGAGGCCAAAAGGCGTGTTAAGAACCAGAAACTGCCAGGAAGCATCGTCAAGAGGAAGTTGATGATAAGCTTCTGACAGGTCAATTTTAGAAAAATACTGGCCTCCCACAAGTTTAGTGAACAATTCTTCAGGTTGAGGCATAGGGTAAGTGTCGATGAGGCATTGCACATTTACAGTGGCTTTGAAATCGCCACAGAGAAGAATATCACCATTTGGGTTAGCAACAACAACGACAGGAGAGGACCACTCTCTGGAAGTTACAGGAAGTGAGACCCCTGAAGCAGTGAGACAATCCAGCTCCCATTTTACCCAATTACGAAGGGCCACAGGAATGGGTCGAGCCCAAAAAAACTTAGGCCGAGCAGTGGGTTTGAGCATGATATGAGCTTCAAAGCCATTTGCATGGCCTAACCCAGGAGAAAAAAGGGACAAAAATGTCGTCAACAAGGAATCCAATTGAGCATAAGGAATAGCATCAGAGACAATATTGACAGAGTCATCTATGGAGAATCCAAAAACGTGAAAGGCACCGAAACCAAAAAGATTCTCTGCGTTACTCTGGTCGACCACAAATATGGGAGCAGTGCAAATGACGGATTTGTAAGATACCTCAGCATTAAATTGTCCCAAGAGATAAATCTTCTGTTTATTGTACGTCCGTAATTGCCGAGTGACAGGTGATAGGAGTGGTGAACCCAACTGAAGATACATCTGAGAATTAATGATAGTGGCAGCAGAACCAGTATCCACCTGCATGCGAACATCTTGACCAAGGATTTGGACAGTGAGAAATAACTTCCCTGAAAGGGAAGAAGTACAATTGACAGACAACACAGAATCTGAATCAGCATCATGTTCATGAACATCATGTATGCGGTCGGATTTGCAAACGGATGACACATGACCCTTCTTTTTGCAATTGTGATACACAGCCCAACGTTGGGGACAATCCTCGCGTGAATGTTTCGTAAAACATTGCAGACATGAAGGAAGTTGCTGGGGGTTCTGCTGCAGTTTCTTACTATTAGGCCGAGGCTGCGCGTGGGAGCTTACTGCGGCCATGTCGACCGGCGGGGATGCACTGCACGTGTCGTCAACAGCGAACATAGGTTGTATTTCCCCGACGTCACCCCACGCCTCTATTTGCACCCCAGCGGCGTGAGAAATTTCAAAAGATTGCACGATGGATAGGACTTCATCTAGAGTCAGATTTGCCAACTGAAGGGCATGTTGCCAAACTTCTTTGTCTGGCGCCGACAGGATAATAGCATCCCATACCATGGAATCGGCATAGGATTCTTTGTGAACATCAGTAACAAATTGACACTTTCGACTGAGGCCGTGAAGTTCAGCAGCCCAAGTGCGATAGGATTGATGCGGTTGTTTTTGACAACAATAAAAGGCAACACGAGAGACTGCCACATGCGTTTGCTTATGAAAATATACTGACAGAAGTGAGCACATTTCAGCAAAAGACAAAGATGCAAGATCTTTCAAAGGAGCCAATTGCGACAACAATCGATACATTTGAGGCGAAATCCATGAAAAGAACAGAGACTTACATGTTTGTTCACCCGTGACATGAAATGCCAAGAAGTGCTGTCGAAGACGTTTTTTGTAATCAGACCAGTCTTCCGCCATCTCATCGTAAGGAAGAAAAGGAGATATAGACAATGACGAGAAATGGCCCTCATTGGATGCCGCGATGAAATCGCGAATCGCCGATGTGAGAAGCGTTTGCTGTTCAATGAGACCTTGCAATGGTTGCTCTAAAGTAGCCATGGAAACCTGTGGGTCAACGATGAACAGGAAAAATCCACTACCTTGTTGCCAATTGTTATAACGTCAAGTTAAACACATATATTTCAAAATGACACAACACGTGTAAGTCACAGAACAAGTTGACCAAGCAAACATGTGAAGATGGTAACATTCAAATTAGCACTGACAAGGGAACCTCCCCATCGCACCCCCCTCAGATTTAGTTATAAGTCGGCACAGTGGATAGACCTTGAAAAACTGAACACAGATCAATCGAGAAAATAGGAAGAAGTGGTACGGAACTATGAAAAAAAAGCAAAATATACAAACTGAGTAGTCCAAGTGCAAGATAGGCAACATCATAGACAATATGAACCAAGGAACTCTGTGGTCCCATGGTTAGCGTGAGCAGCTGCGGAATGAGAGGTCCATGGTTCAAGTTATCCCTCGACTGAAAAACTTTTATTTTCAGACAACTATCAGAGTTCAGGCACTCACAAATAATCAACTTCGCTCTCCAAAATTCCAGGACATGTTCACATTTGCTTGGACATATGCATGATTTGACAGTCTACACACGGAAAAATTTGAAAACTTTAAAAACATATGTTTTGACAGAGCACAGGGAAAACTGTGCGACTGTGAAACTGTTGCATTCATTTGTTGCAGTTTATGTGACAAACTCTTATGTTTTAATTACTTGTTTGGGAGTGATTATCACATCCACAAGAAAACCTAAATCGGGCAAGGTAGAAGAATTTGTTTACCCATTCGCCAAGTGTACAAGTTAGATGGGTCGACAACATATTCCTGTCATGTGACACACATGCCGTCACCAGTGTTGTATAGAATATATCAGACATGTTTTCCTGTGGAGGAATCGGTTGACCTATGATCTTGCCATCAAATGTTTTTGGTTCCCATTAGAGAGGCACGTCCTTTCGTCTACTAATCGCACGGTTTTGCGGTGCGGTCACAAAACACAGACACTAAACTTATTATAATGAACAGAGACGTCAATAAACAAACGGACATATCATAACTTTGCGAAAATAAAGAAAGTAAACTTTTCACTCAAGGGAAGACTTGACCATGGACCTCTTGCTCCGCAGCTGCTCACGCTAACCACGGGACCACGGAGCTCCTAAGCTCAGAATATCCTTGATGTTGCATATCTTGTGCATGGACTTCTCAGTTTGTATATTTTGCTTATTTTTTTTTTTTCATAGTTCCACACAACTTCTTCCTGTTTTCTCGACTGATCGGTGTTCAGTTTTTCAAGGCCTGTCCACTGTGCCAACTTATAACTAAATCTGAGGGGGGTGCGATGGGGAGGTTCCCTTGTGAGTCCAAGTCTAGCAGCCGCTGGCTGGCTGGTTGCTTAGGTGCCACGGGTGCTGCATGGCTGGCAGACAGCACAGCATGTAGAGGACGCGCGTAATTGCGCGGCGGTACTTTGAATGATCGGCGAGTCACAACAGATATCGCATATATGAAAAAAAAATGTACATTCTCCTCATTGTCTGCATAATACCATAGAGAGGTGTCATCAGCATAAGTAATTATATGGGAATTAGAAGGAAGTATAATACCATTTGCATACACAAGAAAAAGAAATGCTCCCATTATTGACCCCTGCAAGACACCCTGTATTGCTGTTTCCGTCATAGACTGAATGTTGATTTTCCTCAACCAATTTTGATAATTTATATTTGCACATTATTTATGGTTTTTTAGGTGAGTAGACAGAGTTCATGTTATTGCATGCCCAAGGTTTCTGCAAAAGAAGTGCATAGTCAACCAGGTCAAAGGCATTTGTGAAATCACCATTTATGTTTCAATGATATAGGTAACTGGTTTCGGTTATTTTTACATAACCATCATCAGACCCATGGCTCCCTTAGGATGGTAGGCGGAGCTCTCCTCAGCTGCTACAAAGTTAGGGTTACCTATATCATTGAAACATAAATGGTGTGATCAAGACTGAACTTTAGTCAAAGTATAATAATCTATTGATCACTGCATTCCAAAAATGTTTACCAAAATTTGTGAAATCACTAAACATATATCTACAGTATGCTTTCCTTCATCTAGATAGCTACAGATTTGGTATAAAAATTCTGTGACAACTGTTGTGACATTGTGATTGTTTCAAAATCCATTTTTGGTGTCTGCAAGGAGACTGTTTTTAGTGAAAATCAAACTAAGCTGTGACAGCATCACTGATTCAGAAATCTTACTAAATGTAGGAATCAGAGATATAACCTGTAGTTTGATGCTTCCTCTTTTGATCCTTTTTGTGTATTGGCCTGACACTGCTCCTTTTCAATGCATTAGGATACATGCCCTCTTTGATGCTACAATTGATGATATATGTAATTGGTTGACTTCCACGGTTTTTAAGTATTGCACTGGAATACCATCCCAACTACCTGATTAACTGCAATTTAAAAAAAAAAAAAAAAAAAAATATGAGGAGCAGTTATGAAGTTTTATGATGTTAGTTCTTCCCAACATATTCACCCTTCAATGTGACATATCTTTTTGCAGTGTGTATGTCCTGCCAGCGATCCGGTTGTAGAAGTCAGTAGTTTGCCTATTCAGGTTATGTTTCACCTCAAAAATCACCTCTTCATCATTTTGCAAATATGCGCCATGAAATGGTTTCTTCATCTGGCAAAAGAGAAGTAAGTCACTGGGTTTCATGCTAGTAGAACACACTGTCAGTCACATTAACATGACCACCTGTCAGAAGACTTAATAACCACCTTTTGCAGAATGGCCCACTGCAAGACATGCAGGAAGGCAATCAGTGAGGTTCTAGAATGTACAAACAGGGATGTGGTGCCATGATGACCCCACTCCCATGGCCAGCTGTGATAGGTTTCTCGGAAGAGGATCCATGGTCTAACAGCCAGATCTAGGTGGCCCCATTGATTCTTGATTGGGCTTAAACCCAGGGAGTTTGGTGGCCAGGGCAGCATGGTAAACTCATCCTGGTGCTCTTCGAATCACGTACATGCACTGAAAGCTGTACGAGATGTTGCATTGTTCTTCTGGTAGATGCCATCGTGCTGAGGAAAAACAAACAGCACGTAATGGTGGACATGGTCCACAAGGATAAATGCATACTTGTGTTGATCCATTGTGCCTACCAGAGTCATCCACGGAATGCAATGAAAACATTCCCCTGATCATAACACTCTCCCTTCTCTGGCCTGGGCATTTGCCAACAGCCATCTGTCCAATGGAGCATAAAATGTTATTCATTTGCAAAAGCCACATGTTGCCACACAGTAGACATCCAGTTCCGGTATTGGCATGCAAATACCAAACTTCATCACCAATGAACAGCATCACAATAATGACTGCATTGTTTTCTACGTCCCCCCACTCGCCCCAACACTCTTTATATACTCCCCCTGCTGGTGCTGCCACCTGGCACCTGTGAGTGGTTATTGCACATTGGCATCAAATACAGGCAGTCATCACATTTATGTGATTGGCCTGTGTACCTGGAGTGAGGCACTGGACTGCGTACTTGGAGTGAGGTACTGGACCGTATACTTGGAGTCATGGACCGTGTACTTGGAGTGAGGCACAAGCTGAAAGCTCAGAAAGGCAGAATGTGTGACTATGTCCTGCACAGAATGAACCGGTGTGCTGTTATGGAAGAAAAATAACCTGTTAGACAGCCCTCAGAATGCTTCATCTTGACAGCCTTGTCTATAGATTTCAGCTGCATTCTCCTGTGGTGGTTTTCCTCTTATGAACATCATCTGCTACCACCATAGCACAGCAGTCCAAAACAATACCGTCATCTTTCCTGACAATGCTCAGATTCTCACCTTTTTTGGCAGTAGTGAAACTACATTTTCACTGCTTTGTTTGCTACTTTGGCGTATTTATACACCTAGCACTCATTTGGCACGATTAGGCAGCTGAAGACGTCATCTGGATTGGAATGACACAGTGGCAGTATTTCTGTTGCTGTCTGAGTTCAGTGGGCTTTTTGAAAATGTGTGGGCAGTACAATAAAGAAAGCAAGAAATGAAACACTGGATGAAGCATTATTCATTTGGTTCAGTGAGAAAAGAGAGCATGGTGTTCTGATATCCAATCCAATCCTGCAGGAAAACTCACGAAACGGCGAACCTCACTTCACAGTCAACCAAGGTTGGTTGGAAAGCTCATCATGGCATATGCCAGCTTTTACTGATGGGTGAAAGTCTTCTGGGAGATACAGTGAATGCAGAAAACTTCAAAAAAGAATCTGAAGAAGCCATTCCTTCCAAAAACTTAATACCACATCAGATTTGTAATGCAGATGAATCTGTACTTCTTTATAGGGTGCTACCAGGACACTGGCTTCCAAATTAGATGACTTGGCAAGGGCTTATAAGAGTTGTAATGATCAAGTTACAACTATGTCTTGTTACCATTATGGCTTCTAATAATTTTATGACCTTATGTTGCCATAGCCTTTGATTGTATTGATTATAAAATTCTCCTTAGCAAATAAAAGTGTTGTGGGATACATGTCATCCAGTTTGCTACTAGTAGAATCTTATCTTCATGATATAAAGAAGAATGTTCATTAATAAATTCGTTCATTCACTGTGTTTTGTAGATTCATCACAAAGGAGAACTTTCAGGAGTGTGGGACGAGTAAAGTGTATGTTAACAAAAGACAAGTAAATCGTAGGATATTATTACATTCTCTATTAACAATAAAATATCATTATCCTGCTTATGTTATTTGTGCTTATGCTAGCTAAATTTAATCAATAAATTAAGAAGAAAACTTCTACTTTGGGGAAAGAATAAAAAACAACAAAAAATAAAATAAAAAAAAACAAAAGTCCTTGGTTATAATAAATAACTGTTGTTTTCTCTTATTGACATCTTTCACATTAAACTGATTACATTGCTATTTTTTAAGGAAAATATTTACCTGCCTCTGTGGACACTGAGTCTTGTTTACAGCACATTACTACTTTCAAGCATATTCACAACGAACACTGCTACTTGTCTTGTAGCTACAGGAACATTTCAATTCTCATACCTAGATATTGGGGTAAATTGTAAAAAGAGTGGCTGAAGAGTCATGTTTTAATTTTCTTTTAGACAGGTTGGGATTTTGAATTTCTTGCTTTTTGTTAGATGAGAGTTTGTTGAATACCTTTACACCAGAGTGTGTGTCTCCATGTTGAACCTTAAAAAAGGATTCAAAGTCAACATAAAAATAATTTTTTTATTTTTCTGTCTTCTGGTGAGATTGTGTACACCACAGTTCAGCTGAAACTGATTACTGATTATTGATAGCAACAAAAACTGTTAAGAGTAAACCTATTAGGAAATGAATGAAATAATTCCAAGAGTCAAAGAGTTGTTAAGAGTCAAAGGAAGTAAAATGGAAGCAGTAGATGAGAAGGGAGTGAGACAGAGTTGTATCCTATTCCAAACTTATTTAGTCTGTTTATTAAGTAGGAGAGGTAAACAAGGAGAAATTTGGAAAGGGAACAAAAGCTCAGAGAGAAGGCTCCAGCTCTCAGCTGACATACATCTGCAGAGCAGCAAGTTAAGTATTTATATTTTTCTGTGTTTTTGTTGTAGTATATTTATTAAATTTCTTGCAGGTTCTCTGTTTATGAGGTTTAATCTCATGTTTTTGTAAGGGTACCTTCATTCAGTCTGTAGTACAGTAGTTGCTCATTTGCTTTGTCTTGAAAGCAACTGTCCATTCAATTAGTAAGCCAGTCAGTAAGGCCCCAGCTCTCAGCTGACACACGGCTAACAGCAAGTTAAGTCTTAACTTTTCCTGTGTTTTTGTCAGGTTTAATCTTGAATATTTGTAAGTGTAAATCCATTCAGTCTGTAGCACAAGAGATTCTCACTAATTAGCCAGCTACATAGCTCATTAATGCATCAGCATGCATTGGTGACACATCAAGAGGGTAGCATGCTGCATAACTACGACAGTCTGTTTTTATAGTGCATTTCTTCAGTTAGTCTTACTAGCAAGTGTAGGATGTGTGCATTCTGTGTGCAGATGCAGGAGGACCTGGCTGCAGTTCACGAACAGCTGAATGTGCTTTTGGCTATGGTCGCTCACGTTCAGGCTGCTGCCTCCGGGTGTAGCATTGGCAGAAAATCTGGCACATCATATGGGACATCTCAGGTGTCACTTGTTTTGCCCACAGGCTCTGCTTCTGAGGCACCTCATAGTGTATCTGATGTGGTGGATTTGCCCTCACAGCACGGTGAGTGGTGGACAGTAGCACATTCACATCACATGAGTCAAAGCGCAATTGTGGAGACTGATCGCCTGGCCTCATCTTTCACACCCTGAGCGGATAGGTGACCACTCCTTCAGCAGGGCCCAAACAGCTACACAGGGGAGGTTTACTAGTTATTGGGAGCTCCAATATTAGGCGTGTTATATAGCCCATTAGGCAGAGAGCGTGCAGGGCTGAAAAGAAAGCCAATGTGTACTCCGTATATCTGCCAGGGTTCTCATCTGAGATGTGGAGGTGGCCTTGCTTGTGGCTATCAAGCATGCAGGGTCAGTCATCTGCATGTTGTGGCTCACACTGGCACTAACGACACTGATTGCATGGGTTCTGAGGTGATCCTCAGTTCTTACAGGCAGCTGGCACAGGTGGTGAAGCAGCTGGTGCAGGTGGTGAAGACTGCTGGCCTTGCACATGGGATGGAAGCAGAGCTCCCAATTTGCAGCATCATTCCCAGAGTTTATCGAGGTGCTTTTGTTTGGAGCTGAGTATAGGGTCTCAATCAAAGGCTTCATTGTCTCTGTGATGGTCTTAGCTGCAGATTTCTACACCTGTGTTATTGTGTGGGAATTTGTATGACTTCCCTTGATATGTCACAGTTGCACTACACAAAGGAAGCAGCTACTCGGGTAACAGAGTACTTGTGGAGTGCACATGGGGTTTTTAGGCTAGGCAGTAGTTTGAGGTGCTGTGATGAACACTCTCAAGTTGATACGCAGCAAGGGATGTCAAATGGCGTTCAGAATAATGACACTTCAACTGCCACAATTTTATCCATAAACTGTCAAAATGTTTGTAATAAAGTTCCTGAATTTACTATCCTCCAGGAAGGTTCTTATGCTCAAATTATTGTTGGAACCGAGAGATGGCTGCAACCTTAAGTGTAAATCTCTGAGAAATTTAGTGAGTTGTGGAACTATATTGGAAAGACAGATTAGGGGCCGTGGGGGGAGGGGGGGGGGGTTCTTTGCAGTTCACAAAAGTATTGTTTCTAATGAGGTTGAAGTTGAGTTTGACAGTGTGAAGTTGAGTATAACAGGTGTAGGTGAAACCAAGTTAACTTTTGGATGTTTTTATAGCAAACTTTGTTTAAGAGAGTTAAAAAATCAGTCAAGAAGGCTTGGAGAGTGTTTCTGATGGAGCAGATAAGGACTTATTAACATCTCACTTACACAGTGAATGGGCATTACTTAGTTCCAGTAAGATGGAATTAGAGGAATTATGGCCAAAGTTTAAGGATTGTAAATTGTGGTCTGTAGAGTTATATGCATAGTAAGTGCATATTGAATGAAAAAGACACCATGGTTTAAAAATGAAGTTCAGTGGATGCTGAGGAAGCACAGGCTGTTGGACTCTAAATTCAAAAGGGAACACTTAAATGATGACAAGTGAAGGTTAGTAGTCTGTAAAAAGATCTATGCCTGAAGCATACAACAACTACCACTGTCACACCTTAGCAAAAGATCTGGCAGGGAACCTGAGAAAATTCTGATCCTATGCAAAATTGCTAAGCAGTCGAAGGCTTCCATTCTGTCCCTTGTTGACCTGTCTGGTGCGGTAGTTGAAGATAGCAAAATGAAAGCTGAAGTTTAAAATTTCATGTTCAAGAAATTGTTCACACAGGAGAATCATACAAACATACTGTCATTTGACCACTGGACAGATTCCCATTTGAACAACACAGTAATGAGCATAACTGGTGTAGAGAAACAACTGAAAGATTTGAAAGCAAATAAATCACCAGGTCCAGATGGAATCCAGGTCCACTTTTACATAGAGTACTCTATAGCATTGGCCCATTACCTACTGCAAATCTCTCACCCAGCACAATGTACCAAGTGACTGGAAAAAAGTGCAGGTGACTCCAGTATATAAGAATGGTAAAAAAAATGGACCCAAAAAATTACAGAAAAATAGTCCTAACTTCTATTTGCTGCAGAATCCTTGAACCTGTTCTCATTTGAATATAATAAACTTTAGTGAGACTGAGAAGCTTTTGTGCATGAATCAGCACAGTTTTAGAAAGCATCACTCATGTGAAACTTAGCTGGCCCCTTTTGACATCATACACTGAGAACTATGAATGAAGGGCAACAGGCAGAGCCCATAATTCTAGATTTCTGGAAAGCATCTGACACAGTGCTCAATTACAGGCTGTTAATAAAGGTACAAGCATATGGAATAAATTCACAGATATGTTAGTGGCTTGAAGACTTCTTGAATAATAGAATCCAGTATGCTGTCCTCGAAGGTGACTGTTCTTCACAGGCAAGTATATTGTCAAGTGTGCCCCACAGAAGTATGATAGGACCGCTGTTTTTTTCTATATACATAAATGATTTGGCAGATATGGTAGGCAGCAAGCTGTGGTTGTTTGCTGATGATGCTGTGGTGTTTGATAGGGCATGCGAAGTTGGGTGACTGTATGAAGATATAAGATGACTTAGACAAAATTTCCAGTTGGTGTGATGAATGACAGCTAGCCCTAAATGTGGAAAAATGTAAGTAATTTTGATAGTAATAATTTTTTCCTGAAAGCATGTTTCAAGAGTGTAGTCCTGTACAGAAATAAAATTTGTACAATTAGTAGTTTGTACAAGAAGAGAATGCCAGTTTTGGAATGTGGTGCTACAGAAGAATGATAAGGGTCATAGGGGTAGATCAAGTAACTAATGTGGAGATACTGAACTTAACTGACGAAGAAAGAAATTTATGGCACAACTTTGCTTAAAGAATGGGTTGGTTGATAGGACGCATGCTGCAGCAACAAGGAATCATCAGATTGGTAATAGAGGAAGTGTGGGGCATATAAACTGTAAAGAGAGACCAAGGGATGAGTACAATAAGCGAGTTCAAATGGATGTGGGTTGCAGTGGTTATATAGAAATGAAGTGGCTCGCACAGGACAGACTAGCAATGAGAGCTGCATCAGACCTCCCTAAAAGACTGAAGACCATGACAATAGTGAGTAAGTAATAAGAATGTTCTTTTCCCTGTTCTTACAGAGGACCATTAAGTGGGACATGCACAAGACATACATCAACTCAAACATGACTAAAGGTTCTTAAGTCGTGAGGATCCTGTAAACCTTTACAAATGAGCTGGCATTTGTGAATACATATTTTTTCATTTACACTTAAAATACAGTATCATATTTTTGGGATAACTCTCCTGCAGCACTTTTTATGTTCAGAACATAAAAGAAAGCTATCATAATTATTACTGAGAAGAGCAATTTACAGTCCAGTATTACTCCGGATGTACTTTTTGCCAACCTTCTTTTTCATCAAGAAACATGAAATTCATTACAAAAACATGAAATTCATTAGAAAAACATGAAAAAAATTAATTTTCACAACAAGTGTAAAGACATCAAGAAAATGGGCATTGTATTCTTACTAATTTGACTAATATTAAATATAAAAAAGAAACAATTTCAACCAAGATGGACAGCAGCAAGCATAAAATAAATTTTCAATACATACAGTATACAGACAACTCCACCAAAGCTGGTCCCAAGCCTGGTTGAAAAAGGAGGAGGGGGAGGAGTAACACCTCATTAAAAAGCCTTGGTTCACCTGGCCCAAGCGATAGTACCTTGTGAGGGTCCCTTACCAGGGAAATGGTGAAGACCTTAACAGCAGTGAAGGCAGTGATGAAGATCATCAGAACGGCAAAACTGGCAGAAGAGGCAGGCTTTTGTATAAAAGCCCAAGACTCACAGCGGGCGGCTGCAAAAGGCATCTGTTCCACATGTTAGTGGTGGCCTCCCATATAATTCCAAGCTAAAAGCTTGAATTTTAATCATGGAAAAGATCAGCTACCTTTCCCCAAACTAAACTTTAACCTAAGACATAATGGTAAATTTCAGAAGGAAAACTACTCCAGGAAGTAACCAATCTCCCATCGCTATTCATGGCAGTGCAACTAGGCTTTTGGATTCTGGAGAGCCTAGAACATAATGTAAGAAAGAGTCGGAGCTTCCTAGTACTTCTTCAAAGATAAGACCCAAGAAAAAACACCTACTGGGGACTCTGAACATCAACACACTCATGAAAGTTGGAAAACTAAAACACCTAATGGACACTTTCAATCAATGCAACATACTTATATTAGCACTTCAAGAAACAAAGTATCTGGATGAAAATGCATTTGAGTCAGGTAGATACACATTCTGCAAAGGAAAACAAACCATTAAAAATTCCCACAATACGAATACATTAGGGATAGCATTTATGGTCAAACAGTAACTTTAGGACTCAATAACTAATTTTAGCTCCCTATCAGAACGAATTTCATTTCTGACGTTCAATTCAGGCAATAAATGTTATATCATTATAAACGTGCATGCACCTATCAACCAACATAACAGAACAAATGTTGACAAAGTGAAAGATTTTTGTGAAATGCTAGAACACGAAACATCCAAATTACCAAAAGAACATATCAAAATTTTACTGGGCGCCTTTAATGCACAAGTTGGCAAAAAAATAAAATTTAAATCAGTAGTTGAAGATTATCCAGCACATGAAAGAACCGACAGGAATGGGGAAAGACTCACAGATTTTTGTAAACAATTTAACGTAAAACTAATGTCAACATTTATCAGGAAACAGTAGTTGGAGATTATCCAGCACATGAAAGAACCAACAGGAATGGGGGAAGACTCATAGATTTTTGTAAACAATTTAACGTAAAACTAATGTCAACATTTTTCAGAAAACTTGCAAGTAAGAAGAAAACATGGGTATCACCAAATTATAATCAAGGTGAATATCAATTGGACCATGTGGCAGTAACATCTCGCAACTACAAGGAAATCTTGGATGTCAGAGTGAGGAATGCCCTAAACATAGACTCAGACCATTATCTGACTGAAATAAAGACCATGTTCCAACCAAACAAACCTAAACCAAAACCAAGAAGATTTCCAAGAGCAAACGCTAAATTTCTCACATAAAATCAGGACAAATTCTTTGATATACTAAACACAAGAAAAATGGATGATTGGGAAGAAATTAAAGAAACAATGCTAGAGTCAGTTAAAGAAATGGGACAACCATGAAGAATACCAAGACACAGATGGTGGAATGAGCTGTGTGATGAAGCAATTGACAATCGACTAAAGGCATGGGAAAAATGGAATGGTAATAAGAAACAATAATACTGGGAAGAATGAGATTTTCACTCTGCAGCGGAGTGTGCGCTGATATGAAACTTCCTGGCAGATTAAAACTGTGCCTGACCGAGACTCGAACTCGGGACCTTTGCCTTTCGCGGGCAAGTGCTCTACCATCTGAGCTACCGAAGCACGACTCACGCCCGGTACTCACAGCTTTACTTCCGCCAGTATCTCGTCTCCTACCTTCCAAAGTTTACAGAAGCTCTCCTGCGAACCTTGCAGAACTAGCACTCCTGAAAGAAAGGATACTGCAGAGACATGGCTTAGCCACAGCCTGGGGGATGTTTCCAGAATGAGATTTTCACTCTGCAGTGGAGTGTGCGCTGATATGAAACTTCCTGGCAGATTAAAACTGTGTGCCCGACCGAGACTCGAACTCGGGACCTTTGCCTTTCGTGGGCAAGTGCTCTACCATCTAAGCTACCGAAGCACGACTCACGCCCAGTACTCACAGCTATACTTCTGCCAGTATCTCATCTCCTACCTTCCAAACTTTACAGAAGCTCTCCTGCGAACCTCGCAGAACTAGCACTCCTGAAAGAGAGGATACTGCAGAGACATAGCCACAGCCTGGGGGATGTTTCCAGAATGAGAACATCCCCCAGACTGTGGCTAAGCCATGTCTCTGCAGTATCCTTTCTTTCAGGAGTGCTAGTTCTGCAAAGTTTGCAGGAGAGCTTCTGTAAAGTTTGGAAGGTAGGAGATGAGATACTGGCAGAAGTAAAGCTGTGAGTACCGGGTGTGAGTCGTGCTTCGGTAGCTCAGATGGTAGAGCACTTGCCCGCGAAAGGCAAAGGTCCCAAGTTTGAGTCTCGGTCAGGCACACAGTTTTAATCTGCCAGGAATGTTAATAATACTGGGAAGAGTTTAAAGAAGAAAGGAAAAAGACAGTGAAAATCATCAGATAAGTGAGAAGAAAATATGACAAAGACAGATTAGAAGAAATGGATTCAGACTTTAATAGGAACAACACTAAAGACTTCTATAAGACTTTCAAAGAAGTTTTAACAGGATCTCAGTCACCAAGTTTACATATTAAAGATAAAAATGGAAAAATGGTTTTAAGCAATAAGGAGAACTGCCAGATTTTAGCTGAATACTTTCAAAATCAATTAAATTGTGAAGAACCTGATGACAGATTACAATTTCAAAAACCACAACATGAAAATCCAGCATTGGAACAACCTACAGTAGAAGAAATAGAAAAGATTATCAAAGCATTGAAGAATAACAAGACACCAGGAGAGGATGGGATAGTAGCCGAAATGTGGAAACTAGGGGGCTTATCCAAATGGCAGAAAATTCACAAAGTAATTAAAGACATTTGGACAATAGGAATCATACCCAGATATTGGAAACAAACATTTATCCATCCTCTACATAAAAAATGAGATAAAACAGACACCAGCAACTACAGGGGTATGTTATTGTTACCCGTAAAGTACAAAATACTGTCTAAAGCACTTTTAAATAGAATAGAGGAACAAGCAGGACCTAATATAGGAGATTATCAAGCAGGATTTAGAAAAGGTATATCACGAGCAGAACAGATTCTTAATTTAAAAACAATTTTGGGAGTGAGAGCTATACAAAATAAAAATATAGTAGTTACTTTCATAGACTTCAAGAAGGCCCATGACCCACTTGACAGACAAACACTATTACAGATAATTTATGAATCAGGGATAAACAAAAACACCAGAAGACTTGTTGAACAAATGCTCACAGATATAACATCAAGGACTAAGTTCAAGGCAAAATTTCTGAACCATTCAAAATCAAAACAGGAATTCAACAAGGAGATGGACTGTCCCCAGTTCTCTTTAACTTGGTTTTAGATAAAATAGTAAAAACATGGGAAAGCACATTAAAAAAACAGAGGCACAAGGGGTATAAGCATGGGCCAAGTAAAGAACAAATTTGAAGTGAAATGTTTAGCCCTTGCAGATGATATGGCATTGATAACTGAAAACTGAACAGACGCAATAGTTATGCTTGATCTGTTACACGAGATTGCTGAAAAGACTGGGCTGAAAATATCCTATGAAAAAACCAAGTATATAGAACTCAAACATAATACAGAAAAGTTTATAAAAACAAAGAATGGAAAAATTAAATGAGTTGATAAAATCAAATACCAGGGGGAGTGGATCCAAGCCAATGGACTGGATAACACAACAAATAAAGAAAAGATAAAAAAGTTAGAATCTGCACATAAATTAACACAAAACTACTACAATAAGAAATCAATATCCATACAAGCAAAGATTAGACATTACAATTCAGTTATTAGGACACAAGCAACATATGGCTCAGAGTGCCTAACATTGAACAAGAAAGGCGAATTAAGAGAACTAGAAAAAAGAGAAAGAAAAATACTAAGAAAAATTCTAGGTCCTGAGAAAAACAATGAAAATATGTGGATAAAAAGGAGAAATGAAGATTTACACAAGAATATAGAAAAGATCACAGATACAATGAGGAAGAGATGGTTAAAATTTTATGAACATTTAAAAAGAATGAAAGAAACATGGATTACAAAGACAATTTTTAATTACATTAGTAAGCTGAAAAAAACTGTAGGATGGATAGAAGCTGTAAAGAAATATGCCAACAAAATAGATGTTACAGAAGAAATAATATGTGACAGAAATCACTTCAGGCTACTGATAACAAATCCAAACTATGAAGAAGATGAGCCAAAACCTCGACCCAAGAGAGTGTGGACAGATGAGCAGAGATGAGCAGTTGGAGAAAAAATGAAGAAGTACTGGGAAGAAAGGAAGAAAAGGAAACACCATAAGGGTTAAGTTGTATGCGGTCCATAGCTGGCCAAATTCATAAACAAAAAAAATATATACAGACAATCAGTCTTTATGTATTGAAAATAAAAAAAAAATATTCCCATGTCAATAAAACTGCCCAGCAAATCTATTACAGTTGCAAAAAAGTCTTAAACTCAACTTTTTCCATTCTATAAGAGATTGTTTTGATAAAGTATAGTGATAATGTATATTTTAATTCACAATTCATAAATTAAAAGTGAAAATCATGAATGCTTTATATTTGTATGGGTAAATCTCTTAAATAAGAACCCACAAAACAGAATGCGAGAACGTAAATAAATGGAGTATAACTTTAAGTTTAAGATGTTCAACATCATGAAATGGCCTCTACTGTGTGTAATCCAATGAACAGATATTAAATAAGGTAAAGGGTTCATCCCAAAGATGTTAGGAACCGACCATCCTTCTGTCCACATACAGTCACTGTAGTTTAAATTTATCATTTGATGAAAAAAATTTTCTGACAACTTGCAGGGGTTGAACACAAATATGGAAACACCACAAGAAATGCATGATTGAATATAAATCCAGATGCTAGCCAAGCCTGCAGGTTACTTTGCCACATTTGACCACAAATGCCAATTGTGCAAGCTCTTCAATATACTGCAAGTGTCATGGTCAAAACAGCGTTTTGTGTAGTTGTAAGTGCATTATGTTGGAGCTAAGTGACATCAGTTGTGGGCAAATAGTTGGTGCTTGTGAGGTGGGTGCTTCTGCAACTAAACCTGCAGAAGTGTTTGGTGTTTCAAGAGGCACCATATTGGAGATTTATACAACATACAAGGAAAGCAAAAGAGATTGTCCACTAAGTCTACTTCTATATCTGTATACATACTCCACAAGCCACCATATAGTGCATGGTGGAGGGTACTCTGTACCACTACTAGTCAATTTCCTTTGCTATTCCGCTCACAAAAATGGCTGTCTCATATGCTTCCACATGAGCCCTGATCTTATATTTATTGTCCTTACATGAAATGTACATTGGCAGTCGTTGTTCTGTAGTCGGTCTCAAAATCTGGTTCTTTAAATTTTCTCAAAAGTACTCCTCAAAAAGAATATTGCCTTTCCTCCAGTGATCCCCATTTGAGTTTCCAAAGCATTTTGTGAATTTCTTTTGAATTGTGGTTTATTTGTCTCACAGTGTACATAACCTAAATCATTTGATTCAGGTACAGGAGATATGTCAAATTGTGGTAAAATTTCACCATAAACAAAGAACAAGTGAAGTTAATTGAGAACATCATAATAATAATAGTTTTGTTATACACACATACAATAAAATCTAACACTGAATTACCACTTGCTCAAATGATCATTTCATCCTCTGTGAACTCTTCTATTGGATAGTACCATTTTTCCCATACAATCTGCTGTAGTCTCATTTTTAAAATATCTGGCTTCATATTAAATATGTTTTTGTCCATTAACTTTTTGTATATTGTCATCCCCATATACTGTGAAGTCTATGGATATAATTTCAACTGGTTTGTGGGTAGCATAAAATTATTTTTATTTCTTGTGCTATATGTGTGGTTACAATGATTCTCCTCAAATAATTTTTGTCTGCTTTGTAGGAAGATCATAATTCCATAAATTTACGAGGTGTAGAAGTATGAAACTGGAATTTGGTTGCAATAATTACATGTCTGTTGTTCCTTAGGCACAAAACTTAGGCACATGTTTACAGGTTTGAAACAGATACTGATTTATGGAAGTTGGGTTATTGCATGTTCACATTGATCGTCAGCCATTACAGGAAGCAGTTGGCTCTGCAGACACAGTCTCATAGACCCTACACTGACAGCTAGCACCATCTATAGGGAAATTCTGGTTTCATACATCTACACCTGGTACATGGGGAAACAGTTAGGATTTGCAGTTTCCAAGATAATGGGTGACAAGACTCTGTGTGTTGTGCAATAAACATGTATTGGACAATTTTCTTTTGCAGTTTCAGTGTTCGAGGTAGACTACTTGAACCTCCCCAGAAAATTATCCCATATCTAATGACAGATTCAAAATAACCATGATAAGCAATTTTTCATGTAAGCAAACCAGTGGAATTTGCTAGTATTCGTGTTGAAAATACAAAATTGCTTAGTTTATTTCATAGGAAGTTTATATGTATATTCCAGCTTAAGTTCTTTTCCATATTTAGTCCCCGGAATTTGACAGTGTCAACTTCTTTCATAGTTTGATTGTTACATTGTATTTTAAGTTCCACACATTTCGAATGTTTGGTTTTGAAATGTACCATATTGGTTTTTGCAACGTTCAGTTCCAACCCATTTAACTGGAACCTGTTTTCTAAGATATCCAGTGTGCTTACGATGCAGCTCAGAATTCTTTCTGCATTGTCATTTTCAATTAAAACAGAAGTATTGTCTTGAAAAAGAACTGATGGGGAATTTACATTTATGGGTAAGTCATTTATGTAGAATACAAACAGGGGTGGCCCCAAAATAGAGCCTTGAGGCACACCTTGTGATACTGTACTCCATTTAGAACAAAAGTTCATTGCATCTGAAGTGATAGTTACACTTTGTTTTCTGTTGTGTAAGTATGATGTTAGCCAATTTAGAGCATTGTCCTTAATCTTGTATTTGTCTACTTTGTAGACAAGCAAGTCATGGTTCATGGAGTCAAATGCTATTGTGATATCACCTGTAACTTTACTCCTCTGATCCAGTGTTTTGCCTATCTTTTCAGTAAAATTATTCACTGCATCCAGAGTGTTTTTTTCTGGGTAAAAATCCAGTAATAATAATTACAATAATATAATAATATTATTTTTTGATCTGGTTTGCAGCTACTTTCTCTAATACTTTTTACAGGAATGGAAGAATAGAAATGGCCAATAGTTCCCCATGTCTTCCCTCGACACTATCTTGAACAGAGGTCTGACTTCGGCATACTTCAAAACATTGAGAAAGCATCCCTGTTCAAAAGATTGGTTGAATATTTCAGTTAGGGGAGGTGCTATTATGCCACACATTGTTTTAATCAATTTAGTGGGTATCCTGTCCCACCCAGCAGAGTTTTTATTTTTTAAATGATAACATTTTCCACGTCCATTATTGTGACTTCTTTAAAACCAGTAAAATATTCAGCTTCTTAGTGGATTCCAAAGGGATTTACATTACTCTGATACTCTTCTACATCAACATCTTACTTTGTTATGTTTATGAAGAATTCATTTAAACACTCTGATATTTGAGGTGGGTTTACAGTAAAGCTATCATCCACTTTAATCCTAGATATTTCATTACTACTAACTCTAACATCTAACTCTGATTTGAGAACAGACCACACTGCTTTTATTTTACCTTTAAGTTGTACAATGAGCTTCTCGTTTGCCATTTGCTTGGCTGGCATCACAATTTTTTTTAAATATAACTTTATAATAAAGAAAATATTCAGTAGAATGTCTGTTTTATTGTATTTCAATTCATTGTGGAGTCTCCTCTTCCTGAGACTAGAAATTTTTATATACTGGTCTATCCATTTAAGTTTATTAGTCATTTTATTGCATGTAGTTCTAAGTGGAAAAGTTCTATCAAACATTTCAAGAAAGCTACTATAAAAATTATTAAAGTTACTGTAATTCTTTATTTGAAGTTCAGAGACTCTTAAAATGTGTTTAGAACATGTTATTCTGCTTCTCTCTCTGAAATATGGGGATAGAACAACCCGCTTTTATTAATCATTTAGGTGAACTTAAAATATAAGCTGCATTCCGATGTGCTGAGTCATTTTACAAAGTAGGCAAAGGGAACTTCTGGATACAAAATGCACTTACATTCCAGCAGTTGATGATGCATAGAAAGGAATGCCATCTTGCAACAAAAAAACACAGTTTCTGACATCGACTATGACTTTAATTGTGTGAATAGAACCATACATGAAAGCTGATAATAGAAAGAGGGACAAATGACCAGTTCACCTGGAAAATCATAAATTTATGATCCTTCCACACTAATGAATAGAAAGTTCAACTATATTGTGTAATCATCAAGTAACAATAAGATATATACCACAAACAGATAACGCAAAAACATGATTAAGTTTCAGACAAATACAGCTACATTTCTAGGATAAAACTGGAAATATGTGTTGATATTGTTGGCAGCAGCAACCCAGGATTCAAATCAGAGTAATTTTATCCATGTTTATTACACACAGATTCTGACTTCTTGAGTATGTCAAGAAAACCTATTCTAGATTATTTTAATTAGTAGCGTGGCATACCAGGGATGAAGTTTACTGTGTATGAAGAAGCTTTATATATTTTGAGAACATGTGATGGAAACTGATCATATATGCGTAGTGATACAGACTTGAGATTGTGGTGAAGAGAGTGTGTGATTAACCATGTTTAGCTCTGTATATACTTTAATTTGCAATCTGCAACATGTTTCTGAAATAACACAGACCTATCACTGACAGTGACAAAGGCACACAACAGTCTCACACCAGCTGTTTGTCCAGTATAGCACTACATAATGTAAGCAGAAATCAATGGTCACCTAACACCTATGTGCACACAATATTAACTTAAAATAGCAAAGATTTTTGGAGAATGTAATCAGTTATCCATCCATAGGTTGCTGACTATAGTCACATGCCCTTTGAAGGTTGAAGTATTACAAATCAGTGACACATCTCAACATGGTCTTTGGAGTAAAATACTTTGTGAATAGCACACATTAATCTGCTAGGTTATCATCAACTGCAAAAAGTACAATGGACTATGGTTGCTTTTCACAGCAAATACTCCAACTGGAAATATAGAGGCAAAAAACATATCCTTCCTTTGATATACTTCCGGTGCTACTGCAAACAAAGTAAAATACCAACACATATCACATTCATTGTATAGTCAATCCTTCGTCGTAAATTTACAGAAAAACAGTTTTTCTTGGCCTACTCACTGCCAGTATCAGTAAACATGAATGAGCTGCAATTATTTGCAAAATGGCTGATTGATACCCTCAACAAATCAATACAAATTAACTGTGGGCATAGTTTGAAGGAGATTAACTAACTATTTGTACTAAGATCATAATTTTGTTTTTAATTTGGATAAAAACTATTCAGTAAGTTTATTTTACATTCTTTCTAAGAAGCATGCATAAACCACAAAATGCTGTTTGGTGAACTAAAATGGTGTGGCATTTTGTTTACAAGATAAATTCTTATTTTCATAACAGGAAACAGTGGGTAACACAGGTATAAAATGATATTCAGTGAAAATCCCCACAATGTTCAGTAGAAAGTTGACTCTTGTTCATAAACTACAACTTTAAAATATACCAAAAACTTCATTGTTTCCTGATGAAACAAGTATATTAATCAAAGACCCCAACTCATCTGACTGGGCTCAGTTCAGGTGATAACTGAATGGACATACATTTTGTTCAGAGTGAGTGATGTGACCCCTTACTTCAGACATTGGCCTGGCATTTAAAATTCATCCAGTCATTCATATATTTACTTTTCATGGTTTCCCTAAGTTGATTAAATCATTAATACCAATGGTTCCTTCTTCATTATTAAACCTGGGAATACATATTGTTTCTAAATCTCTGTTACTGAAGTTGTATTGAACCACAATCTTCATTCATTTCTACATCTAGTTCACAGCAAACAGTTTAAATTTTAAGTTTTGAACTCAAATGCACTCTTATTCTCAGCATTAACCATATTACACTAAAGGAAACACTGTGCACAAAATTCCTTTGGCTCCACCAGGACAACATCACTGAACAGAATGTAACACACAAAACAAACAAACCAAAAAGCTCAGCAAGGTAAACTTAAAACGAATTTCTCACTGTACTGACTTTAAGATGAAGATGTTTAGCTTATTTTGCATTCTTTCTTTCCTGGATTGTCTTATGAAATTATCTTCTGGGACAGAGTAGTTAAACTGAAGAACATATTCACTCAGACATAATAAGCAGTATAGGAATTTCTCACTGTACTGACTTTAAGATGAAGATGTTAGCTTATTTTGCATACTTTCTTTCCTGGATTGTCTTATGAAATTATCTTCTGGGACAGAGTAGTTAAACGGAAGAACATATTCACTCAGACAAAATAAGCAGTATAGGAATTTCTCACTGTACTGACTTTTAAGATGAAAATGTTAGCTTATTTTACATACTTTCTTTCTTGGATTGTCTTATGAAATTATCTTCTGGGACAGAGCAGTTAAACTGAAGAACATATTCACTCAGACAAAGTAAGCAGTATGAGTACTGAATAAAATACACAACTGTGGATCTTGTAGAGACCTCTTCAAGGACCTTGAAATTCTTAAATTCAGTTCCTGTACAGTAACAGTAGCTGTATTTGCTACTGACAATGAAAATCTAAGCTATCAGTAGCTAACAAACAGCTGCTGTTCAGTACATCTATGGCAGTAACTGGTGTTTCAATGTACTGCCTTACTTGTTCACTTTAGTACATTAAATTTAGACTGACTAGGTAGAAATAGTTTAAAGCACGTTTACTGTAGTTTACAATAATTGCAGTTTCTAACTGCTATTTTTCTTTGTTAAGGTATACTTTGACTCATTTCACATTACTGAAGGTTTGTGTTCATCATGTGATCGGCTGAACATGGTGAATCATAGAATGAATCTGCACAAGCATAATGCAGTATGACAGATCCTCAGACTCATCTCATAAACTTCATATCCACTGTTTTAATCTGGCATGACCTCTGTTCAAAGTAAAAACTTTCCCACTCAAAATAAATAATGGAACAGAAATCAGACAGGAGAAGCCTATTAATGGGAACTGTTTCATTTAATTCTTTTTATTTGTGACTGGTTTATTAATATAGGATCCAATAATTACATTTGTGACTGATTTATTAACATAAGCTCCAATAATTAGTATACGCTAAGCGCTCTTGATAAAAAATGTAAGCTTTTTATCATTCATTGTAATATGTTATTGGAAGAAAAAAGGAATAATTATAAATTATCATCCACAGAAGCAGATATAATAATGTAAACATAAGAAATGGCTTTTTGAGAAGCATTAAAGAAATAATAAAATTTGACTGAAACACAATTGTAAATACAAGAAAAAAATTTCAGTTATTGACCTTGGCCCAAATTCTGAAGGAAAATGTTTAGCTCGTGTAAGGTGAATGTCGCCTGAGAGATTACCAATAAAATAACTGCCTCACATTCACTGAGCATAATGTTAGTTTGGATGAACAAATTTGCAGAGTGTAAAACTGGTCAAACATTTGACTTGGAGTGTTCATGACTGAGATAAACTCAGTGTTATTTTCTGTATTTCATTTTACAACTGGCTCTAGATTTACATTTTTTGGAAGCTCTGCTTACTCATTACTAACTTCTGTAGAGACATTAAAAGCAAAAGAGTATTCTTTGTATCCATCACTTTAACAACTGAAATGACAAATAAGATTATTCTCATTTTCTACTCAAATTTGTATAAGTGAAATAACTTATGAAGTTCTTAGCATACAGCTCTACAAGAATTATTGCTATGAATGATTGATCTTTTCTGAGCAGCTGCATTCATTCAAGTTATTTTATGTGCTTGACTCATGCTGATAAACAACGTAAGTGTTTATCTAATTGTAACTATATACCAAACTTTAATTTCATATTAAAATTTGACATTTGATTATTGCGCTCATGGATAAAAATATTATACATCTGTATATTATGTCTTCACAAGTAAACTTCCATTTCATCTTTGTATCACTGGAAATACATCAGTATTTGTTGGTCAAACACATGTAATTTCCTTTTTGGTGTTTGAGTGTCTATCAACCAAAGGAGCATAACAAGAACCAATACACATGAAGATTTTGATTTTACCGTTACAAATATGCAAGAATTTGACTACACAGTTTCGTAGGAAATTCTGTTTGCTGTTGAATATTAAGAAAGATTAATGTTACAGTCTTTCTACCAGCATATTTCTGGAGTTGTATAGTGGTGTGTGAACCAGAATACACACTTTTCTGTAATTTATGTTTTACATAATTCACATTTTTATGACAATAATTGATTTAGGTTAGGATAATATGCTTGAACTGAAATGGGGTACTTTGGAGCTATATACAAGAAAAGATATCTCCACAGTACATGTGATAATACAGATGAATGTCCTAGAGTTTTCGGAATTCCTAGTATGCCCAACATAAAATCATTGCTCAAGCTTGGAGAGAAACAATTACAGTGAAAGCAATAAAATTCAAAAATTAAAATTCAAGCCCAAAATGACATGGTTTATTCCTAACATAAACATCTTGCTAGAAATAAGGTACTGAGTCACAAAGTTCATAAAAAGCCCATTAAGTAAAATCAGGAAAATACAAGAGCATAATTCTTTTGCCTTGTATACAGAATAGATGACACAAGATTAAGTCAAAGATTGATAACTTTGGCAAACGAAGCTGACTTCAAGAGGTGAAGAAAAATTAACCAAAGGAAGACCATAACATAATAAGAAGCAACAGATACAAACTGTTTTAGAATAAAAGTGTTACAGATGGGAGGAGTCTGAGGCAGGAAGGAGAAGAAAATAAGTTCAAAATATACTGAGAGGAGGAAAAAGCAAGATAGTGGAAGGATGGAGGAAAACTGGAGGGAAAGAAAAAAGAAAACACTAAAATATGCAAAACTGAAATTGAGACATGGTGCTCTGAAGGACTGTATGAGAGTTAATGGAATCAAAAAATGGTTCTTTGACAGGAAACTGCAAAATTATTTGTGAAGATTAAATTGATTATCACTATTGATTTAATTGCTCAGGATCACACATTATGATTCTGCAATCTTCCTTACCTTCCTCTGCTGTTTCTGGCCTTGACTGCAGGGGTACATTCCCACTATCACCTGTATCCATGTTCATTATATCACTTTATTGTAACACATGTAAAACTAAATAAAATTCTTCCAGAAATCATCTTCATTTTACACCACGAGACGCAGTGTTAACAGTGACAAGTCAACCATACACAGTTTGTTTCCATCATCCATGTCTTTGCAGAACATCAGCTAACATTTCTCTGAATGCTACACATTCCGTTAATAGCGCATCTTAAAGAAAAGAGGGTCGATTCTCTTTCCAGACACATACATTCCACATGTTTCATATTTGTTTACCTGCTAACTGCATTCTCATCAAAGGTTTTTCTATCAACTTATAGCAGCATTATGTGGCTGCTCTGCATTGGTTTTGTATTACTGGTGTCTTCATTAAAATAACCATTTTACCTGTTTCTAAAGTTTATGCCTTTCATGATAGTGTACTGTGTAACTATACTGGCTGACTGCTATTAGTGTACTTTTGGAGGTATTGAGGAAATATGAGTACATTCAGAGAAAGGTCAGTTATCACATTATCACCACCATATTCGTAACTCTCATATATGGAGAATGTTTCTCTATATAGTAACACAAGAAGTTTAAGAAATGAAATATAGCAAGTAGCTGATATACCCCTGGTCAACAAGGACAGAATTGTACTGTCATTTTCCCTTCTGTGTGACAGCTCAGCTGTGACTGCTGGTTGGTTGCTTGGTAATCAATGGCTGAATGTCTGTCAGTGAATAATTGATGCCACATAGGTCGTTGCTAAGGAGACTGTGGTCAGTTCCTCAACAAAACACTTGCAGCACATGACAGTTCAACCCTATTATCTGATGTTTCACAGATTGCCTCCCGTTATAGTTTGTCTCTACTGGCACAGCAAACTTTAATAGCTAATGATCTACAGTGTGCAGGCAAATAAAGGCAACACCGATCTTTCATTACAGTGCTTATTTTGTGCACTATCAATTTTGACTATTTATTTCCATTTCTTATCATTTGTCTTCGTGAGTCACAAACAAAATACTTTCTTTTAACTGAGTGACTGGCTGAAAAATTCTTTCCTGTTGTATCATTTTAACTCTTGTAGTCATGAACTATATTACAGAACAGTAAATTATCTGGAGATCTTAATCCATCATTATTACAGAAACTACAGTTCATTTGCACATCAATCAATGTTGTTTGCAATTAACACATACATGAATTGCGGGGAAAGATGTGGGCTTTCTCTAAGTAATATGGTATAAGACATAATTATTAGTTCTTACAGCTGGTAACAATAATTGTACTTTATCACTTCTGAGATCAGCTGTTGCTTGGTCAAATGGGAAAATGTAAAACGACAACCTGCACTTAACAATGTCTAATTACAGAAAAGCTAGAATGACCACTATATGAGAAAACATACAGAACACAATTAACTGTTCAGTAGTAAGAAGACGAAAATTATTGCAGTGGAATTAATAATCTTGATTCTGAATATTTTATAACTAGCTTTCCCTTCAATGATTAATAGCATTCACAGTGCTAGCTTAGGACGAGTAGCTTAATATTTGAGTTTCATATCATGCAACACTACATTAAAAATGTTCTTAAAAATTTCAAGAACAGGTCCATTACTCTAAATAAGCATTATTAAATGGCACACTTTTAAATGTTTTTACAATGCTGGTGTTGCCTTAAGATTTTGCTGGGAAGTTTTCTGGGTTTTTCAAGGGTATTTTCCAAATAATTTAATATATAAAAACATGGTTTCTGGTGGCTTGTTACAGAGTAACAGTGTAACTATGATTTATTATGTTTGTTACCACCTTTGTCTCTGTGACAATACCTTCAAGTAGTGAAAGATCCTATAATATTCAGTCACCAAAACTGCTATACACCACTGTTAAAGTGCAACTAACAATAATGGAAAAACAAACAAATGACAAAACCTAGCCATACTGAGTGCATGTTTAAGGGTGAAGAGTAAAGTGAGTTTTCCTGTTTTCAACAGGAAGTGCTGTGAGTAGATGAGAAAAGTTTGTTTGTAAACAAGACACACAGTGCACAATTTTACTGCTGTGTATCAGATTTTTCAGTGCAGAACAAATGGAAAAGTAAATAAAATTAAACAAAACACAATTACCTTGTAACAAGCTGCTGGTGACCACAGTTATTTTACACCAAAATACTCAGAAAATACCCCTGAACCCTCTCAATAATTCTGTCAATTGACTTTCAAATGATAGAGCACAGTAATCAGTCATCCTTTTCTTGCATGGTTTATTCAACAAATCTAGATTTCAGCTAGTGGCCAGCCATTATCAATGCACCACTTCATGCATCCTAATGCATGCTCTAGTATATCAGTCCCCTGTTGTTTGGGCTTGTGTCACAGTTCTTTCAAAACTGCTCTGTCAATGGAGTCAGGTTAACCCTGAATTAGCCTGAATATTTTCAGACTGTCTAAAACTGACAACTGTCTTGCCCACATACAAAAAGAAACAGAAATTCGCCCCCAAGGTTACAGAACCATAGCGATAGTACCAGTAATCTTGAAAATTATCAAAACATTAATGAAAGACCAATTAAATGATTTTTTGAGTGAAACAACTTACTCAACAAATATGAGTCAGGTGTGAGCTATCAACAATTAATGCAGTACAAAAAGTTGTATTATCAGTATAACATGGATATGAAAATAGGCAGCACATATACCACTCTAGTAGATATCGTTATTGCATTTCACACTGTCTCACATACCATTTTGATTAAGAAACTTGAAATACATGGAATAACTAAACCAGTACTATCATTTTGAAATCATATTTGGCAAATAAAAATGACAAGGTTGTTGCAAATTGAAATAATAAATCTGATCTTCTGAATATAAAATACAGTCTCACAAGGCTCCTTGCTGTGACCTATCTTATTTACTGTCTCTGTGACTGACCTCCCTAACTTACTACCTTATAAACCTTTGATTTATGCTGATGACACAACTTTTATCACATCACATAATGATGTGAATGGTGTCAAACAAATTAACAACTCTGTGGTGGGAAAGGCACCTCAGTGGTTCCAGAAAAATAGGGTGACATCAAATAATAGCACAATTGAACATATCCTCTTTTCTTTTAGAAATAATAATAATGGAGAAAATCACTCAGTAAAGCTTTTAGGCACAAATCTTGAGAATAAATTATCCTGGAACACCCACACAGAAAAGCTCTGCAGTAAACTGGCAAAAGTTTTATGTATCTTAAGCAAACTGAAGGATTGTGTGAGTACAAAGCTCATGCTTATGGAATACTATGCCCTTTTCCATACACACACATGTCGTGGGACACTAATTTTGAAGAATCTCTGCTGAGGCAAGAGGTCTTTATTTGGCAGAGGAAAGTCATCACATGTATATTTGGATAAAGAAAATTAACTTCTTGTAAACAGTACTTTGTTGGACATAAGATATGTAACAGTCACCAGCCTTTCCATACTCATGGTACTTATGTATGGTAAACAGAATGTCCAAGAGTAAGAAAGTAGGTCGGATGTGCACTTACATGATATCAGAAATAGTAACTTACTATACATTCCTTGGACTAGATTAAGTTAAGTCAGAAATAGCTGGCAAAATATTTTTCAGCAGTGTACGTTATAGCACAAGGGAATTACATGAAAATAAATGTAAAATGGTGGTGCAGACATGGCTGTGAGAAAGAGCAGTTTATAACACAAATGAATTTATATGTAATGAAAAAAATGATGAACTACTATTAATGTGATTGTAAATACAACCTTATATGTAGCCTACATAATCTATGTAACAACACATGTGATAATCCATAAATCGAATTATATGATAAGCAATATTTATGTAGCATTTTTTATGTATGTTGACATCTGTATAATTATGTATGTACTGTGGTGCCTTATACAACATCGCAGTTGTCTGCAAGCAAATAAATCAATTTCAGTTTCAATTGGGCACCTTCTTCAATGAGAAGAAGCGGTTCCAAGGTCGAAAAGTTGACAACAGTGTGCTCCAATCCTAAGTGTCCATATAATTACCGTATTCAGATGGTGCATTTCGTTAATAAATTATTCAGTGAGCTGTCTGGCATGTTTGCTGAGTTACTACGATGCTAAGGGAGTTAGATACTGTACGATATGGCTGGTTCAAATGGTTCTGAGCACCATGGGACTCAACTGCTGTGGTCATCAGTCCCCTAGAACTTAGAACTACTTAAACCTAACTAACCTAAGGACATCACACACATCCATGCCCGAGGCAGGATTCGAACCTGCGACCGTAGCAGCAGCGCGGCTCCGGACTGGACCACCTAGAACCGCACGGCCACCGCAGCCTACTGTACGATATGCAATACAACTGAAAGCATATCATTTTATTCATCGGTCAGGTTCCTCTAAAAGGAAACACCTTCATTGCACCGAAGTAATGGCTCTATGTGTAGCAAAAGATTACTGTTTCGTTTCTGGAGCTATATTTTAAGTGTTTGGAGTTGCTACAAACACGCACGTGAAGGAGACATTACAAGCACCTTTCACTGCATTTGGCGCTTTTTATGCTGCTGAAGTGTACAGACTCAAAATATTACACAATACAATTTTTACTTACTTAATTTTTTTATTTCACCTGTGTTTCAAACATTTTATTTAACGGGACCTAAGATTTAGGCTGCATTCCATTTTCTAGTGTTTGATTCAAATCCTAAGTGACGTAAAATAAAAATTTCGAATCAGTCACTTCGCCACTACATTTAGGGGTGCATCGCTTCTGTTCCGATAGATACAATATGCTGTTAACGAGTAATTTAATTAAACTGGATTAAACACTTGAGGTCAAGTGCCTGTAACTATTTTCCATCTTTTACGCGAAGAAGAATAAAGAAACAACCTCTAAAGGTAAAAATTAAATCGGAGTCCGAAAACAAGTCAACTGACTCTCAGTTAGGCCTAAACTTTCGTATTTCGACGTTATTCAGTGGTTTAAACAACGTAACAATCAAGACAGCTACACTATTTACCGTAGGCGCCTTCTTTGCGGGACCTGTTGGAAACTTCAAAGGGAAACTTACTAACTGCATGTCTCCAAGCAACAAAGGGTTGCGATGGACCAGGGGTGTCCAACCTTTCAGCTTATTTAGGCCACAATGGAGGAAGACGAGTATTTTCGTGCCGTACAACATATACTGTACTTAAGAATAACAACCAGCGCGAAAAAAATTTGGGGTGGACCACTGAGAGAATTATTTTGTGCGGCAGGAGTCATAGATTGAAATTGTGCCACATTAATACTTGCCTTGGGCCGCATACGACCTGCGGGCCACGGCTTGTACGTCCCTGCTTTAACACTATGAACACATGAGTATATTATAGTTTCCTTCATTTTCTTATCAAGGGTCACGTAGGCAATACAGAAAGTTTTTCTAATCTCCACTTTCAAACTTCTAATTGTAAAAGATGCGGATTGCACCAGTTATGTATTAATTTATTCACCTAAGCCAAGCAGTCATTCGGAGCGATAGCTAGTGGGGAGCCACTTTAAATGGGAAGGATCTTGGTTTGACTGGAACCAATATCCAGAATCGAGAGAAAATAGAAATAAATAGCTACGATAAAAATTTCCACTGCCTCACGTCATTCTGTGAATAATAATAACAATAATTAACTGTAACGCTGATAACTACCGTATCGTACGAAATTTTTGTTTTAATTGATGTGCCAACAATGCTCAATATAAGCCCGCCGGGTTAGCCGAGCGGTCTCACGCACGGCTTCCTGGAGTGGGAAGGAGGGCCTGGTCCCCAGCACGAATCCGCCTGGCGCACTTGTGTCGAGGCTCGGTGAGCCGGCCAGTCTGTGGATGGTTTTTCGGCGGTTTTCCATCTGCCTCGGCGCTTGCGGGCTGATTCCCATTATTCCACCTCAGCTACACTATGTCAGCGATTGCTGCGCAAACAAGTTCTCCACGTACGCGTACACCTCCATCCACCGGGGCCGAACCGCACAATAACCCTGGGTACGGTGTGGGGCGGCGGGAGGGGGGAGGGGGGTGAAGTGGACTGCGGTAGTCGTCGTGGGGTTGTGGACCACTGCGGCTGTGGTGAGGACGGAACCTCTCCGTCGTTTCTAGGTTCCCGGTTAACATACAATACCTACATACAATGCTCAACACTACTCACGTTTGTATTAGCGGACTACCACTGGAAGTAGCAACAATGTCTACTTTAGTAGATGATGACATGCGACAGCTACATCTACATCTATACTCCGCAAGCCATATTACGATACATGGCGCAGGGGGACTTCCCCCCTTTCCTGTTACAGTCGTGAATGATTCGCAGGAAGAATGAGTGATGATAAGCCTCTGTGACGGCTTCGTGGATTTTTCGCGAGATGTATGTAGGAGAGAGCTACACTTTTGTTGACTTTTCTGGCAACGTACGCTCTCGGAACAATAAACCACAAAGTCTTGCAGAAAGCCTCTCTTGTAGCCTCTGCCACTGGAGATGGTGCATCATCTCTCTGACGCTTTCGTGATTACTAAATGAAGCTGCAACAAAGCGCGCTACTCTTCTTTGGATCTTCTCTGTTTCCTCTAACATCCTATCTGGTGCAGACCCAATACTGACAAGCGCGCCCATACGATAGTTTGTATGGGGGTGGAAACTAGATCTGAGGGTATGGAGTGTTTTTAATATGTCCATAGGTATGGGCTCCTTTGCATATTGACGAGCAATATTCAAGTACTGGCCAAACGAGGGTTTTGTAAGCTATATCCTTTGTTGATGGACTACACTTCCTGTGGATTCTGCAATGAATCATAGTCTGGAACTTCCCATACCTGCGATTAGTTTTATGCAATCGTTCCACTTAAAATCATTCTATACAAATACTCCAACATATTTTATAGGTGTGACTGCTTCCAATGATTTTCTGTAACTGTGTAATCGTACAATAAATGGTCTTTCTATGTATTCGCAATACGTCCTTTGTTTATGTTGAGGGTCAATCGCCAATCCTACACATAGCGTCAGTTTTTGCAGGTCTTCCTGCCTTTCGCTATGGTGTTGTAGTATTGCGACTTCTCTGCATACAACGCATCATCCGCTAAAAGCCTTCGCAAGTCAAGGAACACAGCATCTATCTGGGAGCGGTATCTACCGTCTTCTCGGTCTCGTAGACGAAGAGAATGAGCCTGGTTACACAAGATCGTTGTTTCCGGAACCCATGTTGTTTCCCAAAGAGGAGGTATTCGGTCTCCAGAAACGTCATAATACACGAGCGTAAATCATGCTCCAAAATTTTACAACTGACCGGCGGACGAGATATAGGGCTATAGTTTTGGCATCTGTTCGACGACCCTTCTTGGGAATCGGAATGACCTATGCTTTTGCTCCTCCAGCGATCTACTGTACACTGCAACTGGAAGAGAGGCAAGTTCTCTCGGATACTCTACGTAGAATCGTTTTGGTATCCCGTCAGATCCAGTGGCCTTCCCTCTGTTGGGTGATCTCAGTTGCTTTTCTATCCCACGGTCAGTTATTTCGAAATCAGCCATTTTGTCGTTCGTGCGACGATTTGAAGGAGGGACCACAGTGCCACCTTCCTGTCTAAAATACACTCCTGGAAATTGAAATAAGAACACCGTGAATTCATTGTCCCAGGAAGGGGAAACTTTATTGACACATTCCTGGGGTCAGATACATCACATGATCACACTGACAGAACCACAGGCACATAGACACAGGCAACAGAGCATGCACAATGTCGGCACTAGTACAGTGTATATCCACCTTTCGCAGCAATGCAGGCTGCTATTCTCCCATGGAGACGATCGTAGAGATGCTGGATGTAGTCCTGTGGAACGGCTTGCCATGCCATTTCCACCTGGCGCCTCAGTTGGACCAGCGTTCGTGCTGGACGTGCAGACCACGTGAGACGACGCTTCATCCAGTCCCAAACATGCTCAATGGGGGACAGATCCGGAGATCTTGCTGGCCAGGGTAGTTGACTTACACCTTCTAGAGCACGTTGGGTGGCACGGGATACATGCGGACGTGCATTGTCCTGTTGGAACAGCAAGTTCCCTTGCCGGTCTAGGAATGGTAGAACGATGGGTTCGATGACGGTTTGGATGTACCGTGCACTATTCAGTGTCCCCTCGACGATCACCAGTGGTGTACGGCCAGTGTAGGAGATCGCTCCCCACACCATGATGCCGGGTGTTGGCCCTGTGTGCCTCGGTCGTATGCAGTCCTGATTGTGGCGCTCACCTGCACGGCGCCAAACACACATACGACCATCATTGGCACCAAGGCAGAAGCGACTCTCATCGCTGAAGACGACACGTCTCCATTCGTCCCTCCATTCACGCCTGTCGCGACACCACTGGAGGCGGGCTGCACGATGTTGGGGCGTGAGCGGAAGACGGCCTAACGGTGTGCGGGACCGTAGCCCAGCTTCATGGAGACGGTTGCGAATGGTCCTCGCCGATACCCCAGGAGCAACAGTGTCCCTAATTTGCTGGGAAGTGGCGGTGCGGTCCCCTACGGCACTGCGTAGGATCCTACGGTCTTGGCGTGCATCCGTGCGTCGCTGCGGTCCGGTCCCAGGTCGACGGGCACGTGCACCTTCCGCCGACCACTGGCGACAACATCGATGTACTGTGGAGACCTCACGCCCCACGTGTTGAGCAATCCGGCGGTACGTCCACCCGGCCTCCCGCATGCCCACTATACGCCCTCGCTCAAAGTCCGTCAACTGCACATACGGTTCACGTCCACGCTGTCGCGGCATGCTACCAGTGTTAAAGACTGCGATGGAGCTCCGTATGCCACGGCAAACTGGCTGACACTGACGGCGGCGGTGCACAAATGCTGCGCAGCTAGCGCCATTCGACGGCCAACACCGCGGTTCCTGGTGTGTCCGCTGTGCCGTGCGTGTGATCATTGCTTGTACAGCCCTCTCGCAGTGTCCGGAGCAAGTATGGTGGGTCTGACACACCGGTGTCAATGTGTTCTTTTTTCCATTTCCAGGAGTGTAGTTTTGGAAGAAGACGTTTAGTATTTCGACCTTCTCTGTGTCGTCTTCCGTTTCAGTGGCGTTTTGGTCACAGTGTGTCGGGGGCAGATGTCTTTGATCCGCTTACTGGTTTAACATAAGACCAAAACTTCTTAGGATTTTCTGTCAAGCCAGTAGACAGAATATTACTTTCGAGTTCGCTGAACGCTGCGCACATGGCTCTCCTAAGCAAATTTTAACTTCGTTTAATTTTTGTTTGTCTGCGAGCCTATGGCTCCGTTTAAACTTGCAGTGAAGCTCTATTTATTTTCGTAGCAGCTTTCTAACTTGGCTGTCGAACCAAGGCGGGTCTTTTCCATCCCTCACAACTTTGAGCGTTTGATAGCTCGAAGTTTTGGTACCACATTAGTTGGTTATTAATGTCATTATCACCACGTAATGTATTTCCATCGCCTTATCACTTATAAGGTCGAGATGTGGGATATATTAAGTTACGTGTTTATGTCTGTAGTTCGGGATCCCTGTTCCTGTGAATTTGATCCGCAGGTGCGTAAGAGACACGAAGAAATTACCTTTCTCTAAGCCAGAAACTGTTACGTTGTTCTCGTCGTATTGTCAGGCAATGGAAAGTCCTGGATGGAATAACTACGATTTGGAAAGGGTAAAATGCTACTTACCACAAAGAGGAGGTGTGTGTGTGTGTGTGTGTGTGTGTGTGTGTGTGTGTGTGTGTGTGTGTTCTGCTTCTGAATAAAGACTTCTTTTGTCCGAAAGCTAAATGTTTAGCAATCTTTGTACCGTATCTGTCTCCGTCTCGACGCCTCCTCCAAATGATGAGTTGCAATCTATCATTTTCATATTGTTGTTATCTCACCGCATTGACCAACTTGACAAGAAGCAGTAGTATTCTTCCAGTATCATGTTTCATAGATCATTTGAGCAACAAATTTGATATTAATCATTTGCTTTATGGGAACTAATGAACATTATTCATACAACGCACTACTGTGTATGGACAGTTCACAGATTAAGTGCGTTCAGCAGTATGGGTGAAACATAAAATAATAATTACAGGGCAGTTCATGTGGTCCATTCGATGCAGGAAGTCGCAACTCGGAATCGAACCCTCGCCTGCCTTTGGTGTCACTGTCTAAGCACGGGGACTTGCTAGGGAAGAGGAAGCTGCAAGAACGACCATGTGGCCTACATGATTAGAGCAGCTGAGGTTGCTGCATATTGCCCCTCCAGGTACTCTACTGGGATTTTAAAAGTGACTATGGTTGACAAGTTGCGAGACACGTCTGGGTACAGTAGGAAGTGTGTGCAGATGACAGTGCGACTTTGTTGACTCAGATTTTTCGTGGGTTTCGTTCACCATTTGCGTAAATGTCACGACAATCTTTTCGTCAATGCCATGGGCTGTTTCTTCGATTTTTATTTAGAAATTAGTACTCCTTCTGTAATTATTTTGATGCAAGTGAGGCTAACTGAAGGCGGGATGTACAAACCTAAATTTTTAAATCTAGTTACTTTCTGCAAAAGATCGTGAAATAAAAAAGCTTCCTCAGCAATCGAAGTTAGTGATATTGGATGCTAGGGTCTGGAGCGAAGCCGACTTTCTAACATGTAACTCGGCCCACTGTTGTTCAATTAGGTTCGGTCGGGACTCTGACAGGCCAGTTCATTTCATGAATATTATTGCCTACAGATCATTTCCTCACAGATGCTGCTTTATGACAGGCTTTCTTGTCATACTAATACAATCAGTCATCGTCTCCTAAATATTCTTCTACTGGAGGCAGTACACAATGCTTTATAATGTGTTCATATCTTTCCGAATTCAGCGTTTTGTTAAGCGCAGTAAGGAGACAACACCCTAACGACGAGAAACTCCCCTATCCAATAACACCACCTACTCCGTACCTCATTGTTGGCATTACACACAATGGCAAATAACACGATATGGACTCACATAACCCAAACGCTTGCATGGGACTGCCGCAGGGTATAGCCTGATTCATGTCTCGTAATCACTCGCATCCACTCTCCAGTGGCGTCGCTCTTCACAGCAACTCGGCATCGCTATCTGTAGAAATGTGTGGCTTATGAGGAGATGCTCATCCACTGAACTCCATTCTTTTTAATACCCTACGGACAGCCATTGAGCTTCTGGACTGTTGGTAGCACTGTGTAACTCACGAGTGATACTTTCCTCTGATTTCACGTGATATTTTAGTCCCAACCTCCGCAATGCTCGACGGACTCTGTGACTCAGAGCATGAAGTCTGCCTGGTCTTGCTTTAGCTATGGTTGTTCCTTCGCTTTCCCACTTCACAATCACATCACCAACAGTCTACTTGTCAAGTGGCATCCAATGACGAATCTATGTTCGAAGTCACTGAGCTCTCGTGACCGAACCATTATGCTGTAACTGCTTCTCTACTGATAATACATTTTTTTTTCTTTATTGTGATTTTAAACACCTTATACAAAGGCGGGCTGTCAGCAGCACAATACGCCGCTCTTCAGCCTCGAGTTTGACAACAAGTAGTACAGAAAAGTGGCGCAGAGAAGACAGTCAAAACGGTGGGCAAAAAATGTAGACACTAAAAATCGAAAAAACATGGAGTCGTTCACGCTGGACGAGAAACAGCACTAACACTAGGCGACACGGTGCACAGAACATGGATGATGGCGACGGCATGTGAACGGTGGTGGCGTGACGGCGAACAACACTACACACAAACGAAGGCACACACACGAAACACTGACGGCGACGATCTCCGGCGCGCGAATGTCCACTTAGCGTGTGCGAGTCCGGGGACCTGCCAAAAGGGGAACAGGGGTGAGGTGGGGGAGAGGGGAGAAAAAGGATGCCAATGGCTGAGGAGATGGGGGCAGGAGGAGAGGGACAGGGGAGGGGAAGCCCGGGGGAGGAGGGGGGAGAAATGGAGGAGGGAGGGAAAAGGGAGAGAAGGGAGGGAGGGTGCCCAGAGGAGCAAGCACAGGAGGATGGCAGGAGGATCAAAGTTGGTAGGAGAGGTAGATGGAGGGGAGGAGGGCATCATCAGGGAGGGGGAGCTGGCGGAAGCCACCTTGGGAGAGGGTAAGGAGGGTGGAGAGATGGAGACTGGGTGGGACGTGCGAATACAGGCGCGGCAGTGGGTGGGGGTGGGAGAGGATCGGGGAGACGAGCGGGTGAGGAGGATCGAGTTTGCGGGAAGTGTACAGGATCCGTATCCTTTCAAGGAAAAGGAGGAGGTGGGGGAAGGGGATGAGATCATACAGGATCCGTGTGGGGGAGGGGAGACGGATGCGATAGGTGAGGCGGAGAGCACGACATTCAAGGATTTGGAGGGATTTATAAAAGGTAGGGGGGGGCGGAGATCCAAGCTGGATGGGCATAACAAAGGATAGGGCGGATGAGGGATTTATAGGTGTGGAGGATGGTGGAGGGGTCCAGACCCCACGTACGGCCGGAGAGGAGCTTGAGGAGACTGAGTCGGGAGTGTGCCTTGGCTTGGATTGTCCGGAGGTGGGGAGTCCAGGAGAGGCGGCGGTCGAGGGTGACGCCAAGGTACTTAAGGGTGGGAGTGAGGGCGATAGGACGGCCATAGATGGTGAGATAGAAATCAAGGAGGCGGAAGGAAGGGGTGGTTTTGCCTACAATGATCGCCTGGGTTTTGGAGGGATTGACCTTGAGCAACCACTGGTTGCACCAAGCGGTGAACCGGTCAAGATGGGATTGGAGAAGGTTTTGGGAGCGCCGGAGGGTGGGGGAAAGGGCAAGGAAGGCGGTGTCATCGGCAAACTGGAGAAGGTGGACAGGGGCTGACGGCGGCGGCATGTCCGCCGTGTACAAAAGGTACAGATGGGGGGAGAGGACAGAGCCTTGGGGCACACTGGCAGAGGGGAAAAAGGTGTAGGAATCTGTGTTATGGACGGTGACATAGGAAGGACGGCGGGAGAGGAAGGAGCCGATCAGACGGACGTAGTTAATGGGAAGGGCGAAGGTTTGGAGCTTGAAGAGGAGACCGGAATGCCATATGCGGTCATAAGCACGTTCGAGGTCCAGGGAGAGGAAGATTGCGGAGCGACAGGAATTAAGCTGTTCGGAAAGGAGATGAGTGAGGTGAAGGAGAAGGTCATCGGAAGAGAAGGACGGCCGAAAGCCACACTGGGTAACGGGAAGGAGGCGGTGCTGGCGGAGATGCTGGTGGATGCGTCGGGTGAGGATAGATTCCAGGACCTTGCTGAAGACCGAGGTAAGGCTGATGGGACAGTAGGAGGAGACGGCGGACGGCGGTTTGCCAGGTTTAAGGAACATGAGGATATGGGAGGTTTTCCACAGGTCGGGGTAGTAACCGGTGGAGAGGACTACATTGTAGAGCCTGGCCAGAGTGGAAAGGAATGAGACAGGAGCTTCACAAAGGTGGCGGTAGGTGACACGACCGTGACCAGGAGCGGTGTTGCGTTTTGTGCGGAGTGTAACAATGAGATCCTGTGTAGTGATAGGGGCATTGAGTTCCGTGTGTGCAATGTTGTCCAAGTACTGGAAACCAGGAGCGAGGGGAGGGACAGAGGTGTCAGTGCGATCGCGGATATCCGGGAAGAGGGAGTAATCGAACTGGGGATCATCGGGGATGGAAAATACATCGGAGAGGTAGGAGGCAAAGTGATTGGCCTTACTAAGGGTGTCAGGGAAAGGGTGATCATCATGGAGAAGAGGATAATAGGGGGAGGGTTTAGTTCCGGTAAGGCGACGAAAGGCCGACCAGAACTTGGACGAGTTGATTGGTAGGGTAGCATTTAAACGGGTGCATGTCTGTCGCCAGTCCCGGCGTACGAATGTGTCGCTGGAGTTGCCGGTGGCGTCGTAGTGTGTCCGGGTCACGAGTGTGGAGGAAGGCATGGTAGAGACAGCGGGATTCACGAAGGAGGAGGATGGCCTGTGGGGGTAAGGTAGGACGGTGGGGGTGGACGGCGACAGTAGGGACGTGTGCCTCCACGGCATCAGACAAGGTCTGCTGGAGAAAGGAGGCGGTATGGGTGACATCGTCAGGGTGGTGGTAGGTGAAGGGGTGGCTATCGACCTGGGTGGAAAGGGTATCCCGGTAGGCATTCCAGTTGGCACGGGAATAGTCATGGACGTACTTGGGGGGAGGGTCATTACGAGGGTCGGGGTGGGGGCGACGACCGTCTGAAATGGTGAGGAGGACAGGGAGATGGTCACTACCAATAGGCTCCAGGACATCCACCGTTATGCGACCAAGGAGGTTGGGGGAGGAGAGAATAACATCGGGAGTGGTGTTGGATTCGGGACGGGTATGCTGGGGGATGGGGATGAGGTCGCCTTGAAGGGAGGAGAGGAACCGATGCCACCGCTGTAACTGGGCAGCGGAACGACTATGAATGTTGAGGTCGGCAGCGATCACGTAGGAGGAGAAGGTATGGTCGATGCGGGAGAGGAAGTCGAAGGGAATACGAGCGTTGGGGCAGACATAGATGGTGGTGCAGGTAACGGTAAGGCCGGGGAAGAAGAGACTAAGGATCAGGTTTTCGGTGGGGTCGGGAAGGAGAGGTTGGAGCCGAACGGGAATCTGGCGGTGGTGACCAATGGCAACTCCGCCACGTGCAATTGGGAGGGGATTATCGAAGCGGTGGAGGAGATAGGGTGAGGTGTGGATGGAGTGGTGGGGTTGGAGGAAGGTTTCATTGAGGAGGAAGGCATCCACGCGGTGGGTGGTAAGGGTGTGCAGGAAGAGGTTCTTGTTGGTGAGAAGGGAGCGGATATTGTTGAAAAGGATACGTTGCTGTCGCGCCATGACAGGGATTTAGACGAGGGCGTCAAGACGGGAGAAGGTGAAATGGGCCTGGTTGTTGGAGTAGGTGGCGTACATCTTGAGTTGGAAAATGGAACGGGCAGCGAGGGAGATCTGTTGGAGGGTGTGGGGGCACTGAAAGGGATGAACATTCTGAAGGACGATGGTGAGGAACCTGATGATGTCCTCAGCGGTGGGGGGGGGGGGGGGACGAAGGGAATTGCCAGGAGGGGTGGGGGCGTCCAGAGGACGGACAGGGATGGTGAGTTCAGGAGTGGTCGGAGGGGGTCGGGCTTTACACTTTTGGTAGTAGGTGGGATGGGGGAGATGGCAGGTATTGCAAGGAGGGAGGGGATTGAAGGTTAGGGCACTGCCGGAGGAAGTGCGCTTGCCTACAATGCGGGCAGGTGGGGGCCTCGCGGTAGTCAGCTGTTGGGTGTGCATTATAGCGCAGACACCTCTGGCAGCGCAGGGATTGAGGAGGGGAATGGGAGGGGTCTACCTTGTAGCGCTGGTGGGAGAGGAGGGCACCCTCCTTCAGGAGACGGTCAATGGAGGGGGCGTCCTTGGAGAAAACCCACATAAGGCGAGTGGGGCCGGCCAAGTTGAAAATGCGGTGGACCGCCCGCACCTCCAGCGTGGGATGCACCTTGAGCTCCGCCAACACCTCCTCCTCCGTGATCGACGGACTGAGTCGAGTGATCACGGCGGTCAGGGTTGGCGGGCGACACGGGGGTTGGGGTTGGCGGGTAGGAGATGGAGAAGGAGCAGGGGTGAGGGAGGCGTTGGGGCCAAAACGGGTGATGGGGAGGCGGGAGAGGATGTCAGTATGGAGGATTGGGCTGGGGGAGGAGATGAGAACAGAATCCCGTCTGGGAGTGAGGAGAGAGATGGGGGCACCAGGGAAGTGTTGGCGGAGGAGGAGGGAGAGATTCCGGGCCTCGAGAAGGGAAGGATCGGGACGGGAGAGGAGGTAGTTGTATAAAGAGGGGGGGGAGGGGAGGAGGAGGAGGAGGAGGAGGAGGAGGCAGAGGGAGCAGGGCCAGGTGGGGAGACATCCATGGCACCCTGGGGGGGGGGGGGGGGGGAAGGAGGACGGGGCGGGGCCTTTTTGCGAGCGGAGGAGGTGATGGTGCCACTAGGGCATTTTATGGCGGCAGAAGGGCGGGTGGTGACATGAGGGATAGGAGCTATAGGAAGGTGGTGGGAAGGGACAGGTCCCGGCGTAGACGCAGCAGTCAGCGCCAGAGATGGTGACGGTGAAGGCGAAGGCGACGGCGCAGGTGGCGGCGGTGATGGCAAAGGCGATGGGGAGAGCTGGGCATGGACAGTGGCCCGACGGGCCACCACCCTAGCTGGAGCGGCAGTGACAGGCTGGGGTAGTGGGGGGAAAGGATCAGATCGAGAGGAGCGGGAGGAAGAAGCTGGAGAGGGGGCGACAAAGAGCGAGGGCGAGGGGAGAGTGAGAAGAGGTGGGATGGAAGGAGGGGGGTGTGACTGGGCACACCATGTTATAGTGGTGGAGGCGGCGGAAGGGGAAGTATAAACGACGACAGGGAGAAACAAAAACGCACAGGACGAAAAAGAAAGGACACAAACTGGGGACAGACGAAGACAGACGAAGACCAGGGACGGCGACGGCGACGGCGGGTGGCAGGAACGCCGCAGCTGCCGCTGCTACTGCTGCTGCTGCCGCGGACGGGGCCGGGGCTGCTGCTGCTGCTGCTGCTGCTGCTGCTGCTGCTGGCTGGCTGGCTGGCTGGCTGGCTGGACCGCTGCTGCTGCTGCTGCTGCTGCTGCTGCTGCTGCAGGAGGACTGGCTGGCTGCTGCCAGCTGGACCGCCGCTGCAGACCGGGACCGGGACCGCTGCTGCTGCTGCTGCTGCTGGATGGCTGGACGGCTGGATGGCTGGATGGCTGGCTGGCACCTGCAATACTCCTAACGCTTCAATTAGAACCGAAAGGTCAATCAATTGGTTGGTTTGGGGGAGGAGACCAAACAGCGAGGTCAACGGTCTCATCGGGTTAGGGAAAGACGGAGAAGGAAGCCGGCCGTGCCCTTTCAAAGGAACCATCCCAACATTTGCCTGGAGTGATTTAGGGAAATCACGGAAAACCTAAATCAGGATGGCCGGACGCGGTATTGAACCGTCGTCCTCCCGAACGTGAGTCCAGTGTGCTAGCCACTGCGCCACCTCGCTCGGTAGGTCAATCGAAGGGCGGTATCCTTCCGGATTACCGCCAAAGATGCTGATAATACAGTATTCCCCGCCTCCTTTTAAACTGTCGAGCCCATACCTCACGACATCTGGAGGTCAATCCCATATTACATAGCGTGCCCGGATAATATTGGTCAGGAATTGTATGTGTTTGTTGAAAACTGCTGTTTGTTGACAGCCGTAGCAAGCGGCAAGTGTGCCACGTGGTGCGGGAAATTAAGGAAAAACAAAATATTTTAGTTTGAAGGATTCGACAGCTACGCTAAGCAAACCCGCACTGGATTATATTCATCTAGCTCTCTTCTGGCAATTAAGACTTCTTATTACTGAACGAATAAAACTAAATGTAATAGTTAAATCATGAAAGCTGGAACGATCTCCGGTGGAACGATTGAAGTCATAGAGCAAGAAATCATTGAACTCTTTCGTAGTACGGTAAATGGAAGGCAGCACAACGAATACGTGCGAAATGCTTTGTCATTAGACGTATGTTAAATGAACCAATACACCACATTCTTCGCGAAAATTTGGACATGGTGAAGCCATGTATGCACTAGCTGCCGCGATAGCTAGCTTCTGAAGAAAAAAGGAAAACAAAAGACCATTTCAATACAGAATCGGGAACTGTGTAGGCTCAGTCTGCAAGGTTTCTTGCGCATATTCGTGAACGTGGACGAAACTTGGTCCATGAGTCCAAACAACAATTAAACCCATGGAAAACAGCTTGTGATAGTTCACCGAAGAACACTACGTCCGTTTTGTCGAGCGAAAGTATGATGGCGTTATGCAGTAATTCTGATAGATAACGCCTACTAAAAAAGCAGAACCGTCACTAACACGATTGTGATTAACTGCCGCGCGGAGTGGCCGCGCGGTTGGAGGCGCCCTGTCACTGATTGCATGGCCCCTCCCGCCGGAGATTCGAGTCCTTCCTCGGGCATGGGTGTGTGTGTTGTTCTTAACATAAGTTAGTTTAAGTAGTGTGTAACTCTAGGGATCGATGGCCTCAGCAGTTTGGTCCCTTAGGAATTCACACACATTTGAACATTTTGATTAACTGCTATCTGGGTTTGAAATACGAAGTGATTTGAAACCAGCTAAGCTTGGGACACAAGAAAAGTTTTGTTGGTAAAAATGTGTCAGTTTGTATTCGAATTTACTTTTTAACAGTATGTTTGTCTTCATTTAGTCTCAAACGATTGATTGTTATCCCCTGACTTGAAAATTTGGCTCTCTAGGAGAAATGTCATGATAAAGTCTCGACCTTTTGTGAATAAGTTGAATAGATCACAAAATAAACTAAACTTAGAACTAAAAAGATCCTTTAAAAATTATGTATTGTCAGCTTTTTACCAGACTTTTTAATTTATGCCTGTATCCTGTTTCCGTGCTTTGGAAGCAGTATAATATTCATTAAAAATACAGCGCCTTGCTTACTTATCGTCCATAGCAGTGGACTGAAACAAGAAATTAGGTTCGCGTAATGTGTGCCAGCTACAGATGTTGACCTGAGATCGTACTCCTGTGGCACCACAGAGCTGCCACAGAAGTCGAGCAAACAGAACAGTGAAATCGATGTGTCCCTCGGGGCACTGAATATTTCGTTATCATGGCGTGGGACTCGCCTTCAGCGTGGGAACGTGGGCGGCAGGACAGGCGAGTGTTCCGGCGCTGCACACGCGTACGGTTTGTTGCGGCAGTTGCGAGGGAGATGACCCCGAAAGATCAATGATGTTGCCCGTGGCAGGGCGTCAATAATATCCTGTTGCGTCGGACGATCACGGTGTGTCCTATTTCAGTTCATGTTAAATGCAGGGCGGCCTTTGAGGGCGCTAATAACGCTCCCGAGGAAGGTCGCAAGAGGACAGCAGACTGAAATACCTTTGTAAGAAAGTTAACTCTTTTCGCCGAGAAACGTCACTCGCATTTGTTGGATAAAAATACTGAGTTACGATTGTCTCATAATTTTAACACGTAGTTTCAAATATAGTTGCGGCAAACACAGTATTTATTATGCATAGGCACCACCATTTCCGAACATTGTAGGACCAGGAGGGACAGGAGAAACTGGGGCACATTTACGGGGAATTCTTTTCGGAATTTTTTAAATTTTTGGTTGGATTTATCGAGTTCAAAACTGTTTAGTCTTACATCGCGGTTATTACGGTATAACCTGATATATACAGGATTTTTCCGTAAGAACGTGCAAAAATTTGACAGAACATAGAGAATGCTCCATTGAACAATTTGAGGCAGGGAACCTGGGGTCGGGGAAGCCAGCTTCAGGAGATAATTAGAATAAAATCACATTATTGTGTACTTTTTATTTACGTTAGTTAATTACAAATACCAGCACTGACACAATGAACGTACCATTTGTACTGTGTCTTACAAAATGTGTTGAAACTGACAGCCAGTGCAAGCATGACATCGGCGAACAAGATTCTGACGCACCCTGACAAATATCTCTGGTGTGTTTCGAATCATATCACAGGCAGTTACAATTGTGGCAACTAATTCCTTCTCCGTATCCACTGTGGTCCTTACACAATTGACTTTAGATACCCCCATAGAAAATAATCACGGGGATTCAGATCAGCTGATCACGCAGGCGATGAAATAGAACCTCCCCTCCCAATCCAGCGACCAGGAAATACGACAATGAGACGGTTGCGGACATCCACACTGAAGTGAGGCGGTGCACCGTCATGTTGTATCCACGTCCTCTCAGGAACAGCCAAAGGTACGTTCTCCAACAATTCAGGCAGAATTCTTTGCACGAATCTCAAGTACCGGTGGACATTCAGACGGCCAGGTAGAAAATATGGCCCAGTGAGATTGTCACCAACAATGCCAGCCCAAATGTTCACAGCAAAACGTACTTGATCGTGTGACTCTACTACAGCGTGACGGTTTTCCTCGTCCCACACTTGGCTATTCCTGCTGTTCAAAATACCATCAAGATCACGTGTCCACTATACACAGGAGGCGGCTACACGAGCAGCAGGGGCTGTGTGGCGTGGACTGGGAGGTTTTTTTAGGTTAGAGGGTATCGGGAAAACACAAGAAGGGCTTCAGTCACAAAGGGTGCAGGCTGAACACAGGATGAGCGTAGATACAGGAACCATTGGTATAACAGTTGTAAATTGTCGTAGCTGTGTTGGGAAAGTACCAGAGCTCCAAGTGCTAATAGGAAGCACCGATGCTCAAATCGTTATAGGCACTGAAAGCTGGCGAAAGACGGATATAAACTCATCCGAAATTTTTGCGAAGGACCTAACGCTGTTCCGAAAAGATAGGCTAAACACTGTTGGCGGTGGCGTGTTTGTTGCTGTCAGAAGTAGTTTCTTTAACACGTCGCGAAATTGAAGTAGATACGTCCTGTGAGTTAGTATGGGCAGAGGTCATTGTTGGCAACCGGAATAAAATAATAATTGGATTCTTTTACCGACCTCCCGTACACCCCTCGTGGTCACGCGGTAGCGTTCTCGCTTTCCGAGCACAGGGACACGGGTTCGATTCCCGGCGGGGTCAGGAATTTTTCCTGCCTCGAGATGACTGGGTGTTGTTGTGTCGTCTTCGTCATCATCATTCATTCCCATTACGGTCGGAGGAAGGCAACGGCAAACCACCTCCATTAGGACCTTGCCTAGTAAAGCGGTGCGGGTCTCCTGCATCGTTCCCCTACGCTCTGTAAAGAAGCATGGGACTTCATTTCATCACCGGCCTCCCAGCTCAGATAATACAGTTGCTGAAAGGTTCAAAGAAAACTTGAGTTTCATTTCAAACACGTACCCGACTCTTGCGATAATAGTTGGTGGTGATTTTAATTTACCCTCGATATGTTGGCGAAAATACATGTTTAATTGCGGAGGTACGCATAAAATATCATCCGAAATTGTGCTAAACGCATTCTCTGAAAATTATTTCGAGCAGTTAGTTCATGAGCCCACGCGAACAGTAAAGGGCGGTGAAAACACACTTGACCTTTTAGCAACAAATAATCATGAGTTAATAACTAGCATCAAAACCGATATAGAGATTAGTGAACACAGGGTTGTCGTAGCGAGATTGAACACTGCAATCCCCAAATCCTCGAAAAATAAGCGAAAAATATACCTATTCAAAAAAGCAGATAAAAATTCACTTAACGGCTTCCTGAGAGACAATCTCCACTCATCCCAAATTTATAATATAAGTGTAGACCAGATGTGGCTTAAATTCAATGAAATCGGCAGCAATTGAAAGATTTATACCAAATAAACTAACAAACGACGGAGCTGATTCTCCTTGGTATACAAAACGGGTTAGAACATAGTTGCAGAAACAACGAAACAAACATGCCAAATTTCAACAGACGCAAATTCCCCAAGATCGGCGACCTTATACAGAAGCTCGAAATTTAGTGCGGATTTCAATGCGAGATGCCTATAACAGTTTCCACAACGAAACTTTGTCTCGAAACCTGGCAGAAAATCCAAAGAGTTTCCGGTCGTATGTGAAGTATGTTAGCGGCAAGAAACAATCAATGCTTTCTCTGTGCGATAACAATGGAGATACTATCGAAGACAGTGCTGCCAAACCAGTTACTAAACACAGCCTTCCGAAATGCCTTCACAAAAGAAGATGAAGTAAATATTCCAGAATTCGAATCGAGAACAGCTGCCAACATGAGTAACGTAGATGTAAATATCCTCGGAGTAGTGAAGCAACGCAAATCACTTAATAAAAGCAAGTCTTCTCGCCCAGACTGTATACCAATTAGGTTCCTTTCCGAGTATGCTGCTGCATTATTAGCTCCATACTTAACAATCATATACAACCGTTCACTCGACGAAAGATCCGTACTCAAAGACTGGAAAGTTGCACAGGTCACACCAGTATTCAAGAAAGGTACAGTAGTAGGAGTAAACCACTAATTTACAGGCTCATATCGTTAACGTCGATTATTGTTGTTGTGGTCTTCAGTCCTGAGACTGGTTTGATGCAGCTCTCCATGCCACTATATCCTGTGCAACCTTCTTCATCTCCCAGTACCTACTGCAGCCTACATCCTTCTGAATCTGCTTAGTGTATTCATCTCTTGGTCTCCCTCTACGATTTTTACCCTCCACGCTGCCCTCCAATACTAAATTGGTGATCCCTTGATGCCTCATAACATGTCCTACCAACCGATCCCTTCTTCTTGTCAAGTTGTGCCACAAACTCATCTTCTCCCGAATTCTATTCAATACCTTCACATTAGTTATGTGATCTACCCATCTAATCTTCAGCATTCTTCTGTAGCACCACATTTCGAAAGCTTCTATTCTCTTCTTCTCTAAACTATTTATCATCCATGTTTAACTTCCAAACATGGCTACACTCCACACAAATACTTTCAGAAACGACTTCCTGACAATTAAATCTATACTCGATGTTAACAAATTTCTCTTCTTCAGAAACTCTTTCCTTGCCATTGCCAGTCTACATTTTATATCCTCTCTACTTCGACAATCATCAGTTATTTTGCTCCCCAAATAGCAAAACTCCTTTACTACTTTAAGTGTCTCATTTCCTAATCTAATTCCCTCAGCATCACCCGACTTAATTCGACTACATTCCATTATCCTCGTTTTGCTTTTGTTGATGTTCATCTTATATCCTCCCTTCAAGACACTGTCCATTCCGTTCAACTGCTCTTCCGAGTCCTTTGCTGCCTCTGACAGAATTACAATGTCATCGGCGAACCTCAAAGTTTTTATTTCTTCTTCATGGATTTTCATACTTACTCCGAATTTTTCTTTTGTTTCCTTTACTGCTTGCTCAATATACAGATTGAGCAACATCGGGGAGAGGCTACAACCCTGTCTCACTCCCTTCCCAACCACTGCTTCCCCTTGATGTCCCTCGACTCATATAACTGCCATCTGGTTTTTGTACAAATTGTAAATAGCTTTTCGCTTCCTGTATTTTGCCCCTGCCACCTTCAGAATTTGAAAGAGAGTATTCCAGTCAACATTGTCAAAAGCTTTCTCCAAGTCTACAAGTGCTAGAAACGTAGGTTTGCCTTTTCTTAATCTAGTTTCTAAGATAAGTCGTAGGGTCAGTATGGCCTCACGTGTTCCCATATTTCTACGAAATCCAAACTGATCTTCCCCGAGGTCGGCTTCTACCAGTTTTTCCATTCGTCTGTAAAGAATTCGCGTTAGTATTTTGCAGCCGTGACTTATTCAACTGATAGTTCGGTAATTTTAACATCTGTCAAAGCCTGCTTTCTTTGGGATTGGAATCATTATATTCTTCTTGAAGTCTGAGGGTATTTCGCCTGTATCATACATCTTGCTCACCAGTTGGTAGAGTTTTGTCAGGACTGGCTCTCCCAAGGCCGTCAGTCGTTCCAATGGTATGTTGTCTACTCCTGGGGCCTTGTTTCGACTTAGGTCTGTCACTGCTCTATCAAATTCTTCACGCAGTATCAAGTCTTCCATTTCATCTTCATCTACATCCTCTTCCCTTTCTATAACATTGCCCTCAAGTACATCGCCCTTGTATAGTCCCTCTATATACTCCTTCCACCTTTCTGCTTTCCCTTCTTTGCTTAGGACTGGGTTTCCATCTGAGCTCTTGATATTCATACAAGTGGTTCTCTTTTCTCCAAAGGTCTCTTTAATTTCCCTGTAGGCACTATCTATCTTACCCCTAGTGAGATAACCCTCCACATCCTTAGATTTGTCCTCTAGCCATGCCTGCTTAGCCATTTTGCACTTCCTGTCGATCTCATTTTTGAGACGTTTGTATTCCTTTTTGCCTGCTTCATTTACTGCATTTTTATATTTTCTCCTTTCATCAATTAAATTCAGTATTGCTTCTGTCACCCAAGAATTTCTACTAGCCCTCGTCTTTTTACCTACTTGATCCTCTGCTACCTTCACTACTTCATCCCTCAAAGCTACCCATTCTTCTTCTACTGTATTTCTTTCCCCCATTGTCAATTGTTACCTTATGCTCTCCCTGAAACTCTGTACAACCTCTGGTTTAGTCAGTTTATCCAGGTCCCATCTACTTAAATTCCCACACTTTTGCAGTTTCTTCAGTTTTAATCTACAGTTAATAACCAACAGATTGTGGTCAGAGTCACATCTGCCCCTGGAAATGTCTTACAATTTAAAACCTGGGTCCTAAATCTCTGTCTTACCATTATATAATCTATCTTAAACCTGTCAGTATCTCCAGGCTTCTTCCATGTATACAACCTCCTTTTATGATTTTTGAACCAAGTGTTAGCTGTGATTAAGTTGTTCTCTGTGCAAAAAACGTCGATATGCAGCAGGATTTTAGAACAAATATTGTGTTCGAACATTATGAATTACCTCGAAGGAAACGGTCTATTGACACAAAGTCGACATGGGTTTAGAAAACATCGCTCCTGTGAAACACAACTAGCTCTTTATTTACATGAAGTGCTGAGTGCTATTGTCAAGGGATTTCAGATCGATTCCGTATTCCTGGATTTCCGGAAGGCTATTGACGCTGTACCACATAAGCGGCCCGTATTGAAATTGCGTGCTTATGTAATATCGTCTCAGTTATGTGACTGGATTTGCGATTTCCTGTCAGAGAGGTCACAGTTCGTAATAATTGACGGAAAGTCATCGAGTAAAACAGAAGTGATTTCAAGCGTTCCCAAGGTAGTGCTATAGGCCCTTTGCTGTTCATTGTCCATATAAACGATGTGGGAGACAATCTGAGCAGCCATATTCGGTTGTTTGCGGATGACGCTGTCGTTTATCGACTAACAAAGCCATCAGAAGATCAAAAGAAACTGCAAAACGATTTCGGAAAAATATCTGAATCGTGCGAAAAGTGGCAGTTGACCCTAAATAATGAAAATTGTGAGGTCATCCACATGAGTGCTAAAAGGAACTCGTTAAACTACAGTTACACGATAAATCAGTCTAATCTAAAAACCGTAAATTCAACTAAATACCTAGGTATAACAATTACGAACAACTTAAATTAGAAAGAACACACACACTACTGGCCATTAAAATTGATACACCAAGAAGAAATGCAGATGATAAACGGGTATTCATTCAACAAATATATTATACTAGAACTGACATGTGGTTACATTTTCACGCAATTTGGGTGCATAGATCCTGAGAAATCAGTACCCAGAACAACCACCTCTGGCCGTAACAACGACCTTGATACGCCTGGGAATTGAGTCAAACAGAGCTTGGATGGAGTGTACAGGTACAGCTGTCCATACAGCTTCAACACGATACCACAGTTCATCAAGAGTAGTGACTGGCGTATTGTGACGAGCCAGTTGCTCGGCCGCCATTGACCAGACGTTTTCAATTGGTGAGAGATCTTGAGAATGTGCTGGCCAGGGCAGCAGTCGAACATTTTCTGTATCGAGAAAGGCCGACACAGGACCTGCAACATGCGGTCGTGCATTGTCCTGCTGAAATGTTTGGTTTCACAGGGATCGAATGAAGGGTAGAGCCACGGGTCGTAACACATCTGAAATTTAACGTCCACTGTTCAAAGTGCCGTCAATGCGAACAAGAGGTGACCGAGACGTGTAACCAATGGCACCCCATACCATCACGCTGGGTGATACGCCAGTATGGCGATGACGAATACACGCTTCCAATGTGCGTTCACCGCAATGTCGTCAAACACGGATGCGACCATCATGATGCTGTAAATAGAACCTGGATTCATTTGAAGAAATGACGTTTTGCCATTCGTGCACCCAGGTTCGTCGTTGAGTACACCATCGAAGGCTCTCCTGTCTGTGATGCAGCGTCAAGGGTAACCGCAGTCATGGCCTCAGAGCTGATAGTCCATGCTGCTGCAAACGTCGTCGAACTGTTCGTGCAGATGGTTGTTGTCTTGCAAACGTCCCCATCTGTAGACTCAGGGATCGAGACGTGGCTGCACGATCCGTTACAGCCATGCGGACAAGATGCCTGTCATCTCGACTGCTAGATATACGATGCCGTTGGGATCCAGCAAGGCGTTCCATATTACCCTCTGAACTCACCGATTCCAGATTCTGCTAACAGTCATTGGATCTCGACCAACGCGAGCGGCATTGTCTCGATACGATAAACCGCAATAGCGATAGGCTACAAGCCGACCTTTACCAAAGTCGGAAACGTGATGGTACGCATTTCTCCTCCTTACACGAGGCATCACAACAACGTTTCACCAGGCAACGCCGGTCAACTGCTGTTTGTGTATGAGAAATCGGTTGGAAACTTTCCTCATGTCAGCACGTTGTAGGTGTCTCCACCGGCGCCACCCTTGTGTGAATGCTGTGAAAAGCTAATCATTTGCATATCACAGCATCATCTTCCTGTCGCTTAAATTTCGCGTCTGTAGCACGTCATCTTCGTGGTGTAGGAATTTTAATGGCCAGTAGTGTAGAAAATGTTGTGGGGGAAGGCTAACCAAAGGCTGTGTTCTATTTGCAGGACACTTAGAAAATGTAAGAGACCTACTAAGGAGACTGCCTACACTACGCTTCTCCGTCCTCTTTTAGAATACTGCTGCGCGGTGTGGGATCCTTACCAGATAGGACTGACAGAGTACATCGAAAAAGTTCAAAGAAAGGCAGCACGTTTTGTATTATCGCTAAATGTGGGAGAGAGTGTCACAGAAATGATACAGGGTTTGGGCTGGAAATCGTTAAAAGAAAGGCGTTTTTCGTTGCGACACATCTTCTCACGAAATTCCAATCACCAACTTTCTCCTCCGAATGCGAAAATATTTTGTTGACACCGACCTACATAGGGAGGAACGATCACAACGATAAAATAAGGGAAATCAGAGCTCGTACGGAAAGATATAGGTATTCTTTCTTTCCGCGCGCTATACGAAATTTGAATAATAGAGAATTGTGAAGGTGGTTCGATGAACCCTTTGCCAGGCACTTAAATGTGATTTGCAGAGTATCCATGTAAATGTAGATCAAATGGGCCTCGTCAGTAAACAGAACGATTCGAAGGAAATCTGGTCGATCAATCCATCGTCGGAGCAGCCACTGACACATTGCGATCCTTGGTACAAAGTCAGTCACAAGCATTGCATGGATTCGTTGTGGGTGATATGGATGTAATTGTTGTGCGTGGAGTACTGGCGACACGCTCGTATGTGTAGTGCCAATTTCACGTGCAGAACGACGAGTACTAGTAGTGGGGTCTGCTGCGACATGTTCCAGCACCTCCTCTTCAAATCGGGTGTGAGAGTGGTCCTCAAGCTGCCAGGTCTTTTCTTTCTTCTTTCCAATGAACCACTCTCCCGCATTCGTCGATGGAGAGAAATAAGCACTCGTCGTGACGCATGATGTCTGTCTGAAAATCGTTCCTTTCAGCAACGAGGGCATTGCAACATACTTCCCCATACACAAAGTGCATGTCAGTTAGTTCTCTGGAATTACAGAGAATTACTGTGAAGGTGGTTTGATGAACCCTCTGCCAGGCACTTAAATGCGATTTACATTGTATCCATGTAAATGTAGATGTAGATTGGTTCAGTTGAACCAGAGGACCCACTCAGTTCCATGCAAACGTAACCCACACAATTACGGAGCCACCACCAGCTTGCACAGTGCCTTGTTAGCAACTTAGGTCCGTGGCTACTTGGGGTCTGCGCTACGCTGGAGTCCTACTGTCAGTTCTTACCAACTGAAATCGGGACTCATCCGACCAGGTCATACACTCCTGGAAATTGAAATAAGAACACCGTGAATTCATTGTCCCAGGAAGGGGAAACTTTATTGACACATTCCTGGGGTCAGATACATCACATGATCACACTGACAGAACCACAGGCACATAGACACAGGCAACAGAGCATGCACAATGTCGGCACTAGTACAGTGTATATCCACCTTTCGCAGCAATGCAGGCTGCTATTCTCCCATGGAGACGATCGTAGAGATGCTGGATGTAGTCCTGTGGAACGGCTTGCCATGCCATTTCCACCTGGCGCCTCAGTTGGACCAGCGTTCGTGCTGGACGTGCAGACCGCGTGAGACGACGCTTCATCCAGTCCCAAACATGCTCAATGGGGGACAGATCCGGAGATCTTGCTGGCCAGGGTAGATGACTTACACCTTCTAGAGCACGTTGGGTGGCACGGGATACATGCGGACGTGCATTGTCCTGTTGGAACAGCAAGTTCCCTTGCCAGTCTAGGAATGGTAGAACGATGGGTTCGATGACGGTTTGGATGTACCGTGCACTATTCAGTGTCCCCTCGACGATCACCAGTGGTGTACGGCCAGTGTAGGAGATCGCTCCCCACACCATGATGCCGGGTGTTGGCCCTGTGTGCCTCGATCGTATGCAGTCCTGATTGTGGCGCTCACCTGCACGGCGCCAAACACGCATACGACCATCATTGGCACCAAGGCAGAAGCGACTCTCATCGCTGAAGACGACACGTCTCCATTCGTCCCTCCATTCACGCCTGTCGCGACACCACTGGAGGCGGGCTGCACGATGTTGGGGCGTGAGCGGAAGACGGCCTAACGGTGTGCGGGACTGTAGCCCAGCTTCATGGAGACGGTAGTGAATGGTCCTCGCCGATACCCCAGGAGCAACAGTGTCCCTAATTTGCTGGGAAGTGGCGGTGCGGTCCCCTACGGCACTGCGTAGGATCCTACGGTCTTGGCGTGCATCCGTGCGTCGCTGCGGTTCGGTCCCAGGTCGACGGGCACGTGCACCTTCCGCCGACCACTGGCGACAACATCGATGTACTGTGGAGACCTCACGCCCCACGTGTTGAGCAATTCGGCGGCACGTCCACCCGGCCTCCCGCATGCCCACTATACGCCCTCGCTCAAAGTCCGTCAACTGTACATACGGTTCACGTCCACGCTGTCGCGGCATGCTACCAGTGTTAAAGACTGCGATGGAGCTCCGTATGCCACGGCAAACTGGCTGACACTGACGGCGGCGGTGCACAAATGCTGCGCAGCTAGCGCCATTCGACGGCCAGCATCACGGTTCCTGGTGTGTCCGCTGTGCCGTGCGTGTGATCATTGCTTGTACAGCCCTCTCGCAGTGTCCGGAGCAAGTATGGTGGGTCTGACACACCGGTGTCAATGTGTTCTTTTTTCCATTTCCAGGAGTGTAGTTTTCCAGTTGTCTAACGTCCAACCGATGTGATCATGCGCCCAGGTAAGGTGGTGCAGCCGATGTCGTGCTGTTAGCAACGGCACTCGAGTCGGTCGTCTGCTGCCAAAGCCCATTAACGCCCGCCAGGTTAGCCGTGCGACCATAGTGGTTACACTCGTCTGGTGTGAGATGTTCCCGGAGAGGGGGGGGGGGGGGGGGAGGTCCACCGGGGGCCGAAACGCACAATAACCCTGAAAGGGTGGTTCAGTGTGGGGCGGCGGAGGGGTGAAGTCGACTGCAGTAGTCGTCGTGGGGTTTACAACAGTATGACACAGGCTATATTTTCTGTAAGTGTTCTCATGAGGCAAAAAAATCTGTTCTTATCAACTTACTATCTGTTATGTTCTGCTACACAGGACTAGAATATTTAACTCATTTTTGGCTCATGACAGAGCGCTAAGAGCGTCTTCTACCTCCCTCCAGGGTGCCTCCTCACTTTCAAACTGTGGTCTGATGCCATGTCACCTCCAAAGTCTCTTACGGTAGCCACACAGAAAAGTTGTAAATATCAGATCAATACTACCTATCACTTTATAATTTCGGTAACATAGCTTATTTTCTTTATTACGGTGGTCATTTCTCCATTCGTTAAAAGATCTCACCGCAACAAAAATCGCCTGACTACCTCGCCAACTTGCGAACCATATACATAGTACTCTCTCCCTTGCTTCCACCCACCTGGTCAGTGATATCAAATTGATCATGTGGGTCCCATCGTATGGTGGGTATTTTTTTCTGTAGTTGTATTACACTCGCCAGGTATCCTTTGCAGACGATTCTGTGAATGTTTCTGCGGGGCTTCCCACAGCTTAGGTACTCACTTCCTCTGTGACCAAAATGGGTGGTAACTGTAGTCAGCCGGCCGGAATGGCTGAGCGGTTCTAGGCGCTACAGTCTGGAGCCGCGCGACCGCTGCGGTCGCAGGTTCGAATCCTGCCTCGGGCATGGATGTGTGTGATGTCCTTAGGTTAGTTAGGTTTAAGTAGTTCTAAGTTCTAGGGGACTCATGACCTCTGAAGTTAAGTCCCATAGTATTCAGAACCATTAGAATTGTCGTCAAATATCTGAACACATCCAACACTAATTACGTTCTGTCTGTCTGTTGCCTTGTTATGCTGGTGGAAATAAGTCACTAAGAATTCCGGTTTACTGCTCCCGAACTAATCCTGCTCAGCCCTGTCGTTCTATGGAGGCAGAGAATTTTTCACCCTCTTCTCCACCTCTGCCTTGCCTCTGCCCCCGTCCCCGCCCGTGAACAGCAGCCACCGCCAAACGTATGAGTCTGTAGACCCGGGTTTCCATAAGAATAAAACCCTGTAGAAGCATTCCTACTGGCTCCCGTCAAATTAGTAGGTGAATGTTTGGAGAACTCAAATGGGAATCGCTTCAATGAATGCGATGTTCTTTTCGGAGAGCGCTATTGGGAACCATCATTGGAAGCTGACTGCAGAAGGATTGTATTTCCGCCAGCATTCATTTCGCGTAAGGACCACGAATGTAAGATACGAGAAATTAACGCCCATATGGAGACATACAGATAGTCTTTTTCTCCCTCGGTCTATTTTCGAATGTAGTAGGTTGCTATGGGTTTATTTGTTGATTGTAAATTTTATTTGTAGTTTCCTGTTGCTATTTGAGTTTACATGCTGTAATTTTCTCATTTGTAGATAGTAAGTGGAGCTGTGAACGCTAGAAAATGGTCTGACAAATGGAGAATTCCGAACATTTCCAACATACTCTTCTATATGAGTTCAATACACGGGTGACAGTGGCGGGGACCAGCCACATATATATTTGTGACGTGTATGGGAATAGTACCACTGGACAGAGCACGGCAAGAAAATAGTTTTCTCATTTTAAGGAGGATCGTTTCGAATGTAGTGGATATCCATGTTCTGGAAGACCTTCAGGTGTGATGAAGATCGTTTAAACGCATTAATTAACAATGATCCTCCTCAGTGTACTCGAGAACTGACAAATGTGATGAACGGTGATCAGTCCACCATTGTGCGACATTTCCCTGCAATGGGGATGGTTAAATAAAATGGGTGTATAGGTTCCACGGCAGGCTCTGGGCTAAAATCAAAAAAATCAGTGGGGGGGGGGGGGGGGGGCTATATATACATATCGGCTTGCTCATCATCAATTGACTCGTGAACAACACCAACCATTCCTATCCTGTATCGATACTAGTGACAAGAAATGGAGTCTTTATGTTAACATAAGGATAGGTAAGGTATGGTTGAGCACAAACAGAGTAGCAACTCCCCGGATAAAGATCTGCGCACATCCACAAACGAGAATGTTACGCATCTGGTGGAACAGCGACGATGTGGTGTCCTACGAATTGCTTCTCCGAGGAGTAACCATCATTGCTGACATATTGTCAACAGCTGAGACGTCTTGCAGACGCAACAAGAACAACGACCGTGAAGACTGTGTGAAATGATACCACTGCACTATAACGCACGCCTGCATTGTACTACACTGACAAAAGACACTATAAAGAAGTTTGGTAGGGAAGTCATTCAAAAATTCAAATGGCTCTAAGCACTATGGGACTTAACATCTGAGGTCATCAGTCCCCTAGACTTAGAACTACTTAAACCTCACTAACCTAAGGACATCACATATATCCATGCCCAAGGCAGGATTCGAACCTGCGACCGTAGCAGCAGCGCGGTTCCGGACTGAAGCGCCTAGAACCGCTCGGCCACAGTGGCCGGCTTGGGACGTCATTCCCCACCCACCTTATTCAGCTGATCATAGCTCTCAGATTTTCACCTTTTCCTCTCTCTATCAAACGACCTTCGAGGCACTTCTTTTCCCGACGCAAATACGCTGCGAACATGGCTCGACGGGTTCTCTGCCTCAAGTCCACGTGATTTCTACAGTCGCGGAATCGAAACGTTAACCAACGTTGGCAGACTGTTATAAATAGTGAAGGAGAATGTACTGGGAAAAAGCTACGAACTCTTACATCAATGTAATAACTACGAAAAAAAAATCTGAGTAGGAGTGCTACCAATCCTCCTGTGTGCATCACATTGGTAAGGTTGGCCTATGGTTCCCTTCAAACATAGGCAGAAATGGCGTACAGCTACATTCCTTCCACACGTTGACCATACTGGATATGATAAATACATATCCTACACTGATGGTGGGCGAGATCTGCCTGTGGTCTTACGCAGAATAAAAATACATGTAACATCAAATAACTCTTGCAACATTAGTCTCCAACGTTGTTATAAGACTCGTAAATTGGTACTGAAATAATCCAAATGTATATACTTGTCCCCACCGCCCAGATGAGACTGAGCAATAGTCAAGGTGCAGCAAAAAATGAACTATTTCTACTTACCAAACCATTTACGTACAGAGGTCACGAAACCTCTGCCGGTGTACGATAAAATGCGGCCGTAGAGAGTTGCAGCGTTCACTATCGTCTGTCCATTCTCACTTAACGATATTCCAAAGACACACGTGTAAGGAAAAATGGAACCAAGCAACTGCAGACAAGGAGCCGCGCGTCTCTGCAAGAGCTACAGTCAGTGCTACCGACGCTGATGCCGCCCGCCGCCAATGCCACCAGTTGCCGCCGCCGCTGCCATCTCTGCCTGCCTCCGACTCCACTGCCAATCCTGGGAATACTGGTCGGGCTCCGACAGCGCAACATCTATCCTTACTTGCGTATAATCGGCCACTACCCCACAGGAGTTCCACCATGCCTACAGTTCACAGCTCAAATGGTTCAAATGGCTCTAAGCACTATGGGACTTAACATGTGAGGTCATCAGTTCCCTAAACTTACAACTACATAAATCTAACTAACCTAAGAACATCACACACTTCCATTCCCGAGGCAGGATTTGAAACTGCGACCGTAGCAGCTGCGTGGTTCCCGACTGACGCGCCTAGAACCGCTCGGTCACCACGGCCGGCAATCCGCAGCTCATTGGCTCCAAGCAACTGTGGGAAATCTTCCTATGCGTCAGTTATTTCCCGCCCCGTGTGTTGCTGGCAGTAACAGCCAAGTAACCACAGCAACAAAAGCTTTTTACTGAAGATGATTATTCATAATAGTTGCTAAAATCTTCTAAATGTGATTGGACTTGAAATTCAACTGTCTTCTGATTGGTTTGATGCGACCCGCCACGAAATTCTCTTCTGTGACAACCTTTTCGTCTCAGAGCGAAATTGAAGTAGATAGTTCATGTGAAATAGTATGAGTAGAGGTTATACTTGACAATCGGACTAAACTATTAATTGGATCGTTTTACCGACCCTCTGACTCAGAAGACATAGTTGCTGAACAGTTCAAAGAAAACTTGAGTCTCATTTCAAATAAAATAAAATAATAAATACAATTATAGTCGGTGGTGACTTCAATCTACCCTCGCTATGCTGGAAAAATTACACGTTTAAAGCTGGCGGCAGGCATAAAACATCATCCGAAATTGTACTGAATGCTTTCTCAGAAAATTATTTTGAACAATTAGTTCATGAACCCACTCGAAGCGTAAATGGTTGCGAAAGCATTCTTGACCTTTTAGCAACAAATAATCCTGGCCAAATAGTGAGTGTTGTGACGGATACAGGGATTAGCGACCACAAGGCAGTTGCTGCTAGGCTGAATACCGTAACACCTACAACCATCAAAAAGAAACGCAAAGTATATCTATTTAAGAAAAGCCGATAAAAATGCTCTTAACGCCTTTTTAAGAGACAGTCTTCACTCCTTCCTATCTGATCATGTAAGTGTAGAAAAGATGTGAGATGTTTTCAAAGAGATAGTATCAACACCAATGGAAAGATATATACCACATAAATTAATAAGTGATGGTACTGATCCCCCATGGTACACAAAACGGGTCAGATCGTTGTTACAGAAGCAACGAAAAAAGCATGCCAAATTTAAAAGAACGCAAAATTCCCGAGATTGGCAAAGTTTTACAGAACTTCGAAATATAGCGCGTTCTTCAGTGCGAGATGCCTTTAATAATTTCCACAACGAAATTCTGTCTCGAAATCTGGCAGAAAACCCAAAGAGATTCTGGTCATACGTACAGCACACCAGCGGCAACCGCAATCAATACCTCCACTGCGCGATAACAACGGTGAAGTCACTGATGACAGTGCCACTAAAGCAGAGTTATTAAACACGGTTTTCCGAAACTCCTTCACCAAAGAAGATGAAGTAAATATTCCTGAATTCCAATCAAGAACAACTGCCAAGATGAGAAACATAGAAGTAGATACCCTCGGTGTAACAAAGCAGCTTAACTCACTTGATAAATGCAAGGCTTCCGGTCCAGATTGTATACCAGTCAGGTTCCTCTCAGAGTATGCTGATGAAATAACTTCATATTTAGCAATTATATACAACTACTCGCTCACAGAAAGATCCGTACCTAAAGACTGGAAAACTGCTCATGTCACACCAATACCCAAAAAGGAAAGTTGGAGTAATCCGCTGAATGACAGGCCTATATCACTAACGTCGATTTACAGTAGGGGTTTAGACTATATGCTGTATTCGAACATTATGAAGTACCTCGAAGAAAACGATTTATTGACATATAGTCAGCACGGATTCAGAAAATATCGTTCTTGTGAAACACAACTAGCTCTTTATACTCATGAAGTAATAAGTGCTATCGACAGGGGATGTCAAATTGATTCCATATTTTTAGATTTCCAGAAGGCTTTCGACACCGTTCCTCACAAGCGTCTTCTAACCAAACTGCGTGCCTACGGAGTATCGCCTCAGTTGTGCGACTGGATTCGTGATTTCCTGTCAGAAAGGTCACAGTTCGTAGTAATAGACGCATCGAGTAAAACAGAAGTAATATCCGGCGTTCCCCAAGGAAGTGCTATAGGTCCTCTATTGTTCCTTATCTATATTAACGACATAGGAGACAATCTGAGTAGCCGTCTTAGATTGTTTGCAGATGATGCTGTCATTTACCATCTTGTAAAGTCATCAGATGATCGAAACGACTTGCAAAATGCTTTAGATAAGATATCTGTATGGTGCGAAAAGTGGCAATTGACCCTGACTAAAGTAAAGTGTGCAGTTATTCACATGAGTACTAAAAGAAATCAGTTAAATTTCGATTACGTGATAAGTCACACAAATCTGAGGGCTGTAAATTCAACTAAATACTTAGGGATTACTGTTACAAATAACCTAAATTAGAACGATCACATAGATAATATTGTGGGTAGAGCCAACAAAAGACTGCGATTCATTGGCAGAACACTTAGAAGGTGCAACAGGTTTACCAAAGAGATTGCTTACACTACGCTTGTCCGCCCTATTCTGGAGTATTTAGGTGCAGTGTGGGACCCGCATCAGGTGGGACTGACGGATGACATCGAAAAAGTACAAAGAAGGGCAGCTCGTTTTGTATTATCGCGAAATAGGGGAGATAGTGTCACAGACATGATACGTGAATTGGAGTGGGAATCATTAAAACAAATTTGTTTTTCGTTGCGACGGGATCTTCTCATGAAATTTCAATCACCAGTTTTCTCCTCCTATAGCGAAAACATTCTGTTGGCACCCACCTACATAGGGAGAAATGATCATCACAATAAAATAAGAGAAATCAGGGCTGTCACAGAAAAATGTAAGTGCTCGTTTTTTCCGCGTGCCGCTCGATAGTGGAACAATAGAGAGACAGCATGATGGTGGTTCATTGAACCCTCTGACAGGCACTTTATTGTGAATAGCAGAGTAATCACGTAGAGGTAGATGTAGAGAGTAGCCGTTGCAACCTACGTTCTAAATTATTTGTTGGATATATTCCAATCGCTATCTTCCTCTGCAGTTAGTATCCTCTGGAGCTCCCTCTGGTACCAAGGACGTTATTCTCCGATGTGTTAACAGAAGTCCTATCATCTTGTCTCTTCTTTTTGTCAGTGTTTTTCATTTATTTCTTTCCTCGCTGATTCTGCGGAGAACCTCCTCATTCCTTGCTTTATCAGTCCACCCAATTTTCAACATTCTTCTGTAGCACCATATCTCAAATGCTTCGGTTCTATTCTGTTCCGGTTTTCCCACAATCCACATTCCACTAACATACAATGGTGTGCTGCAAACGTACTTTCCCAGTAATTTATTCCTCGTATTAAGGCCTATGTTTGATACCAGTAGATTTCTCTTGGCCAGGAATGCCCTTTTTCCAGTGCTAGTCTGCTTCTTACGTCCCCTTGCTTCGTGCAGCATGGGTTATTTTGCTGCCTAGGTAGCATAACTCCGTAACTTCATCTACTTCGTGATCCCCAGTTCTGATGTAAGTTTCTCACTGTTGTCATTACTTTCATCTTTCTTCGATTTAGTCTCAATTCATATTCTGTCTTCATTAGACTGATCATTCTTTTCGAGATATTCTGAAATTCTCCACTTCCACTGAGAGTAGCAATGTCATCAGAGAACCTTATCATCTATTTCCTTTCATCTTGACTTTAAATCCCATTCTTGAATCTTTCTCTGATTTCCGTCATTGCTTCTTCGATGTAGATATTAATAGTAGAGGCGAAAGGCTATATTCCTGTCTCACTCCCTTTTTAATCTGAGCACTTAGTTCTTGGTCTTCCAGTCTTATTGTTCGCTCTTGGTTCTTGTGCATATTATGTATCATTCATCTTCCCCTACATCTTACCCCTATTTTCCTCACAATTTTGAACATCTTGCACCATATTACACTGTCGAATGTTTTTACCGGGTCAAAAAATCCTATGAACGGTTCTTGATTTTATTTTTAGTTTTGTTTCCATCATCAACCCTAATGTCAGAGCTGCCTCTGGTGCATTTACCTTTCCAAACTGACCGTCATCTAAGAGATCCTCATTTTTTCCCATTCTTCTGCATTTTGTTCTCGTCAGCGACTTGGATCCATGAGCAGTTAAGGGGACTGTGCGACAGTTCTCGCGCTTGTAGTCTCTTGCATTCTACGGAATTGTGTGATTGATGTTTTGCTGAAAGTCTAACGGTGTACTGCCAGTTTTATACATTCAACACACCAGCGCGACGCTCCATGATTTCAGAAATTCTGTTGGAGTGTTATCTGTACCTCCTGCCTCATCCGATCTTTTCCAAAGCTCTTTCAAATTTTGATTCTGATACTGGATCCCCTATCCCTTCTCTGTCGAGTCCTGTTTCTTCTTCTGTCACGTCATCAGACAAGTCCTCCACCTCATAGAGACATTCAGTGTACTCTTCTCACCTAACCCCTCTCTGCACTGGATTTAGCTTTTAATATCACTGAAGGTTGTTTTGACTTCTGTATATGCTGAGTCAGTTCTTCCGACAGTCATTTATTTTTCGATTTCTTCTCATTTTCCCTGCAACAATTTCGCCTTAGCTTCCCTGAAATTCCTCTTTTGTTACTGAGTGACTTGTATTTCGGTATTCTTGAATTACCCTACACATTTTTGTACTTCCTACCTTCGTCGATCAGCTCAAGTATTTCTTGTGTTATCCATGGTTTATTCGCAGTTACCTTCCTTGTTTCTATGTTTTTCTTTCCAACTTTTGTTATTGCCCTTTTTAGAGATGTCCATTCCCATTTTTTTCTCTTCAACTGAAGTACCTACTGAGCTATGCATTATCGCAGTACCTATAGTCTGAGAGAACTTCAAGCATCCCTCTTAATTCATTACTTCTTTGTACATTAATTCTTCCTGACTAGTCTCTCACACTTTAAACACTATAGACATAATAAGTTATAACTTTTTTGTTTCTTTAATTACTTCTTTATCTGTTCTTATCATGCCGCAATACCACATTCAACCATATATCTTTTCCCTTTATTTCATACTCCATAATTCGTAATATAATTTATCTGACTTGTCCTGTATTATGTACCTCCTGTTCTATAAATTATTTATGAATCAATGAAATACAATTTACAATGAATGGACAGAGCATAAGTTAATCCTTTCCTGCTTGATGTGACGTGCATGTCGCACTAATATAATACGCACTTTTGAGCATTGAGACATCTGTATTCTAGTAGCAGCTTGTGGATCTTCTTGAAGAATAATGTGAACCATCGTCTGGATTCACAGGATCGTTCGTAAGTCCTTCTGGAGTTTAAGAAGACGTCCGTGCATAAAATTACAAGAAGGAATTACAGCAAAATGACACATAGCAGCAGAGAATGTTTAAGGTCTAAGCTACACAAGCCGCCGCTGGCGGCGCCAAACTGAAAGGGGCACCCTATGCACCACAACTGTAAGATTTCTATACAGGATTTATTACAGTTAATAAGGGCCTCTTGGGCACCAAGCCGAGAGGGACATTAAGGGAGCCCTAATGCAAGATTTGTGTTCGAATACAGTGCATACCACAATAGTATAGGAAATTGACAAAGCTCGAAGTGTGCGATGGAATAGGGGGAATGGGCGCCAAATGATAACTCATTTGTGTCGTAAAATATTCTCGAACCGCCCTTCATATTAGTGCATCGAGCATCTCTAAGTTTATATGCGATATTTCATGTTTTTCATTGTCATGAAAATAAATACTTTTTAGTAGTGATTTGTCACTCTTTTCCTGTATTTACCATCCTTATAAAGTACCTCTACCAAAAAAAGTTTAACTTTGAAAATCTTAGGTTTAAATGAAAATGTGGGACTAGTTAGCTCCGAGGGACATCTGTGTCCCACCACACTGATTTTCAAAATCCGTCAATTTAAAGTTCCTTGTTTGTAAAATGTAATATTTATCATGGGGGAAGATACTTTTTGATCATTTGTTATTGAAATACGCGTAAAATGAATTTGAGCCAAAAAAAGATAAAGATAGATTTTAAAAAGTGAAGCTATTAATAGTACTCAGGAGCGGCCAGCAAACATTGAAAACGTGACAGTCAAAAATTTCAAAACCGAACTTGGAAAAAAGTTTTACTATTTAAGAAACTTCATTTCTGAAGACAATGAATGTGCTCCTGAAATTAAGAAGTGTAATGCTTGCTAAAAATGCTGTCCAGGACAAGAGAAATATCTTAACGAATGATGGTACGTGTATGAAAATCAGTACAAGGAAGACCATTTGCTAAATATTTGTTGTGGAGCGTACTGCGCTGAGGCGACACAAGTTATGGGATATCTCCTAATATCGCGCCGGGCCTCCTTGTAAGTCACCTGCATAAACACTGAGCCACGCTGCCTCCACAGCCGTACATAATTCCGAAAGTGTTGCCTGTGCAGGAGTTTGTGCACGAAGTGACTTCTCGGTTATGTTCCATAAATGTTCTATAGGATTCAAGTCGGACGATCTGGGTGGTCAAATCATTCGTTCGATATATCCAGAATGTTCTGTAACCAACAGCGAACAACTATGGCCTGGTGAATGGTGCACTGTCATCTCTAAAAACTCCATCTTCGTTTGGGAATGTGACGTCCATGAATGGCAGCAAATGGTCTCCAAGTAGCCGAACTTAACCATTTCCAGTTAATGACTGGTTCAGTTGGACCAGAGGACACAGTCCATTCCACGTAAACGCAACCCACACATCTATGGAGCCACCACCAGCTTGCACACTGCCCTGTTGACAACTTGTGTCCATGGATTCGTGGGGTCTGCACCAAACTCAACCCCTATCAGCAGCCAAATGAAATTGGGACTCATCTGACCACACCACTGTTTTCCAGTCGTCTAGGGTCCAACTGATTTGGTCACCAGCCCAGGAGAGGAGCTGCAGGCGATATCGTGCTGTTAGCAAAGGCTCTCGCGTCGGTCGTCTGCTGCTATAGCATTTTAACGGTAAATTTCGCCGCACTGTCGTAAACGATACGTTCGTCGTACTCCCACACTGATTTCTGCCGTTATTTCACTCACTGTTGCTTGTCTGTTAACACTGACAACAACATGCAAACGCCGCTGCTGTCGCTCGTTAAGTGAAGGCCGTCGACCACTGCGTTGTCCGTGGTGAGAGGTAATGCCTGAAATCTGGTATTCTCTGCACACTCTTGACACTGTGGATCTCAGAATACTGAACTCCCTAACGATACCGAAATGGAATGTTCCATGCGTCTAGCTCCAACTACCATCCCGCATACAAAGTCTGTTAACTCCCGACGTGCGGCCACAATCTCCAGCTCCACCAATGCACTGCCCTCTTATACCTTGTGTAAGCGGTACTAGCGCGATTTGTATATGTGCATATTGTATCCCACGATTTTTGTCACCTCAGTTTAATTTGTGAATGTGAGAGTTAGACAATGGGCACTTAAAAACAGGCAGCAGCTACAAGCGTAGGAAATGTTAATATGTAGGAGAGTCATTGAAACACAAGGTAAAGAATATCAGAGGACCCTGAAAAAAAAAGCGAAGATAGGTAACCTCTCTAAAAAACAGAAGGAGAAACATTTATCCCAAGACCTGAAGACAAGTATGTATTGCAACGGTTAAATGATAAAAATTGAAAAGAAAGACCCTAGAAAGTGGTTGCATTAACAAGAGATAAACTTCGGAATATGGCGGTGATGATAATGGAAAGACAAGTTACAGTTTAGAGTTCCGTCAACATCGAAGTGAGTGACAAATGATCATTCAGAGAAAGATAGGAAACGAAGTGGTTGTGGAACTCTCAAACATTAGCCCGCAGTGACAGAGAGAAACTAGAGAAGTGTTAAGTGTAGCTGGCTTGGAGGGGACTCAAATTCCCCCCTGTAGAGTACGATATTAGTACCTCAGTCACCGGGCCACGTCATTCGACGTGAATATATGACATCTGTAATTAGTTAGTTTCATGTTCTATGGATCTTTTGCACGTAAATCGTAATGATGTGGAAGGTATAATTTTATATTCAAAACAATTACTTTGTAAGTGTGGCTACGTACTTTGCTGTCAGACATTTTACAGTGACCAAAATTTTGGTTCCAGCATTGTACACCTTAATGTCGAGTAATGAAAGTCATTTTTTCTTCTTGTATTGTAATTATGTGTATTATTGTTCCTTTTGAACAATGAAGACTTTCTATCTTAAGAATGAGTTATCCGAAGACATTAATTCTTCGATTTGAGATTATTGAATGAAAATACACTGGCGTCCAAAATTAGAGCAACGATGACGTCGGGACTCCTACCAACGGAGCAGTGTTCGCTGGTTAGTCACACGTCCGTAATCGCTGCGTATACTGTCTCAGACGGTACAATATGGCACAGAGAAGACGCCTACCAGACTCTTTGCCGTGGAGGGCCATAGGAAGAACAGAAGCTCGACAGTCGCAAACTGATGTGGCCCGATGGCTTAATGTGAATCGTTCTGTTGCTTCTCGGATATGGCGACAGTTTGTAGAGACCGAAACTGTATCCCAAAGACCAGGACAGGGTCGACCACACGTGACGTCAGAGAGGATTATTTGGCGAAAAGGGCACGACGGTTCCGCCTTAGGAGTGCACGGCAACTGGCATCTGACCTGTCAGCATGCACTGGACGTATTGTATCGACGCAAACGGTATACAGAAGGCTTCTGCAGAGTGGCGTTTATTGTCGAAGATCTACTGTATGTGTACCTCTCACGCCTCTTCAAGGAAGGGAACGTCTAGAGTGTAGTCGTCAACATGCCACCTGAACGGTTGAACAGTCGGCCAATGTTCTTTTCACGAATGAGTCCCGATTTGGTCCGGAGAGTGATTCTCGATTCTAGACAGATTCGTATCAGGAGGGAACATGGCACACCATTTCGGGATCCTAATATTGTCGAAATGCACCGATATCGAGGGGGATCCCTGATGGTGTGGACAGGGATTATGTTGACCACTTAAACACCTCTTCATGAAGCTGTACGGCTGAATAGGAAAGGTTTACTGCTGTCAGTTATCGTAACGAGATCTTGGGATCCGCGGTTGTTGTGAGTTGCTGTGGACCCAGATTTTGTACTGATGAATGATAATGCTCGACCGCATAGGGCACTGGTGGTTGACGTTTCCTCATAAACGGAAGATATTGTAGGCATGGCGAGGCCTCCTCCCTCTCCCGATTTGTATCCTATACAGCACGTCTAGGATTCACTAGGGAGACGGCTCGCAGCTCGTCAGCATCCACCAACCACTCTCCAAGACTGCGAGCGGCTTTGCGGGAAGTACGAGTGTTTTTGGCTCAAAATGAGATTGATGACGTCATTCACAGCATGACCTGTTGTTGTCAGGCCTGTATTGCTCCCAGATGTAGTCGCATCTCATACTCAGCACATTGACCAGTTGTCGGAATGTGTGTGCAAGTCCGTTAAGTTGGAAAAAACGAAGAGCATTTTTTGTACTGTTATGCATGTTGTAGTTGTTTACGTTCTGTATTCTTTACACTATTTCTACTTTGCTATCATCTGTTTATGCTATTTTCTGGCAAAATAAACGCAATCTTGCAAAATTTCCGATTGTTGCATTAATTTTGGACACCAGTGTATGTCAAATTACTAATCTGTATCTCCCCATGTTTTACAATTGTGACTGAAAGAAGTGTTTTAGGACTTTCAAAATGTGCTTTTTACAGTTTAATTCTCATCAATGTGGACACTTTATTTATTATTTCCGAATCATATGTTACACTTATCATTGCAGTAATACCTCTAGATGTGAAGAACAAAATATGTTGCGTCTTTTTAAAATTAACACTGAGATTATTCGCAGAAAACCAGTCAATGACACTTTTAAGAACATCGGTTTCCTTTTCTTCTTTTGTTGTCTGTACGTTTGAATTGATTACAATACTGGTATCACCCGCAAAAAGAACAAATTCTCCTTGTTGTTTGTTAGACGGAAGATCGTTTATATGTATAAGAGGAAGAACGGTGGATCTAAGATTGAGCCATGGAGAACCCCCATATGCGATTTCTCCCCGTCCAGAAGAATCTTGTCTGATTACATTGGTCGAAACACTAAGTACAACTTTCTGCACTCTTTTGGTTGGTTATGGCATTATCCATCGGTTAGCTGCACCATCAGTTCCGTAAAACCTCAGTTTACTTAGGAGAATATGGTGATTCACACAGTCAAATGACTAGAGGGATCACAGAAAATAACAAACGCTGCTATTTTGTTATTTAATGCATATTAAATATGGCGAGGGGTAAAAGGCATTCTCAGAAATGTAACTCTTCTAAAATCCTAACTGTGATTCACTGCGGATATTATCATTGCTCAGATGGGATACTATTCTAGAACACATCAACATGTACAAAATTTTGATGAATAATGTCCGTAGTAAAATAGGTCGGTAGTTCTTGCATCTCTCCTATCATCTTTCTCACAGAGTAATTTAACAATAGCAGATTTGAATCTCTCTCAAAAAATCCTTTGAGTTAGTAAAGCATTGCATATTTCAGATAAGACAGAACTTATTATGTGGGAACAAATCTTTAGTACTCTGTTGAAAAGACCACCATATCCAGATGAGCTTTTATTTTTGAGAGAACACAATTTATTTTTTAATTTCGGAGGGATAAGTCGGTGATACATTTGTATGATTGAATTTTATGAGAGTTGCTTTTGTAATTCTGTGAACTTTCTCTTGAATTTTTTGTCGCTATATATTCTACCATATTTAAGAAATGATTATTAAACGCATTTGTTACTTGTGAGTCATCATTTATAGCCCTTTTATTTAATGCAACATTAATGTTATTCTTTTCTTTCACTATTGTCCTATCACTTATTTCTTTACATTCCATACGGCCTAATTTCTAAAAAATTGTGCATCTTCCTTGATTTAGCTTTTCTTAGTAACTTTTCTTTTATATAGGATATTGTATGAAAATGATCCGCCAAGATAGGTCCTCCCTGGAGTATCATGTGTCGTGTCTCTGATCTTTTATGAGTTTTTTTCGTTTCGTTTTAATAATTTGTGGATTGAGTTAGCCCACGCGGAGACTCATCGTCAGATGAGTAAGACGATCTCCGATGTTTTGATTCTTATAACAAGCAAAATTTTGTCTTAAAGTTTAATTCTGTAGATTCACACGTGCACAGATTAGTGTACTGTGATATTCAGTTCAAAGACGCAAAAGGTGAAGTATTTCCTGTAGCGACTACCTGAAGCTGCTAGCGGTATGGCAGTACTGGGAAGACACGGCACTGCACACAGCTGCCACCGTCAATAGATGTCCTTGAACTGAATATTCCTCCAGACTAATTTGAGGACGCTCTATCGATCGAGCAGGTGGATTTTACTTTCAACGACTTCTTTCTTGTAATGACGTTTCTGTTAGCACCAGGCGTTGCATGAAACACCGGATGGATAGTCCTTTCTTGGGCTGACTGCATCCACACATTACAAAAGCGAAATTTAAAATATATACTCTTACACAATATTCTTCTCGATTTTTAGGAAGGGGATTCGGTATAAACAGGGTGTCCGCCATAAGAGTCGTCAGGCGCTTTTTCTCTGGTGTTTCGACAGGTATTTGGAATCTTCTTTTTGCTAAGTGTGGCTAGAGCCATCCCAAACAAATACTGCTCATCACACATTTCATGCGACGTGCAGTGTGGGTGGAAAGCGTCGGTTTGTTTCCCGCTACAAACAAAATTGCTTTTAAAGTGGAATTTTAAGTGTCCATTCGCTAGAGAAGTACCTAATTAGCCTAGTGCGATATTCGTGCTGTCGATATATGTTGCCAAGGGCAGTGTAACACGGGAAAAACTAGTACACCGACAGCGACTGAGCAGCGCAGCTACTGCATGGCGGTAGTAGCAGCGTGGGCCACGGCAGTGCTATCGTTGCTCGAGTACTGGCTGTTCTTCGTGTTTTGCCGCCCCTTTTAATACTTATCAAAAACACGAATATGGCACTAGACCAATCTGGGACCGCTCTATCGACTGGGTACGTAAAATTCTGGTTTAAAAATTACACTACTGGCCATTACAATTACTACACCAAAAAGAAATGCAGATGATAAACTGGTATTCATTGGACAAATATATTTTACTAGAACTGATATGTGATTACATTTTCACGCAATTTGGGTGCATAGATCCTGAGAAATCAGTACCCAGAACAACCACCTCTGGCCGTAATAACGGCCTCGATACGCCTGGGCATTGAGTCAAACAGAGCTTGGATGGCGTGTACAGGTACAGCTGCCCATGCAGCTTCAACACGATACCACAGTTCATCGAGACTAGTGACTGGCATATTGCGACGAGCCAGTTGCTCGGCCACCATTGAACTGACGTTTTCAGTTGGTGAGAGATCTGGAGAATGTGCTGGCCAGGGTAGCAGTCGAACATTTTCTGTATCGAGAAAGGCCCGTACAGGACCTGCAACATGCGGTCGTGCATTATCCTGCTGAAATGTAGGGTTTCGCAGGGATCGAATGAAGGGTAGAGTCACGGGTCGTAACACATCTGAAATGTAACGTCCACTGTTCAAAGTTCCGTCAATGCGAACAAGAGGTGACCGAGACGTGTAACCAATGGCGCCCCATACCATCACGCTGGGTGATACGCCAGTACGGCGATGACGAATACACGCTTGAAATGTGTGTTCACCACGATGTCGCGAAACACGGATGCGACCATCATGATGCTGTAAACAGAACCTGGATTCATCCGAAAATACGACGTTTTGCCATTCGTGCACCCAGGTTCGTCGTTCAGTACACCATTGCAGGCGCTTCTGTCTGTGGTGCAGCGTCAAGGCTAACCGCAGCCATGGTCTCCGAGCTGACAGTCCATGTTGCTGCAAACATCGTCGAACTGTTCGTGCAGATGGTTGTTGTCTTGCAAACGTCCCCATCTGTTGACTCAGGGATCGAGACGTGGCTGCACGATCCGTTACAGCCATGCGGATAAGACGCCTGTCATCTCGACTGCTACTGATACGAGGCCGTTGGGATCCAGCACGGCGTTCCGTATTACCCTCCTGAACTCACCGATTCCAGATTCTGCTAACAGTCATTGGATCTCGACCAACGCGAGCAGCAATGTCGTGATACGATAAACCGCAATCGTGATAGGCTACAATCTGGCCTTTATCAAAGTCGGAAACGTGATATTACGCTTTTCTCCTCCTTACACGAGGCATCACAACAACGTTTCACCAGGCAACGCCGGTCAACTGCTGTTTGTGTATGAGAAATTGGTTGGAAGCTTTCCTCATGTCAGCACGTTGTAGGTGTCGCCACCGGCACCAACCTTGTGTGAATGCTCTGAAAAGCTAATCATTTGCATATCATAGCATCTTCTTCCTGTCTGTTAAATTTCGCGTCTGTAGCACGTCATCTTCGTGGTGTAGCAATTTTAATGACCAGTAGAGTATATTGTTTGTAGAATGAAATAAACCGACGCGTCCTGCCGACGTTGGTGGTCGCGCGAAAGATGTGATGACAAGTATCTGTTTGGGATGGCTCCAGCTACACATAGCAAAAACAAGATTCCAAATACCTGCCGAAGCACCAGAGAAAGAGCACTTGACGACTCTAAGGGGAGACAATTTGTATATAATTAATAATGACTGTGAATGCTTCCATAACGGGCAAATGGATACTGACGGTGACTGGGAGTGCAGAAAGAGTTACGTTTGATGATGGGCTACTTAGAGATGAAGCAAAAGCTCTGTTGGAGTAGGATGAGAGAGAAAATTGTGAGGGTTGCTTTTGAAAAGAACCATCCCACCTTTTGCCTGAAGCGCTTTAGGGAAACTTCAGGAAGGCTGAAACTGAATTACTGGTCAGGGCTCGCAGCCGCAATCCTTCGGGATGTGAGCCCAGTGACCAAACGACTTCACCTTCTCATTCTGTGGTTCAAGAGGTACTTTATCAGTAGACTTTCAGATGTCGTCAGGAAATATCTGAAGAGTGAATTTCTACCTGATTCGAGAGGTTTTGATCTCGAACGCTTCGTTATGCATAAAACTGATATTGATATTCAGCTCATTTTATGTTTCTCCGGCCTCAAAAGATTGAGTTTATAAGTAATCAAGTATTCATTGCGATTGTGATGTCTGCAGTAACATATCTAACAAAACAAATCAATAAAGATTACAAAAGAAACTGGTTGGTTGGTTGATTTGGGGGAGGGACCAAACAGCGAGGTCAACGGTCCCATCGGATTAGGGAGGGAAGTCAGCCGTGCCCTTTCAAAGGAATCATCCCAGCATTTGTCTGAAGCGGTTTAGAGAAATCACAGAAAACCTGGATGACGATGACCGGGCGCGGGTTTGAACCGTTGTCCTCCTTAATGCCAGTCCAGAGTGCTAACTACTGCGCCACGTCGCTCTGTCAAAAGCAATTGCAAAATCAGTCTAATAAGCCTCATGCCATCCTTTTATTACGATGCAGTACAGTTTCGTACCAGCTCTATTAGTGAACAGAACTGTTTCTTTCCAAAATTATTCATAGCGACGATCGTCAGCAGACTGTGTTGCGATGCATCATATTCTGTTATTGTTTCCGTCTTCAGTATAAAGACTGGTTTAGTGCAGCTCACCATTTTTTTGTTTTCACTATTTGTTTACATTTAAAAATTTTACACGTAATTATAAAAGTACTATAGGCTTCACAATATACGACAGTGCCCACAATATACTATCCAAATACCCTACTGTGTACTAGAGGGAACTGGAAGGTGGGCAGGAAAAAAGGGAGTTGGGGACTGTAGGGCAGGGAAGAAACGGAGGGAATAGACAAAAGATGGAATGTTTCTTTTTTTTTAGGGGGCGGTGGAGGGGACTGCAGGGGTCGACAAAAGACGGTACAACGGTAAGTACGAGAATTAGGGGGAGGGGGAGGAGGATGGAGGGCGGAGAATGGTGTTTGGGGGGTATGGGGTGGACGGGGAATTTAGGGGAGGTGGAGGTGAGGGCAGATGGGCTTAGTGGGGAAAGAATAGACAAAAGATGGTACATCCATCCCTGTGCTTGAAAGACGAGGAAGAGACTGACCTGGTAACATGACATTTGAAAAGAAGATACGAAGACTAGAATTAATATCTGGTCGACGACAATCTGGCGAAGGAAATCGGCCGTGATCTTTCGAAAGTAATCATCAAGGTATGCGCATTAAACGATTTAGGGAAGTCTGGACTGCTGGGCGGATGTTTGAACCATACTTATCCCAAACACGAGTCCAATGCGCGGACCATTGCATTACTTCCTTCTCCAGGCAACAGAGAGCTTTCTGCAGACATCTAGGATCTGAGTGTGCAGAGGTAGTGATCTCACTTTCGCGACCTGACTAATTGCTGGCTACTTTCAAAGATGGAAGAGTGGATGAGATAGATACTTAAGGAGCGCCGATGACTCTGTTGGAAAGAGATGCTTTGAGCAACCAAACAAAATGTGCATATCGTTACCAACATTCGGAAATGATAGGATATTCTGAGTCGATAAAAGGCCGGCTTATACTGACAAAGATAAAGCAAACGTACTAGCATGATCTTCAGAGTCACAGTTTACAACTCTCATTATCGAAGATGACGAGAATAAAAGGCAGAATACGATAGTTGTTGAACAAGTGGATGAAATAAAGAAAATGAGGCTAGCAATAAGTTCGTTCCCGTTCCCATGTGCCTTCTGCGTGCTTTATACGTTTGTCAGACATCAACGAATAACATTCATAAATCTAATAAGACCGTCGTATTCCTCGCTCTGTTTCATTGCTTAGCTTTCTCGGGACCTTACTTGAATGGCTTATCCATTAACTTTCCTTGAGTTCCTAAAAGACAACTTATACATAACACTTCCCATCGAGGCCTGCAATTAGTCAAGCACTTATAAAGAGCTTCGCAAAGAAAGCGTGATATGGAAGTTGTCTTTCTCGATGATGACGAGGTACATCCCATGACAATGGCTTTATATTGAAACAGTCTAAAACTTTTCAGGACAAGTGGTCCCGATAACTGCCACGTTCCTGCCCAGGAGTATTTTTTCTGCGACGTATGGCGAGCATTTTAGAGCAATTAGTTGTATTGTGCACATACTTTATTAGAAAACTCCAGGAACAATGAGACAGTATGACCAAGTGCTACAATGTCTGGAAAATCCAAATTAATTCCTACGAGATGTTGCTAGTAATTTCACTCTTTGGTGATATAAACGTGCCCCCAAACTGTACAAAATCCGATGGCGACGAGAACTTGGTAGCGAGACCACGAGGTGTACAGGGAGTTCATTATTTGCAGGCAGCTTATCAGAGCTCGAGAAATAGATTGTGCTGCGTTTTGCCTGATGTATACGCTCATTTTGGGTAGAAGTTTGGATTATTGACTAATATACACCATTAATGACGTAATCGCAAAAAACTCATTCCGAGCACTAACACATTTGTTAGGATCGCAGTATGCTGACTGTTGGTAGTATACGTAATCTACACACACACACACACACACGCAATAGAAATTTAGGAAGAATACGGACAAATCCTTGCAGTTACGCTACTACACAGATGATAAAACAAACCATCTTCAATAATCATTTAATGAAGTCAGAACGTGTCGTGCTCAACCATGTCTAGTTTCTGCTAGTACAGTGCATAAATTATACTGTACATTCGAGATCATGTACAGGTTTCTCTAAGTTATGCCAATTCTCTATTCTCTAAGTTATGCCAATGGGAGAGATTAACCCAAGGAACTTATCAGGATGATAATCAACATTTGGAATAAAGGGAGCACCACTTTTGAAACAGTCGATTTAATGAATTGTTTGTGTGCGTCTGTGATGAATGTGTATCGTGAATGGCCAATGACGTAATGGTATAATTGTGAATAACTCGTGGAAACCGTAGACTTCCAAATGCCATTAAGTCCGAAGAGAGTTCTGACTGTAGCGATCTGTGAAGATTAACCGACGTACTGTAGTAATCCAACTCGGCATCAAAATAAACCAGATGGAACAATACTCATGGCTACTACACCTTTTCAGTGATACCTGCAGCATATGGGGCTCGGAAGGAAGGAAGGAAGGAGGATTAGAGGTTAACGTTCCATCAGTAGCGAGATTATACAGAGCACAATTTCAGATTAGGGTTTGAACCGTGGTTCTCCTGATTCCGTGGCCGGTCTGCTAACCACTGTGCCACTCGCTCGGTATGGGGTTCAGGAGCAAATGGGTAATGTCTACTCTTTTCCTGATGACGGTCTATCAGCGGAAAATACTTGAATCTGCTCTAGATGGTCGAAAACGGACTTTCGCTGTATAGCAACAAGTAATCTCCTCTGATCAGGCGGGCTTTTTGCTTTACAGGAATGATGAGCGTCAGCGTTATCAACGATAAAAGTAACGCCGTAATAACGTGACTACTCACTTACTCACTATAGAAGTTTGGTTCATACTGACGAGATTCCAAGGACGCACATTGTCAACGGGCTCCAACTTGTGTTACGCGTGCTTACACAGGAAATCCGAACGAAGACTTCGAACAGTTTAACTATTAAACTTGTGTATGTGTATTGAGGAAGTAAATTATTACACAGCTTCAGCTCAATCAGCGAATATATGGACTTATAAAGTACTGATTCATGTTCATTTTCTATTCATGTTGATATAGGATTATAATAAACGTTTTCTTCATGTATCAGTTTAAGGAATTACTTCCACAGGGTGATTTTTCCACCGTGTACAAACTCTAGGGATTGATCAATGAGAGGATACGGAACAACTTATATCCGGAAACACATGGTTTCCGTGGTAGAGACCATTGATCCAATCATACATTGTTACAGAGGCTGCAGTCTAATACGCGCTGTACCATGCAGCCACAGTTACAGTATGTGATGAAAATAGTTTCCACGTCTCTCAAAGCATGCGTGTACGCTCCATAGCATGATCTGTCTCACACGTGCACATGGGGAAGGCTGCATGCGAACAGTGTCAAAGTCTGCATGATTATGCTGCTCCAATGTCTCCACATCTGGAACAGGCTCTCCATAAATGATACATTTGAGATGGCCCCATAACCAGAAATCACACGGCTTGAGATCCAGTGAGCGAGCAGGCCATATATCTGGACCCGCTCGTCTGATCCATCGACCAGGGAGGACACGACTGAGATGAGTCAGGACGTTAACGGCGAAGTGGGCTGGAGCACCATCGTGTAGCAGCCACATAATCCTTCGAATCATCAATGGCATTTCTTCCAGCGGGGGAGACAAAGTCACCTGCAAGAAACGCCGATATTTTCGGCTTGTTAGGCGACGTGGAAGGAAGACTGGTCCCAAAATACTGTCGCCAATTACCCCGATCCACACACTCCGGTTACACCAGTACTGATGATTCACTGTCATCATACCAATGGGATTCTGCATACTATCCCACAGATGACTGTTGTGAAAGTTGAAGATACCAATCCGCGTAAAGGTGGCCTCATCTGTGAATAGGATAGATAACACAAATCCCCGAATCATGATTGCTTGGTTGAAGAAACCAGTGACAAAACTGCTCCCGATTTGGAAAATCTGTCACAATTGTCATGGAGAATTTTCCACGCGGTCGTCTGCTTTGCCCTGTACTGGCGGACCAACTGCCAGGTAATGACACGGCGATCGCCCCCCACAGGATTAATCGCATTTTCCTCCAATTCTGGTGTCCGAATATTTCTGGTACGTCCGGCATGATTTCCTGCTTCCTGAAATGATCCTATCTCAGACAAACGGTGAAACATTATTGCAAGCATTGAATACTGTGGTTGTTTTCGGCGGGGATAGGTCTCCTGATACAACCTTGTTGCCCGCCGCCCTTTGCCATTTGATTTTCTCTGCCTCGTGATGACTGGGTGTTGTGTGATGTCCTTAGGTTAGTTAGGTTTAAGTAGTTCTAAGTTCTAGGGGACTGATGACCGTAAATGTTAAGTCCCATAGTGCTCAGAGCCATTTGAACCCGTTGCCATTTGCCTTTCCCTAAGTAAACACCATGTCAGCAAGCTCTCGATTCGAATACCGAACCATCGTGTACTATGCTGTATCACATCCACTACAAGGTGGTCAGTAAGAGAAGCGAATCTGACACATCATTAGCAATTATTACGGCAGGAGAGGGCGCCTCCGGTCTGTCGTATGAGAAACAGTACCACCCTCTAGGAGGAAAACACTTTTTTTTTTTTTTTTTTTTTTTTTTTTTTGGAGTATCATAATATTCGCGAGTTCTCAATGCACCATAACTGAAGCGGATAACTGTTTGAACTGGCCATCGCCCGATTTGCATAAGTTGTGTAGGCCTAGAGTAGATTTGTGTTGTGGTCGTATAAGAAAATTTTCGGCCTGTAAGAAAACACATGGGCCTAAGTACTTCCTGGTATGGCAACGAAGGGAAATATATTTTATATACAAGGTATCCCAAACAAAACAAAAAAAGAGAGAGAACACTTATTATATTGTGCAGGAAGGCACACTGAACAGTTTTCAAGAAGAAATCCATATCCGGAAACGCACGGCTTGGGCACTGGAGAGAGCCGAAGTCTGAGATGGCTATACATTACATATTATGTCAGTAAATCCAACACGAGTAACACACTACGTCGTCTACATTAGAAACAAGCTACGAGCTTCGTACCTCCTACATCAAGGCAGAGCCTGTATCGGCTGTGCTGAGCCTCATGCACATGAGCCAATAAGCGTGGTTGTCTTTGAAATGTTTCAATCGCTCCGGGAACGGAAACAATATGGTCCTCCGCCGATGTTACAAGTGTGCCATACACTACACCCTTCATACAACCCCACAGAAAATAGTCAAGAGATGCCATATCTGGCGAGTGTGCTGGACATGGAATTGGTCCACCTCTGCCAATCCATCAATTGAGGTGAACCCTCACATCGACATCTAAGTGTGCTGGAGTCTGTCGTGTTGCAGCCACATGTCCATCTGAACATTTAGTGGCACTACATCCAATAGCCCAGGCAAAACATCTCTAATAAGTGTGAGACAGATCAGTCCTGTTCGTCTGTTTGGCAGTAGATGTGGCCAAATGACGTGGCCACCAATTATCCCGGCCCAGAAGTTAATATTGTGTTGGTGATTTTGACTCACCTAGGCACATGTATTTTCGCCCACCCAAACATACGAGTTTTGCAAGTTTAATATGCTTCTCTAGGAAATGTGCATTCATCTGTGAAACTCAGAATCAGAGACTGGAGTATGCATTGTTCTAAAGATCACTGCAAAACTGTAGCTGTCATGGGTAGTCCCCCTCCTGTAATTCCTGAACTTTCTATAGATGGTATGGATGGAGCCATTGTTCATGAACAACACGCCACGCGGCACTTTTATCTGTGTGCAGCACCTGTTCCACCAGCCGAGAGCTGGTGACAGAGTCCACTTTAAACATTGTCAGCACGTCCTCCTTCAACAGTAGTTTTTGAACTGAGTGTAGACAACCTGCATCATGTTTTTGCAACTATCAGAGGGCAAACAGTTCACTGTGGATAGTATTCACAACTACCAAGCACGAAGGGCTACTGCTTTACTGCACAATGGACACATGTCAGGCAGGAAATACCTATGTGCAACTTCCGGCTTCTTTGAGGCGTCTCTTGATGGCCACAGTCTAAAACATTTCGCAGCAGTTCTTCCATTGCAATCCACTTTCCTGTATGCAAGTACCATGTCGGTCATTTCTGCAGCTGTGTACTGGTACATATCGCAGTGCTGTCAACAACATTACTGCACTAGGAAGCCACACAAAGTCCACAATAGGATGCGCACAAAGACTGTGCGGAGGAGTGTAGCGCATGCACACTAATGTTATTAGGCTCAGGTCGTCCATCCGCAGTACACATATGGCTAAAGGGTTGCATACCAGTGTGCGATTTGCAGGGGGGGATGGGGGGTTCCCCCCCCCCCCCCCCCCCCCCCCCCCCCCCTCTGCATCAGACCATCCCCTCCTCTGGTTTTATTTTATGCATCCCAACCTGGGATGTTTATTTCCCACGCACTGGAGTAAAACTTTAGATATAATTTAAATTTGTGGAGCCTGACACTGAAAGTTTTTAATAAGTCTTAGTATTAATACTATTAATATGTTTCAGTTTTCTATCATCAGAATAAGTACAACTTTTCACAAATGTGCCTCTACTTTTTGAATTCCCCTCGTATATCTGTACCCGTATGTAGATGATTTTGTAAATAAGCTTTACCTATAACGTACTTTTAAAGATATAACAAGGGATGGCTTTTCTGATAGTGCATATGCGTCAATAGTGAGTTTCGGTATTAACATCTATTTATAAATAGCTGTTTAACCATGTGTAACGCCACGGCCCAAGCTAGTAACGTATATAATTCTACTAACCCCCTAAGACATCCCCCCCCACTGGTAAAAGCACAAATCGCACCCTGCGTCCGTATTCAGATACGAAAAAGAATCAGAACAAACCGTCACAATCGTTCGTTCTCAGACTTTGACGCTCACCAGTGCGCAAGCCGTGCGTTTCCAGATAAGGGTTGCTTCTTACATTACATTACATTTATCGTTTTCCATGGATCCCTTGGAGAGGAGTCTCTGGGATGTGGAGAGAGACAAAGCTCTTATTTTTTACTCAGATACGTGGATATTTTACAATTCTAATGCAGACAGATTTATGAGCTATAATCCTTGTGAAGATATTCATCGATGGAGTAGAAGTTGGCCAACAGGAAGTTCTTTAATTCACTCTGAAACCGATCTTTATCACTTACAAAACCTTTGATATGCTCCGGTAAGTTATTGAATATATGTACTGTTTAGATTCATTAAATTCGACATCAGATTTAGCAAACATTGTCAAACTCACCTTTACCTTTTGCACTAATGTTAAGCTTTTAAAGACATTATGCAGATTGTTTTTGGTTCTGGTATTATAATGATGTTTGGCGCTATTTTGTGTAAAAAGGTACATGTTGGAAATGACAAAGGACATCAATGAGTGTATGTACTGAGAAGTAGTAGTTATAATACCAAGTTTCTTAAAGAGGTGTCTGCATAATGATATAGGACTGACACCAGATATAATTCTAATGACTCGTTTCTGAATTTCGAAAATGTTCTCTTTGCGAGAGGTGTTTCCCCAAAAGATGATTCCATAACTCATTAGTGAATGGAAGTAGGCCGAATAAACAATTGAAAACCGATCACTTTGCCTTCTCACTCAGCATACTAAGTGTTGTTCGTGTTTCTTCGAATATTGTTTATATCCAAAAATGTGTGTGAAGAATTTATCTACTCTTATTGAGGCCAATACGGAATAAAATAAGATGAAATTAAAAAGTGTAAGTACTGTTTAGTTTCATTATATTCGACATCAGATTTAGCAAACATTGTCGAACTCATCTTTACATTATGGACATGTTGAAATATTTATCAAATCATTAGACATGGAAGAACATAGTTCCCTACAATTTCCCATGGAAAGCAGGAGATATCGACATAGATGACTGTAGAGGCCAAATTTGTGATAAATAGCGGTAACATAGGTGGCAAAATAAGTGGAACTCAGGCCATTATCAAAGAAAAGTGTTAATATTCAAAAGACGCACCCTGTTTTGCATTTCCTGTGGAATTAGAAGAAAAACGTGCTGTCAAAAGTTAGATGGAAACAGTCAGTACCAAGAAAAATTAATGAAATCAAACTTTGTTAGACCTTAAAAACCGCGAGTACATATTGCTGACGGAACCGTATCAAGATGACCCTGGCCCCTTAGCAAAACATCAAAGAAGACCCATGCTTCCCTCCGCCCTCTCGATAAACCCAATTTTTTCGATGGAGATTTGGCATATTTCATAATTTTGTAACTAGGTTTAATTAGAATGAATCATAGTAAAACCAACTGTCCAGTATAATTTGATAAAAGAAATACATTGGTTAAACATTCTACATAGTGCTTACGAAAGAAACTTAGAGGCTAAATAAATAAGGCCTAAATCCGATGATCTTAAAGAGTTATTCTTGATTTCTTTTATTTATGCAGCAAATCTTATCAACCGAAACTTGAGAACAGCAAAAAGTACTATTTCGAGGGCAAATAAATTAACACATGCCCTCCACTTGTTTTGCTTGCTTCCCACACCTTCGCACGTCACTCCAGTACTCAGATGATAAAAATCGAAAGCTTTTCGTCAGTTAGCATATTTGCTTCAGTACTCACTCGCCGACCTTTGACATCCTACAATACCACAGCGAAGTAACACCTACAACTCCATTGTTAAGCATGAGTGAGATGTCTAGGCAGCAGCTGTGTGTATCAAGAGCACTGTGTTCACATACATCCTATTAGTGATAGATGTCTGTTTGGTAGTAATTATTTCACTATCATGCTACTTGGACGAAATGACTCTGTGAGAACAGTGTGCATTTACACTGATAAGGCGAAACACTTTGACCACTGCCCACCGTGATGTTGAATGCCGTCTAGTGGCGTTGTAAACACGAGATGTGGCAATAAAAATTCAAGGGGCGCAGACATGGACGGGGGATCACTCTAGCGAAGATACGGGCTGCAAGTGAGGAAATCCATTGAGATAACCAACTTTGATAAAGTGCAGATTATTATTACGCAGAGTTTGTGAATGAGTATCACGAAAACGGCGAAACTGGATGAGTGTCCACGTGCTACTGTCATAAGCATCTATGGAAAGAGGTACAAGGACAGTGAAACTACCACCAGACACTAAATGGTTGAACATCCACGACTCTTCAAGAATATTGGTTTCGGAGGCCTTTGTGCTCTGTTACGTAGGATAGATGGTGATCTGCAGCATCTCTGCCGAAAGACCCCAATGCTTGTGAATGCACAAGTGTTTTGGAGCACACCATTCATTGTACATTGCTGATCGTGGAGCTCTGCAGCAGACCACTCCTACGTGTTCACATGTTGACCCAACGACGTTGTCAGTTACGACTGCAATGGGCATATGGCCATTGGAAGTCGACCATCAACCAATGGAAATGTGTCAGCTCTTCGGGTTAATCACATTTTTGCTACACTAGTCGATGGTCGTCTCCATAAACGCCCTCATAGAGGTGAACAGCAGCTCGAAACGTGCAACGCGCCACGGACACGGGCTGGTGGTAGTAGTACTATGCTATGGGAGACATTCTCCTGCACTTGCATGGGACTTACGGTAGAAACTGAAGACGCGCTGATAACTGCGAACCACCTGCATCAATTCATGCTGGATGCCTTCCCTGATGGCGATGTCGTCTTGGCCGCGCGGGATTAGCCGAGCGGTCTAACGCGCTGCAGTCATGGAGTATGCGGCTGGTCCCGGCGGAGGTTCGAGTCCTCCCTCGGGCATGGGTGTGTGTGTTTGTCCTTAGGATAATTTAGGTTAAGTAGTGTGTAAGCTTAGGGACTGATGACCTTAGCAGTTACGTACCATAAGATTTCACACACATTTTGATTTGATGTCGTCTTTCAGCAGTGTGATTTCATGTCTTGGAGTCAGAACCATGCGACAGTGGTTTGAGGAGCGCTATAGTGAACGCACATTGATGTCTTGGCGACCAAATTCAACTGATGTAAACCCTATGGAATCCATCTGGGTAACTACCAGATGCCATCACTCCGTATACAAATCAGAGTCCTATTATTTATATGAATTACATGACCTGTGCGTAGATATCTAATACCACATACCTCCACAAACCTACCAACAGTCTGTCGGATCCTGATATGCAGAATCAGTAATGTATTTCGTTCCAAAGAAGGACAAACAAGCTGCTAAGCAGGTGGTCATGTTTTGTCTCATCAGTGTACAGTTGTGCGCCGATGGAAAAGCTTCTTCTCACAGGCATTAGATAGGAGCGTGAGGGAAAGAAGTATTCATATGCCTCTCCAAATTAAACTGTCGTATTTTCTTTGTTTTTTAATGATCAGTTATTATGTCCCCTGTTTGCCTGAGCCTTAGCAGAGGCGCATCTCGCCACCTCCACAGTACGGATATGGTAGCTGAATAGGAGCTGCACAGTTCTTCAGTACTATGGAACACTTGACCTGAAAATTAGTTCTTATAAGTCTCATTTCCTTGTGGTCGCCATGCACTATGACCGTACATCTTCTTCCCTCCACTCAGTTATTCATTCTGCTGCAGTCTGCGTGTGGAGTGAAGCCTTGTTCCTCAGCTCCATGCACCTCTCTATTAAAGTTCGAGAAAACGCGTGTAGCCTGTGTACCATACTGATGAATTGGTTCAGAGGCATTCCATTGTTATATTTAGTGTCCCCTTTTGTTTCGATGACATTATCTTATTCTGGCATTTACTATGTAGGTCTTCAGAGGTGGTAGAGAGTCATGTTGCTCAGTCACTCAACAGCCCACCACATCTGTCAGCAGAAGCGTTGGACTGCCTTGCAGAAAATACAGGTATCCTACGGGGGGTTGCAGGCTAAAAAAAAAGTATTGTTCATATGTGGCAAGTGATGGCAGATGCAAAAGGAATATCACCCAATCCTATAAAATATTCCTAACACCAAACATACCACTTTTGACCTTAAAGCCTCACTTTTTACACGCTAATACCATAGCAATGTTTGCCAAGATGTCATCCAGGTCTCTGGACATCTGTCGTTCTTATGTCATCTTATGCTGTACCTTGGCTGTTCCTATAGCCCATCCACCAACAACCCAGTGATGTACTGCACACTGTGGCCCTTCCAGCACACCAGGAACACAACTGTGGAGATCGCAACCCAGCAAGTGCCACAGTATCAGCTGGAACTACTTTTGTCATATGCAATACTGGTATCATCGGAAGTGTCTCGCCTCAGCGAATCACATACAACCACCAAACTTTCGTGGTACTCTTCTGCTGGGCAGCTTTAGAGGACCTTGCCTAGCCACTCTCCACTTTGTGAATTCACTGTTCACGGTTCTCTGGGCTAAATGCCGACCACTACGAGTCTCCCAATCAAAATCCCATTAGGCGAGTGTGCAATGCACTCTGGACTTAACGAAGACAACACCCACAGCCCACCGTCAGAATCTGTTGCCTCACAACAGCATTCAGAATTCTGAGTCATCATCAGTGCACATACAGTGGGCTACGTCCTTGTGCGACCATTTCTGGCCTGTGACAGTGATACCCTTTTGTGACAGACAAGGTAATGTTTAATCACTATTATACCATCAATGGAGATGACATGTACCTTCTAAGACACTGTTACTGTATCTGTTCAGAAGACTAAATAAACTTCCACAATTCTTTGGCTACCTGAGTTCATTTATTCATTAGTAGAGTGCATCAACCACCCCAGATATATCAGTTGTTGACAAGGGCAAAAGTATTCTGCAGCGTTCTCGTCCTATCAGTTGGCGACAAGGAAAATCGGTTTCGGAATTTCTTCGCCCTCCACCTCCCCCCTCCCCATACACCCACAGTGACTTGTGCTCAACCACTGTGTGCTATATCTTCACTCACCATGTTTGTATGCTCTCTATATCTCTATCTTCCTCCTATACGACAATCAGATTTCGTGACACAGCTCAGGATTTCAGTACAGATCTTACAGTGCATCTCTGACCTCCTCTAACAGCAGATACACACTCCATCACTGCCCCAGACCAGACAGCAACGACACAACCTCTGCCTCCTTGGGCCTTCGAAGCCACCCTGAATTTGTGCCCCACAATATGACTGGAACATTTCCTCATGGTCTCTGGATTCCCTGATGATTCTCATGGGTGGGGGCTCCTGGAGTCCTCTTATCACGCCCTGCAGTCCCTTATCCACGTGATGGAACTTTACACCCTGCCCTATGTTCACTTGGGGGATTATTTCATTGCTCATGACAATAGCCACAACGGATCTCGTGCTCCTATGCACCTTCTTTCTTCCACAGCCTCTTCCTCATCCCTATGAGACTCTCAGCTGGTCCCTACTGACTGTCCTCTTCTTTGGACTCCTTGGTATTTTGCATCATCTCCAACACATAACACCTCCTCAGCATACTCAGGCTTCAATGCCTCCTCTGCCTCCATCTTCACCTCAGGTTCCAGTGCCTCCTAAGGATACACCACCTCCTTAGGCTTCAATCCCTCCTCAGACAGTAATGCCTCCTCAGGCTGTGACGCCTCTTCAGACTCTGATGCCTCCTCAGGCTCCAGCGCCTTTTGAGTCTCTGACACCTCCTCAGGTTCCAACATCTCCACAGTCCCCAGTGCCTCCTCATTCTCTGCTCCTACACCCCCAGCTCCCCTGACACCAGCACTGTAGCACATGCTCCAGTGCCACTGGCTCCTGTGTCACCAGCTCCAGTGTCTTTGTGTTCCCACCACTGGACCTCACACTGCCAGCCTGCCCAAAACCCACTCCATCAGTCCCACTCTTTCGCTTCCTGTGCTGTCAGCACCTGTCCACTCCATTAACTCACCCATTTCGTTCAGTTCTGACGTTGTTCCACTCTCTTCTGAACCCACTGACCATGACTTGTACCCGATTGAGAGGTGACTCTTGGTTGCATCTTGCTTTCTGCCTATCAGCGACACAGTCAATGCTCTCTTTCCTCTCCTGGGACATCTTCCTTTTCAAGTGTGGGTCACACTCGCTTCATGCTGCTGCTTTCTTCTCTGACAGGTGTTTTCGCAGCACATTTCACATTCTGCAGCACCTCACCCTGCACTGCCCCAGCCTAGTCACCATTCCCAGACGTCATTGCTGTATCCTGTGACCTCAGTGGCCTTCCACTCTCCACATTGTGTGCCTGTTTCTTCTCGTATGGACACTCTCCATACAACACGAGATGGACTTTCCAAGAACTCCTATTCTCCAGTCTTCGAAGTTTTGCTGCATGGTCTCACAATGCCACATCTTGCTGTATTTGGTGATCTGGTTGCCCTTTCTTGACAATGACCCTACGAGTCTTTCCTTTTCAGATATACTCCTCCCCATTCTCAGCTGAGCAGACCTGCTGTGCCTTGTGCTGCCTCAGCACTGCTGGTGTTTGGCCCCTTCTTCTGAGTCCAGATCCCCACCCATGACACTTATTCCTGGATCTGCTGTCCTCACTTCAGGAACTGCTTCCTCTCCACGATGAATCTGCACTGTCTCCCTCACAGAAGAATTGAATCTGCACCCTCAGCTGCTGCCTATGTCACAGCCACCAACCACACAGTGATATGGCTTTCCTGTCTCCTACTTAGGACCTCAGGCATTCCATATCCTTGGTTGTCGCCTGTATCAAAGCCAACAACCACAATCTAGATGACACCACCAGCTCCTCCTTAGGAAAGAGGTATGCTGCACCTCAGCTGGATCTGTGGCCCAGCCACCAACCACACAGTGATGTACTGTGGGTTGCTGTTCTTCCAGTACACCAGCAACACAACTGCCATGATCACACCCCAGTAACCAGCACAGTATCAGGTTGTGCTATTCTCATTGTAATCAGTACTGGTATCACAGATACTATACAGGGTGAAAAGTATTTAAGCCGACAAACTCTGGGAGGTTTTAGGGGACATCTAAACAAATATTTTTCCCTAATGTCATTTTTTTGTATGAGGATTATTTAAACAGGTGGAGGCCACATTACGCTCTTCAGTTGTTAAGAGACCGTATTACGATCTTCAGTTGTTAGAGGGCATATTATGCTCTTCAGTTGTAGGCAACTGCTGTCCACCAGTGTAGAAGTGCATTGTCTCTGTTTACTAATGGAGAGATACACCTGGAGTGAGTACATTGATATAGTTGGCGTGTACTACGTAGCGCACCACAACAGATGGCTGCACAGCAGGTTTATCAACTACTTGCTCCCTACAAGACAACGCATGTGGTTCCAACATGACGGAGCACCAGCACTTTTCATTCGCCGTGTGCGTCGATTCCTGGACCAACGGTTCCCAGAAATGTGGATTGGCAGAGGTGGTCCTGTACCATGGCCTGCTCGATCCCCAAATATGTCCCCTATGGACTTTTTTGTGTGGGGAGAGATGCACAACCTTGTTTACGCAACTCCTGTTGCACCAGAAGAGGATCGAGTTGCCCGGATAGTAGCAGCAGCAGGAACAATTCAGGATACTTATGGGGTTTTTGCCCGTGTCAGAACATGATCCGATGGTGTAACCTTTGTTTACGTGTCAATGGAGGCATATTTGAAAATCTACTGTAATCGAAATTGGGTTGTGTTAACGTGTTGTCTCTTGGTCATAAAAAAATGGAAAACTGTTTTTTGGTTTAATTAATTTGCCGCCAGAGAAATCTTCCTCTACTGGTTTAACTACTCCTCATACGAAAAAATGACATGAGGGAAAAATATTTGTTTAGATGTCCCCTACAACCTCCCAGAGTTTGTCGGTTTAAATACCTTTCACGCTGTATTACCTTTGTGAGTCACGTGTCATCACCATGATTTCATGGTATTCTTCTGCTGGAACATTTTATAGGACACCATCCAGCCGCTCTCCAGTCAGTCAACATCAGGAGTTCACAGTTCATAGTTCTATGGGCTTAGCCCCAACCGCTACTCAGTTCCTCAATCAGAGTTCCATTCGCCAAGGGTGCAGGACACTCCATACTTAATGCCAGCCACAACTGTGGCCCACCAATCAGAGCCTGTTGTCTGATGACAGTGTCTTAACCACAGTGTCATTGGGAGTAGACACACCACATACATGTATGCAGATTTCCATGCTGTCAGTCATACCCTGTTTGGACAGACCAGGTAACGTTTAGTGAAAAATTTTATTATATATATATAATATATATATATATATATTATATATATATAGAGGGAAACATTCCACGTGGGAAAAATATATCTAAAAACAAAGAAGATGTGACTTACCAAATGATATATATATATATATATATATAATATATATATATATATATATATATATAGAGGGAAACATTCCACGTGGGAAAAATATATCTAAAAACAAAGAAGATGTGACTTACCAAATGAAAGCGCTGGCAGGTTGATAGACACACAAACAAACACAAACATACACACAAAATTTAGCTTTCGCAACCAACGGCTGCTTCATCAGGAAAGAGGGAAGGAGAGGGAAAGATGAAAGGATGTGGGTTTTAAGGGAGAGGGTAAGGAGTCATTCCAATCCCGGGAGCGGAAAGACTTACCTTAGGGGGAAAAAAGGACAGGTATACACTCGCATACACACACATATCCATCCGCACATACACAGACACAGGTGTCATTGGGAGTAGACACACCACATACATGTATATATATATATATATATATATATATATATATATATATATATATATATATATACTAAAGGGAAACATTCCACGTGGGAAAAATATAAGATGATGTGACTTACCAAATTAAAGTGCTGGCAGGTCGACAGACACACAAACAAACACAAACATGCACACAAAATTCAAGCTTTCGCAACCAACGGTTGCTTCATCTTCCTGATGAAGCAACCGTTGGTTGCGAAAACTAAAGTTTGTGTGTATGTTTGTGTGTCTATCGACCTGCCAGCACTTTCGTTTGGTAAGTCACATCATCTTATGGAATTTGTTCAGAAGACTAAATAAAGGTCCATGTTCTATGGCTACCTATTGATTAGCAGCATGCATCACACATACTCATCACATATCAGTTGCCAAGAAGGACAAAATTTTTTCTGCACTGTCCTTGTCTTTTCCATTGGCAACAAGGATAACTGTTTTTGAAATTATGTCCCCCACCCCAATGTAACCTCCCTCCCCATTCACAACGTTCATGTGCTCTCAATGGCTCTGTCTGCTTCCAGTATGTCACTATGGACCTGTAGCTCCAGTTTCAAATACAGCTCTTACAGTACAGCTCTGAGCTTCTCCAGCAGCAGCTCATCTACTTTGCCACTGCCCCATATCAGGTATCGATCATGCAACCTCCACCTTCTCGGGTGTTCAACATTATCTAGGATTTGTGGCCTTCACATGGCTGGAACATTTCCTCAAGGAGTCTGCATTCCACAATGATACTCGTTGAGGGGTATCTCACCTGGCCTACTCCAGTGCTCCTGCTTGTCATGCCCTGCACTCCCTTCTCCTTGGGATGGACCTTTACACCCCGTCCTATGTCCACTTGTAGGACCATCCCATTGCTCGTAATGCTGCCCACAATAGATCCAGTGCTCCTTCACACCCTCCTTCTCTTGAGGCAGCTTCCCTTCCATATGTGACTCCTGCTTGTTCCTATCAAGTGTCCTATCTCTGCACTTCTCAATATTCTGAGTCATCCTCCAACGTCTCCTCCGGCTCCAATGATTCCTCCAGTTACAATGCCTCTCACCAGGGTTCAATGCCCCTTCTGCCTGTGTAGTAACCTCAGGTTCCCCACACCACCTCAGGCTCCAACACATTGTAAGTCTCCAACTCAAAAATCTATCCCTCCTCAGGCTCCAATCATTCCTCAAGCTCTGATGCCTCCAAACGCTCCTCAGTCTCTGATGTTTCTTGAGGCTTCGACACCTCCTCAGGCTTCTGTAACTCCTCAGCCTCCACTCTCCCACCCATGGCTACCTTGCCCCGGGCATTTGCAACACAGGCCCCACTGGCTGCACTGCCATTGGCTCCTGCACCACTGTCACAGCCCCTGCCACCAGCCCTTACATTTCTCACCCACTGTCCCCCCCCCCCCCCCCTACATCTGCATAAATTGGTCCTGCTCTTTTACTACCTGTGCCTATAGCAGCCATACACTCCATGAACTCACCCACTCCATCCTATTATGGTAACACTCCACTCTCTTCTGACCCCACTGATCACAACTTGTCCACTGCTGACAAGTCACCCTAGGTTATGCCTTTCTTTTTTGCATGTCTCCGATGTTCAGCCCACATTCTTTGGACACCAGCTAGACTTCCCAGAAATCCAGTTCTCCTGCCTTGGAAGTATCAACACAAGGCACGATAATGCCAGGTTCTATCGTCTTTGGTGGCCTGGTCACCATTTTTTCTATTATGATACTGCATGTCTTTTCTTTCCACATTTGTTCCTCTCCATTGTTACCCAGGTTTACTTCTCCTGCTCCACAGTTGCTTTAGCGCTGTTGGTCTTTGGTAGCTGCTTCTGGGCCCAGTCTGCCACTGGCAACCATTCTTGGACAAACAGTCCCACCACAGGATGGTTCCTCCCTTTGGGAGGCGCTTCTTCTCCATGATGGTCCCAGCCCATCTCTCCCTTGGGGAAGAATGGATTCTGCTCCCTCATCTGTTGCCTGCGTCACGGCTGCCAACCACAGAGCGAGACAGTGCCATCATATTCCCCTTAGGAAAGAAGGATGCCTTATCCTCGGTTGTCACCTAACTAAGAGCTAGAGGCCATGCAGCTAAGATGGCTGCATCATCTCCTCCTTAAGAAAAAGAGATGTCGAATTTTGGCTGCACCTGTAGCTCAGTCACCAACTACACAGTGATATATCTGGGTCACCACCCTCCCAGTATGCCAGCAATGCAACAATGGAGATCACAGCCCAGTAGTCACTACTCCACCCAGTGCCCCTGCACTTGTGGTACGCGATGCTGCTATCATTAGCATTATCTTGCCTCTGTGAGTAGTGTGCCAACATCATACTTTCACAGTGTTCTGCCAGGTGGCTTTGTAGACTGCCAACCGACTGTTCACCAGTCAGTTAACATCAGGAGGTCACAGTTCATGGCTCTCTGGGTATAACATCAACTTTGCAGCCCTCAATCAGGGTGCTATTTGTGGAGTGTACAGTACATTCATGGCTTAACACTGGCTATGCCCATGGCCTACCAGTTGGAGCCTGTTGCCTCACAACCATGTTCAAACTACTGAGTCACTGGGAGTGCACCCACCACAGACTACATCCATGTACAAACATTGCTGATCTATTTCAATACTACCCTACTTGAACAGACCAGGCAACATATAGTGTCATCAGTGGAGATAGCATGTACATACCAAGGAACTGTTACAGTACTTTTGAGAAGATTAAATTAAGTTCCATTGCCCTTCAGCTATTTGGGCACATCTGTTCACTAGTGGCATACATGATCCACTCAGCACGTACTAGCTGTAGAACAGAGTAAAACTTTTCTGCAATGTTCTCATCACATCAGTTGATGATTAGGATAATTGGTTTTAGTGTTACTGCCCCCCCACCCCCTCCACCTTCCCCTCCCAGTGATCTGCACTCAACCAGTGTAGCCTTTCTCTTCATTCACTGGTATGCCACCGCAGACATTTAGTGCAATTCTGGCTTCGAGTGCAGCTTTTAGAGTGCAACTCCAAGCTTCTTTGGTACCAGACACCCCACTTCACTGCTGTGCTGGTCCAGGTTTTACAAAGCAACCTCTGTCTCCTCAGGTCATCAACATCACCTTGGTTTCATGGACTGCATTTCTCCCATAGTTGGAACATTTCCTCAAGGACTCTGCATTCCCTGGTGACACCCACCCCTGCTAGAAGCTCGTATTCTTGCTATTCTAGTGGCACCAGCTCGAATGCTACTGGCTCGAGTGCATTGGCTCTGGTGCCATCGGCTCTGGTGCCACCAGATTCTGTGCCTCAAGTGTTTGCGCATGCACAATTCGTATAACGCAATTGCCTTATGGTCCAAATACATATGGATTTATAAGCAACGTGCACAATTCTCGATGAGGACAGCTACTCCTTGTCACTCAACTAGAAGTTTATGTCAGTGCCACCACGTGGTAGCACACTGTGGCAGTCTTTATCCCCATTTGATCAGCATAAATCCTGCTAGATGATAACACACTGTTCAGATATACTGTAGTAAAATTATATCAGATGTCAGTCTGTGTTGAAGTTGTACTGACAGTAAACTTATTTTGTGGGTTTCTGAATGAGCTATAGTATATTATAGCTGTGAATTTTATCACACAATAATCCATTTGAGGCGCTGGCAAGGGAAACTACCCATTGCAACCCCATCACATTTAGTGGTAAGAGGGCCCAGTGGATAGCCCATTAAAAACTGAAAGCAGTTCAAGCATGAAAACAGGAAGAAGGTGTACTGAACTGTGAAAAGGAAGCCAACCAGAAATGGTGAATGTGCAACATGTGCAACATTAGGCAGAGTAGACATTGATGGCGTCATGGTCAAGTGGTCATGGTGTTGACCTGCATGACCTGCAAAGCAGACGAGACACCTTCAAATCTCCTTCATATCTTTTTTTTATGTGTAATGCCACCTATGACTGTATGATGGACAACCTGCTTCAACACCTTAAATGGATAATATGTCTTTCCTATGTGGATGACCTTGTTTTTTTTTCTTTGAGTACATTTGAAGAACATCTAAGCCACCTGATGACAATGTTGAAGTGTATGCAGACTGCCACCTGAATCTGAAAAAGTGCCTCTTTGTCATCCTAGAAATAAAAGTCTTGGGGCATCTAGTTAATGGTGATGGAATCCACCTCAATCCAGAGAAACTAAGAACAGTCACAGAGTTTCCAACTCCTTGGCACATTCTTGATTGAAGAGTTTTCTCTGAATGTGCTCATACTATCGGCGATTCCTTACAGGTTCCTCTACCAAGGCACATCCCCTGTAAATGCCAGGTGATTATGATTAAAGTGCAGATACTCACAGGAGGTCAAGTGTAAGCTGTAATTCTGTGTGGCAGCCAAACTCAGTATATATGCAAATATGGAAGCAACTTATGCTGGAAGGAAATTAGTTCCTATTTTGATCACTGTGCATATCTGGTGCCCTGAATGCAAGAAAGCACATAGAAACATTTCCACATGTAACAGATTAGGAATGGGATGTGGGCAGAAAAGGTCAAACAATTGAGAAAGGTGTGATGTTGATTGTATTATTAACAGCTGCTTACAAAATTCATTCAATATGAGCACCAGGGACATCTGCAAATTGATGTGATCAACAGTTGCTCACATCAGTTCCAGTGGAATGTGAGCAATGTGTTCCTGTATACTGGCCTACAGATAAGGTAAAGGTCTAATGTCTTCCTGGTAATGGTGTTCTTTAAGTTATCCCCAGAGCAAAAAGTCACATGCATTTGGATCTGGTCATTATGTAGACCACGCATCTGGAAGACTTCCAGAGATAACACATTCATGGAAGGTTACATTAAGCAGATCTTTCACTGGGCAAGCAACATGACGTATTGCCCCATCTGGTATGAAAACAGTTGGTTCCATACAGCTGCACTCTTCCAAAGCAGGAATCACCTGCTGTACCCCTTAACGATAATGTGCTGATATCATATTACACCTGACAGGCCCTCAGAGTGTACTCTCTTCAAAGAAGAATGGATCAAGAGTAAATGTGTTTGTGAATCCACACCACAGTTACACTATGTGATCAAAAGTGTCCAGACGCCTGGCTGAAAATGACTTACAAGTTCGTGGTGCCCTCCATCAGTAATACTGGAATTCAATATGGTGTTGGCCCACCCTTAGCCTTGATGACAGCTTCCACTCTCGCAGGCATATGTTCAATCAGGTGCTGGAAGGTTTCTTGGGGAATGGCAGCCCATTCTTCACAGAGTGCTGCTCTGAGGAGAGGTATCAATGTCAGTCAGTGAGGCCTGGCATGAAGTCGGTGTTCCAAAACACCCCAAAGATGTTCTATGGGATTCAGGTCAGAACTCTGTGCAGGCCGTCCATTACAGGGATGTTATTGTCATGTAACCACTTCACCATAGGCTGTGCTTTATGAACAGGTGCACGGTCATGCTGAAAGATGTAATTTCCATCCTCAAATTGCTCTTCAACGATGGGAAGCAAGAAAGTGCTTCAAACATCTATGTAGGCCTGTGTTGTGATAGTGCCATGCAAAACAAAAAGGGGTGCAAGCCTCCTCCATGAAAAACAAGGCCACACCATAACACTACCCCTTCTGAATTTTACTGTTGGCACTACATACACTGGCAGATGACGTTCACCAGGCATTCGCCATACCCACACCCTGCCATCAGATCGCCACATTGTGTACCATGATTTGTCACTCCACACATCTTTCCACTGTTCAATAATCCAATGTTTATGCTTCTTACACCAAGCGAGGCATTGTTTGGCATTTACTGGCATGATGTGTAACTTATGAGCAGCTGCTCAACCATGAAATCCAAGTTTCCTCACCTCCCACCTAACTGTCATAGTTCTTGCAGTGGATCCTGATGCAGTTTGGAATTCCTGGATGATGGTCTGGACAGATGTCTGTCTATTACACATTACAACTCTTTTCAACTGTCAGTGGTCTCTGTCAGTCAACAGACGAGGACGGCCTGTACATTTTTGTGCTGTACATGTCCCTTCATGTTTCCACTTCACTATCACATCAGAAACAGAGCACCTGGGGATGTTTAGGAATGTGGAAATCTCACGTACAGATGTATAACACAAGTGGCACCAAATCACCTGACCCCTTTCCAAGTCCATGAGTCCCATAAGGCACCCATTCTGCTCTCTCACAATGTCTAATGATTACTGAGGTCACTGATATGGAGTACCTGGCAGTAGGTGGCAGCACAATGCACCTAATATGAAAAACATCTGTTTTTAGGCATGTCCGGATACTTTTGATCACATAGTGTACATATGGTGAGCACAACGACTTTTAGTGCACAACACGCGTTTAACAATACACCAAATTTGGCTGTTTTGCATATTCACTGCACCCTGTAGTACAATATGTGCCTCCTCACCCACAGAATATTGCCCAGCCTAATGTCAGTGACCTGATCAGTGTCAGAAATTGAAGACTGAATACAGAGTGTAGCTTAGAACCATGAGGTTTCAGTTGCTGCACTGTCTGGATCCTGTCATATGCACCACAAAAACTTCTGTACTGTTGACCATGGGATGAACAATTCTCATGACACTGCATGAGCATTAGCACCACTTGGGGCATGTGCTGCATCTACAGCAACAATAACCTCATCAGTAATTTCCACTGGGTTAGGATGCCTTCCTCTTGCAGGTGCCACACCAAGCTCACCAGTCTTTTCGAATTTCGCTATGATCTTCTTTAAAGCATTTGATGACATTGTGCCTCTACTCAGACTTCTCAGCTGGAGGTACTCCCCGAATACGGCACTATAATTGCTGCCGTTCCCATAAAACAGTTGCGCCAACAGCCCATTGTCCCCTTCTCAATAGCCATAATTTCATTATCACTTTTTAAATCTCAACATGGATGTCATACCATCATACAAATGGCATACCATATCAGATTTATACCTGGTGGCCAAAACTGCAACCAATTTGTTTCCAGTGTAAATCGGTTTTGTATTACTGCATTACCATATCTACCAAGTTTCCCTGCCATATAATAATTACAGTCTACACTGGACCTCCAAGAGAGGCTGCATTTTAAATACAACCAGCTGGTACTACTACTGGGGGATGCCAAATTCTCCTGGAGTGATCCACAAAAAATATCTTTTTTTATCATTAAGGGTCTTCTCCATTCCTAGCATTGCATGGCGAGAATGCCAAGAGAGAACTTTGCACTATTGGTATGGGATAGAGACAGTTACAGTGCAAATGCAGGAAGGTGATGAAAAGGTGATAGTTTATGCTTCCAAAATATTCTCCAAGTCCAAGGTGAACTACTCTACAACTGAGAAAGATTGCCTTACAGTAGTTTGTGTCATCAACAAGTACTGATGACATTTATTTGGTAAACCATTCACCACTGTGATTGACTATCATTCTCTTTGCTGATTGACTAGCCTGAACAATCCTTTGGGTGAATTGGCAAGTGAGCAATTTAAAGCTTCAGGAGTACATTACAGTGATACACAAAAGTGGACACAAACACAGGACCACCAACTGCCTCCTTTGGCAGAACACAGCAGTGTTGATGAAATCTCAGTCATTGCTGCATTAAATGACATTGCCATTGAACAGAGGAATGATCTAGCACTGCTGGAAACCACGGAAGCCTTGAACAAGGAGGAACTGACCAAAGGAGACTACCAATCAATAAATGGAGAATTTTGTAATATGATCCAAGGTTGCTCATATTCCCAGCTAATCTATGGCCAGCTATTCTGAAGTATTTCCATGATGCTGTAACATCTGATCACCTAGTATTCATGAAGACTCTAGACAGAATCAGAGACAAGTATCACTAACCCGTTCTCTACCAATCTGTTAGACACAATGTTTGCCACTACACAGAATGCCAATGACGGAAGGATGTGCCACCATTACCAATCCCACTTGCAGAAATGTCATTCCACCAAACTGAACCTACTGGTGAGGTTACCAGAGTTGACAAATGGAAATTGATGGATAATAGTCTGCAGTGGCTACCTCACACAATGTGTTGTCACCAAAGCAATGTTGATCATCTAAGTTCTGGAAAATGCAATGTTCCTGGAAGAAGACATCATTTGAAAGCACAGAACACCCCGTGAGATGATCTCTGATCATGGAGAAATTTACCAGTTGAGACTACTGTTAGAGATAATTTCAAAATATGATATCAGCCACAGAATGATAACTGCCTACCATCCACAGACGACTGGCCTCACAGAATGCTTTAATAATACACTGGCAGATAGGCTCTTGGAATATGCTGATGTCAAATAGGGAGACTGGGATACACTATTGCCCATTGTGACATTCACATTCAACACAGTGAAGCAAGGCACTACCAACTTCACACTGTTCTTTCTGGTCCATGGTTGTAAGGCCAAAACAACAATGGGTATCCTGTTCCCATTTCAACGGATGATCCTCCTCACCACTACCAAAGGAGCATGGCAGCTGGCATACAGGGACGCCCAGGGGAAAGTTCGAGACTGCTGTAATGCCAAACACTGGCTGGTGATATACAGACCAGGACATTGTTACAGATATTTACATCTGTGCACAAAGTGGGACTATCAGAGAAATTACTAAAGAGCTGTTTTGTGCTGTACCATATCTTCTGTAGATTTTGGACCTTACATGTGAAGCTGAGATTATGACCCCTCATCAAGAAGATAAAAGTGCAGAGACATCATCCATGTCTTATTTATGAAACCCTGCCACAATTCAGAGGTGCAGATAGACAACAGGTAGTTCAGGGGAACTAAAGCCAGACTCAACTATAGTGAACCATTAATGGGAGGAGCTACCTTTGATGCTCTCATGGTGAAGAAGATGGAACAACACAACCAGAATGAGAGCCCCACCAGTGCCACTATACAAAGGACCTCTGACAAGATATAGATCCATGGTGTTATCGTCAGCTCCAATGAGAACTTATGAAAGAATGAGGCTGTTTCTACATGAGTGGGGGCAATATAACAAGCTGTGGAGCCACCAGCAATTATATATTATTTGGACTTTATCATTACTGATGCAGTTAAATTTTCCTTCAGACATGTGAGTCTCAACTTTATCTTTGATGATGAAAAAAGCTGAAGAAATGAATTAAAATTTGAGTCACAGCTGTAACTTGAACCCAGGTCTCCTGCTTAGTAGACACATGTGCTAGCCTTTACCACCATAGTAGTATAGCTAACACAGCTGCATGGACTATCCTAGTCCAATGCCCTCGTATCTTGAGCCTATTTTCCCCTTCTTAAATTATGAGTATTGGTAAGGGTCTCTGGTGTTGGAATAGCATCCCAGCTTTTTACGTAAGTGGAAAATCCTGCTTGTACATTGTGGTGTAATGGATAGTGCATCTACCTTGTAAGCAGGAAACCAAGGTTCAAGTTCCAATGGTGGCCCAAATTTTAATTCATTTCTTCAGCTTCAATCATTATTGAAGATAAACTTGAGACTCATATGCCTAAGGAAAATTTAATACCATCAGATCACTAGATCACCCATCCCTGAGGTACATTTACCCATAACATACAAAGCTAGGGTGCTGTTCCAATACTGAAAAGCCTTGGCAATACTGATGATTTAAGAAGGGGAAAATAGGCTGAAGAGGTGAATCCAAGCTTGTGTTAGGGAGGGCAGTGGACTATACTGCTACATTGGTGTAATGTTTAACACATCTGCCTACTAAGCAGGCGAATTGGGTTCAAATCCCAATCATTGCACAAATTTTAATTAATTTCTTCAACTTCTAGCTTACTCATTTCTGGAAGGTTCTTGAAATATCTTACATCTGTAGTGCTTATATATTATGGAATATTCTGTGCTTGTATAAATCATATAATTGTGAAATATTTAATGTTTGTATAAATGACTGCACTTTCTGTCCACAAAGTTAGTTCTGTTCTGGCTGTATGTTGCTATCAGTAATAAACATGCTTTCAGCACTAAATATTGAACTTCATTCATGACCTTGGCTTTGATTTTGGACTTGATTGTGGTTTACATATGACAATATAACTATCGTAAGGACTCCTGTTGGGGAAAGGACATCTCTACATTATAACAAGGACCGTAATGGATACTATGCCACCGACATTTTGTTGTTTCTATCACTGAATTGGTGACAGAACTGGCTTCATTATACTCTGTCTGCACACTGTTCTAATTGCATAGATATACCATCAGCTTCTGTCATTTAAACATTCTTATCACCAAAGCTGACTATAGTAATTGCAGTTTTCACGTGACAGGCAATGTAACATTAATTCTGAGTATGTTACATACATAGCCCCTGTAGTAAGGCAGTGACTCTCTCTTGTAAGATTTCATGCCCATCTCAGATTCTGCAAGACTTTCACTCACACAGTCAATACAAGTTCTGACAATATCGTGGTCAGGTGCAATGTTGAAATATTTTGTTCATCAACATGCCTGGAACATACTATAATTTGATTCATCACATCTCTAAATATATTTACATAAGAGTTTACTACCATTTGACACTGGCACAGTCAATGCTGATTTTGAATTCAGGCATTCACTTTTTCTGGTATTCTTTATTTAAATTATGTATTTGTGACTCTGGTTTGAACATAGCCAACACTTAATGTCGTTCTGAAATTTATAACTGTCACTGCTACTCACACTGCATCTTGGTCTGTAAGCACAGCTCCACTAATTCTGAAAAGCTCTTCATTAACCATATCAAGTGGCACTTTAAATAAAAACATTTATTTTTTGCAATTATATTACAAGAATGGGTATAAATCTCTGATTAATTGTTTTCTTTCAATTTTATACAAGGGAGATGAACTTGATGGCAATATTATAGAAATGAAAGAGGACATAGATAAAGATGAGATGGGAGATATGATACTGTGAGAGAAAAAAAAGGCCCCTGGTGCAGATAACATTCAGTCGTTCCTGACTGATAGACTTGGGAGAGCCAGCCATGACAGAACTCTTCCATCTGGTGTGCAAGATGTAAGAGACAGATGAAATATCCTCAGATTTCAAGAAGAATGTAATAATTCCAATTCCAAAGAAAGCAAGTGCTGATGGGTGTGAATATCACTAAACTATCAGTTTAATAGGTCATTGTAGCAAAATACTAACACAAATTCTTTACAGAAGAACAGAAAAACTGGTAGAAGCTGACCTCAGGGAAGATCAGTTTGGAATTCAGGGAAATGTAGGAATATGTTAGTCAGTACTGATCTTACAATTTATCTTAGAAGATTGGTTAAGGAATCACCAGCCTACATTTACAGCTTTTGTAGACTTAAAGAAAGCTTTTGATGATGCTCAGTTCAATACTCTTTTTGAAATTGTGAAGGTAGGAGGCATAAAATACAGGGAACAAAATGCTATTAATGAGGATGTACTGAATATAATTGGGGATACTACATATTTGTGGCATGACTTGACAAAAAGCAGGGGTTGGTTGATAGGACGTATTCTGAGACATCAAGGGATCACCAGTTTAGTATTGGAAGAAAATGTGTTTGGGGCGGGGGTTATAAATTGTAGAGGGAGACCAAGAGATGAATCAGTAAGCAGATTTAGAAGGACATATGTTGAAGTAGTTATTCAGAGATGAAGAGGATTGCACAGAATAGAGTAGCATGGAGAGCTGCATCAAATCAGTCTCTGGGCCAAAGTCCAAAACAATAACATGTTATTTTAGATTTTTCTTACTGATTTTTCATTAGTCAAAAGTATGTTTCAATAAAAGTCTTCACAAGAAGATAGTAGTGAAAGGATAGTAACATAGCATCCATTATTACCAATGATAGAAGTTTCTGCATAACATTCTACCTGTGCTGATCTTTCCACAACTTTTAATGACCAGGAGTGAAATTGGCATCACAAACAACTATTTTGACCTATGGCACTGTAACAATTCAAGTGGAGAATAATATCACATTACTCTTTAGATAAATTCAAAATACCATCTTGGAGGTAATGTATTTGATAGTGTTTAAAGTAAACAATATGAAAATAAAAATTAAAAAAGTTGTATAGAACTACATAAAAAAACTATGTTTGATCATATTAATATACATATCAGAAGTCTTTGGCTTTATTTCAGTCCTAATAATACAGATGTGGTATCATAATTTAATACAAAAAGAACTAACAATAAACAATAATAAATGAGTACATAAACACAATTGCTGCTAATCCATCAGTACCTTATCAAATGCATGAAACTGCATCGTATTCTGAATTCTTACAGCTGTATGGACCCATACATTTTAGTTCATTTCATCATTGTAGGTGAGTCAACAAAAGCTGAAAGAGAATGTTTGAATGCATTTTGAATGCACTTGTTAATATTATCAAGTTTACAGTAACTGATAGTGCAATTCACAGTTGCATTTCAATAAATATATCAAGTCATTCCGCAGATATTTTGTCGGTACATCAGATGGAAGCCACGGCCAGTAACTTCATTGTTTGTGCGAACACCCACTATAAATGGACCATTGGATGTATCTGTAAATAGAAGACAAATCCTTTGTAATGTTGGTTAAAATAAATAGGTTGCACCAACATTGACAGATACAGATACAAACATGTACAATTCACATACAACAAACCACTCTACATACATCCTCCTCATTCTCCTCCTCCTCATCATTATATTTATCATAATCGTTGGTGACAATATCAGCATTTCCACTGGCACCATCAGTAATTTTCATCATAAACTAAACTCTTACAGTGATGGTACGTTTTTAGTCAAGTCCTCTGACTAATGTGACCTAAGCTCATCTCTGCCAGATAACTCCCATGGCTTTCTCGATATCCTTGTCTCAATTGTGATCATGCACTAGATCTTCATGTGTTTCTTGGACTCCATTCTAGCACAAGTTTTTGCTGACTCATCTTTGTTTTTGATACGACGAGACAATTGACATTTCAGCGAGGCTGTCTGTACAGCATCTCAGTGACCTTTGTGGCACAAGCCTTCAATTATTCTCTCTCTCTCTCTCTCTCTCTCTCTCTCTCTCTCTCTCTCTCTCTGTGTGTGTGTGTGTGTGTGTGTGTGTGTGTGTGTGTGTATGTGTGTGTGTGTGTGTGTGTGTGTAAAGCATAATATGGACATTTCCATGTGTCTCAGAACATTTCTGAGATTTCTTTGGAGAATTAATCCAGTATCCTCATATCACAACCACAGGTCAACACATAAAACACAGTGGCCACAAATTATCTGGGTCCTAAGGACTAATGAGTGTTTCCCAAAATCTAACCACCTTAGTTAGATCTAATGGATTATTTCTGATTTTTTATCACCACTCTTATTTACAAGGTGACCAACATAGATTCCACATCTGGTACTTTGAGAGCCATGTTATCAGTGGAACATTTCGCTTTGTGGCTCTTGTACTGGTAATAATTTAGTTTTTAAAAGCGTGTGCGAAACACAAAGAAACTCACTCCCAGTTTTCCATGGTTTCCTGTGGAGGCTTTGCCCAGATAGGGAGGTCCAAAATCTCAAAAGGCTATGACCCTACCAATCACCTATTATCAACAATGTTTGGTAAATGTAGTCCAGCCTGGAATAATGATGGTTGCTTACAGCTGTCCACATACTGAAAAATATATTCATCAGTCTTTTCTTTTTCCAACCATAACTTAGTGCGCCAGTTCAATGTAATAGCTTATTACATAACCAAACAAAAATTTATTATGATATTTATTTAATTTTTAAAAAAGTGGACTTGTCTCGATTTTGCACCACACAACTTTGCTATCATGCATGATGTCAAAAAATAAACAATAAACAACTACTACAACATGTACATGAATTTAATGCGGACTTTGTTTCTACCATATGCAGTATTCAAAATTCTGGTGTGTATAAGATTTGATGGCACATTACGTTTGAGTACAAATTTGAATCCATCATTCACAGGCAGCATCAGTGAAATTAGGTATTTTTCCTTAAGTCACAATGCACTGTTGTAATTCTCAACTATGTTACATTATTGTTAGCCAATTACTGCATACTGTGTTTGCATTAGGTGGTCACAAAAAGGATAGCAAGCACAGAAGAACATTATATGATGCTATTTTCAAGCATAAATAAATTCTTTATGCTGAACAATGTGGTAATAGAAATGCATAATGTGAGTTCAGTGGAGCTTAGAGTAACATTAACTTATGGAAGAAACAGTAATTGGCATTTTTGGCAGCTACTGTTACCAGAAAGAAATTCACTGGCGTTCACAAAGGAAGAAATCCTGATGATGAAGTAAAAGTTTTGGAATTAGTCCATAAAAGGAGGAAGAATGGGTAACCTGTTACTAGTGGCACCGTAAGAAACAAAGAAAAAGGGATGGCGGCAGTTCTTAAAATACCGAGGCAAATCCTTAAGGCTAGCTGTGGATGGGTTGAACACTTTATGTAATGGGTGGGCTTATCTCTAAGATACTGTCAAGAGTATGCCAAAAGCATCCACAGAATTTTGAGAAAAAGCTTCAAGAAAATCAGTGGTACGGCATCACACTTCGGAAAGAGAATAATTTTTAGATGAGCCTAATAGGCTTTGGTTTGATATGCCATATAATTACATGATTGATGAGAAGAGGAGAAAGAAGTTAACATCAAAACATCATGGTGTGAAAACAACGCGTAACTATAATGCTGGCAATCACAGCAGATGTGTGCAAACTTCACTCTTCTTTATCTTCATGCCACAAGACCCCTAATAATGAAAAACTGTTCCCTGATGATGTCATTGTTCAAAATCAAGAGAAGTGATGGATGATTGAAACATTAATGTTGACTGGCTCCAAAACATATGGTAACTCCATTCTGGTGGGCTTTTCAAACCATTTTGAGGTCATCTCACAGATGATGTAAAATAGAAGATCCACAGCCTAGCTAGAGACCTTATAATTATTCCTTGAGGAATGACTCCTGTGTTACAACCCTTGTATACTCGTATAAATGAATCTTTCAATGGTTATGTTCAGCAACAGTACAAAAAATGGTTTTGTGAACCAAACTGTGAACTGACACTGATAAGAAAAATTAAGAAGGCTGCACTCCACATTATTGCACATAGGGTTTTGACTGCCTAGAAAAGCATAAAAAAACCATTGGTCATGAACTCATTCAAGAAATGCTGTATTTCAAATACTGTTGATGCCAGTGAAGATGACATGCTCTAGAACGACAATGGGGGTGATGGGGAAGGAGGTAATGAATCTGTTTCTGATGTAGACTCCTTCAAGGTTACAAGTAATGGTGACATTAGTGAATAATCATGATAATACCTGTAATTTACAGTATGGTTGCTTGTCATGCAGGTTATCAAGTTTGGTGTACTTTTTTGATAATGGGTGTTCCCTTAACAATGGGTCCGTTAAAAAATGTTGTTGTTTTGATAGTTTATGTATACATCCAATGTTGTGTAAATAAATTTTAGCCTACAACTGATGTGCCAACAAACTCTTTTTTTATAATTATAATTTTTAAAATTGGAGTGCACATTACATTCGATGGTGCATTAGATTCACATGAATATGTTATAAGGACTCTGCAGGTTAATGAATGTGATAAAGAGTCTGAGAATTACAATAACAAAATGGACACCCTAATAAAAGTACCAGCTGTGAAATTTAATGAGAAGTTCACTGTGCCTCTCCTTGTGTAGAAATGTAGGCAGCATCTGAACAGCTCTGTCACACACCACCTTATTATAAAGTTTCAGCCAGCCACTGTGGCCATTGGGCATGGATGTGTGTGATGTCCTTAGGTTACTTAGGCTTAAGTAGTTCTAAGTCTAGGGGACTGATGACCTCAGATGTTAAGTCCCATAGTACTTAGAGCCATTTGAACCATTTATAAAGTTCCATGTCTGAGACCGGCACATACTTCTTGGCGAATTTCATGACATCTTTATATTTCTCATTTTTAACATGCAGAGACACTTCATAAAGTTTCTTCTCAAAAAAGGTGAAAAAAATCATGATAGGTAACTTGATATAATAATGCCCTACAGCAAACTACATGCTTGTGTGCAGAGAAGTACTCAAAGGATCTGTGTTTTGAAACAATGCACTTCTCATACCAGCACTCTAAATGAGAGAGTGAAAAGCTTCTCAGAGAGGAACAAGGAGTCTAAATAAAGATATTGTGTAACATTAAACACAGTGAAATTCTTGGATACATTTCACATGTCAGAATCTGAGTAATGCTTGATGCAATGACAAAGAAAGCATTGGAGATATCTAGTTCTTGCCCCAAACATTTGACATTGACAACGCCATTCCCTTTTTTATTCTGAATTGGTCCCATGGACAGGTCTCACTCTTGTATCACATGATACAGCAATTTTCAACCTATGCAGTGGCGGGAAGACCTCATTTTTTGCCAAAAGTTGACATATCTGGTTAGTGCACCAAAGCCTTCCATTAGGTGTCCACATCATTCTGTGAGAATGTGAGCTTAAATTATAAAGAATGGTAGTATGTAAGCTAGTGATATCTCTATGCTCTTTTGGGAATATATGTGCCCCACATTAATCACCTGCAGCTGAGTGATTGCTTTCCTTCATTTTTGAGTATTGTTTTTGTCATGGATTCTCTGTTATTGAATTTTACTTTGTATGTTTACATTGTCTGTAGAGTTGCACCTCTTGAAGATAAGTACTGATCAGCCCATGTAGCACTGCATGAGTTACTACTTATTTTTTCCTGTTCATTGATTCTTTTATCAAAGTTTTGAAAGGGTTACACAATCACAGTCACTAGAATTAAAAAACATTCATTCAAATGTCATGTTTTACAGCTTCCGCATGAAGGACAATCCTCAGGACAGTCAAACAAGCACAAGAACACATTTTTAGAGAGAAAAATGTTCTATAAATTGCTGCTGTAATCATCATTAAAGATAATCAAATTATGCAATATCAATCAAGGGCATTTTTCTTGATATATACACATTTAAATATACTGCAAATTAACACTTAACTAAATACACAGGAACCTTTTTTATCTCTTAGATGTGTAACTCAGCTGCTGTTTCTCTGTACCTGTGTAGTTCAGAACAGTTTAAGCACTTGATTACTTATTCAACTGACTACATCCACTACATCGCTAATAGAAACTGTAATCCAAGAATCCTTGTGTCCATACAATGTAAAAGAATTACTACCAAATTATATACTTTATTTAATTTTGGGAGTATGATGTTTCCCAATTACTAACACAGTATTAGGTTATCAGTGGTAGCTTCCAGAAGTTAGAAAATGCCAATTAATGATAATAATTGTACCAATGTGATGTAGTTCATCTTGGAGAAATACCTGAGTAGCAGCAGTGTTTCTTCAGGTGGCAGAAAATATTAGGTGTTACCTTCTGGAAGTCAGAAAAAAAGGCTGTCTTTCAATAGTTAGATGTTACTGACAATAATGTACCTCATTTGCCAATTGTGTATGTAACTGACTTACTGCAATATTTATTCTCTTTACTGTGACAAATTGAAAACTTGTTAATGTGTATGTAGATGATAGGTAGGAATCTTATCAAAATGCAACATTGAGAAGTTATTGCTACTTGATCAATAATTGTAAAACAAATATTTTATCAGTTTCAAACACAGAGAAACCCTGTGTTTGTAAACAGTTAGATCTTACAATTAGATGGAATACCATGGTCCTAGACATAACCTTCATGTGACTGTTCCACTAAACCCATAGACTTATAGTGTCCCAGAAGAAACAGCTGTGATACAGTATTCTGTGGAAGAAATTGTGTTAGTGAAATAACAAAGAAATGACAATTGGAATCACTAAAGGAACTTGTAAAAGTACTGACATAATGTAATGATAAAATCTCTCATATTGGGGAGTGCGAGGGACTTGCAGACAAAAGCTAACCTAAAACTACGATTTTTTTTTTTTCCGTTTAAATATGGTTTCAATATCAACTTTTGCTGTGAAGTGGATGGGGCAGGCAGTTCTTAGAACATGACATCACTGAAATCTCATACATAATTTTGATGTTCCTTTACACTTGGACTGCCAAAGTGGTCAAAATGACAATTTTGAAACTTAATGATAATATTATGAAAAGAATTAATTGCTACTCACCATTTTGTGGAGGAGCTGAGACAAAAGTTAGGCAGAACAAAAAGACCACCAAACAAATAAACCAAAATCATTGGCAGCCAGAGACTGTGTTCATGTGCTTGAGCCATCTTTGTGTGAGTGTTTGTGTGTATGTATTTTGTTTAATGATGATGAAGGCCTTTTTGGCCAAAAGTTTCATTGTTTGACAGTCTTTTTGTTGTGCCTATCTTGTAATCTACATCTCCATTATACAGTGAGAAGCCATCTATACTTTAGTATAGGACTGTCATTAATCCAACCTGGACTTTCCATTGTTTAGTTTTGAAACTTAGTCTGTCTAATGCAACAATACTTTTTTATTTTTATTATTTTATTATTATTATAGTATCTTCTTTCCTTTCTCAGACATTATTTCTGGTTAAAAATGGAAAGTGACGCAGACCTTGATCAAGTGTGACTTCCTTTTAACTGTGCGGTATATGTTACATTGCATTTAGGAACTTTCGGGTAATTGAACATGTATCAGTAATTACAGATTTCTGTAGTTGTATATATACGTTTGGATGTAGCTGTATTGCATTGATGTACTGGTGGATATTGTGTGGTATGACTCCTGTAGTTGATAGTATAATTGGTATAATGTCAACTTTATCCTGATGCCACATGTCCTTGACTTCCTCAGCCAGTTGGATGTATTTTTCAATTTTTTCTCCTGTTTTCTTCTGTATATTTGTTGTATTGGGTATGGATATTTCGATTAGTTGTGTTAATTTCTTCTTATTATTGGTGAGTATGACGTCAGGTTTGTTATGTGGTGTTGTTTTATCTGTTATAATGGTTCTGTTCCAGTATAATTTGTATTCATCATTCTCCAGTACATTTTGTGGTGCATACTTGTATGTGGGAACGTGTTGTTTTATTAGTTTATGTTGTATGGCTAGTTGTTGATGTATTATTTTTGCTACATTGTCATGTCTTCTGGAGTATTCTGTATTTGCTAGTATTGTACATCCGCTTGTGATGTGATCTGCTGTTTCTATTTGTTGTTTGCAAAGTCTGCATTTATGTGTTGTGGTATTGGGATCTTTAATGATATGCTTGCTCTAATATCTGATATTTATTGTTTGATCCTGTACTGCAATCATGAATCCTTCCGTCTCACTGTATATATTGCCTTTTCTTAGCCAGGTGTTGGATGCGTCTTGATCGATGTGTGGCTGTGTTAGATGATACGGGTGCTTGACTTGTAGTGTTTTCTTTTTCCAGTTTACTTTCCTCGTATCTGTTGATTATTATTATTATTATTCTACATCTACATTTATACTCCTCAAGCCACCCAATGGTGTGTGGCAGAGGGCACTTTACATGCCGCTATCATTACCTCCCTTCCCTGTACAAGTCGCGTATGGTTCGTGGGAAGAACAACTGCTGGAAAGCCTCTGTGCACGCTCGAATCTCTCTAATTTTACATTCGTGATCTCCTCGGGAGGTATAAGTAGGGGGAAGCAATATATTTGATACCTCATCCAGAAACGCACCCTCTCGAAAACTGGACAGCAAGCTACACCGCGATGCAGAGTGTCTCTCTTGCAGAGTCTGCCACTTGAGTTTGCTAACCATCTCTGTAATGCTATCACGCTTACCAAATAACCCTGTGACGAAACGCGCTGCTCTTCTTTGGATCTTCTCTATCTCGTCTGTCAACCCGACCTGGTACGGATCCCACACTGATGAGCAATACTCAAGTGTAGGTCGAACAAGTGTTTTGTAAGCCACCTCCTTTGTTGATGGACTACATTTTCTAAGGACTCTCCCAATGAATCTCAACCCAGCACCCACCTTACCAATAATTAATTTTGTATGATCATTCCACTTTAAATTGTTCTGCACGCATGCTCCCAGATATTTTACAGAAGTAAGTGCTACCAGTGTTTGTTCTGCTATCATATAATCATACAATAAAGGATCCTTCTTTCTATGTATTCGCAATACATTACATTTGTCTATGTTAAGGGTCAGTTGCCACTCCCTGCACCAAATGCCTATCCGCTGCAGATCTTCCTGCATTTCGCTGCAATTTTCTAATGCTGCAACTTCTCTGTATACTACAGCATCATCTACAAAAAGCTGCACGGAACTTACGACACTATCTACCAGGTCATTTATATATATTGTGAAAAGCAATGGTCCAATAACACTCCCCTGTGGCATGCCAGAGGTAACTTTAACGTCTGTATATGTCTCTCCATTGAGAACAACATGCTGTGTTCTGTTTGCTAAAAACTCTTCAATCCAGCCACACAGCTGGTCTGATATTCCGTAGGCTCTTACTTCGTTTATCAGGCGACAGTGCGGAGCTGTATCGAATGCCTTCCGGAAGTCAAGGAAAATGGCATCTACCTGGGAGCCTGTATCTAATATTTTCTGGGTCTCATGAACAAATAAAGCGAATTGGGTCTCACACGACTGCTGTTTCTGGAATCCATGTTGATTTCTATAGAGTAGATTCTGGGTTTCCAGAAATGACATGATACGTGAGCAAAAAACATGTTCTAGAATTCTACAACAGATAGATGTCAGAGATATAGGTCTATAGTTTTGGGGATCGGCTCAACGACCCTTCTTGAAGACTGGGACTACCTGTGCTCTTTTCCAGTCATTTGGAACCTTCCGTTCCTCTAGATACTTGCGGTACACGGCTGTTAGAAGGGGGGCAAGTTCTTTCGCATACCCTGTGTAGAATTGAATTGGTATCCTGTCAGCTTCAGTGGACTTTCCTCTGTTGAGTGATTTCAGTTGCTTTTCTATTCCTTGGACACTTATTTCAATGTCAGCTGTTTTTTTCGTTTCTGCAAGGATGTAGAGAAGAAACTGCAGTGTGGTCTTCCTCTATGAAATAGCTTTGGAAAAAGGTGTTTAGTATTTCAGCTTTACACGTGTTATCCTCTGTTTCAATGCCATCATCATCCCAGAGTGTCTGGATATGCTGTTTTGAGCCACTTACTGATTTAACGTAAGACCACAACTTCCCAGGATTTTCTGTCAAGTCGGTACATAGAATTTTACTTTCGAATTCACTGAACGCTTCACGCATAGCCCTCCTTACGCTAACTTTGACATCGTTTAGCTTCAGTTTGTCTGAGAGGTTTTGGCTGTGTTTAAACTTGCAGTGAAGCTCTCTTTGCTTTCGCAGTAGTTTCCTAACGTTGTTGTTGAACCACGGTGGGTTTTTCCTGTCCCTCACAGTTTTACATACCTGTCTAAAATGCATTTTACGATTGCCTTGAACTTTTTCCATAAACACTCAACATTGTCAGTGTTGGAACAGAAATTTTTGTTTTGATCTGTTAGGTAGTCTGAAATCTGCCTTCTATTACTCTTGCTAAACAGATAAACCTTCCTCCCTTTTTTTATATTCCTATTTACTTCCATATTCAGTGATGCTGCAACGTCCTTATGATCACTGATTCCCTGTTCTACGCTTACAGAGTCAAAAAGTTCAGGTCTGTTTGTTATCAGTACGTCCAAGATGTTATCTCCAAGAGTCGGTTCTCTGTTTAATTGCTCGAGGTAATTTTCAGATAGTGCACTCAGTATAATGTCACTCGATGCTCTGTCCCTACCACCCATCCTAAACATCTGAGTGTCCCAGTCTATATCTGGTAAATTGAAATCTCCACCTAAGACTATAACATGCTGAGGAAATTTATGTGAGATGTATTCCAGATTTTCTCTCAGTTGTTCTGCCACTAATGCTGCTGAGTCTGGAGGTCGGTAAAAGGAACCAATTATTAACCTAGCTCAGTTGTTGAGTGTAACCTCCACCCATAATAATTCACAGGAACTATCCACTTCTACTTCACTACAGGATAAACTACTATTAACAGCAACAAACACGCCACCACCAGTTGCGTGCAATCTATCCTTTCTAAACACCATCTGTGCCTTTGTAGAAATTTTGGCAGAATTTATCTCTGGCTTCAGCCAGCTTTCCGTACCTATAACGATTTCAGCTTCAGTGCTTTCTATCAGCGCTTGAAGTTCCGATACTTTACCAACACAGCTTTGACAGTTTACAATTACAATACCGATTGCTGCTTGGTCTCCACATGTCCTGACTTCGCCCCGCACCCTTTGAGGCTGTTGCCCGTTCTGTACTTGCCCGAGGTGATCTAACCTAAAAAACCGCCCAGTACACGCCACACAATCCCTGCTACTCGTGTAGCCGCCTGCTGTGTGTAGTGGACTCTTGACCTATCCAGCGGAACCCGAAACCCCACCACCCTTTGGCGCAAGTCAAGGAATCTGCACCCCACACGGTCGCAGAACCGTCTCAGCCTCTGATTCAGATCCTCCACTCAGCTCTGCACCAAAGGTCCGCAGTCAGTCCTGTTGATGATGCTGCAGATGGTGAGCTCTGCTTTCATCCTGCTAGCGAGACTGCCAGTCTTCACCAAATCAGATAGCCACCGGAAGCCAGAGAGGATTTCCTCCGATCCATAGTGACACACATCATTGGTGCCGACATGAGCGACCACCTGCAGATGGGTGCACCCTGTACTGTTCATGGCATCCAGAAGGATGCTTTCCACATCTGGAATGAGTCCCTCTGGTATGCACATGTAGTGCACATTGGTTTTCTTCCCCTCTCTTTCTGCCATATTCCTAAGGGGCCCCATTACACGCCTGACGTTGGAGTTCCCAACTACCAGTAAGCCCACCCTCTGCGACCGCCCAGATCTTGCAGACTGAGGGGCAACCTCTGGAACAGGACAAGCAGTCATGTCCGGCTGAAGATCAGTATCAGCCAGAGACAGAGCCTGAAACCGGTTCGTCAGACAAACTGGAGAGGCCTTCCGTTCAGCCCTCCGGAATGTCTTTCGGCCCCTGCCACACCTCGAGACGACCTCCCACTCTACCACGGGTGAGGGGTCAGCCTCAATGTGGGCAGTATACTGGGCAGCCATTGCTGTTGTCCAATCAGGGGATGCGTGTGACGAGCTGGCCGTCCCCGACTAACCCCCATCTGGACCCCCACAGTGATGCCCATTGGCAACAGCCTCAAGCTGTGTGACCGAAGCCAACACTGCTTGAAGCTGAGAGCGATAGGATGCCAACTCAGCCTGCATTCGAAAACAGCAGTTGAAGGTTTGAAATTTTGTGACTTTTATTTCTTTTCAACAGAGACTGTGCCAGGATGTTATAATGTATGCTGAAGTTTCTGAGCTGATTATTGTGATGCTCTGTATCTAAAGTGCTTTGACAGTCATGATACAGACATTAAAACTGTTCATAATTTGTTGGAAAAGAAAATAATGAAATATTTAGAATGTCTGCAGAAAGTTTGAGAGCAAGGGTCCAAAGCCAGTGATGACTATATTCCAGACAGTGCTGAATTAAGTGAAAGTATTTGTAATGCTTCTGAAGAAGTTACACGTATTGCTATTACAGCAACAAGGCAGACTCCCCCCTTAATACCAATGTATCATTCAGGAAGAGATGATGTCTGATATAATAGACTGAGACATGGGGGAAGCAGTAGGTGTCAGCTACCATAACAATTTTTTGTGGGCTTTTCAAAATCGAGAACAGGTAAGACAAAGTGAAAAATTCTGGATCATCTTCAATCCAGTTTAATTCAATTCATTAACAACACACACTGAACAAGTGTAGTTAATGCATAGCTGGAGCTAGTTACAATAAAATTTCCTATATTTAAGTTTTTCACAATTTTACATGAAAATACAATCTTTCATCAAAAAACGTAAATAATTTTAGTTTTCTATGTACAGACATTCTTCACTGTTGTAAAAGCTACATGTTATCAATAGTTGTTTTAGCACTACTTAGAATTTATGAAATTTTTTAATTCTCTTTATCGTAGCAGGCAATCAAGTAAAGAGTATTTTGGACTGATAATATGCACTATTTGGTAAAGGGCATTTTTGTTCATTTCTCTGTGAAAAAACGTCTGTTTCATGTTTTGTATGTATGAACTTGATTATTCAATGTTGAAAATTCCTGGTGAGTTTTCAGAAAGCACACATATTCAAAAATGTATAAGCTAGAAAGGGCCATTATTTTAAATTCTTTAAATATGTCCCTGAATGGCTCCCTACAGGGAACTCCTTTCATTATTCTGATGGTCCTTTTTTGTAGTTTGAAAGTTTTTTTGCCATGCCTTTGTTTCTGCAGTAGATCACACCATACCTAAGCAAGCTATTCATATAATCATAACAGGCACACAACAATGATTCAATGCTGCAACAGTCTTTAGCACATAACAGCATTTACCTACATTTTTATTCAAAACTTCCAGATTCTTCTCCAATCTCAAGTGCTAATTCACCCATATCCTAGAAATGTTGTGTATGGAGCTTGTGCAATAGCATAATTCCCTAACTCAGCTTTTATGCTACTTCTAACTTTATTTCTAATATTAAAAAAATTCATCCATACTAGTTTTTCCTTATTTATGACCAAATCATTATCCTTAAACCATTTTCCTGCTTCAGTTATTGTCTTAGAAACATTCTGCTGAAAATTATCCTCAGTGTGCCATTTTATAAAAATTCTTATGTCGTTCGAAAACATCACTGTGTCAGTGATGCTCAGATGGTTTGGCAAATCATTTATATATGCCAGAAACAACAGAAGGCCTAATACAGGACCCTGGGACACTCTATAGCTAGTTTTTTGTAATTTGAAAGGAGTTCCTTGCCTTCATGGCATATTTGCTTTCTCTGTCGTTTATTACAGAGATAAGATTTGAACCATTTGAAGGCCAGTCTCCAGAGCCTAAAACACACTTGTTTCATAAGCAGTTAGTCATGACTGATTATATCATGTGCTTTGCATTAATCTAAGCATATTCCACAGCTTGATTCATTCATATCCAAGACCTTTAGCACCATTTTCATGAACTGAAAGACTGCTGTTTCTGTTGATTGATTCTTTCTAAACCATTTTGAGCATTAGTCAATATTTTATTTTTATTCAGGAAATCATCTAGCTGTTCATGCACTACTCTCTTAATTACTTTAGAAAACCTGTCAACAGTGAGACATCTGTAATTGTTTATGTCAGCTGTACTGTACTTTTTGTAGAGCAGCTTTATTGTGGATAACTTCAGTTCTAATGGAAACACTCCTGTCTCAAAGAAAATATTAATAATGTCAGTTAGTTGAGGATCTATACAGGTGGAACTATGTTTGATACCTTGTCTGGAATTCTGTCAATACCACTAGACATTTTGGTTTTCAATTTATTAATAGTGTTTTTCACCTCAGATTCTGTTACTGTGTGCAGAAACATTGTCTTTTCAGAAGCAGGTACTTTCATGGTTTTTTGTTTGAACTGCACATACTTTTAATTATGTTTGGTGCTATGTTCATGTAATGTTTATTAAATATATTGGCAATCTGTTGAGCATCTTATGTCACTTTACTCTCACTTTTGATTTTGAAGTTGTGGATTTTAGTTCTAAATTTTCCTATGCTATTGTTTATAACCAGCCAGAACAATTCTGATTTACTATTTCTTCTGTTGACATATGAACATTGCTTATCCCTTTTACCACCTGTAAAATTTTCCTATTGTATTTATTTTGACATGCCTGCTTGTGTTTCTAAGAGTGAACACCGATTTTTTAATCCCTGTGTGTGGCTCCTCTTTGACTTTAATTCCTTTAAATATCGTAGCAATAGTTATAATCAGTGAAAAGTGTTTCATACTTCTTTACTACATCATCAGTTTGTTCTCTGTCGCTGTGCACCTTTTTTGAATATTATTATATTTCCTTATGTTGTTGTTGTTAGTAAGTCTTCTCTGCACATATTTTTCAGTACCTGTACATTTCTTATTGTTCCCATTCTTTATTGGCATTTTTAAAGCCATGTGATCAGAAAAACCAGTATCTGTTACTTCAGTTTATAGTCATAGTCTTGTTGGTTGGTAAATATCTAATCAAGTGTTGCTTCAGGCCCATCCTCATATCCGGTAATATCCTGCATAGATGGTTGTGTGTTGTATGAGCTAACAGATATAATAAATGCATTTGTTTCCCATTACTTTTCTTAAAACTGATATTAAGGACACCAGGCACTGTTATTCATTTTGACCTACTTCTTAATTAATTTAAAAGATCATCTATATAATGTAAGCATAAGGTAAAGTCACCTGATGGGGACCTGTAGATTCATGCAATGATAATTTGATAGCCGCATATATAATATTCAAAATCTTTTTCTGCCCAATCACCTTGCTAAGTTTTACCACTTTAGATTTAACGCCATTCCTAATATAGATGTATACACCTCCAAATTTATGTTTTTCTGCAAAGGCTACTTATCAGGTCAAGGTCTGGTATTTTTTCTGCACAAATCTGTGTATCTCATAGCCAGTGCTCATTAGTACACAACAAAGAAATCTTCTTAAGACTGAACGCATCTTGAAAACCACAAAAGCAAAATGTTTTTCGCAAGACAGTAAGTCCAATATCACGTGCAAAAATGGACATCAAATTTCACATTTCTGCTAGTTTTGACAGTTGTTTGTAGCTGACACAGTGCTAAAATACATAAAACTTAGCACAGAGGCAGGACCCTATGGGCAACTTGGAAACAAAAGCTGGCATGTTTCTCTTTATGAGCTATATGCAATCATTGGAGTTTTGTATGTCTGTGGATTTTTTGGTCTCAAAGGAATTGAAATCAGTAGCTTGTGACCAAGAAATATACAGAACCAGACTGCTAGAAAACAGTCAGTGAAATTAACCTCATGGACATGGCCAGTACAAATGTTTTACAATATTCATATTTGCACTGTATTTGTATTTCTTATTTGGTCCAGTAAATCTTACATGTACAGTAAGCAATCAGATATTGGACAGGTCACTGCAAATATATCTTTGTGTTTATATAATGTTTTCTACATATTAATGAATAAAAAGTTTTTTTCAGCTTTATTTTATAATTAAACCACTTTAACTAGAAAATTACAGCTGAAAGTATGAATAAACTCATATTAATGCTTTAAGTCTTTACGTGCTACAAGTGGATAGTCATATTTACATAATACAGAGGGGTCCAAAAAAATGCATCCACTGTTTAAAAGTCCATAACTTGCAAACTAATTGACGGAGTTGTCTCATTTTCGGTGAAAGTGTAGCTTAAAGTCCAACTTAAAGACATCACTGTAGGTGTTCAAAATGGTCACCATTAACATTCACACACAAACAATGCCACCGAACTGCAGCACAAACTACAGACTGCAATGTGTTCAGTTGGATACTTGCACATTAATGTATGATGGATTCTCAAAGTTCATCCAATGTGCATGGCTTTTGTCGATAAATGATGTCCTTTAGTGTTCCCCACAGGTAAAGGTCCAGAGGAGTTAGGTCTGGGGTACATGGTGGTTACTCCACAGCACCTCTATGGCCTATCCATTTTCCTGGTAGATTTTCGTCGAGATATGCCCTAACACGATTTTGGTAGTGGGATGGGGCACCATCTTGTTGAAAGTAAACTCTTCCATCTCCATACAAGTCTTGGATGGCAGGTAAAATGGATGTCTGAAGCTTCTGAAGGTACACCTCACTGGTAACTGTGCCATCAAAGAAGAATGGCCCAATCAAGCCCCGGTAAGACAACCCACACCACACATTTACTCCTGGCAAATTCACGGCTTTGTCTACATGGACGTTCAGATTTTCAGCAGACCAGTAGATGCAATTGTGGCGATTTACTGCACCATTGAGTTTGAACTGTGCCTCATCAGATCACACAATCATCTCTGCAAACTCTTCATCGTTGCACACCATGTTAGTAAACCACACGCAGTAGTCCATTTTTTGATTTTGGTCGATCTCGTTCATTGCGTGTAGCAATCATGGGATGTAGCACTTCCACTTTGCTGCCTTCAAAATTCGCTGAACACTTGAGTGACTCACTCCAGTTTCATGGGCACACTGTCTCACAGACTTCTGTGGTAAGCAAGTGAATTGTTGTAACACACGGTGGAAGTTAGCAGGACTTGTTACTGTTACAGGTTGTCCAGATCATTGTTTGTGTACATCTTCAACAGAGCCTTCGGCTTGAAATTTGTCTCGAATGCGATGAATTGTTAAATGTGTCGGTGGCTCTGTTTGATACTCATTTCGCCACTGCCGTTGAACCTCATTAATGTTTTTGTACTTAAAATACCACTTCAAAACTGACTTCCTTTCATCGAATGTAAGCCTTGTGCCAGCCATGTTTACTCGAGTAACTAGGTGCAACTAAGAACAAAACACTGACTATCTGGCGACTGTCATCTGACAAAACAAAACAACGCAATACAACGCTTGTGTGACGATTGCCGGAACTACAAACTATTACACTACCAAAGATGAGACAACTCCATCAATTACGCTAATGGCCTTTAAAATTGCTACACTATGAAGATGAATGCTACAGAGGCGAAATTTAACTGACAGGAAGAAGATGCTGTGATATGCAAATGATTAACCTTTCAGAGCATTCAAGCAAGGTTGGCACCGGTGGGAACACCTACAACATGCTGGTATGAGGAAAGTTTCCAACCAATTTCTCATAAACAAACAGCAGTTGATCAGCATTGCCTGGTGAAAAGTTGTTCTGATGCCTCATGTCAGGAGGAGAAATTTGTACCATCATGTTTCCAACTTTGGTAAAGGTCAGATTGTAGCCTATCACAATTGCGGTTTATCATATCGTGACATTGCTGCTCGCGTTGGTCGAGATTTAATGACTGTTAGCAGAATATGGAATAGGTGAGTTCAGGAGGGTAATACAGAATGCCGTACTGGATCCCAACGGCCTCATATCATTAGCAGTCAAGATGACAGGCATCTTATCCGCATGGCTGTAATGGATCGTGCAGCCACGTCTTGATCCCTGAGTCAACAGATGGGGACGTTTGCAAGACAACAACCATCTGCATGAACAGTTCGACGAAGTTTGCAGCAGCATGGACTATCAGCTCAGAGATCATGGCTGCGGTTACTCTTGACGCTGCATCACAGACAAGAGCAAGTGCAATGGTCTACTCAACAACGAATCTGGGTGCACGAATGGAAAAATGTCATTTTTTTTTCCAGATGAATCCAGGTTCTGTTTACAGCATCATGATGGTCGCATCCATGTTTGGCGACATTGCAGTGAATGCACATTGGAAGCATGTACTCGTCATCGCCATACTGGCATTCACCCGGCATGATGGGGTGCCATTGGTTACACATCTCGGTCACCTTTTGTTCACATTGACGCTGCTTTGAGCAGTGGACATTACATTTCAGATGTGTTACAACCCGTGGCTCCACCCTTCATTCGATTCCTGCGAAACCCTACATTTCAGCAGAATAATGCATGACCGCATGTTGCAGGTCCTGTATGGGCCTTTCTGGATACAGAAAATGTTTGACTGCTGCCCTGGCAAGCACATTCTCCAGATCTCTCACCAATTGAAAATGTCTCGTCAATGGTGGCCAAGCAACTGGCTCGTCACAATATGTCAGTCACTACTCTTGATGAACTGTGGAATCTTGTTGAAGCTGCATGGGCAGCTGTACCTGTACATGCCATCCAAACTCTGTTTGACTCAATGTCCAGGTGTATCAAGGCTGTTATTACAGCCAGAGGTGGTTGTTCTGGGTACTGATTTCTCGGGATCTATGCACCTAAATTGCATGAAAATGTAATCATATGTCAGTTCTAGTATAATATATTTGTCCAATGAATACCCGTTTATGATCTACATTTCTTCTCGGTGTAGTAATTTCAATGGCCAGTAGCGTAGTTTGCCAGTTATGGACTTTTAAACAGTGGATACATTTTTTTGGACTCCTCTCTACTATTGTAAGTGAATGTCACTTATACACTTAACACTAGAAGTACCGGACTTCACCATACTCCTTAGAAGTACCATATGGTCATTTTTGACCCAGTGTATGAAACCACCATTTTATTCATATCTGGATGTGTTTTCAGTGTCACCATGTTGACAATACATTCAGGCAGACTCTAAAGTGTAACCAAAGGATAATTTGGTTCCTAAAATGAATAGTACACTGTCAAACATAAATTTCAGATATAAATCTTTTTTTATTTTAAACTTAAGAAAGAAAAACTTCCACAGTCTTTCATCAATCATCACTAAAAAAGTAAGTAAAACAATGTTACAATGTTTTTCTTTATAAAAAGGTCAAAACAGAATTAAAACATATTGTTTATGTGAGCACTAATAGTATTTTTACTTTTACAGACATTTAAGTACCAAGTATTTGTGTAAAATTCTAAAATGCAGCAGTTGACTAAAATGCTCTGTGTGTTTCCTTGCTTATTCTAAACAAAGAACTAGAACACAAGAACAAATAACTTCAGTTTATAATCATAAATATTTGGAAATATTTAGGAACAAAGACTTGACAGAACTGTGTAAGATGGGATGGGCTCACAGTTCAAACATTTGACAAGAGTTTTTGCTTAGCAGCTTTTGCACACAGACTTCATCAACACCTACATCTACAGCTCTGTGATTACTCTGCTATTCACAATAAAGTGCCTGGCAGAGGGTTCAATGAACCACCTTCAAACTGGCTATCTACCATTTCACTCTCAAATGGCGCACAGGAAAAATGAACACTTAAATTTTTCTGTGTGAGCTCTGATTTCTCTTATTTTATCGTGGTGATCATTTCTCCCTACGTAGATGGATGCCAACAGAATGTTTTAACAATCAGAGGAGAAAACTGGTGATTGAAATTTCATGAGAAGATCCCGTCGCAATGAAGAACGCCTTTGTTTTAATGATTGCCACTCCAATTCACATATCATGTCTGTGGCACTATCTCTCCTATTTCAGAATAATACAAAACAAGCTGCCCTTCTTTGTACTTTGTTGACATCATCCGTCAATCCCACTTGATGCAGATCCCACACTGCACAGCAATACTCCAGAATAGGGTGGACAAGCATGGTGTAAGCAGTCTCTTTAGTAGATGTGTTGCACCTTCTAAGTGTTCTACCAATGAATCACAGTCTTTGATTTGCTCTACCCACAACATTATCTATGTGATCATTGCAATTTAGGCTATTTGTAACTGTAGTCCTTAAATATTTAGTTGAATTTACAGCCTTCAGATTTGTGTGACTTATCATGTAATCAAAATTTAGCAAATATTTTTTTTTTTAGTACTCATGTGAATAACTTCACACTTTTCTATATTCAGGGTCAAATGCCACTTTTCGCACCATACAGATATCTTATCTAAATCATTTTTCACTTCGTTTTGGTCATCTGATGACTTTACAAGATGGTAAATGACAGCATCATGTGCAAACAATCTAAGACGGCTACTCAGATTGTCGCCTATGTCGTTAATATAGATCAGGAACAATAGAGAGCCTATAGCACTTCCTTGGGGAACACTGGATATTTCTTCTGTTTTACTTGATGACTTTCCACCTCTTACTATGAACTGTGACCTTTCTGACAGGAATTCATGAATCCAGTCGCACAACTGAGGCAATGTTCCATAGGCGATATTCCGCAGGCCTGGAGTTTGGTTAGAAGTCACTTGTGAGGAACAGTGTTGAAAGCCTTCTGGAAATCTAAAAATATGGAATCAGTTTGATATCTCCTGTCAATAGCACTCATTATTTCATAAGTACAAAGAGCTAGTTGTGTTTCAAAAGAATGATATTTTCTGAATCCGTGCTGCTTATCTGCCAATAAATCATTTTCTTCAAGGTACTTCATAATGTTTGAATGCAGTATATGTTCCAAACAAATACTGACTTGCAGTTGAAGCATACATTTGATGTTTTATTCCCCTTTGTTGTTTGCAGGAAACTTGAATTTGACAACATCTTCTATTTCCATATTGGCCAGAGCTGGTATCGAGTTCCTGCAAGGGAAGGTTGGCTCCTCTCTGCAGTTTGTAAAGGGCAGCAAGCCCATCTGCTACTCTGAGGATAAAGTCTCAGTGATAAATCTTAGAGGTAAGTAACTTAAAAATTGTGTGAATGTTGATCATGGCAAGGTCAAGAATATTGTAGAGACATGCACAGGCCATCGGTGGGTTCAAAGCTCAGGCACTTGAGCATCTAGTCATTTGGTCAACTGTATCAACTCCACCATTAGTTTAATTATAAAACTTCACAGTTTCTGAAAGTTTCTTCTCTGTATTCTCATTCACCTGACATCCAGGATACATGTTACTCAGAATAAGAATTTGTTTTCTTTTTCCCTTGGTATACTGTGAGAAGATTGTCACCTGACTTTTAAGTGTGCTGCATACAATGCATCATCTCCACTTCCTGCCACACGAGGGATCTTTTTGAGTGATCTCAAAAGAGTGCCAACTAAACTTGTTCCTTTATCCACCAGTTTCACTGAGGTGAAGAAGTTGTTAGTTATGATGTTCCATAATGGCGATGTGCCTGACATAATCTGTCGTGTAAGAGAACTGATAGCAGTGCCCTAGACAGTGTAGGAGGGGGAGAGGGGCAGATTCCCACTACATAATACATTACTCTGTAGCTTCCCAGTATCACTCTGTAGGGTATGCATGTCACCAGTCCGTAGAAAACAGGAGGCTGCACTAATACAAAGTATTGCCCGACCTCGGAATTCTTCATATTTCACATTATTTTTGGACCAAAGTGTCATAATGTACTCCAGAATATCGAGAATAGTGTCAAGAGACACTCAGAAACCATCCAGTGTCTGAAAATTCGTGTTACTGACATCAAATTACATTAAAATGTATCTGGGTCAAAAATGACCCACATGGTTACTACTGGTATAACAGGTAAATTTTTCATACTTCTAGGTGGGCTAGGGGGATGAATTTTTGGTGGGTTGTACAAACACATTAATGAAAATCACAGGAGCATTTGGTCCTGTAGTCATTATGGAGGAGGGTAATTACCCAAGTGGTATTTCGAGTGTTAACGTTAAGTTTCTTAGGCCTCTCAGAGATTTTGGAGGGACTCTTCCAGACTATAGAAGCAACATATTAATAGATGTTCATCTACTACTGCCACAATCTTCACTATCCTTTTTTGCACCCATAGTTTTAGGCAGCATTATGAGTTACCTCACACCGATCCATCGTCATTCTTCCGGCGGACAAGGGTTCCACAACCGTCGAACTTGATAGTCAGGAGTATGTGGCTGAGGGACTGCATCAGCTTTCAGACAACACTACATACAAAGTTTGCCAAGGTAATCCCATTCTTGATGACCAGGCGGAGCTTCAAGGAATCCTCAGAACCTTAGGCCCCCTACAAAACCTTTCACCTGACTCCATCAACCTCCTGACCTCACCAACACCCCGCACCCCTACCTTCTACCTTCTTCCTAAAATTCACAAACCCAATCATCCCGGCCGTCCCATTGTAGCTGGCTACCAAGCCCCCACAGAACGTATCTCTGCCTACGTAGATCAACACCTTCAACCCATTACATGCAGTCTCCCATCCTTCATCAAAGACACCAACCACTTTCTCGAACGCCTGGAATCCCTACCCAGTCTGTTACCCCCAGAAACCATCCTTGTAACTATTGATGCCACTTCCTTATACACAAATATTCCGCACGTCCAGGGCCTTGCTGCGATGGAGCACTCCCTTTCACGCCGATCACCTGCTACCCTACCAAAAACCTCTTTCCTCATTACCTTAGCCAGCTTCATCCTGACTCACAACTTCTTCACTTTCGAAGGCCAGACATACCAACAATTAAAGGGAACAGCCATGGGCACCAGGATGGCCCCCTCATATGCCAACCTATTCATGGGTCACCTAGAGGAAGCCTTCTTGGTTACCCAGGCCTGCCAACCCAAAGTTTGGTACAGATTTATTGATGACATCTTCATGATCTGGACTCACAGTGAAGAAGAACTCCAGAATTTCCTCTCCAACCTCAACTCCTTTGGTTCCATCAGATTCACCTGGTCCTACTCCAAATCCCATGCCACTTTCCTTGACGTTGACCTCCACCTGTCCAATGGCCAGCTTCACACGTCCATCCACATCAAACCCACCAACAAGCAACAGTACTTCCATTATGACAGCTGCCACCCATTCCACATCAAACGGTCCCTTCCCTACAGCCTAGGTCTTCATGGCAAACGAATCTGCTCCAGTCCGGAATCCCTGAACGATTACACCAACAACCTGAAAACAGCTTTCGCATCCCACAACTACCCTCCCGACCTGGTACAGAAGCAAATAACCAGAGCCACTTCCTCATCTCTTCAAACCCAGAACCTCCGACATAAGAACCCTAAAAGTGCCCCACTTGTGACAGGATACTTTCCGGGACTGGATCAGACTCTGAATGTGACTCTCCAGCAGGGATACGCCTTCCTCAAATCCTGCCCTGAAATGAGATCCATCCTTCATGAAATCCTCCCCACTCCACCGAGAGTGTCTTTCCGCCGTCCACCTAACCATCGTAACCTCTTAGTTCATCCCTGTGAAATCCCCAAACCACCTTCCCTACCCTCTGGCTCCTACCCTTGTAACCGCCCCTGGTGTAAAACCTGCCCCATGCACCCTCCCACCACCACCTACTCCAGTCCTGTAACCCGGAAGGTGTACACGATCAAAGGCAGAGCCACGTGTGAAAGCACCCACGTGATTTACCAACTGACCTGCCTACACTGTGAAGCTATCTATGTGGGAATGACCAGCAACAAACTGTCCATTCGCATGAATGGACACAGGTAGACAGTGTTTGTTGGCAATGAGGATCACCCTGTGGCTAAACATGCCTTGGTGCACAGCCAGCACATCTTGGCACAGTGTTACACCGTCTGGGGTTATCTGGATGCTTCCCACTAACACCAACCTGTCAGAACTCCGGAGATGGGAACTTGCCCTTCAGTATATCCTCTCTTCTCGTTATCCGCCAGGCCTCAATCTCCGCTAATTTCAATTTGCCGCCGCTCATACCTCACCTGTCTTTCAACAACATTTTTGCCTCTGTACTTCCGCCTCGACTGACATCTCTGCCCAAACTCTTTGCCTTTACAAATGTCTGCTTGTGTCTGTGTATGTGCGGATGGATATGTGTGTGTGTGTCATTGTATACCTGTCCTTTTTTCCCCCTAAGGTAAGTCTTTCCGCTCCTGGGATTGGAATGACTCCTTACCCTCTCCCTTAAAACCCACATCCTTTCATCTTTCCCTCTCCTTCCCTCTTTCCTGATGAGGCAACAGTTTGTTGCGAAGGCTTGAATTTTGTGTGTATGTGTTTGTTTGTGCGTCTGTCGACCTGCCAGCGCTTTCGTTTGATGAGTCGCATCATCTTTGTCTTTAGATACATTTTTCCCACGTGGAATGTTTCCCTCTATTTTATATATACACTCCTGGAAATGGAAAAAAGAACACATTGACACCAGTGTGTCAGACCCACCATACTTGCTCCGGACACTGCGAGAGGGCTGTACAAGCAATGATCACACGCACGGCACAACGGACACACCAGGAACCGCGGTGTTGGCCGTCGAATGGCGCTAGCTGCGCAGCATTTGTGCACCGCCGCTGCCAGTGTCAGCCAGTTTGCCGTGGCATACGGAGCTCCATCGCAGTCTTTAACACTGGTAGCATGCCACGACAGCGTGGACGTCAACCGTATGTGCAGTTGACGGACTTTGAGCGAGGGCGTATAGTGGGCATGCGGGAGGCCGGGTGGACGTACTGCCGAATTGCTCAACACGTGGGGCGTGAGGTCTCCACAGTACATCGATGTTGTCGCCAGTGGTCGGCGGAAGGTGCACGTGCCCGTCGACCTGGGACCGGACCGCAGCGACGCACGGATGCACGCCAAGACCGTAGGATCCTACGCAGTGCCGTAGGGGACCGCACCGCCACTTCCCAGCAAATTAGGGACACTGTTGCTCCTGGGGTATGGGCGAGGACCATTCGCAACCGTCTCCATGAAGCTGGGCTACGGTCCCGCACACCGTTAGGCCGTCTTCCGCTCACGCCCCAACATCATGCAGCCCACCTCCAGTGGTGTCGCGACAGGCGTGAATGGAGGGACGAATGGAGACGTGTCGTCTTCAGCGATGAGAGTCGCTTCTGCCTTGGTGCCAATGATGGTCGTATGCGTGTTTGGTGCCGTGCAGGTGAGCGCCACAATCAGGACTGCATACGACCGAGGCACACAGGGCCAACACCCGGCATCATGGTGTGGGGAGCGATCTCCTACACTGGCCGTACACCACTGGTGATCGTCGAGGGGACACTGAATAGTGCACGGTACATCCAAACCGTCATCGAACCCATCGTTCTACCATTCCTAGACCGGCAAGGGAACTTGCTGTTCCAACAGGACAATGCACGTCCGCATGTATCCCGTGCCACCCAACGTGCTCTAGAAGGTGTAAGTCAACTACCCTGGCCAGCAAGATCTCCGGATCTGTCCCCCATTGAGCATGTTTGGGACTGGATGAAGCGTCGTCTCACGCGGTCTGCACGTCCAGCACGAACGCTGGTCCAACTGAGGCGCCAGGTGGAAATGGCATGGCAAGCCGTTCCACAGGACTACATCCAGCATCTCTACGATCGTCTCCATGGGAGAATAGCAGCCTGCATTGCTGCGAAAGGTGGATATATGCTGTACTAGTGCCGACATTGTGCATGCTCTGTTGCCTGTGTCTATGTGCCTGTGGTTCTGTCAGTGTGATCATGTGATGTATCTGACCCCAGGAATGTGTCAATAAAGTTTCCCCTTCCTGGGACAATGAATTCACGGTGTTCTTATTTCAATTTCCAGGAGTGTATATATCTAAAAACAAAGATGATGTGACTTGCCGGATGGGAGTGCTGGCGGGTCGACGGACGCACAAACAAACACAAACATGCACACGGGGTTCAGGCTTTCGCAATGAACTGTTGCCTCATCAGCCCAAACTCTTTGTCTTTAAATATGTCTGTATATGTGTGGATGGATATGTGTGTGTGTGCGAGTGTATACCTGTCCTTTTTTCCCCCTAAGGTAAGTCTTTCCGCTCCCGGGATTGGAATGACTCCTTACCCTCTCCCTTAAAACCCACATCCTTTTGTCTTTCCCTCTCCTTCCCTCTTTCCTGATGAGGCAACAGTTTGTTGCGAAAGCTTGAATTTTGTGTGTATGTTTGTGTGTCTGTCGACCTGCCAGCACTCTCATTTGGTAAGTCACATAATCTTTGTTTTTTTATATATATATATATATATATATATATATATATATATATATATATATAGAGAGAGAGAGAGAGAGAGAGAGAGAGAGAGAGAGAGAGAGAGAGAGAGGGAAACATTCCACGTGGGAGAAATATATCTACAAACAAAGTTGATGAGACTTACCAAACAAAAGCGCTGGCAGGTCAATAGACACACAAACAAACACAAACATACACACAAAATTCAAGCTTTTGCAATAAACGGTTGCTTCATCAGGAAAGAGAGAAGGAGAGGGAAAGACGTAAGGATGTTGGTTTTAAGGGAGAGGGTAAGGAGTCATTCCAATCCCGGGAGCGGAAAGACTTACCTTAGGGGGAAAAAAAGACAGGTATACACTCACACACACACACACATATCCATCTGCACGTACACAGACACAAGCAGACATTTGTAAAGGCAAAGAGTTTGGGCAGAGATGTCCATCCATGGATATATATATCAAAAATAGGATGGATCAAGTACTGAGCCCTGCAGTACACCACACTTTACCTCCTTGTAATCAGAGTAGTGTTTGGTTGATTTCTTATCTTCTTGATATTGTATTTCTTCTACTTGACTGCATCCAGTAAGGTATGACCTAAGCCAGTTGTTCAGTGTACCTCTGATACCAGTACTACCAAGTTTCCAGAGCAATAGAATATGCTCTGTGGTGTCAAAGGCCTTACACAGATCAAGGTGTATGCTAGTTATTTTTTTCCACTATCAAGTTTTTGGAGAACTTGACTCAGAAAGTCAAATATTGCTGACGGCCTTTCCGGAAACCATGCTGGGCTGTGGACAATCAGTCTCCTAGATTACCAGAAAAGTGCAACTGATTGGCCACACCTCTTATGAAAAAAATAGTAGCATTTTCAAAAATATAGATAGCTAAGGAAAGACCTATAATTGGCTATATAATCTTTCTTACCCTTTTAAACAGTAGCTTGAATTTCACTACCTTTAAGGTGGAAGAAAAAATTCCAGTTGTGAATAAACTGTTGAAAAGGTGGGCTAATGAGGTCATGTGTGTCTTTAATGTGAGAATCCAGAATCTCATCCATTCCTATTGCAAAGTTTGTTCTTAGCATATTAGCTGCCAGTATAATTTCTTTAGGGTTGGTTGGGGGAAGAAATAGGGAGTCAGTTTCTATTTGGATGTGATTGTATGTGATAGATTTTTTTTGGAAGATGTTATACCACAGAGTAACTGTTCACTAATATACTAAAAGCACTGGTTACTTCTTCTGAATTTGTAATTTGTTTGCCTGCCACCTTGGACTAGATGGAGGCTGACATTTTGGAGGGGAGGGGGTGGACTCATTTCGTATTTGCTGTTTGACTACCTTCCACATGGCTTTCATTTTGTTCCTAGCTGTTATTATATGGTGATCATTTGCCATTTTTTAAACTTCTTTTATGACTTTGTGAAGCAATCTGTTATAATTCTTGAAATATACCAGAAATTCTTCAGTAACATTTTGTGTTTTTAAAATTTCAGAAACTCTCCTCTTTTCAGCATAAGATATTTTAATGCCTGTTGTCAGCCAAGAAACATTTCTTTCATTGGCTTTGTATTTCTTATTTTTAACTGCAAATATATATATATATATATATATATATATATATATAAAACAAAGATGAGGTGACTTACCGAACAAAAGCGCTGGCAGGTCGATAGACACACAAACAAACACAAACATACACACAAAATTCAAGCTTTCGCAACAAACTGTTGCCTCATCAGGAAAGAGGGAAGGAGAGGGGAAGACGAAAGGAAGTGGGTTTTAAAGGAGAGGGTAAGGAGTCATTCCAATCCCGGGAGCGGAAAGACTTACCTTAGGGGGAAAAAAGGACAGGTATACACTCGCACACACGCACATATCCATCCACACATACAGACACAAGCAGACCATATGGTCTTTAAATATGTCTGCTTGTGTCTGTATGTGTGGATGGATATGTGCGTGTGTGCGAGTGTATACCTGTCCTTTTTTCCCCCTAAGGTAAGTCTTTCCGCTCCCGGGATTGGAATGACTCCTTACCCTCTCCTTTAAAACCCACTTCCTTTCGTCTTCCCCTCTCCTTCCCTCTTTCCTGATGAGGCAACAGTTTGTTGCGAAAGCTTGAATTTTGTGTGTATGTTTGTGTTTGTTTGTGTGTCTATCGACCTGCCAGCGCTTTTGTTCGGTAAGTCACCTCATCTTTGTTTTTATATATAATTTTTCCCACGTGGAATGTTTCCTTCCATTATATATATATATATATATATATATATATATATATTTTACCATTTCCCTCACAATTGTAAATGTCATTCCATGTTTCCTTTTTCAGTAGGTCCCTGAGATGTTGCTTGCTAAAATTTCTACCTTTTCTTGTTATTTGTGGTTCAGTATATACAAAATTATATTTAAATTAGTCAGTTTGGTAGTGGAAATTGCAAAGTCCTGCTCTTTCCCTAGCAAATCAATGAACTTTAAGCAACATTATTTGATGTCTTTTCTAACATACATCCATGTTCCTACATGCATAGACATTTTCTACTAAAAATGTTGAAAGGATAAAGCCCTCTATTATTTTAGGTAATGATGCATTTTCTGTTAACCAGTGTTTACTAATACATATAACTAATGCTTCTTTTAATTCATCTGAAAACAATATTTCCGTCTCATAAATTTATTTCAGAGGGACTGCACATTTTGGTGAAGGAGTACATATTTTGATGATGGCTTAGTTTCTTCACTGCTAAGGTCTGCATTATGTTTAGCAGCTGCAAAGGACATATAATCCATGACACTTTTATAGTTGTAAATTTCTTTCCAAAGCAATGTTTTACAAGATGAATTTTACATTTCTCTGGAGTCACTTGCCACAAAAACGTTGTGGTTTTTTCCTGTTGTGTGTGGGGGGAGTTGATGTGTAGTGACATGCTGTTTCACCTGCAATTTTTGAAGTTGTACTTTGTGGCACTGCAACTAAACATGACAGAGATCATCTTCTTTCTGTTTGAGCTCTGTCTAGAATCATTGGATTATTTGGTTCTCTAACTGAAACTGATGGTTCCATTGCTGCTGCTATAATTGGAGGTTGCACTAACCCTGGCTAATTTTAATGTAATTGTTTCAGTATTATATCACACATTGCTGCTTTGCCTTTCTTGTTTCAATGTATTCTGTGAGTACTGGACTCTTCCCTGTTTTGGTTGACTATATTAATATATGTTATATTGCTGAAAAGCTTGCATATTTTCCCAAACTTTCAGTTGGTTGTTTCTATTTATGTGTTTACACACAATTTTTCCAAGAGGTCATGTCTCACTGACATGCTTATTACAAATACTTTCATGTCCACAACCTTTTCAAATACTTTCCTTAAAGATTGCAAACCATACTTTGCCTCATTTTTGTAGACACTGTTTGCTCCAGCTAAAATAATGCAAGACTTACAACTTCCTTGGTTAATGTACGGGTCAGTGTATTGAGTACCTTCTCGCAGTGGAGCAACTGGTTTCGCAAATCCAAGGACACTTTTATTTGTCAGTTTTTCATTCCTAATCTCTGCCAATCCTTTTCCATGGCTATAAAAGCAAATAATTGATCCCAGCATCTTTTTTTAAAAAAAATGGTTCAAATGGCTCTGAGCACTATGGGACGTAACTTCTAAGGTCATCAGTCCCCTAGAACATAGAACATAGAACTACTAACTAACCTAAGGACATCACACACATCCATGCCCGAGGCAGGATTCGAACCTGAGAACACGCGGTTCCAGACTGAAGCGCCTAGAACCGCTCGGCCACTCCGGCCAGCATCTTGTTTTACACATTGACTGTTATTGTGTGTTGTTTCCAGTTTTGAAACTTTTGATTGCGTATTGTCATCTCTTAGTACATTCATTGTTTGTGATAGCAGACTGAATCTGTTTGTACACACAATCACACAATATTGGTTTGATTTAATAAATTTAGTTGAGAATGTGACACTTTGCTTTTCACTTTAGTGTTTTGTGATTACTTTGAGATAAGTTTGATTTGTTTGCATGTTTTTGGTCATTATTTTCCAGTAACATATTATAATTGTTTGTGTACATACGTCTTGGTTTACTTATAGTT